>NW_027508734.1:32515000-33715000 GCF_051911475.1 Siphateles boraxobius | reverse complement strand
GTACTTCAATTTAAACTTTGTTTCAGTTAGTTAACAAAGGGACATATCTAACTTTCATTATTATCATTAAGGTTTTCAATAAGGGGGTGATCGATTGCAAAACCAAGTTTACCTTGGCATAGTTGAATAACAGCAGCTCGGTGGGTAAAATGGCCATACACAGAATCTCAAAATCCTATGTCACCTCCTTAATATGAAAATCTCAAAACTTTAAAACTGCAGCTGTAAAATGGCCGGATCAAACCAGTTCAGTTCAGAAAGTGACGTAACACTTGGGGGATTTCCTTATTTGGATCTGGTCTGTACCTTTGTTGCGCCCCGTAAATTTGCATATACACTGCACACTTTCTGGGTCCAGTTATATCAATGGTGGTCGTGTAGTCAGACACAGTTTAGTCGGCACACTAAGTTTACTGCTTTTGGAATTACAAATAAGAAAGTTTGGACGTTTTTAAAGGATCTTCAAAATGAGTCACGGTTGTTACTGCAGCGTTCCCGGCTGTGCAGGGAATGATGGCACTTTTAATTGTCTTCCCAAGGAACCAAATATTCAATGGGCATGGTTGATGTTTTTATACAACAAGACCCCTTTGAGCTTCAACATGCAATTATCAATATGCTCTGACCATTTAGCCCCAGACTGTTTCGAAAACCTTGGACAGTTTCAAGAAGGCTTTTCTACGTGGTTACTTCTAGAACATGTTGACATAACTACCGCAAGCTGTAAGTAATCTAACGTTATCTACTAGCTATAGTTATCTAGAAGGTACAGTTAGTGTGACAGTTTGGTTTAGTTGAAATATTTATTCGATAGTAGTTTAGATTCACTGGATTTATTCACACGTTATTATTTCAGAGTACATCACAACGCACAAAAGACGTTTTCTACCAAACAGATTCTCACGCATCACGTTATGTTTAGAGTTTCAAGAGGTGTTTGTGTGTTCCATGTGTAGCGTTATGACTGGTATTTACAAGGGAATGTTTCCAAGCATGTTTACTATGATGACTGGGTACATTTAGCAATTCCGTGTGTCTTTCACAACAAATTAGCAAACTATTCATAGTCCATCAAGTGTAGCCTACTGATTGCAGTTTGGCATATCATTGAGCGTTCTAGTCTCGTGCAGCTCATCTAAATATTCAAGAGCATACCATAAAAGGGAGAAAACGGCTCGTTTCATTCTGTGGCTATTTCTCAGGGTTGCATTAGGGCGTATAAAAGAGCCCCCGGGGGATTTTCAGCCCAACCAATGTTACATATCCTATTTGGTGACCTTAAGGAACAGTGTGAAATACCCTATAAAACCATTCTATCACCCCTTTAAGTTTAATATGTATTTATATAATATTTATATTTGATTTTATTTCAGCTTTATTTCAATTGATAATTTAAAAAAAATAGTTTTAGTTAACAACTGCATGTATTCTTTAAACTAAATTTTATCTTTTATTTTTGGTTTTCTATCAGCTCTGGTTTCTAAGGTATTGCCGTTGACTCATTTGCAAACCCATATTGGTCATCCACTATATATGCAACACATAGATACCACTGGAAGATGGACCCCAAATGTTCTGCCAACTCCTGTTCCCACTCATTCCCCATCACAAACAGCATAATAGCTCTTTTTTGTCAATAATAAGGAGCCAATGACTTTCCTGTGGTAAAAAAAACACCTTTTCTGCTCACAATGCGACGGCTTTATTGCACACCAAGTTAGATTAGACAGTGTTGCAGTGCATTTCTTCTGCTGAGTCTTGAAGGCCTCATACAAATGTGTGGAGGCAGAGCTAATCGTATAATTAATCTTTAGCGTTCATCGGTTCCTGGGATGCTCACCATAGGACTATGATCATGGACTGTCATGTTGTCAGGAATTTAAACAGACTACCACAACCCACAAGCACTCCCGGAGAGACAACATTGTTGATCTAGCACCTCCCAAAGCTTCTGTGCACTTTTCAGTCTGCATGGTCTGTCAATCCAGAGATTGTGTTTGTTCAGTTTCTTGAACACAGATTGACGTTTCAACAATTTTTCGTCCCTACATTTATGATGTTTTTATTTTCCTCAATATCCCTGATATTGTGCTTAATTTTAGAGAACACAAAAGAGAATTGTCTGACAACAGCTTTTTTATTACATGCAGTTAATATCTTTTTTTTTTGGTCCCTTTCTAGAGGGACAGAGAAATCCTGCTGGCAAACAATGATACTGAATTTGGAAACACACTATTATAATTGGATTGCTTCACTGACTGGTCAACGGTGCATAATGCACAGAGCAAAACAACTGCAATTTGCATGGAATATATAGCACATGCTTGTGATGAACATAATGAGGGCACACTCTAAGCGCCCTATTCCAACTTTTGTGTCTTTAATAATTTCAAGAGAATGTGCTAACCCAGAAATGTCACCACTTGCCGTGGCCCATCTGAATTTATTTGCCAGGAGACATGTTAGCTGTCAATAACACCAGAGAGCTGTGCTGAGTGACAGATCGGCATAGATTTCCCCATGCAGAGGTCTGGGTTATTGGGATTAGAATCACTTCCTTCCCAGAGACAGTTCTGCTTTCTTGATTATCTCTGCCTCAGAGCAGATAACCTGTCGGGACAGTAGCTTATGCCAGATACATGCTGGAAACTCACCATTCCATCTCTCTTTTGGCTTTGATGGTATTGTGCTGGCAGGATTTGGCTTTGTTTCAGAGCCTCTGCCTTGTTTTCCCTCTTCTTCTTCTTTGAGTAGTGTAGTCTTTTTCCATGAACCTGAGGTTATGTTGAACACTCATAGAACATTTGATTTACAACATTAAATCTCACCTGATATTGCCTTCTGTCCACCAAAGGTTCAGTCAAGGTTTAATATTATGTGCTTACATAAATCTGTAGACATTTGGATATTAGAAGGTGCTGTCTATTCTAGTGCCTTTAACCTATCTGCCACAGTTCTGGATTATAACATTTTATATATTTAAAAATGAAGATTGTAATGGCTGGTTGCTTAATAAAAAAAAATATATATATTTTTTTAAATTAAGATATAATTATTTAATTAATTGTAATATATATATATATATATATATATATATATATTATTATTATTATTATTACCTTATATTGGCTAGTGGACAGGTTAAGTTTTTAGTGTGTGTGTGTGTGTGTGTGTGTGTGTGTGTGTGTGTGTGTGTGTGTGTGTGTGTGTGTGTGTGTGTGTGTGTGTGTGTGTGTGTGTGTGTGTGTGTGTGTGTTTGTGTGTGTGTGATTGTGTGTGTGTGTTTGTGTTATTTTCAAACTAATGGCACAATCCCATCTTATTTTTAATGTTTTAATACTTTAAGACATGCTATACTTCAGACTTACCAAGCGAGTTATCACAACGGTGCACATTCTTCTGTAGCGTGGGAGTTCTCAAAAGAGGCAGCCCTCAGGTGGGCTTAATGGACTGTCTACTTGAGCAAATGGCAGCTCTCTCTGCTTGAGTGTGAGGTGAGGTGGGACTGCCTTCAACTTCTCCATGAAGATAAAGGGGTCATGCCACTGATTTCTTCTTCAAAGTGTGTCAGGGGTTGATGAGAGCTAGAATCAGTCTAATCAACCCTAAGTGGAGCCTCTTCAATGTTATTGTTTATCCCGATGATTGCAGACTCTTATCCCACAGCCTCATGTCAATATGCTCTTCCTCAAAAAGCAGCTCTTTTATGCAATGTTTTCCTCTATTCTTCACTCATGGTGCTTTTCCAGCTCCCAAATTCAATCTGATGTATTTCTCTCCACAGGTTTCTGCTGATTTTTGTATTGAAGTGAATGTCAGGTTTGAACCTGTCGTCCACTCTTTCTTTGATGCACTTTATCTATTATCGTGATTTACAGTATGTATGTATGGATGTAAAACTTTTTTCCCCACATCCCCCCCGATTTAGATAAATCATTAGGGAGGTATGAGAATTGAGGACAGCAGTTATAATCATTCATTCTTTTTCCGGCATGTGCAGGAACCGCTAGATGTACTAATTTATGTAGTATTTAAATTTAATAATAATTTAAATGTATTTAAAACCACACAGTAACCTTGATAGTGATGTGTACCATTTTGGAGCAGCTTGAATTTTTGGCTCAGACTAACTGTTCTGACATGTAGCCACCCGGATGGCAGTCTACCCGTCCAAGCAAGGTCATTCCAGCCAGACACGATCTTCAACATGACAGGTGACATATTTAACACCCTGAGTTTAAGACAGATTCAAAAAGTGGTCTTGTTTGTTGAGTAATTATTTGTATCGTTCAATAACACCTCAGATCGACAACATAAGTTGTAATCCTTGTATATGACACTTTGCCCGTAATTAAATATAAAATCTGACATAAGAAAATTAAATAGATTAGTGCTTGGTTTGAGCAGGTACAATGACGGAGGATTTTTCATTCTTCATACCGTCAGAATGTATCAAGCTGTATTTCTTCTACAAGTGCTCGACTAGATGTGGGTGTCTGCACTTCCATTGATTAGGACTAAATCTTTTAATGTGCTTTAAGTGCATTAATACTTTGCATTTTAAATTTCTATGATATTCTGCAATTATATACGGACACTGCAGTACTATTTACATTCTGTTGGCAACCTTGTGTTGTACACGGTTAAACTCAACAATCTCCCAGTCTATTCAGTGTCTGAGAAAGTACATTTTCTACACATTTTGTGTATCCGGCCCACAAGTGTCTATTTAGCGAGGTGAGTATTAAGACTCTGCAATGGGTTTGACATTGGACAGCTCAAGCTGTGTTTTGTCATTTTCCCTTGTGACAACACAGCAGTCACCCAGGTCCAGACACAGAGGGATCTCAAATATGTCTCAGGGACATCTAATCTCCTCTATTATTGATGCAGTTCCTGGCTTGTTATGGATAGTAAAAAAGGGACCTTTCATCAAGAGATTGATTTTCAATTAATTCATCATCTCGATTCTTCAGTTCTCTATAGTCATTATGGTGACGGCACATCTTATTTACTTCTTTAGGGTGACATCTAATTAATTCAACCACTCCGGAGATGGAATTCATCCAATCCACCCCTCAATGGTGCCTAATGAGAAAACATTATTAATTCACCTCAGACAGGAAATTACCCAGGTTGTGCTTTTTTTAGATGCCACCTGTTAATATACTGTAAGTAACTTGCAGGTAATATTATTTATCAATCTGGGGTCGGATTCAAAAAACTTGTGTAACTTAAGAATACAGTTAAGAATATTTTGTCTTCCCAAAAACATTTCTAAAGACAAAACTTAAGAATTTGTGTTCCTGGAAAGAACGTTATTAAAAATCATCATAAGAACTCTTGAAGTTAGGAAAACCTCCAACTTGCCTTAAATCCACAAAAGTAAGATGTTTATTGGGTTGTTTGAAATATTATGCATTACAACATAACATTAGCTTATGCATATAATAACTAGGGGTGCGCCGGTCCGATATTCAGTATGGCTATTAGTCCGATACTGGCCAAAATCACTGGATCGGATATTGTATGAATCGTGGAAGTATAATCCGATCCAATTCGATCACGGACCTTAGTCCTAAACTGTCCTACAAATGCTTAACAACACCTGAGAGACATGCCGTAAAGAGAGATGAGCAGCATGCGTCACGTAGGGTTGGCAGATTTTCACAAAAAAACCCACCCAATTGCTTCTTAAAAAATAGACAATCGTGTTTCGGGGTGGGAGAGGGACCGCAGACTTGGCAAGATTGGCAACACGTGAACGGCTAGAATGTGAGTGAGGTGAGACCTGTCAGCAATTATCATGTCAGCTGTGTGGAGCCATTTTAAACTCAAAGAAGAGAAAACCAAAGTCGAGTGCAATTTATGCAAAGTAAGCGTTTCAAGAGGTGGCAGCATCGTTGGGAGCTTCACCACCACGAACTTGATTAAACAATTGCAGAAGCATCATGGGAAGGAGTATGCTGAATTTATACAGATGAGGAGTGCCAAGAAGAAAAGTTTGCCACAACAACAAACATTGCGGGAAACAATTTAAAGGCGTGAGAAACGCCCCCCAGACAGCAACAAGGCAAAGCTGATAACGATAAGAGTTTAATTTGTGAGTGCCTTATTTTACTGTGTTCTATTGTACATTTTATAATTGGAGATACCATTATTTTTATGTTACTTATTTAAGGAATGACTACATAGAGTTCCCTTTCGAGGGAACTCGCGATGCGTCAATGACGTTTTGGGAACGTCCCTGCGTGAGTACGTCTGAGCACTTGTGTCAACTAGTCCAATGGCCAGAATGAACGTCACAGGCGGGTGACGTTATGACCAGGAAAGGATAAAAGCAGATCCGGAATTGCACCACGTTAGCTTCTGTGTCCCAGCAGCGCTCTGTGTTACTCTGTCTGTCTTATTTATTGTTGTCTTTCACGTTACACAAGCAATCCGATATCCGGACAAGCGTTACACAAGCAATCCGGGGCATGCGATGTCAGCCTTCGAGGGGGCTGCGGTTCCCTGCGGTTCGGGCCCCACTGCTGCTGAGGCATATCGTTGAGATCGCAAATTGATCTCACGGCGGGGTTTGAGACGGGCCCCGCCCTTTCTCAGCCTTTACCTGTGAGATCCAGTGCTCTCTCTCCGGAGTCGGAAGCCCGCCCTGCGGTTCCTTCCATTTCGGAAGAGGTAACGGTGCTTCAGCTGTCTAGTTCCGAGGAATTAGACATGCTGAGCATTGATATGGGGGAAGAAGAAACCGCAGCTTCTTCCCCAGTGCATGAGGAGCTGGTGGAGGTACTTTCTCATGCTGTATCTAAATTAAATATTGAATGGCCATCCGAGAAGCAAGGCGCTCGTCCCAAAAGTCTATAAGACGAGCGCTTTCTGTCATCCAGCTCTGTACCTCCACCAAGGGGACTTCCCTTTTTCCACGACCTGCATATTCCATATTCCTCCATATTTGAGTATTCAGCCCCCAGGTCCACGTCTATTCTGATATTATGGGGCTGAAGGAATATGGTTATAGGACGATGCAGCCAGCAGAACAACCACTGGCCAGTTATCTTTCTTCAGCATCAGCATCATCCTTGAAGTCCCCAATGCTGCCCACTAAACCTCTAAAAACATCATCTATGTTAGTGGGTCAGCAGGTCAGGCCGGGGCATGTTTGCACACGATGCCCATCCTGCAAGCATACTAGGCTGACCTGCCTAGGGACCTGGAGACTAGCGAGGGGGCGGGGCCTGACATAATTCAAGAATTGCGTCGGGCCACCGATTTATCTCTCAGAGCCACCAAGAGAGTGCACGCACTATTGGGCGGTTGATGGCATCGAATGTGGCTACTGAGAGACATTTATGGTTGAATTTATCGGAAATTAAAGATAAGGATAAATTCTTCCTCTTGGACGCCCGCTATCGCCTTCTGGCCTCTTCGGTGATTCTGTCAACACCGTTGTAGAGAGGTTCTAGGAGGCGAAGAAACAGGCAGAGGCGTTCAAACGGTACCTCCCTCGCCATCAACAGGCCCCTGGGGCTGCTGCGTGTGAGCAGCCCCAGCCGGTAAGCTCCTCATACCGGGCGCAACAGAAGGAGAGTGTCGCTTCTTGGACTCCTCCCCAAAAACCGTGGGGCGCAGGACGACACTCTCAAACGAAGCCTTCTAAGCAGCAGACCGATCTGAGAACCGTTCTGTTAAACTCCAGAGCTCCTTCCACGAGGAAACTTTATGCCCTGAAATGGAGAGTGTTTACCTCTTGGTGTCACCGACGACAGTGGGATCCAGTTAATTGTACCATCGGTCCGATACTTGAGTTCCTGCAAGATCGTTTCACGGCAGGGCTATCCCTGAAGGTTTATGTTGCGGGTATCGCTGCTTACCATGCCCCCTCGGGGGGTTCATCTATTGGAAAAGATCCTCTTATTACCCGTTTCCTCCGTGGTACCCTAAGGCTGAGGCCTGCAGTTTGTACCAGAATTCCAGCCTGGGATCTGGCTGTTGTTCTAGAAGGTCTATCTATTGCTCCTTTCGGGACTCTTGAGTCTGTTTCAGAAAAGTTTCTGACCCTCAAAACTCTGGTCCTTCTAGCTATTTCCTCACTAAAAAGAGTAGGAGATCTACATGCTTTGTCGGTTTCTCCGTCATGCCTTGAGTTTGCGCCCGGTATGGTTAAGGCGTTCCTCTATCCTAGGAAAGGTTACGTTCCTAAGGTTCCAACCAATATACCATGGCCTATCGTTCTGCAGGTATTCGGTCCTCCTCCCTTCATAGATTCGGACCAGGAAAAACTGAACCTCATTTGTCCAGTCAGAGCACTGGACACTTATGTACACAGATCTTCACACTGGAGAAAGTCTGAACAGTTGTTGGTGTGCTTTGGACCTCCTAAGAAAGGCCTTCCTGCATCTAAACAGATGGTCAGCAAGTGGATAGTCAAGGCTATTTCTCTAGCATATGAGGTTCTGGGCCAACCTTCTGCTTTATCTACCAGAGCCCATTCTACTAGGGGTATAGCTGCTTCCATGGCCCTTATGTCAGGGGTATCTATTCAAGAGGTTTGTGACACAGCTGGCTGGTGCTCACCCCTTACGTTTGTCAAGTTTTATGACCTGGACATTGATACCCCAGGGTCCAGAGTTCTCATGTCATGACATTGTAACACGACAGGTTCTCGGTTGTATGGCGTTCGGGCATTCTCGTTCCCAAAGCGGCATTGACACATCGCAAGTTCCCCGAAAGGGAACGGCTCAGGTTACGACTGTAACCATAGTTCCCTGAGTAGGGAACGAGACGATGCGTCACTTTGCCAAACCTCCTACATCCCTGTGATCGACTGCTTCGGCCTTTTATGAAGCTAACGCGGTGCGATTCCGGTTGTGCTTTTATCCTTTCCTGGACATGACATCACCCGCCCGTGACGTTCATTCTCGCCATTGGACTATTTGACTCAGTGCTCAGATGCATTCATGCAGGGGCGTCCCAAAGCGTCATTGACTCATCGTCTTGTTCCCTACTCAGGGAATTATGTTTACAGTCGTAATCTGAGACGCTTTGTGTTACATCCAGTATTTGGCACTGGAATTATATATTTTTTTTAATTTGCAGTTGCACTTTAAATTTCATTCATTGAATGGTCCTGAATAATTAAAAATGCTGCTACAAGTTTTTTTAATAAAAATTTAGCATCAGTGTTGCACAACTGGGTTATATTGTGGGCTATATATTTCTTACTTTAGGGTAGTAGAATATTTATTGCACTGTTTAAGCATGATGCTTTTTAGATGGCTAGGTTAACCACAGTGCATCCTCCTGACAAATGTGTTATTAACAGCTTAATTAAGAGGGAGAAATATATGGTATTGTATCGGTATCGGCGGATACTCAAGTTTGTGGTATCGGACATGAAAAAGTGGTTTCGAGCCACCCCTAATAATAACTCTACATATGAGTAAATGTGTACTCTGAACAGTCTGAAGTGGCAACATTGATCATCATAATTCTGTGTGATATGACTTTTTGATGAAATCGAAAGACAGTAACAACTTTACAAAAGTAAAATCAAATCATTTTTGATTGTGTAATAATTACAGCCTAATTTTCAACATCATTTAGCACATATGGAAGCGCCGATACACAGGACGTGTTCACTGTAGTAGCACACACACACACACACACACACACACACACACACACACACACACACGCACACACACGCACACACACACACACAGTATGTATTGACTCATAGAGAGAAAACGCAAGAGAGACAGAGCACAAATTAATGTTACAGACTGCTCCATCAGACTGGCTCTTTATAATAACTTCTTAAAATACACGCCACATTGAAAAAGTAACTCAGAGTATCGAATTTCCATCAAGCCATTCGTGACAAAAAATTGTATGCTCTTTTTCTTTATTTTACAGTAATCTGCAGGCAGTACAAAAAGATTGCCTTTGAGGTGTTTTTCATTGAAATGATCAGCGAATCAAGAACTTTTTAAGAACCGTTGCACACAGTAACATTCGTACAAACCTCTAAGAATTTATCTTACAAAATTTCTTGAATTCTTTCCTAAGATTTTCATGAAACCATCATAGTCTGACCTAACCCTGTATTTCTCCAGTAGCGTGATCTGATCTATTGCACATTGTGTTGTTGTCTGTGGTCAGTGTCTATTTTTACTCATGCACTGGGGGTCTGCAGGGCAGTGACTGGTGGTATGTGCCTTTTGCACGGTCTCTAGCCTCAATAATGTCCAGAGGTCGGGATGACCCCTGAGATTGATCCCTTGGTAATGACCATGCGGCGAAGGCTGATCTCAGGTCGACTTATTGTGGCAGAGGTGAGCAGCCCCTACAGGAACAACAGCAAGAAAAAAACAACAGCAATAGGGACAGCTTCAGTCAGGCATGGCCAGTCGATGTCTCTATCCCCCCATTGCCTACAGTGAAACATAAAGCAGCAGGCAAGAAAGGCAGTATAAACTCTTTTTTTCCTCTCCATATAATTGTCTATTAATTTTTGGTGCACAGGCTGTTTGGGTATTGAACATTATGCCAAAAGGATTTGAGCGTGTTTCCGTTTGACTGTATCCAAATCCCAGGAATCATGAATATGAAATATTTGATTGTACTGTATCTTTGGATTAGTTGCTGCATTAATCATGCTTTGTAGTGTTTCACAGAGAAACTGAGGCCATATTGTTTGTATGGTTTTAGCATTGAGTGGTCTGTGGTCTTATTTGTCCATATTGCAGATGGCTTGGGTTGGTATTTGTACTCTTTACTCATCAACAGAGCCATATTCAGAAGAATGTTTGGGTAGACTCTGTGCCAGCCCATCAATTCAAGCTCCTCTCCTCCTTAAAGGAATAGTTTCTGTAATCATTTACTCACGTTTTTGCTGTTTCTTGTATGACTTTTGATGTTCTGAATACAAAAGAAGACCCCATTAAATTTCATTCTATTGACAAAGACAGTTTAAACATTCATTAGAATATGTTTTTACATGTTCAACAGAAGAAAGTCATACATTAAGTCTATTAAGTTCCATATCAATTACAAAAGTATGACCTATAAGGCCATAAAACGGTTTAGCTCCTGTGTATTTAACCAATCTTCTATTGCCCTACAATCCATCACACTCTATAAGGTCACAAACCTCTGGGCTTTTGATAGTACCTAGGATATTTAAGTCCACTGAAGGAGGGAGAGAGTATTCTCATTTGACTCAGTTAAAATCTAGATTATAGATACATCTCTATAGCCAAGCATTCATATAATGCATCTCATAACCTTGTACTCCAGTTATTTAAGATCAAATGCACATGACTACGTTTGCTTAATGTTATGAACAGCAGTTGCATTAGTTATTTTCCATTTTCTTTTGTGTTTTATCTCGGGATGCCCATCTAACTAGAGTTCGTCAGCTCCAGTTTGGATCCAGCCTCTTGTGAAGACTTCAGATTCCCCAACACCTGTGAAGAGATGACTTCAACTCCTAAGTGTTCTTCAGTTGACCCAAGCTCTGAATTAACATGCACCTATGCTGCATTTTCTATATATCCTAATTATTTCGTTAAACATGTATTCAGTACTTAATTGAGCTCATTGTGTCTCCCTTAAATTAGTGAACTGTGTGATTTGTATAAATTTCTGAAACACACACAGTCACATGCTGCTTCGAAACATATACCGTATAAATAAATGTGAATTGAATACAGGTTTGGAATGTCATGGGGGTGAGTACATGATGACAGAATTGTCATTTTGAGTGAACAATCTCTTTAAGTATACCTGAAGGACACATGAAGCCCCATAACATGTCATAAGTGTAGACAATAAATATGCCACTGTAAGATAAAAAAATGATTGTGGGGAGATTATGGTGTTAAAGAAAAAAAACAGCCTTGTATTCTCTGTACAATATTCAATTGTGTGTATCGTTCTAATTACTCTGATACGTCTAGAGAGAAGCACGACAGTTAGAGAAGCCACTCTTAAGCAACTAATCTCCACTTAAGAATGTATACATGATCTACCTTTTGCCCCTCAGATAATCAGCATAAATTAATCTAGGCCTGACAGCTGTGTGTGTGTGTGATTGTATATGAAAATCAGTGTTCCGTTGCAGAGGACACTCTAAGATAAGAGGGAGAGAGACTCAGGGTAGAGGCAGGGTCACGCGGAGAGTGTCTTGTCTCATTTACATTTCCGGCTATGACACAGGAAAGGTGCATGCTGGAGACGTTACGTTCCTCACTCTCTGACAGCATCTTCTTGTGCGTCTAAGGGTTTCATTGGTCCAATCAATTGTAAGTTTTTTTTTTTTTTTTATCTCGCAAAAACCCAAAATTTTGGGGATTTAAATGTAATCAACATGTAAATTACACTGGGACTGTTATGTCAAGAATCACAGGATCCAAATGCGAATAAAGGTAAGGTTTATTTATCAACAGGAGGATAAACAAGACAGGAAGGCAGGTGAAGTCTCTGGTCGGCAGTAGGTCCCTGGCAGCGCAGGGTGACGGCAGTGGGCTGAACACAGTCCTGGAGAACGAGGATGACTGAGGTGATCAGAGAAACCCTCAGCAGGCAGGACCTAACATCGCTGGCAGAGAGACGCACGATAATCCATGAGACAGAAGAACCAGAAGGGAAAACTGCACTAAACAAAAGACCAGACAGAGAATCAGCAACAACGATCTGACACTGAACATGACAAACACAGCACTACATATAGGACTATAAACGAGGCACACCTGCCATTGATCCGATTGCTCGTCAGCACAGCTGACGCTGATAGACAATCAGATCAGAGCAGTGACACACAGAATGTACAAGGAAACCCGCGTGACAGGGACATGTAAATTAGCCATTTTATCATAATGTTGCTTAGTTTGGCATCTGGCATGGCATTCTGTTTATTTATCATGATTCTGACTATTAACAGAAAGGTCAAGGCATCAAAATTAGAAATGGACTACCTTTTGTGTGTGTTTTTGTGTCTGATAGAGATGAAGAGTGAGAGAAAGCCAGAAAGGCCATGAGTCAATCCTTCGCTGAGCTCTGCCTCCTTGGTTACTGCTGCTAGCAAGCTTCACAGAACAACCTGTAGACATGAATTGGATAATTTATCAATAAAGCTCATAAACTAAAGTGTTATAAATTTGCTATCATTAAGTGATCTGACAAAAGTGTTTACTGTATTTTTAGATAAATTATAGAAATTATCTAAAAATACAGAAAAACAAATTGCATCTAAACTCACAGATCCACCAGAGACATACATTAGAAAAGAGTTTAGGGTCAATGTCAGTTGTATTTTAAATAGTGATATCACAGTAAAATTATAATGTCAAGAATTGCATTTATTCTTTAACAGTAGGCTACATTTTGAAATGTT
The DNA here is from genome assembly GCF_051911475.1 of Siphateles boraxobius. Classification (NCBI taxonomy): domain Eukaryota; kingdom Metazoa; phylum Chordata; class Actinopteri; order Cypriniformes; family Leuciscidae; genus Siphateles; species Siphateles boraxobius. The sequence continues at coordinate 33,701,601 of NW_027508734.1, read as the reverse complement.
ATAGATTCATGTTATGGATTGACTGTAGTTTAAATAAACACATATTAAATTTAGTTTTAATTTAGCCAAATCAAGAAATAGCCTAGTACACCCAAGGCTGAAATTATCTCCACAAAATGATTTAAAAAAAAGTTTAAAAGGTGTCTTCAAAATAAACAGTTTGGATTGAATTAACTGCAGATGTCTAATAAAAGTGGTATTCCAATGGTGGATCGTTGTTTTGACGCGTTCCTCACTTTAAACTGTAGAAACGGTCCAATGGTGCAATAATAGCCACTTTTCCACCATTTGAACGAACAGTTCTCATTACGTAACCAGCTGTTCCGGTTTCAATTTCCACTGTGGGGCTGATAACGATCGGTCTTTGGAATGTAATACAAAATCGTCTGTTGTTGCCTTGGTAACGCAAACCTTTACAGATGATATGAGATAGCGACCTCTTTATGAAGGATAGTCAGATATTTATTTTAATTGTATTATTAATTTGTGTTTACGTCTCTCAAATAGCGCGCTAGATAGAAACTGATAGCCAGGCAACAGACAAGTGACCAATCCTGAGTTGCGACGTCACTTCACGGATTCTTCCAGCAAAGTTCAGAACGGTTAGACCTTGCAGAGAATTCCGGGTCGAGAACGGTCTGTAATCGTACCATGCCGTACCAAACTCAAGTGGAAACACAACTGAAACCGTTCGGCCGGAATTCATGTATAACTGTTCCTAAAAGGTACTGTCCGGAATTCTGCTGGGAAGGACCTCTTGGAACTTTAATTGAATACCCTTGACTTAAAGGTTTAAAACAAACCCCTAACCAGAAGAATATCAATACATTGCCTTGAAAGCTGATTTAATATCAAACTGTAAAATGCAACTCAGCAATTAAAAGTCATACTTGAGTCCATGGGAGAAGATTTATTTCCTCCCTCAGATATCACTGGGCTATTTTGGCCTTTCCCCCTAAGCCAAAACATAACATGTTCTTCAATTTAGACAAATTGTATAGTTTAATTTTACCCCTGCTCTCAACCCATTTCATGGCCATTTATGCCTGTAATCTGAAAGCTGTGCTGTTGGTCTTAGATGGCAAAATATGTCGCCAACATTCCAGAGTATTTAGTCTGCAGTGGAGTTAAAAGTGTAGAATAACAGTCAAAAAATGTTCAGAGTTAAAATAAATGTTCAGAACTGGAGCAGCCCTCCCTTCCCTTCATCCTCCCCCGCCTGCCTGAATTTTTCTCTTTCCATCTCTCCCTAACTGACAGGTCAGTCTGTTTTACTTGGAAGAGGTCCTGGTGGAACAACATTGAGATCGTTTTCGACAGGAAACTGCAGCAGCTGACTTCCATTAGGTAAATTGTGAGGAGTTTCAAATGAACAATCTTGTATTGTCAGGTACAATTACCAATGAAATCCAGCTTTCTGGTGAGTGCAGTGAAATGATAAAATATAAAGCTCAACTTGATGTCTTATAGCAGCGCTGGTTTCAATTACTAATGGTCTAGGAAGTTAGACTGGAAAGAGCGTGTCTGAGGCTGTCAGTGTGAGCCTATAAAAAGCCATACCCATGTCAGAGGGGACAATGAGACTTTTGATGCCTTTTATGGGAGCAAATGTGGGTCACTCATGAATAAACTTACTCTTCTTGTAACCTTTTGCGTTATACAGCCCAGTAGAAGTGTTTTATTAATGTTTAAGTCAAAATGAATAGTTTACCCCCCTATTTCTCTAAATTTATTGGTCCTGTACCATGACCCTGTGCAAACAGTAGCGTCATGAGTAAATCTTGCCAGTTTTGCGTTGAGGGCTTTAAAAGGTCATTTTTTTCGTCTCTCTTTTTATTAGGCAGCATAGCCTAGTTGAAAATTATTTAAAAGGATGTTATAAATATTTTCAGATAATATAATTGTATAACTTAACTAATTTTAGTGATTTGTTCTTTCCCCATATTTAAAAATGTTTAAAAATATAATATATTTCCCTCATATTTTGAATGTTTAATCAAACTTGTAGGGTCATTAAAAACAAACATCCTTCCAGATGTCACTTTTGGCCACTGCTGTATATAATGTGTAAAACAATATCATTCAAAAGTTTGAGGTCAATCAAATATGCATTAAATTGATCAAAAGTGAATAAATTTAAGTTTAAACTATTTTAAAATAGGGTAAGGGTTTGGGTTAGGGTTTAAAACGTTAAAAAAATTAAAAAAGTTATTTTAAAATGTAGTAATATTTCACAGTATTACTTTTTTTTACTGTATTTTTATCTTATGTGCAAGGTCACTCACTGTCCAGGACCGCAATTGTTATTTGCAAAAGTTAATTTTAAGGGACGGAACCAGATTGGCGGACCCGTACATGCTCACTCAATGGATGGACGATCTGACAGGATTAACGTTAACGCTAGGCTAACTCCGGTCTAGTGGCCTGACTTCTACACCTATCCGATTGAGAAACAGAGCGTAAAGAGAAACTGAGGGCATATAAATCTTTAGATGCCTATAACTATGTGCTGAATGGTCATGTACAAGACTTGTGTGGTACGATCCGCAGTTCTGCCTAGCCAGCGCCAAGAAGACGACAATGTGAAGAGTGACATTACAGAGCAATTTTAATGATGTGAATATTTTCAAGAAATAAAAATTCCAGATACAGCATATTCATTTTTCATTGATTCTAGCACCCAACAACACAACAAGATGACATTCAATAATATACTTTTGTAATACTATAATATAATTTTGTCATATTTGGCCCTCACTTTTTCAGTGGGTTAAATGCATGAATGGTTATCAGGAAGGTAAGGGCATTTCCACAATGTCTAAGATCATATATATTTTCTTCATCTTGTGTGAGAGCTCTATTCAGAGTGCCCCTTCACCACCAGGAAGACATGGCACAGAACAGCACTAGTAGGGGCCACCAGGCCCCTAATGGAGAGTGATTTATTGAATGGCTTTGGCTTGCTGTTGGCCCTGGGCCTGTCTCCTAATTGAGCACCTGGTGCTGTATGGGAAAAGTTAATATGATATAAATTGATACTGTGGCAGTGGCCGTGGCAGGGCTCGGGAGGCGGCATGGACTCATGCCTGCTTCCCTACGGAGATAGGACCAGATGCTCTAGGAGGCAGGCGGAACAGCATGGGAACACTGAGGTGACAGATAGGCCTCACGTGAGGCTGGAGGGGTGGGCCAGAATCATCTGGCTGCAGATGTTGAGCTGGAGTTTCTAGTCATTGGTTCTGATACCATCCATGCTGAAACAGAATACTGGAAAATTGTAAATAATGGCAAAATGCAGAAGCCGTCTTGTGATTTATGGTGCTTTGGCAGAGTGATTACTTTACTTAGTTCACAGATTACTGTTGTTTACTACAACTAAATGAATGATGTGTAGCACGTAGTATATTTTTATCATCCAAAGGGTCAGCAAAATACATTCAAATATGAAACCTCATTATTGGGGAAAATGTGTGTTACTAGACATATCTTCAATTAGTCATATCAAATTATTAGAAGCCAAGCACCGAAGGTGTGTAGGCACCTATTGTAATCGTTGGTGTTCCAACTATTATTATTATTATTATTCTGGTCTGGAAGTCTATGGCAGCCCATAGAACCGCTTGAGGGAAAGTTATGAAATTTGGGACACAGATAGAGGACAGTCTTACCTGTCACCATAGGAAATTTGGAGGCTCTAACTCAATCCCTCTAGCGCCACCATCTGTCCAAATTTGTACACATGTTTGCGCTAATAACTTTTGAACCATAAGAGCTAGAAAAAAAACAAAAAACATTTTTTCCTCTATGACGGCATTTTAAATTCTGCCCATTTTGGGCATTGGCCATTTTGAATTTTGTCATAAAAGGCTATATTTTACGAACGCATTGGCATAGCATTACTAAACTCGGTATGTGTCTTCAGCACCATGCCCTGACACAACTCAAAACGTTTCAGGGCAGCGCCACCTTGTGGTCCTCCTAGTTGTCCGATTTTCAAAATGTTTCTTTAGGCGGTATCCCTTGAGTGCTTTGACATATTGACACCAAACATTGCATGTGTCATTGTCATCTTACTCTGATCACACCACAGATACGTAACAGTGCCACCTATTGGTCAAAAGTAATAAACCATTAAATTAAACAATTAGTGATTGTTTATGAATTTTCTGCCATTTTGCCTAAAATAATGTCTTTAATTACTCATTGTTGTAGTTAGTCTGATGCTCCCAGCCTTGTTGGCATGACATATTGTGGTCTTTGTGCTTGGTCCCCGATAATTGCTGCTTGCAGCTATATTTTTTAGGGTTGTAAAAAATTCCCTCATGTCACGATTCAATATATCACCATACTGAACTCACGATACGATATTATTGCGATACTCCAAGACATTTGATAAAAGGTTAACAAAAAATTTACTGTTGATTAAAATGCTGAATTGGTATTACATTGTGGGTGGAAATGAAATGGTGATACCAGAATAAAAATATTCATGATTCTGAAGCTGAAAATACAGAATTATTTTAGACGAATGTGCTTGCACTCTGTCACTGACTAGATATATTTAAAATAATGCAAAACACTTTTTACTGAAAAGAAGACATTTGGCATTATCAGGACCCACAAATATTACCCCACTGCATTATAATACATTATTCAATATCATATGTATATAGTAGTTTAATTAAGTACTTACACTAACACTCTGTAAACTTGAATTTTTTTCACACAGTAATTTTCATTGTGTGTAAATTATACACAATTCATATTGTCACTATCCACGATACATATTAATACATTTTTGTATTGCAATATATAGTGACACGATATATTGTTACACCCCTAATATTTTTTATTGCACTTATTCGCAAGCAATCTGCGTATGTAACATTATGATCATAAATATAAACAAATAATATTATGTATTAGACTAGATCAGCTAGATTGCTTAGCAACCTTTCAATATACATTACCATTGAAAAATCAGTAAGATTTATTTATTGAATATATATATTTTTTTTTCAGCAAGAACGCATTAAATTGATAAAAAAAAGTGACAGTAAATAGTTACAAAAGAAAAATGCTGCATTTCTGAACTTTTTATTAATCAAAAAATTTGTACATTGACAATAATACGAAATGTTTCTTAAGTGCCAAAACAGCATATTAGAATGATTTCTGAAGGATCATGTGACACTGAAGACTGGAGTAATGATGCTGAAAATTCAGCTTTGCATCACAGAAATGAATTACATTTTAAATATATTAATATAGAGAACAGCGATTATTTTATATAAGATGGCAGGTAGCCACTCTCAACCTGTATAAACCCTATGGAGTGACAGAAAATCCAATTTTACCATTTTTCCTGTTGTCCCTTCATCGAGAGAGAGAGAGAGAGAGAGAGAGAGAGAGAGAGAGACAGAGAGAGAGAGAGAGAGAGAGAGAGAGAGAGAGAGAGAGAAGAAAAAGTGCCTGTTCTTTGTGGGTCCCCCCTGAGGACTGTTATGTCTTGGCAGTTCACTCCCACAAACGAAACGAAGTGCCAGATCCATTCAGCAGCCCTGTTCGTTTCTCTGTCCCTATCCAGTCCTCTTACCCCAGCAAATCAGGTGCTGAATATACAAAACCTATGCCCACTGGCAGCTTCAGGCTGCAGATCAGTGGGAAGGGGAAAAAAGACAATCTGGTAAAAAAGTATTTCTCAATATATTTCTTACTCTGCCTAGCTACATTCTGCCAAACTCACAGTCCAAAGCACACAGGCTTATCCAGAATAATCTTCTAAGGGAATTCCGCTCTGTAACTCTTCTTAGTACTCCTGTGTCAATACAAAGTCTTGCATGGCTTTGGTTGGATTTACCACTTTCCTTCTCCAGTTAGACTTACAAATATTCCTGCCTGAGTGCATTTCACTTTTCACAGTTCGCATGTGATGTTTGTTCCATAGGAAACAGGAGTGCTGGAATTCGATTGCAGTCTAGACTGCGGATTGGAAGAAATACAAATCTGAAGAACTAAAGCCACTTATATTAGCTTGTTGTTGTTCAGTTTCACAGTTTAGGATGTTTTCCAGCAGTACTTCTGACGCCAGTCATTATGGCTACTCTGAAGTGACCAAAAACCCCACATAGATCCTACAAAGGACTGTGTCGATTTATTTATTCACATATTTATCTTTAACCCAGACTCACATTCCTCGGTTCCTTCAGAGATTGTTTACTCACCACATTATGTTTTCATTGTGTTCTGGCAGAGCACGCAGATCTCGACTTGTGTGGTAAATCCCGATGTTAAGAAATACTGAGACTGTGTCAGAATGGTATGAGCCTCTTCTCTTGGCTGTGTATTTGTATATTTCTTTTCTCTTTCATCCGCCCATTGGTGCAGAATTTGAGTACTTTCTGAAAATAGTAGCAGAATTTGTCAATTAAAAGCTTACATTAAATTTTAAAACTTGGAATATGACATCTTTTAAACCTAGAATCTTCTTCTAGGCTACATCAAACATTTAGCCATAAATGAATTATATGTAATGAAATTACTGTGTAGGCATGCATATTACTCCTTTTTAAGAAAGTGTAAGTAATCGGTTTATTCATTTAGATGCATTTAGCTGGTCAGTCACCCTGCTTTGGACTTTGGCTAAGAAACCATTTACAAATTAGCGGATTATTTTTCACGCTAATGACAAAATGTTGAATGTTTTTGGTCTTTGAAAACTATTGCATTGCCTTTTAGATCCCAAAGAACTACAGTAAAATGTGAGCTTTCTTTATTACCAAGCACAAAGATCCTTCACATGCTCATACAGTGAATCAGATGGGATGATGTGCAAGTTTTCAACAGCCTGCATGTGGTTGCTTTATTTTTTGTTTATTTTTTTATGAGTGTATCTGGACAATATTGAGTTTCTCTGGTCTATCCTTCCACCCGTGTAGGCTGATGAGTCTTGACATCATGCCCTCTATGTAGCACCACAGTGTCTGTTATGAGTGCAGTTCTCTGTACTCACCTGCACTCAAGGAGAGAAAACACTGGCTTCCGGCTTCTGAAATCACAGTGCCACACAGCTATTCAAATAAAAAATTTACACTACCTAGACATTTTTATGAAAAAAAGAAGTAGAAGAAGAAAAATAGAGAGTGTGGGAGGTAAATGGGTCTCTCTCTCTGGAGTTTATTTTTAATTTTTAAGTAAACTCTAAAAAATAATCTACAATATTGGAAATGCTTTTATTGGTCAGGCTAGTTTAGGTGAATCAGAAAAATTCCATGTAACATAGAGATCCTTCTGTTACTATTGCTCATGAATTGCTCATTTTACAAACTAAAGTATACTATTGAACCACTTAGCAACCACCCAGAACATTCTAGCAATCACATATAAAACTTTGGGCTCAGTAATTATTTTATTTTACTTTATTTTATTTTATTTTATAACGGTACAAAATATTTATTGTAAAGAGGTTCAGATGCCATGGGAAGAAGGAGGCGGGAACCGGCGAACATTCAACAAACTTTTAATATCCAAAGTAAAACAAATACAAAAAAAAAGAGTATAAGGCAGCAGCCTCTCACGGACGACTGCGGTCCACACAAAAAAGAAACAAAACACCAGTTCAGGCCTGTTCCTCTCCATCTTAAGCGTCGTCACTCCTCCTTTTATGCTTCCGCTCCTCCATGAGAGATGCGAGACCGGTGCGTTTCACAGGTGACGTTCATCATTAATCACGCCACCGGCCTCGCGCCGTTCTCTCACGTCCCTCGACCTCGTCTTGCTCGGCAAATTTATATTTCAAATAAAAACCGTTCTTTTGAACTTTCTCTTTGTCAAAGAATCCTGAAAAATGTATATCACAGTTTCCACAAAAACACACACACACACACACACACACACACACACACACACACACACACACACACACACACACACACACACACACACACACACACACACACACACACACACACACAGTGTTGGGGAGTAACGGAATACATGTACCAGCGTTACGTATTCAGAATACAAATTATGAGTAGCTGTATTCCGTTACAGTTACAATTTAAATAGTTGGTATTTAGAGTACAGTTTGAAATCAATGGATTACATGACAATACTTCTCTGTTTCACGAGTTTATTCACCCTCTAAATAAATTAAAGCAAATCCATGCATTTCCCAGAAGAAACAAAAAATGCACGGTTTGCGTGATCAGTGAAGTCACAATGGAGTCGGAAGAGGAGCAGCAGGAGCTAGAGGTAGATGGAGCCGTAACAACAGATCCAGGGCAAGAATACGTTTCTATCTTGGAAATTCAAACAGCATTTCACATTAAAGAAAGAGAAGGGAGGAACTTACTGGGTCTTCCCGTCCAGATCCAATGCTACCACATCTTCAAATTACTATTAGTATTATTTGAAGTTAACATTATAAAATACGTAGACCTACACCACAAAACTAGTTGAAGATAAATTCTTTAAAATTGGCCAATTCCGTTATAAACGTGACATTTACAGTCAAAACTTGAAATATAAATTCTCAGAAAATGCATTTAATACCAGTATATTGAAACGTCTGTTTATATCCATACTCCCTTAATAAAGGAGTCCAGACATTAGAAAAATATTTGTCTACAGATGGGTTTTATATTTAATATGAGGGAAACATGCGTGACACAAAACAATATTTAACTTTTAGGTGGCAATTGTAATTCTGTGAATTACACTGCGCAAACCAAAGTAATACTACTACCCACCGGATGAAGAAGGGTTGGCTCTCAGTCTCCACAAAACATAAGATATTCATTTTATATTATTTTATTTTTCGTGTTCGCATTTATGAAGGAAAACAATGTTACGGTCGCGACAGTTCTCCGTTAAGGACCTGAGCGCTCTGAAAGCGGCACTAAAAGATGCTTTAAAACTTTCACAGAGACATCCAACAGAAAGCACAAAAACTTTCTTTAAATTGAATTTCGTTTTGTATTAATTGTATCTTAATTTTAATCAATGTTTCATCAACCAATTGCCTGGATTTAATAAATAATAAGTAAATATAGCAGACGATACACTGTAACTGGTTTCCGTAATTTGAACAGTATTTTACTGTAATATGTACTGTAAGATACTGTAAAATGTTTATCCAGTATGTTACTGTAAACAGCAAAGGATTATGGGAAAATATATGGTCACTACTGTAATTCTTCTCTACTGTAAATCAATTTACAGTAGTAAACTTGCCCGCGAAAAACTGACCAATGGCAAGAGAGATTTCTTTTGAATTTTTTTGACTGTATGGTTGAAGTGGCAGTTAATGTGGACAAAAGATGTACCGGTAACTCCAAAAAGGTTAGTATATTATTTCTATTGTATGTAAAACAAACATTTGCAAATGTTGTCATTTATGTTAACAGCAAACTAACATGATTTGACTTTTTGTTTTCGTCGGAATGGTTTTTGGTGCCTTTTTTTCCTGACTGTCGGCCGGATATCCGTCACGGTGATAATATTAACTGGTAAGTAACGTTAAGCTAAGTTATCCGAAATATTCTTTTAGTAAAACGATAACAATAACGTTTGTGTATTCCTCTGCCTCTTTAACGTAAGCTCGCCAGGCGAAGTCGTCGGTTAGTAATGTTAACCGCAACGAACTAACGTTAACGTGTCATGAAATACTGAGGTAAAGTGAGATAGACGAAACCCTTGTTTAAGTGAGGTTTTTTTAAACAATATTTTCAAGTATATGCTTTGATTTATTTTCAGGTTTGTGATCTGTATAATGTCTGCAGTCTGCAACGATGGAGGTGTGTTGGAGCCTTTTCATTGCCGTCTTAACGGTGATAACATCAACAGGTAGGTTAACTTCACCTAAATAAGCCGAAGCATATACTTGAAAATATTGTTTAAAAAAACTCACTTAAACAAGGGTTTCGTCTATCTCACTTTACCTCAGTATTTCACGACACGTTAACGTTAGTTCGTTGCGGTTAACATTACTAACAGACGACTTCGCCTGGCGAGCTTACGTTAAAGAGTCAGAGGAATACTGAGGTAAAGTGAGATAGACGAACCCCTTCTTTAAGTGAGTTTTTTAAAAACAATATTTTCAAGTATATGCTTTGATTTATTTTCAGGTTTGTGATCTGTATAATGTCTGCAGTCTGCAACGATGGAGGTGTGTTGGAGCCTTTTCATTGCCGTCTTAACGGTGATAACATCAACAGGTAGGTTAACTTCACCTAAATAAGCCGAAGTAAACTTATTAAACAGAGAAAATTAATAACTTTTGTATGTTCCGTCCCCTATTTATCACAATTTAGCTAGTTAGGCAGATGTAACAACGTGCACAGTGAGCTAACGTGAAAAAATAAGTTAAAGGAATAGTGCACCTCAAAAATAAATTCTGTCATAATTACTTGCCGACAAGTTGTTCTAAACCTGCATGAAGTTTTCTTCTGAACATAAAAAGAAGATATTTTGAAGAATGTTGGTAATGGAACAGTTTGATTTCTATAATAATAAAAAAACACTATGGATGTCAATGGGGACCAGAAACTGTTTGGTTACTCATGTTTTTTTTAATATCTTCTTTTGTATACAGCACAAGAAATAAATTAATACAGGTTGTGAACAAGTTGAGGCTGAGAATACATAATTTTCATTTTTTAAGTAAACTAACCCTTTCAGCGACACCATTGTTAATTACATCTTTTGTTTTATTTTCAAGTTGCATAGTTCGCCGGTGCTAGGCTAGCGCGAGTCAACGGTATCTGCTAGCCTGCCATTAAAAACAGTTTTACCCACTCCACAGTACACCAAAAGCAAATAAATTATAACGCCAGACTGTCGATGTAAATGTCTGTTGAGAGAATAATGTTAGAAATCAAATTACCCTTTCATCGCATTGCAATAGTTATACTTTGTTCCCTGTATTTATTAGCACAGTCTACAGCAGCGGCGGAGTGATATTAAGTTACCTAGGCAACCGAGCACACCGGTCCACTATTTACCTGCCGCTGACACTCATCACTACAGAAGCTGTTCTGTGTTTACTTTTCGGCGCAGTACTACTAACCGGAGCAAAGTAAAATTCCGCCGCTGCTGAGAAACTAGTTCCTGTAAATGTAATGAGATCATTGAGATGCAAGAGTAGTTTGATTTCTAACATTATTCTCTCAACAGACATTTACATCGACAGTCTGGCGTTATAATTTATTTGCTTTTAGTGTACTGTGGAGTGGGTAAAACTGTTTTTAATGGCAGGCTAGCAGTTACCGTTGACTCGCGCTAGCCTAGCACTGGCGAACTATGCAACTTGAACGACTGGATGAAATTTTTTGAAAACTGTCTCCACTGATAAATAACACTAAGGCTCACTTGGAAATGAGCCCCGATGTCCAAAATTCCGAACCACCCCTTTAAGTCAATGTAAAGACGCAATTACGCACGTCTAGAAGTCAATCAACATCAGCCATCTTGCAAACAGACAACCGTCTAGCACTTGCCCCTCCCACAAAAAGCGGATTTCGCCTCGGACGCGCGTCAATTTCGCTTCAAACGCTTGCTTTTTACGCTTGTCAATTTCGCTTTGGATTCAAAATGTTCAAGCGTCCAATTAGATGAGGTAGATGAGAATTTTATGCTCTATTCGCGCTTGGCAGCGCCGCCGGATAGCATGTCCGGATAGCATGTCCTGAGTAAAAGGGACCCCCCCCTTTAGCTTATTCACCGTATCCCCCAGAGTGAGATAAGTCCATACATACATTTTTCATCTCCGTGTGTGCTGTAACTCTGTCTGACGCACCCACCACTAGCCTACAGTAGCTTAGCCCAGAGACTGGATGTAAATAGCTTCAGCTAGCATACTAATCCCAATAAGTAATAAAATAACACCAACATTTTCCTATTTACATGTTGTGATTTGTATAGTCACAGCGTGTACAAATAAAAAGGTCATATGAGACACAGCCATCTTTTAACCATATAAATACTGGGAAATATATTCTCAGAAGGCAAAGCACTGCTACTTGGGCTGAATGATTACCGCAACTCTGAGCTCCTCACCACGGGGCTTCTCAGGTGCTGCAAGCAAATCACTCTACAGAAGTAGCAGTGCTTCGCCTTCTGAGAATATAGTTCCCAGTATTTTTATGGTTAAAAGATGGCTGTGTCTCATGTGACCTTGTTATTTGCACACACTGTGACTATACAAATCACAATATGTAAATAGGAAAATGCTGCATTATTTTGTCACTTATTGGGAGCAGTATGCTAGCTGGAGCCGTTTACCTCCAGTATTTGTGCTTAGCTAGGCTAGCGGTGGGTGCGTCAGACAGAGTTACGGAGATGAAAAAGGTATGTATGGACTTATCTAACTCTGGGGGATACGGTGAATAAGATAAAGTCCCAAAAATGCGTGTTCCTTTAAGACTAGGCGATTTCCTAGGCAGATATTGACTTGGGACTATATTGCGGTGAAGCACAGGCGAAGCACTGCTACTTGGGCGCAGAGATATCACGCAACACCTGAAATCCCCCAACTTCCGTCAACATACCGGCGTGAATATTAGTTAGCTATTTTTCCTACAGTAGACATAGTGAATGGCGATGAATATGGCGGATTTGTGAGAGACGAAGAGGATGACTTCTCAAAAAAGTTGAGGACTGCAGAATGGATCAACGCAGAGAAATCCTCGGTAGCTGAGACACAACTGCGGGTACCTCATCTTGATCTGACACGTTGAGCCTGGTCATCGATGGCAGTACCTTGTCCCACTCGCCACAGCACAGATACTCTATTTCAGTCGGCATAGGCTGGCATATTTCCCCACACTCACACCACCAGTTCGTGTCAGCTCTCATCCTCACGTCCTCAGGCTGTTGAGCGATCGCAACCTCCTCCTCCTGTCGTTCTATTTCCAAAGCATGCAGCTCCTCTTCTGAAAACTCTGGTTCGTAGAGGTATGGTTCTGGATCTTGACTGTCTGAGAAGTCACCCTCTTCGTCTCTCACAAAAACCGCCATGTTTATCGCCATTCACTGTGTCTACTGTAGGAAAAATAGCCAGCTAATATTCACGCCGGTATGTTGACGGAAGTTGGGTGGTTTCAGGTGTTGCGTGATATCTGTGCCCAAGTAGCAGTGCTTCACCTGTGCTTCGTCCCAAGTCAATCTCTGCCTAGGAGATCGCCTAGTCTTAATCTGCATTGCTATTTGTACTTGTTGTGAATACGCAGGCCACAAGAAGTAATTGAGTTTTTTTTAATCGCTTTTACTCACAACATGCTATCCGGCAACAAAGGGTTCCAATTTATTATGCTTAGCCAAGCTAGCGGTGGCACTTCCAGACTAAGACAATGAGACAAAAATGTGTTTGCCCATCTATCTAAATATAGGGGAGACGGTGAAAACCTCCTGTTTCAAAAAATAGGTGGTGTGTTCCTAATATTAAGTTATCCATTCCCTGGAAGTCAAACTCATTGTTTCAGCATTGTTGCATCTTTCTCTGCTGTTTAAGCTACACAGGAATGTATTGTAAAGGAATGAAGCTTAAATTATTTGAATGTAATGGATTATGAGTTAATTATGTACCATCCCTCTAGGTGCATTCAGAATCAGATGTTTTGCTTTTATCAACATAAAAGTACATGCAGCATCAAGTTTGAGAGTTAGGGCAAATTCTGACAATACCCATCTCAAAATTAATGTATTTTTTCCCCCTTTGTGCTTGCAGGTTTATTCTGAGAATTAACCCTGATGGCACCAAACACTAAAGGCACAGAGCAGATGGAAATCTGGAAAAATCCAAAAAAGCATCAGCCTGAACCCCTCAGTGATTCTCATCAGAGGGCTTGTCAACTTTGACTGGCAAAATTACTGAAATGTAACAACACAAACTGACTTTTATTGTATTTTATTATTTTAAGGCCTGTTTTGGTTTTCAGTGTGTGTACCTTATTGCCATGCTACAGATATAAATGGTCCCCAGGAGATAAGTTCTATGGACTTTGGTGATTGTGCCTTTTTTTTCTTCAGCTATTGAGGTCAAGATTTGTAATTTGTACTTCTAAAAACAAAATGTTCAACGATTAAAAAGAATATCATAAGGACAAATGTTCATGAGTTGTTGTAATTTTTGGGGGTGGGGTAAACATGTAAAAAAAACCCAAAAAAAACCTCAATACTAATACTGTAAATGACAATACGGTAATATTACTGTAAATCCAAATACAGTAAAGGTACAGTATACTGTAAGTGGAAATACAGTAAAGGTACAGTACTGTAAGTGAAAATACAGTAATAATACTGTAAAACATTTTACAGTAAATTACTGGCATCCAGCTGCCAGTAAGTTACTGTAAAATTTACAGCAATCTCTTTACAGTGTAGATAATCACAAAATGGAGGCGCCAGCGCGTGAAATGGAGCTCGTCTCATAAATGAACCAAAACTCAGCGTATAAGGTAGCCTACTTGCCTCACAGACATGTCTACTTTTAAACAGAACAATTCAAAACGAAAGAAAACAGACTACAGACTACTCTCTGCTTATGTAATCCGTATGAAATGTGCATTTCTCTCTGGCGCGTTCACTGCTGAAGATCGCGAGTCAGCATCGTCAACTTCATCTTAGCCGACACTGACAAAGAAAACACTTGTTTATTAATAAACAATTAAAATATCTCCTTGCTATATTTGACATATTCATAATCATTACTTTTGCCGGTTCTTTGTGACAGCTTTTAGATACTTTATTGGCAGCGCCGCCCTTACATGTTACATGAACGCGTCACCACCGCACCCCCACCCCACCAGAATAGGGCTGTTTTGTAAGCCGGTTTGATGGCCGCATTCTTACACTTATAAAAGGCAATTTAATGTGAAAGTAATCCAAGTATTCAGAATACATTACTCAGATTGAGTAACATAACGGAATACATTACAAATTACATTTTTGGGCATGTATTCTGTATTCTGTAACGAAATACGTTTTGAAAGTATCCTTCCAACACTGCACACACACACACACACACACACACACACACACACACACACACACACACACACACACACACACACACACACACACACACACACACACACACACACACACACACACACACACACACACACACACACACACACACAAATACAATCATTTCAACATTGATAAAAATAATAAATAATACCTGAGCACTAAATCAGCATATTATAATGATTTCTGAAGGACCATGTGACACTGAAGACTGCAGTAATGATGCTGAAGATTCAGCTTTCCCACAACAGGAATACAATACATTGTGAAAGATATTAAAATAGAAAAGTTTTTTTGCATTGTAATAATATTTCACAATAGTACTGATTTTACTGTATTGTTAAAATAAATGCTGCATTGGTGACCGTAAAAGTCTCCTTTTTTTTTTTCTTTTTATTCAAAAACATTAAACACATCAGACCACAAACCCTTAAAGGTAGTATATAACTCCTTGGCGACAGCATAGAATACATTTTGCACATGCAAGCAGCATTTACATTTTCTTGAGAAAATGTAATGTGCAATTTACACTTTACCACTCAAGTATTTGAATATAGAACAGAGAGGACGATTAAATTTTTCTATATACTGGCTAATGTTATAATTTATAGCAGATTTCTATTGGCTGCATAATGACATCAGAGGTACTGCTTAAACCAGTGCAGAAGCCCCCTAAATAAAAGCAGATAAATTAAATAAAATGAGATAAAGCTTCTAGCTCTTTCTTAAATATGAGCCCCCGTAGTCTCATACATATTATTCATGTGCTATTCAACTTATGTAATACTTTGAAATAACTCTAATAAGGTACACTGCTGAAATGAACACTATAATTTCTATATAGACAGCTCACTAGAAGATTTGTTTGTGTTTTCAGTACTCATAGTGGCTCACCAGTATGGTCTCATAAGTGTGGTTTGCACTCTCTTTTAGTCAGGGGAGGTGAAGACAGAAATTTGTGCTCATCTATGGGAGGCAGAGTTCAAACAGTACCTACTCTCTTCATAACCTGCTCAAGTCACCCTTCTAAAAAAAAAAAAAAACCTGACCACTGAAAACAGCTGCAATTCTTGGCTGATATATTGATGTAAACTAAGAAGTAAAGCATAATGAAAACAATATATATATATATACACAGTATATATATATATATATATATATATATATATATATATATTTTTTTTTTTTTTTTTTTTTTAAACAAGTATAAAAGCAGTCTGACAACTAATGTATGTTACATGAGAGTAACATTTTAATGAGCAAATTCTGAAAGACTTTTGCTGTCTCTCGAAGGATTATCATGCAGGTGGAAAACAGCTAGTACACTGAGTTTGGGCCAACGGTTGCAAATGTTACTGTGGAATGAAGAGTTATTTATCCATGATGTGGACCAGGTGGAGTTCAAGTGAGGATAGATGTGGTGAGCCGAAAGTTTTAAAGATAAACTATGAAATATATTGTGCAGAATGATATCCAGTCTATACACAAGATGATGATTTCCATTTAAGTAATTTTAGCCCAGCCACACTCTCTGTAAAGACCGTTATAATGGAATACTGAAAAAGCTAGGTCATTAAGAGTCTAACCTCTCCCAGAGGTGAATATTTTTCATTTCTGAATGATAAATAATATGATGATAAAATCAAAAGCTAGAGAGATAAAAAGATTTAGTGGAATGTTTTCAGTCCAGGGGTCGTCTATGCTCTGGCTATTTGTCAGCGCTCTGTAGCTTTGAATGACTTGTAAATGAACTGCTTTGTCTCTTCAATGGTGATCCAGAATAATGCAGTGCAGTCGTACATACAACCTTATTGTGCCAAGTACATTATCATTCAGAGGTTTGAGAGAAAAATAAAACTTTTATTCAGGACACATTAAATTGATCAAAAGGCAACATATACATGTATAATAATACATAATATATTTTTGTTTCAAATAAATAATATTCTTTCAAACTTTCTATTCACCAAAGAATTCTGAAAAAAAAAAATGTATCATGCTTTCCACAAAAATGTTAAGCTGCACAACATTAAAACGCATGGTCACACTTTACAATAAGGTTCCATTTTTTAAGATTAGTTAACTACAGTTGTTTAAAGGGGTCATTACATGAATTTAATTAATTTAATATGTTCCTTGAGGACTTATAGGGCCCTATCATACACCTGGTGCAACAAGTGTTTTTTTGCTAATTTCAGCCTGGCACCACATTGTTTAAATAGCAAATGCATTTGCACCCAATTTGTGCGCCCATGGGTGTGCTCTGTGCTGGTCTGAAAATGAGATGTGTTAAGGCACATTGTTATAGTAGACTCTGTGTGATGTGGCACACATGTATATATGCACACATTATATATATATATATATATAATGTTACCTGAGAGAGAGTATGAAAGAAAGAGAGGCTTTAGAAAAGAGAAGAGAGAACAGAAGAGCCAGAGCAAAGAAGCCCCAGTGAAAAGAAGAGCCAGAGAATAGAAAAGCAAGAAAAAGTAGAAGCCCAGAGCCAACAGTTCAATCTACTTTTATCCTTTCCTCAACCATGTGACTGAAACCCAAAAATGTGAGATATTCAAACTGACCAATCAGAGGATGGCAACTTCCCCCGACGTACTAAAGGTGTGACAATTAGCAGACCATCGATGTACACACCTTGGCCTACAGGTCCTGAGCACTATCAACACATCTGTGTCATTAGGAATTACAAATGGCCCCTGTGGTGAAATAGAGGGGGGTTGAAACAGTAAAGAAAATGTCTTTGATTATTTTCTATTTGATTTTGATGTGATGCTGTCAGCGGGCTGGACTTACGTTTGATGTATAACTATTCGTCAATGTTTTGCTCTGGAGGCAGTCAAATGCAAATGTATTTGCCCCTGTGACGTGACAGATCCCTCAATATCAAAACAAGCCAATTTTGGAGCTTGATTAAAGTAACGCTATGTAGTTTTTGCTCTCGGGTCCCCCTACAGTTGGGAAACAGTATTGTCTTCTACTACAGTCATAAAATCTGGCATGGTTACACCAAGGGATACACGTGCATTTGTTGACAAGATGATACCGTCTTGAGTACTCGCGAGTTCTCACGTCTTGGGCAGACTGCCAGCGTTGCGTGTGAAATGTCTTCATCCCAGGTACATTGGCATATATTTCAGCATGTCATATGAATATTAATTCATGGGTTTTATTTTTTTCAAATGCCAAAAGATCGCGTAGCTCACGTTTACAAGCCAGCGTCATTATAGTAGCCCATTGGCTACTGTTTTACATAATGGATATGCTTATTCAATTCAATGTTTGTGTGGTAGGTAATAGCCATAAATATTGTCAATATTATAATATCAAGCTACCATAGATGAATCTGCAAATTTGAAAAATCTATTTGCATTATAGCCTGAGGCAAGACACTTTCACCAGAAAAATACATAAACAAACATGACTATCATGAAGATAAATGGAGGACCAGATAGATTCCGTAACATGGCAAGGCAGACAACAAATTCGAAAAAATAGAGATAGTATGCAACCAATATATTTACTAGTTCAACAGCATGACGGCCAGGTCAGCATCGGTCGGGCACCCCTCCTCCTCCTTTAGCTTACGCCAGCGAGCGAACGCTGAACCAAAACTGATCCTCGTCCGGCCTTTTATTATCCTCCTCCTACAAAACCTTTGCCTTCTTCATTTTAGTTGCTGCTTCGGCCATTACAACAACATACAGACGGGAAACAAACGCTAGTTGGGCTCTCACGTCAGAATTTGAGGAAGTGGGGGGGTGGTGGGGGAAGTGAGGTTTGCCGTAAAGCAGTCAAATTTTGTAGTTCTTTTTGTGCTCGGGTTACTACCCGAACCCCGAAGTTACGTAGTGCCAGTAAAAGCGATACAGACACTGTCAGGCTACGGCAGACGTGTCATTCAACCTATTGTCGATGTACCATCTCATGGGTCTTGGAAATATATTATGAAGGTTGAGAAACTACATAGTGTTGCTTTAAATAAATACTTTGTTTACAAGAAGTGTTAAGCTATGAAACTTGCGGGATGTTTTATTGGTACAAAGACCTCTTTTATGTCAAATGACATCAAGGCAAATTTTATTTCTCAAATTCTAACATGAACTAATAATGAAAAATACTTCTAAAGCATTTATAAATGTTAATTAAATGTTATAAATGTTAATTTCTACATTTACCAATCAATTACTAAAAAGATGTATCTGTTGATATTATTTAATTGACCAGAGCGAACATGAACTAATACTGCACAGTTTTCTGAAGGATCATGTGACACTGAAGGCTGGATTAATGGCTGCTGAAAGTTCAGCTTTAGCATAAAAGGAATACATTACATTTTGAAATATATTGAAATAGAAACTTATTTTTAATCAGTAATAATAGTTTTAATGTAATAGTTCACAATATTGCTGTTTTTACTGTATTTTTTGTTCAAATATATGCATCTCTACTGAGAATGAGAGATGGTGTAAAGTGTATCTCCAGATGCTTTTCTTACATTTATTCACATATAGTCGTAACGTTTAAATGCAGTTTCCATTGATTATTTTGCTCCCTTCATTTTAAAACTCCATATGCATTGGAGAGTCAGCGAACGTTAAGCGCTCAAGAGCAAAAAGGCAAACATCACAATACAGAAGGAATGCATTACTTATGAAATGTGCATACGGTAACATCCACCACCTGGTTTGAGGCTGGCTCTTATCGACCTAGATATGTAGGATGCTTGTGGGCTGATTTTACATTTCTTTAAAATTAAGCTTTTCATGTAATGCGTGGCAGAAAGATGATTATTGTTGCCTTCCAATAGATCTTTTTTGTAAATGATTTTCATGTGTTTGGCAGGAGCGAGAGGGTATAGCATATCCTGTATACCTCCATACAAATGCTTGCAAAATATGTGGTATCTCTTGAAGTAGTTCAGAGCTGTGCGTGGGGTAGTCCAATGGTGCATGGATATGCTCTCCCTACCTCATGCACATCCTGTGTGACAGTGATAGAGAGCGGGTACAGTGCCTGACCTGGGTTGAGAACAGGCAGCAGATTAGACAGGACCACCTTGAAACCTCAGCTCTTTCTGAATCCATCCTGTCTGTGCCACCTGTCTCTCAATTCACACACCCATGACTATCTTTCAGCTCATAGAGCGAGACAGGAACTGAAATACTGGAGCTTTATGACTGTGTTAACTGCACAGCATTTACAATATAGAAGTGAAAACTGAAACGCCATACTTGAATACAATGAGATTTGAATATATGACAATATAGAGATGTCAGTGGCATGCAATTCTGTGATAGCAGAGATAGCATTTCATCATACAGTATGTGAGTCTTATAACTCCACATACATACGATGGTGCAACCCTTCACCATGATAGATGTTTGTTTCAGCCTCACATCCTATATATTCAAATACTCTCAAGAGATGTTTTGAAACCTGTAGAAGCATCTGAAAAATAAGAGAATATCATAGTTCACATGCAGCATTGATGTTTGGCCAGAAGGGGCAGCAGATGTGGCAGGATTTTTACCAGGATATTTATGCTTATTACTGGAGGGAAGCTCGCATCTGTGAGCACTCATGTGCACATATTTCAAGATTAAAAAAAAAGAAAAAAATAAAAAATTATATATATATATATATCGTCACTGCCCGATGAAACTCACGTATGTCCGAAACGGTTTCTTTTCAGGAAGTGAAAAAAACACCGTAATTTAAAAAGCAGTTGAACGTAGCGTTGCATACTTGGTACGGCATCTTTAAATTTAACCATATTCTTGCCAGTGTAATGATATAATCCACATTTGACCAAAATCGAGTTTAAATGGACATGCGTGCGTATTTTACAGTAACGTTGGTCGGTACGCGTTCTTCCGATCATTAATTAGAATGACCAAGTCGCGTTTCATATTGACAGATAAATAGGCTACGCTCAGTTTATTAAATAGCCTACGTCTCAGTTTATTAAATACGCTCAGTTTATTAAATGTATCTTGCAAACTATGAAGGGACAATGAATCAATACACTGACATGGCAATGCTAGACTGATACTTTGTTTGCACAGTCCTACCGTAATTTTGTGAATATATAATAAACTTGTGAACAGTTTTCAAAAACAAACGTTTGCTGATACTTTACCTCACAGTGTTATTCGGCTATCCATGATGATGAAACTTCATGAGACCGGCGAGATGCCTCCACAGGGTGGGAGATACTCCGATTGACAGCTTTGACACCAAATGTATCAGATGACATGATTTCACAACTTTTCATTGGTCATTTAGATAATGTGAAGCATACTGTAAAAGGAAATTAACCTGGACATTTTATCCGGCGAAAGATCTCAAAATCGGCAAAATGGACATACGCGGTTTTCATCGGACAGCGACGATACACATATATATATATATATATATATATATATATATATATATATACAGGTCCTTCTCAAAAAATTTGCATTGTAAGGACTGGGCGAAGGGTGAATCTGAGTAACTAAATGCATCCTTGCTAAAGTCCCAAAGCCTTCAGACCCAAAACGCCTGAATGTAAACACACACACACACACACACACACACACATGAACATTCCCCTAAACAAAGCTAACTCTGGGAGTTGTTTGGTGTATATATATATATATATATATATATGTGTGTGTATAACGATGTGATACATGCATCTAACATTCATCTCATGATTTTCCTTTATGTGTTTGGTTTGTGCATCCTTGTAGACTCTCATGGGTAATGTTTGGGACCTGACTTACAGACTATCACTCATTCAGAACATTCACTAATGGAGACGCACATACATACACAAACCTTTAACTTCATCATTTAAAGACTTTACTGAGATATATTTTTATATGCTTGTATGTGTGTCTGTTACCTAGGTCCTATGGTTACCTGTGATAGTATCGTAATTCTAAAATAACTACAAATGCTTGGAAATTATGCATTTTTTATGTAACTGTTTTCCTATAATGTTTACCTATAATGTTTATATGTCGTGTTTGATATCGTAAAAATGCCCTGGACTTGACTCAGCCAGATATATGTATGAACACACCGTAAAAGGTATGATTTTGTGTATAACACATCTCTGCAGTAGAAATGACCATTCCTAACGCAGGTCATAATTTAATTAGACACGCATTCTGACAAGACAAAGAGAAATCTTCCGCGGGCACTTTTCTCCCAGTTGATTGGTGCCTTCACGCCAAAAGGGGCATGAACCGAAATGTCTTTAAAGAGACGAACCGAGCTCCCCCTCTCGCTCTTACTCTCTTACCTAGGGCCCTATGATTTCCGTGATGCGGAAAATGCGGACGGAATCACGGAATTTACACATGAAAACGGAATTTGCATATATTTTGTTGACATATTAAATAAACATTTTTTTTTTTTACTTCCTTCTCATTTTTCAGTTTGAAACAACAAATGTAGAAAGGTCTCTACCTAAATCGTGGCCAAATGGCATTGATAAACATGTTGCATAGTAACCACATACGACCTCACGTTCACGCGTAGGGAAAAAAATTTTGAAGCGAGTGGCTCCTGATAAGCTAACGGTGGCTGCGTTTGTGGTAGATGCGCCCATTTGTAACGTGCTGATCTAACCAGCGGTCTCATAAAACGTAAAAAAAATTAAACGTCTGGGAGAATGAGTAGAGCAGGCGATCTGAATAAGAGTGATGATGCAAAAAAGAGCACTATTCGGTACGGTTTTCTGTGCGGACACACCCAACCCGAAGCGTGCAGCCATACACAATAGACCTACAGCACGCGAGTACTGAATTGAGCTCTCTTTCGTGTCTAAATAGACAAATACACACAACATTATGTCTAAATGTCCGTTTTGGAGAGTATTCACGTAAACTATGTTGGTTATGTCTTAAATAGTTGTGAGTGTATCGGATGTGCATCAGTGCAATTGGATCCGCATGTCATAGGACATGATCCGACCTCTTAAAGTGACAGTGGGTAATAAACGTAATGCGGTCCATGTCCTTAATATTGGTCAAGCAACAAAAGAAAAAGAGAGAAGCATTCACTGTTTGTTAATAGCTTTAAGGATTAATTATATTTACTTCATACAAATAAATAGTCTGTTTGAAAGAATAAATGATGTATGCAAGTAGTTAAATAATTTTTTTTTACTTTAGGAAAAGTGGTTTTAATGTAATTGTGTTGGCTTTCTGTCAGGCACATATCATTGTTTCAATGTTTCTGTCTCCCTGCAGCATGTCTGCATTTAATCTTTAATTTAATATTCATCAATCCTACCTTGTAACTGTTACCTTCATGTTACTGTTATTTTTGGCCAGAGATTTGTTGAAGGTTTGGCTGAATTTTGGAGAATTTTGAATGTGCTTTGCTGAATATATTAACAGTTTAAATAAAAAAGCTGAATTGTGAGTTTGTGTAACTGAATTTTTAACGGTCAATACTTCTTAGAAGTGAAAAGAAAACAAGCAAATCCGAAAAATCCGAAAGGGCTACAAATAAATCCAAAAAAAAAACGGAATTTGAAAAAAAATAAAACGGAATTTGAGAAAAAATAAAACGGATTTCATAGGGCCCTACTTACCCTCTTACCCCCTTACCTCACAAGATGTAACTCTTCGTGTGATTCCCCTTCGGGGATCTTTTTTCCTTTGTTTGTTTAAGTTTTGTTTTTCCTTTCGACTTCGTTCATTTCACTATTCTTAAGAAAGGCCTGATATTATAATCGTTAGATTAACGATAAACTCTTGTTAAACAGTGACGTAGCTACTCAATTGTAAAAACCTAAAGCACATTTAATCATAAGTGCTATTTGATATATGTTATGGGAGTCGAAAAACAGATGAAGAATTCCTGTTTTCTTTATGCACAGCGCAGAAATCCTGCCAGACGTGTTTGTTAGAATATAGCACCGAATATAGCAAAAATCCAAAACCTAAAAACATTTTTAATCATAAGTGCTATTTGATAAATGTTATTTGGATCCGAACGACAGACGAATAATTCCTGTTTTCTTTTGCACAGTGCACCAAAAAAAAAAAAAAAAAAAAAAAATTCCTGCCAAACGTGCTTGTAAAATATAGCACCAGAAAGAAATCCGTCGAGATTTAAAATTCCGTACTATTTGTGATTATGCAGTGAGGTGCGGTGTAATTCTCCACGCCCTCTGAGTAAATCACATGGGAAGCAGGCGGGTTGTAATTCTGGCGCCAAACACTAGGGTGCAGCCTTGAGTGCTTTGCAGTATCAAATTACGAACACTGTCCTGGCTTAACCCAGCGTGAGCGCAATAACGCCATCGCGTGGACACTAGCAGCTAGGTTATCCTTTCCTCAAATCCCCTCTTTTCACAATTTCAGATTTTTCCAGTGAATTTCTGAACTTGTGTCTCTAGCTTTACATGCATGTGCAACGTACAGCCGTTTTGCTAACATGATTCTTCTGCCCCTGACCGCGTACACTTATTGTGAATTTTGTTCAAACCAGATTTGAACTTTAAATTTAAAGTTAAGTCTCAGGTCAGTCACTGACGCCCACTTAGAGGGAACACGCCCCCTTGTGGCCTCCCCTGCTAAGTCAGCTCATCTCTTATTTTCTACTCTCATTCTGTTTTGAAGTGATCTATTCCCAGTTGGTTTTATTTTGGTTGTTATCATTGATACACCACAGTGATCGTGATTATCATTAAATATAATTCCCATCTTTAACTTTTCTTACGCTTACTCAAATGTGGTTTGAAACAAACAAATTTCAAAGTTAAATTTGTATTAAGGCTCATTTCATGTCGGGAATTGTTTTATGGCTTTATTTCTACTTTTCCTTTTTTTTCTAATTTTTTTAAAATAATTCTTATTTATACGTTATTACGACTGAATCCGTACTATCCTAGAAGTTATTTGACATCTATCAATACGCTTCATTTAAATCCAATTTAAACCAGTTTGAATTGCAATTTAAATTAAGTCGTCTGTTCAGCCTGTTTGACCACTAAAGGGGAAGTACGCCCCCTGGTGGCCAAAACCCGCTACTATAGCTTGCTTCCTCATGTGCTCTTCCTGCTGTACTTAATGACACCTTCTCTTTTCGGGTTAGGTAATTCTGATAATTAACATCATTGTCATAATTCCCCTTTTGTTTTACCATTGTTTAGTAAAACCTCTGCTTTTTATTTTCTACATACATAAGTACTTAATTTGGTTTAGACAAAGAAAGCTTAATTCACTTTAAGTTTCACTTGTTCTTCATCCTGTTCTGTATTTATAGGTAGAATCCATTAAAGAGCTGTGGTGATTCGACAGTGGCGCTTGCCATACGTGAGTCCCGGACGCTCCTAATTCCCTGTTCATTGGTGCGCAACTTTGCTACATCAGCAGTTTGGCACTCCAAAGTTGTGGTTGTCTAAGCGGGCGCACCGTGATATAGAGAGGAAGGAAGGGCCGGGGGACACGACGGTCGAGTGTTTGGGATCGTCGGAAAGATTGGCCACGCCGCTGGCTCCAACCAGAGTGACCTCAATTCACCCCAGGCAAACTAACTAAAGGTAAAACCCAGCCACTTATTAATAGGCCACAGAATATTAGGTATCCCCCCGGTCATTTAAGTGTTTGGCCCATCCCCTTCTCTCCAAGCCACGCATAGCAGGCTCAGGCCTCCTTATCCCCTGTAACAGTTCCTGTGTTATTGTTTACTCCATTTCATTATAGACCTATTCATTTCTATTATGTCATTTCACTTCAATCTTTGCTATCTTGCTATTGCTCTTTCCTGTTGTGATCTGTTCCTTTCAGCTCACCTAAAGACAGAACCTACGAGAAATACCAAGGAAAGCTAGATAACAGATCGACAACCAAGCAGCCAGTGTCGTTAAACGGCGCACTAGGTTTACGCCCTGTCAAAATCTTTATTTAGGCCCTGCACTGACCTAAACAATTTGTCCCCACCTGTCTAACTGTCTGCATCAGTTAGCCGAAATTCTCATAAACGGCAGAGCCCGTATGAACGTAACTTGTTAACCTTAGAACGAACTTGCAGTGGCCTCTTCGTGTGTGTTGTCTTTCTCTATTTACAGTAAGCCGAGATGTCGCGAGCTTCCAGTCCCGCAGCCCACTGGGACGACCTCGAGACATGGCTGAGAGCCATGACGATCACCTTCCTGCCCAAGGACGCCGGTGACACAGAGCCCCCGAGCCAAAAGCAGCTGGACGCCGGCTTGGACAAGCTGATGGAACACGACCCAACACAGAGCTGAAATCTGCACCCCACAGTGAGTCATCACCTAGGCATCCTGGGCTGCCCACATAGCATGACTACTCAACAGCTAAAATAAGCTTACACCAAGCAAAAGACGGTGTCCGAAAAGACTTTGAAAAACCCCACAATCTACTCTGTCTCTGAACACTACTCAGAGCTGCCTCTAGAGGGCCCCCCACAACACCATAGACCTTTCAACAGAGGGTCCAGACCGTTCCAGGCCAGCAGAGGACAGCACTACTGCGATGGTGCTCGTCCATGACACCAGAGCGAGCGCTTTGACAGATTCTGGGACCTGCAACAACCACCCGACCAACCAAAAGGTGGAGCCACATGGGAAACCGACCAATGGCCCAGAAAGAGCCGAGCCCCATCGACCAGACCATCAAGCCCAGACAGCCCAGAGCGGCACCCCTCTCGGCATGCCACTGATAAGCACAAGTCTGAACCCACATCAGACAAACACAGTGCCGCCACGTCTGAGACAGCCGAGACCCTGGAGTCGCTGAAAGAGCTTCTCCACAAAAGACTTTCCAAAGAATACAAGAGAGACGAGCCTGACATCCTGTACCTGAGCGTAAAACCTACAACAGGCACACAGAGCACTGCTCGTCAGCCACAGACCACAGAGCAAACTGTCACATCACAAAGTGACAGGAGCACACAGCCACCACAGCTGACAGCTGCACAGCCTGAGCGAGACAGCACAGTTTCCCACAGCTGGGTCCAACCCCAAAAGACCAAGAAATGCTGCTTTGTCTGTCTGTCTCCGCAGAGAACTACACGAGACCGGCCCTAACCGCCCGTCGATCACCACACCTGCTCAGACACCAAGTAGGACAGATCTAGAAGGGCCTGTGCTACCACCACCGACTCTGAACGAGTTTCTGTGGAACTTACAACGAACCTGTGAGGGAGGAGGACATCAGCTTCAAGAAACTTTTCCTCCAAAACCAGTTAGTCACCATATTTTCGCCTGCCCCCACACAATGCCACTCTAAAATGCGTGACCTGATGAAGAAGGCCTCTAACACAGAAGGCCTCCTCAGAAAGGGTTCCTAAGACCCCATTGATTCCGAATTGCAAAACCAGAAGGCACACAGCATGAACACAATGCAAGACTCTGTAAAAGGGTCCCTGGTCAGCATAGGACATACAACTTTTAAAGTAGATGAAAATTTGTGCTCAAAGAGAAGCAAGACTCTGCATTAGGAAAATTAGAATTTTACTGATTTAAAGAGCCTCACCTGCCAACAGACTATGCACGACTCTTTTGAAACAAACATTTGCTACATGCTGGTTGAAATGAATCTGCTAAACATTAGTTTCCATGACAATGAAGGGTTACAGGAAACACTAGCTCCAAATAAGGCATACGTCACCTTGACGCCATAGTTTAGGAAAACCACCTGAGTTTTAAACTACTGTAAACCTACAGGTGTGCATTTGATCATTGCGATCCAAACGGAACACAACATGCGATACGCATTTTGATCACTGGTTGCTGGCTTTTCTAAATGCAGATAAAACAATAGCTGGAATTGACATCTCTACTGTAAGTGAAATAGTCTTAGATTTCCAACTAATATCAGTAAGTTCAGCAGTAAAGTGTAAGTCTGTTTGACAAAAGAAATCTCATCTCAGCAGCTTGTAAACTGTACCGATATCTATTCTGCTTTGGTTAAAGAAATCAAAATTGCAGTATTGCTAAACCTGTTTCTGACAAAGAAAGCTCAGGACAGTGTTATATATTCTAACGGTGGTGGGCCCCAAACGAAATGAAAATCAAGTGAAAGATGTATAAAAAAGCCACCGGTTACGAATAAACATGAATCAGAATCACACAAATGAAGTTCAGTTTCACAGTTATATTTTCATAATTTTCAAAGAAATCAGACAGACCAAAATCTCAGTTGTACCATAAGCAAATAATCAAAACAAACTCAAACACACACTAAATAACACTTTGGTTCAAGTTCAAAATCTTACAGTCTTTACACCACTGTTTTTGAATTGGTAAAATAAGTAAAAAAAAAAAAAACATTAAATCAAACTAACAATGAAACCAACCGTTGAAAAACTAACAATGAAACACTTCACTGTATTATACAGATACGAAATACGTGGTGAAAGTGGTTGCGTGAATGTTTGGTTGGCTTGAAGACGGTGCATGCTTGTGTGTGCGGGCGTGTGTGTGTGAAAGAGCATTTGGCCGATAATGGCAGGAAGGAAAGTTTTCGAAGTGAGGGTAAAAACAGGGAATAACCTGGAGAACTCGTCAGCCTCAAAGTCGACAAGCTTCGCAGTGCAGCCGGTGTCCAGAGGTGCAGCGCACCCTCAGTGCCAATCGCTAGGCAACTCACGCTCACTCTAGATCCTGGAGAACTTGCTCACTCGTCAGCCTCAAAGTCGACAAGCTTCGCAGTGCAGCCGGTGTCCAGAGGTGCAGCGCACCCTCAGTGCCAATCGCTAGGCAACTCACGCTCACTCTAGGTCCACTCTAGGTCCACGCACAGCCCAAACACAGCGTCTCGCGACTCACTGACTGTGGATTCGTCTCAGGTAACCCGTTCCTTTTTTTTCCTTCCCCTTCCTCTTCTACAACTCCACCTTTTATACTCGTTTCCTCACTTCCGGATAATTGATTTCCCTCCTCCCTCCAGTCACGTAACTTACGTTTTTTTTCGCACTGCCACAATATATATATATATATATATATATATATATATATATATATATATATATATATATATATATATATATATGTATGTAGACCTGGGTGATGCTC
The DNA here is from genome assembly GCF_051911475.1 of Siphateles boraxobius. Classification (NCBI taxonomy): domain Eukaryota; kingdom Metazoa; phylum Chordata; class Actinopteri; order Cypriniformes; family Leuciscidae; genus Siphateles; species Siphateles boraxobius. The sequence continues at coordinate 33,672,512 of NW_027508734.1, read as the reverse complement.
CCCTTTCTACAATGTAAAGGCCTTACAAAGTATTGTTAGATTGATGTAATAAACTTAAATTTTAGCTGCATCTACAAGCAAAGAGCTACCTCGCGATCAAAACTGTTCACTCGCTGAAAAGTCAGCATTTATGCATGAGAGGGACGTAACTATATATGCTTAGACAAGCTTTGACTTACAACAAACCTATTTCCTTACTCTGTAAACAAATAGAATAAGTTGTGTAAAGTAAAGAGAAGAGTTCCATGAGTAAAATTAGCAAATGCCAAAACACATGTGCATTTTACTGAATGTAACATCAAGTTCTTGAAAGACTTAAAGTATAGGCGCCCCCTTTCAACCCGTTTAAACAGGCATAACTCATCTAAAATGTGCAGACATTCTTCAGGTACTGTCGAATTGTTCTGACATGCTCTGGTTCCCATGACAACGACTTGTCACAGGAAGTGCTAACTCGTGATGTCACTTTGGAAACAAACCAGCCTAGGTGGCTAAGCTAACCTAACCTAGCATCCATCCATCTTAGGCTAAGCTAACCTATCCTAGCATCCATCCAGTTGAGGCTAAGCTAAATAATAACTTCTACAGTTAGCAGTTAGCATCATTTACTTGAAACCTTAATTACAGCTTTTGTTTACACAGTGCAAAGTATTCTAGAATACTTTCTTTAACCACACTTAGGGTTTGTAATTCTTCACTTTCCGTACTTTCAATTCTTTCAGCTAAAGTTCACCTTCACTAGTTTAGGCATAGTCCTTGCTGAGCACTGTAGGCTAAATTTGCAGATGCCCCGCCAGTTACACTTAAGTTTAATTACATGTAAAAAGTTTAGCTAGAGAAGAATCCGTATAGTAATGAGAATTTTCATCAGCATGTTGACTAAACCTTTGGAGACACACACACACAGAGTGGTCTTGAACACGCAACCGCTGTAACCCACTATGGAGTGTTGGTCCAGGCAAATCCAAAGTTTAGTCACTAGTAGTACTGATTATTCTCACATTCAGATCATTCCCGCTGTTCTGACCACTCACTTAAGTTTTAATTTTTGTTTTTACTCTAATAATAATAATAAAGTCAGCTATTACCTTTTCTATTCGGTCATCTATATGATTTAATTCCATTTCCTCTCTTGTTTGAATGTGGTTCCATTTCCCATAGGGCCCAGAAAGGAAACAGAGCTACCTTTATTTGTGATTTTGTTAATTTTCAACAAGTGCACTCATTTTTGTGACCCTGCAACACACGTCATTTCAACAATTACTAGGGCATAACTATAGGTCCTGAGGATTGATAATAAGCATAATTTGAATAGGAAAGCTGTCCTTTTTCCTCCTATCAGCCACTTTGTCAAGCCGTAGTGAACCACTAGTTAAGTCCTGAAAATAATTTAGTCATAAGAACCATCTTAAATCAGTTATTTCATCTCGGCTATGCCCTTTCCAGGAAATACTCTCGGAACCACATAAGTCTTAGCCTCCTAGCATCCACAGCTAAGATGATAAGGATACAAGACACACTTCACTAGCTAGATACACATGACACACCTAGCTTTATGCTACATGCTAGCTTTATGCTACATGCTAGCTTTATGCTAGCTTTATGCTATCCGTTAAACCATGGTTCTGAACTTTTAGGGTCATGCATTAGTCTCTCACCACAAGTGTGACAAAATGGCACAGAGTCTCTGCTTAACCTGACCTTAACCTTCCAGCTTACCAAAGACTATGACAAAACAATGGACACTATGAGAAACCACCTCTCATACCCCTCCAACCACCCATGAACGCCGTCTGCACCCACCGACAACCGGTGCCCCAGACAACCGATGTCAACAAGCACATGCTGCGTGCACAAGACAACATTCAGCGTTCTGCACCTGATGCCATCACTGCGCCACAGCTTGTGGTGCCACAGTCCAAAAGGGGGGTCATGCCAATGTATGTCCATGACGCACCATGTGCTGCACACCGCAGCACCAGAGACACTTGCAAGACACCGAAGCAAGTGGCATACCGGCGTCCTCAAAGCGAAAAGACTGTCCTAGCCAACCAAGGACGACACTCGTTGAAATTTTTTCTCCCTTTCACTTTTACCAGGATGCTGCTGTGGTTCGCCACCCTGTGCCTCCAGCCAACCATAGGGCAGCCGCAATCGGACATCTCACCAGCACCAGGTCAGAAAGTGTATGTGCCACCTGATCCTCGCAACGCCTACAGAACACACTACCCCAGCGTAACAACACAATACAGCTGGGTAGGTGCCGATGGACAGAGGACGCCCTCACTCACGCTGAGGCCGATGTCGAGCACATGCTCAACCAACTTGAGAGAATGACCATCACACAAGTTAGGTGGACACAACCACCGCTCCAAACTGTTTCTGAGAGCTTTGCCTGTAACACTTGTATGTCCAGTGTGAATACAGTGAACCTAGCCACCGTGAGGCGGCATGCAGCCGAAATTCAGACTGAGATTCCATAAAAGAGCAACTCACAACACAGAGTGCATCCCTGCAGACCATCGACAAGACATTAAAGGGAATTGTGGTAATTTTCAACACTCACAGCGTTCTGCTGACCCAGACAGTGAACTCCATGAAACAGCTGTTTACTGTCTTCCAGAATGACTTTGCTCAAACTCAGCTGGTAACAGCCCTGATGACAGACACGCTGCGGGAGGTGAACTTCTCCATTGACAGCCTAGCCATGGGTAGAATTCCACCGCACCTGATACCCTTAAGCCTTGTGCAAACCGTGCTGGCTTCCGCCATCACCACGCCAGCTGACTCTCTACAAAAACACCTTGCCTACTCGCTGGGTAGTGCCAGCCCACTCTGCGTCGACCCCAAGCAGAGAGACGTGGGTTTTGCTCCTGAACTTGCCCATCATAGAGCCAAGCCGAATCTACCGGCTCAAGAACATTGTCAATGTCAGATTTTGAAAAGTAACACTCACATCAAGATCCGCACGCCGGACGTGGTTGACTTCAACAACAGCTACACAAAGCTGTCCTTAGCTCCGAACCCGTACGTGTGCACATTGACCAAAGACATCTACTATCTCTGCCCTAAAGGACCCTTCCTCAGAGACAACACTGACGGAACCTGCGCGCTGCAGATCAGTGACACCCGCTGCCCTGCCGAAGCAAAGCTTCGCACTCAAGTCATCGAGACCCAAGCAGAGATTGTAGGGGACAGGTGGCTCGCTAACACTCCTGTGCGCCCAACTGCACTCACTTACGACCATAATGAAACTGACACCCGTGTCACCTCGCTCCACCAGAGCCTGTGAATCCAAGTACCGAAATTTACCATCCTTCACCTTGACGACCTGGCATGGTCTTCCACGCAAAGGGTACAAATTAGAACTGGAAATCCCATCCTTCTCCAGGAACCACACTTTCACCCTTACTCCAGAACGGGAGTTGTGGTTTGCGAAAGGGGGGTCCCAGCTAATTGACATTGATCCTATCGAAACAGCCCTCCAAGCTGTGTCTCGACTGCCCATCCTGACTATCTCGCCTGTTGTCCAGGCCTGGACCACAGCCGACTCAGCGCTGTGCATCTCTATGGTACCCAGCCACACCCTGATGCTGGGCTTGGCCTTCATCCTGTACCAGGGACCCAACGAGATGCGAACATCTACAGCCAAGCTCATAAAAGCCGTGTCTGGAACTTTCCGACGAAACCCTCGGAAAGAGTGTACCACACCACAGATCGTTTTGACCCTCATCGAGCTGAATCCACAGCGCTAACAGCCACCTGCTACCCGATCATCATGATCCACCTGTCATCCGTCCATTGTGATGATTGTCGTCCGATGATGTCCACAGAGGGACTTCATCAGACGAAAAGGGGGACTGTAAGGACTGGGCGAAGGGTGAATCTGAGTTACTAAATGCATCCTTGCTAAAGTCCCAAAGCCTTCAGATCCAAAACGCCTGAACGCCTGTCTCCGAAATTATTCCTGTATGAGAATTGATAATGTTCGCATGATGAGCTTGCTGGATAAGCAAATCACAAGATTAAATCAATTCACAGGGATGGCCTCGGAGGAAGCCAGATAGACCTAATTGACACATTAATATTTAATTATAATCCGTTGTGATTGAATATTGATTTACAGTTGAGCTAAATTTTACCTGCCTGTAAAACGTGATCTATGTAATTAACTATAACCAGTTTATGGTTAGTTGTCGAGATACACATAAATGCATATTCAGGTTAACATATTATCATCCCTACTCGGGAGATTAAATTAAATGTAAAGTTGATCTGGTCCAAACCTGTATGAATAATTATGAATTATGAATTATTTTATACAAATTCCCCAAAATCGACCGGGTCATACTCTACAGCATATTGTGATAAAGTTAATTATTTTCCATAATGTAATGATAAAAATTAAACTTTCATATATTTTAGATTCATTGCACACCAACTGAAATATTTCAGGTCTTTTATTGTTTTAATACTGATGATTTTGGCATACAGCTCATGAAAACCCCAAATTCCTATCTCAAAAAATTAGCATAAAAGAAGTGTTTTTACAAAAAAGTCAACCTTCAAATAATTATGTTCAGTTATGCACTCAATACTTGGTCGGGAATCCTTTTGCAGAAATGCCTGCTTCAATGTGGCGTGGCATGGAGGCAATCAGCCTGTGGCACTGCTGAGGTGTTATGGAGGCCCAGGATGCTTCGATAGCGGCCTTAAGCTCATCCAGAGTGTTGGGTCTTGCATCTCAACTTTCTCTTCACAATATCCCACAGATTCTCTATGGGGTTCAGGTCAGGAGAGTTGGCAGGCCAATTGAGCACAGTAATACCATGGTCAGTAAACCATTTACCAGTGGTTTTGGCACTGTGAGCAGGTGCCAGGTCGTGCTGAAAAATGAAATCTTCATCTCCATAAAGCTTTTCAGCAGATGGAAGCATGAAGTGCTCAAATCTCCTGATAGCTAGCTGCATTGAGCCTGCCCTTGATAAAACACAGTGGGCCAACACCAGCAGCTGACATGGCACCCCAGACCATCACTGACTGTGGGTACTTGACACTGGACTTCAGGCATTTTGGCATTTCCTTCTCCCCAGTCTTCCTCCAGACTCTGGCACCTTGATTTCCGAATGACATGCAAAATTCGCTTTCATCCGAAAAAAGTACTTTGGACCACTGAGCAACAGTCCAGTGCTGCTTCTCTGTAGCCCAGGTCAGGCGCTTCTGCCGCTGTTTCTGGTTCAAAAGTGGCTTGACCTGGGGAATGCGGCACCTGTAGCCCATTTCCTGCAGACGCCTGTGCACGGTGGCTCTGGATGTTTCTACTCCAGACTCAGTCCACTGCTTCCGCAGGTCCCGCAAGGTCTGGAATCGGTCCTTCTCCACAATCTTCCTCAGGGTCCGGTCACCTCTTCTCGTTGTGCAGAGTTTTTTGCCACACTTTTTCCTTCCCACAGACTTCCCACTTACCCCTTTTCCACCAAAAAAGAACTGGTTCGGAACTGGTGCTGGTTCAAAGATAGTTCGGAGTTGGTTCAACTTGCGAACCTTCCCAGAACCGGTTTGCTTTCCCACTGACTAGAGCGCCCAGCGAACGACGTCGTTACGTCACTGTGTACGTCGCCATACAGAAACGCTAGCAAGTACATTATTTTGGGATTATCTCTAACTTGTGTACCATGAAGGCTTTAAAAAAAATTGAAATAAGTAAGTCTTTTAATCTTTTCCTTTGTTATGTAATCATTTCTGATTAGTTATGTACCTCTGTCTTGTGTCTTTTTTTCTTTCCGTTTATTTGTTCTATATTTTGACTGTTTTCTTCTTTGCTTACATAATGTTTTCAATAAAAAAATAAAATTTAAAAAAAGCTAGAAACGCTTGCGCCAACTTCAAGCATAATAATTACAAATGTTGGACTACATCGTGTTTCTGCAAATGTTTCTCCTGGCTTTGCGGTCATAAAATATGTTTAGGACACATCTAAACCCGCCTCCAGCCCCGCTGTAAGCATGACACGGTGGTAAAAGAACGGTTCTCTGGTTCTAGTCCAGCAAAGAGTTGGTGCCGCTTTGGAACCATTTTTCCTGGCCGAGAACCGGTTCTTTGGCTGTCGAAACACAAAGAACCGGTTCGCGAGTAGGCACCGGCTGCGAACCGGCTCTCAAAATGCTTTGGTGGAAAAGGGGTAACTGAGATGCCTTGATACAGCACTCTGGGAACAGCCTATTTGTTCAGAAATTTCTTTCTGTGTCTTACCCTCTTGCTTGAGGGTGTCAATGATGGCCTTCTGGACAGCAGTCAGGTCGGCAGTCTTACCCATGATTGCGGTTTTGAGTAATGAAACAGGCTGGGAGTTTTTAAAAGCCTCAGAAATCTTTTGCAGGTGTTTAGAGTTAATTAGTTGATTCAGATGATTAGGTTAATAGCTCGTTTAGAGATCCTTTTCATGATATGCTAATTTTTTGAGACAGGAATTTTGGGTTTTCATGAGTTGTATGCCAAAATCATCAGTATTAAAACAATAAAAGACCTGAAATATTTCAGTTGGTGTGCAATGAATCTAAATATATATGAAAGTTTATTTTTTATCATTACATTATGGAAAATAATGAACTTTATCACAATATGCTAATTTTTTGAGAAGGACCTGTATATATATATATATATACATATATATATATATATATATATATATATATATATATATATATATATATATATATATATATATATATAAAATTATTATTATTATTATTATCATCATTCTTTTTTGAGCTGAACGTCAGTGAAAACAATCAACTGTGGTGTAATATTTATGAAACGGATATTTGCTGATATCAGATCATTACAGAGAAGTGCATGAAGTCTCAGTAATGTAATATAAAAATATTTAAAAATCACTTACATTTAAATGCCAGGTACAACCTTTAAATATTTTCTATTAGTGTGGGGACTATTTCTGTGTTTTTTTTTTTTTGTCATCACTAATGTTCAATGTAAACATATATTGTTTAAAGGTTGATTCAGTAAGATATATTTTTAGAGAGAGAAATTAATATTGTTATTCAGCTAGAATGTATTAAAATGATAAAAATGGAAAGTTTATAATGTTACATTTGTTTACATAAATGCTGTTCTTTCTATTCATTAAAGAAAAATCATAGAAAAGTGTACCAGTTTGGTTTCCATTAAAAATTTTAGGCAGCACAACTGTTTTCAACATTGATAATAATAATAATAATAATAATAATAATAATAATAATAATAATAATAATAATAATAATAATAATAATAATACTAAACGTTCAGATTTGCCATCATAGTAATAAATGACACTTCAAAATATATGAAACATATTATAAAGTATTTTAAATTGTAATAATAGTTCACAATATTACTTTCACGAACGCTGTGGAAGGAAGACTAATGATGCAGGACCCACATAATATTAAAATGTACTGGTGAGTAACACATAGCGTGACCACATTCAATAACGGACAAAGAATGAACAGAACGGGGAGTATAAATACACAGAGTGAGGAGGGAGCTCAACAGGCACAGGTGGAGGAAGGTAAACTAATCAGGGACTAACGAGAACAGGTGCAGACAATACATGACATCATCGTGACAATTACAGTTTTGATCAAAATAAATGCAGCCTTGGTGAACACATAAAACCTCTTTAAAAGATTTACTGACCGCAAACCTTTAAACAGTAGTGTACGCATTACTTCAATTTGATGGAAATGCTTATTTTGCTCAAGTAGGAAGTAAACAGTAGTTATCGTATTTTACTCAGTTAAATAAATCAGTAAATACTGAGTGAAATTAATCAGATGGTTCTACACAAAGAGGACAAATTAAAGATTTTGTGAGAACTCGTGGTTCTTTAGTCGTAAATAGATTACTGTTAATTGAAGAGCACACATGACAGCTTTGACACTTTTTTTTGCTATACTTTGTATAGCAAATACAAAGTGGAACACTTTGTATTTGTTTCCACAAGACAGAATCAGAACAATACAACTGGTCTCAATAGGCTGGACATTTGGGAGAGAGAGCCCAGTCGGAATGCAAATGAGGAACACTTATATAAACAGGCTCCAAAACATACAAAGGCTGATGTTGCTTGAAAGGGCTTTGGAAGAGCTGCTTAGAGAAGAGGCTGTCTTGATGTCTGGGATAAACAAACTGTATGTGCTATCCACAATGCACTTACCTTACTACTTTTGAAAACTCTACACTGTAACATACTTTGACTAATTTTGTTTTAATCCTTTAGCTATCAGTTTAAGTCATTCATATATAATATGCAAACCACATATTTTGTTTAAAAAGACTGTAAGACCCCCTTTAAGGCATTATTAAATTACCTCAATAGCTAGACAGGTGTTGATAACTATATTATCACTTTAACAAGAGACAAGGGAATCTTTTATTTCAGCAAGGCAGATGTGGTTCGGGCCTCATTCTTGATCCAGTCAATTGCAGGAGCCCATCTGCAAATTGAAATTGTGGTTTCCAACTCTGAGTAAAGATTGTTAAATCAGAGTGTCATTGTGACTTTGTATGTCACACTCTGATTTAAAACAACAACAACAACAACAAATATCACTATTTATTGGAAATGCAACTTTATTTCTCACAATTGTGATATTCTTTTCAGCTGTGACTTTATATCTCACATGTTTGTTTTCTTATTGTAAACGTATTTTAAAATGTTGCAATTACCTTTAATTTATCTTTACAGAAATTACTTAAGACTAATGAAATGAACATAGATGTACAGTAGAAGTTGTACCTAATTTATTAAAAGTTCATGTCAAATCAGTAGTAATGCAATGTACCCACACATACCCTATCAGCTACATATAGTGATACTTGTGTATTTGATAATTATACACCTAATCATTTATTATATTATTGAATTGTTTTTTTTCTTTTTCTAGCATATGTATGGGTACTATTATCACAAAGGGGTTTTAACATGTTATGTCTTGTATTTTTCTAGGGCTGTGGAATTATCACATCACCAAAATCTCAATTTAACCTTTTAATATGCTTGTTGTCCCAGACATATGCTCTGTTTTTTGTTTTGGTCTTACATAGTTTCGACTGTACTTTTCTGGGCCTCTGGGTCTTTTTTTTGTTTGTTTTGTTTGTTTCTTTGCCATGTTTTTCACGCTGCCTCTTAGTCTGACCATGAAGTTGTGGCAAATAAAGCAATCTTCCTGTCCTTTTAGAGCTCCAATAATGTGCTAGGATGCTGTGAATATTAATGGCCTCATCCAACCTTGGCCTCCGCTGAATGACAGGGATGGGAAATGCAAGCGGGAATCTAATAAGACCTGATTGTCAACATGGAGCTGTTTGTTGCTTTGGCTGCAATTAAACTCCCAGGCCTCTGTTCCTGTGTTAATGTGGAAAAATGAGCAACACAGCAGCAGTTGGTAATCATTATGACACAGAAGGTCAAGTCCTTCGGTGGGGAAAAACTTTTGAAACACCAAGGCTTAACTCTATCTATCTATCTATCTATCTATCTATCTATCTATCTATCTATCTATCTATCTATCTATCTATCTATCTATCTATCTATCTATCTATCCATCTATCCATCAATCCATCAATCCATCTATCCATCTATCCATCTATCCATCCATCCATCCATCCATCCATCCATCCATCCGCTGGGGCCCACAATCCATCCGCTGCAGGCTCCCAATCCGTTCATATGCACGTGCATACCCTGCATACCCAGGCGCTACGCCAAGCTATCTATCTGTCTGTATGTCTGCCCTTCTATCGTTCTATTTTATTGTTTTCTTAATTACAATTTCTCTACCGTGACATCAAATTTAACTCTTTCTCTGTCAGCATTTTTTTTTAAAGTGGCCAGCCAACACCAGCGTTTTTGATCATTTTCACAAAATGTTCATGGCTCTAAAAATATTGTTTTGTTTGAATATCTGAACATGCAATATATCAAAAGAAAGAACAGGCACACTACTTTAAAAAAGAAAAAAACAAAAAAACATCCGTTTTATTCTAGCTTCATGCATTATTTTTTTATCAACAGTTTAATGTGGGTAAGTTTAATAAAAAAGCAACATTTTGAGCAAAAAAGCTGAGAATTTTTTTTTTTTTTTTTGTCAAAGACTACATCCATATTGGATTCAGAACGATAGAATCGAGTTCAAAAACATAGATCGAGTCGATTGAGTCCATCAACACCCTGAAAGCTTCACAGCCCCATACCTTGTCCTGGGTCGACATTTCATTTAGTAACTGTCACGGAGTCACCAGATCAACACGCTCCGCCCACTCGTTCACGTTCCCCAGAATTCTGATTCACTGCACCTGCACATCATCATCAGCACACTCTATAGCTGTGTCCTAATGTGAAGGCTGCATCCTCCGAAGGCCATATTTGAAGGCCGATTGCGTCACAGCAGCGTGACGAAGGATGTCCCAATTCAGAGGCTGCACCCTTCGAAGGTTGCATTTAAAGGACGATTGTGTCCGTGGCGCGATGAAGGCTGTCCAAATTCAATTCTCCACCCTTCGAAGGTCGATTGCGTCAACGCGTGATGGCTACCCTGATTCAAAAGCATCGCCAAATGCGTCCTACGTTTCCCCGTGAAAGGAAGGATACATAAATGGATCCTTAGCGGCCAATCCTACCCCATAAGTCATTGCGCGCCGGTGACGACATGGATGATTGTTCTTGTCGCCTAACAATTGTGACAGCTACCGATGACGAGCGGGAGTAACATTTGAACTGCACTTTTTTATATTTAACTGGGTTTTATAATCAAATAGGGTTGAAATCCTGTGTAAATATATTCACCATGGTCCATTTATGTACATAATAAAAAGAATACACTAGCCTATGTAGTGAAGTGCTGCTGTTGCTTGGCGTCCTTTCTGCGTGTGTTGACTCCTCCCTAGATGCGTGCAGTTAATCAGCGTCTCATTCAAAGGGGTATATTAAGGTGGCTGTTTTTTCCACCGGTCATGGCGTTAATGTGCGACCGCCTCTCTAGCGCGTCATTATTCTTCCGTCTCTTTCTGGTGCTTTGGCTGGAGGTGAGTGCGTTGGCTGATGATTGTGCTCGAGCATACCGGATTTTAAACTGTTAACCGTGTTACCCTCATCAGGTGCTGGGCTGTTTGTGGATAAACACACGTGGTGCTGAGTGTTTGTAGCCATTGGCAATACGCGCTCTTTGCCGGATACCAACGCATGTTATATATCTTGCACTACGCATCGCTGGTGCATTGCTGCTTGGCTTCCTGGAAGGTCTCTTTCTGGCCCTTGTAGCCATATTTATTTTGAGTGGTGTATAGTGATGGGGTTTATCTGTGTATTCCAGCTCTTCTTTGTAAACTTTGTTCATCTGTTGGCTGCCGGACGAATTACGCGATCTCCGCATGTTTGGTATGTGTAATCATTGTACAATGATGAATTAATGGGTATATTTTTAAGCATACACTTTTAGCTCATATTCGGGCTTTTGCAGACGAATTAATCCGTCTATATAAGGGCACTTGAAGACTGTGCTGCTTGGCTTGGGACTGTCTTAGCTGCTGTTTTGTTCCTACTATTCTAATATTAATGATAATATTAATAAGAAACGCTGCTCTCAGGATTTGAGGATTCACACCATCCAAGGGAAGCCGCTGGGTCGTGGTCATATCCGGTACTTCTCTCCCACACTGATGCTCCGCATCGGATGCCTGCATACTGAGGAGATCACGTTCATGGTGCTGGAAGGATCCACCACAGACCTCATCCTGGGACACCCATGGATGTTACAACATCAACCACACATCAACTGGAACACCGGGGAAGTAATGCAATGGAGTGATGCCTGTTTCCAATCCTGTCTCTCCTCTGTTCAAAAATCTTCAAAGTTTTGTTCTTTCACTCAATTCACCATTGAGAGCCGGAGGTGGATCACAACTCCATCTAGTGGTCTGAGGAATCGTTGTTTAAGTGCCTACTGGATATATCTCCCAGACTGTAAAGTACAGCTATCCACTTCCTCTGGTACCGGCAGCTCTGGAACAGCTACGGGGAGCTTCCATCTTCTCTAAGCTGGACCTGCGGAGCGCATACAACCTCATTTGTATAGTGGAAAAGTGTATGAGTGGAAAACTGCCTTCGATACCCCGTCAGGACACTACGAATATCAGGTCATGCCGTATGGCCTGGCCAACTCACCTTCTGTCTTCCAGGGCTATATGAATGATGTGTTCCAGGAATTCCTCCAACGATTCGACGTGGTCTATATAGACGACATCCTCCTCTATTCCCGGAACCCGGCCGAACATCGCCTCCATGTGACGCAGGTCCTAGAGAATCTCTGCCATCACCATATCTACCATAAGCTGGAGAAGTGTGAGTTCCATACCACCTCCATCCACTTCCTGGGGTATGTCATCGATCAACATGGCATCCGATTGGACCAGAGGAAGGTGGATACCATCCGGAACTGACCTCAACCCACTACCATTAAGGAGCTCCAACGCTTTCCCGTCAGCGTCTGAAGTGTTTTGACAACTCAAGGAGGCCTTCCAAACCACTCTGTTCCTGGTCCACCCAAATCCAGCTTTCCTGTTCGTAGTCGAGATTAATGCCTCATCTACCAGGGTCGGAGCGGTCCTCTCTCAGCTGCAGGGTGATCCTCCTAGACTCCATCCATGTGCCTTCTATTCCAAGAAACTGTCCCCGGTGGAGCAGAACTACGACATTGGTAATCATGATCTGCTTGCCATCAAGTTAGCTCTGGAGGAGTGGAGACACTGGCTGGAGGGAGCACATCACCGGTTTGAGGTTATCACATTGAAACCTTGAATATCTGCGGGAAGCTAAGAGATTGAACCCACATCAAGCCCGGTGGGCTTTTTTCTTCACCAGGTTCGATTTCACCATCTCATATCGACCTGGGAATAAGAACTGTATATTCGTCATTGTGGATCGCTTCTCAAAGCCATGTAAGTTGATTCCCCTCAAGGGATTGCCTACTGCCTTCGAAGCAGCTGAAGCATTATTCCAGAATCTTTTCCGTCACTTCGACCTTCCCGAAGATATTGTATCAGATAGGGGTCCCCGATTTATCTCACAGGTCTGGCAAGCCTTCAAGCTCCTTGGAGTATCCGTAAGTCTCTCCTCCGGTTACCATCCTCAAACTAACGGCCAGACTGAGTGGAAGATCCATGAAATCAGGAGATACCTGAGGTCCTACTGCCATCAGAACTAGGATAGCTGGAGCCAATTCCTCCCATGGGTGGAATACACCCAGAACTCTTTACGACAATCCACCACAGTGCTCACCCTTTCCAATGTATCCTGGGATACCAACCTTCGTTATTCCTCTGGTCCGGTGAGCCCTCGGAGGTTCCAGCTGTCAACCACTGGTACGAGCAGAGCGAGAGGGTATTGGACTCAGCGTATGTGCATCTCCAACAAGAAGTGCGGAGACACAAGAGACAAGCGGACACCCGTAGAACATCTACCCCTCGTTACCAACCAGGCCAGAAGGTGTCCCTCGACACATCCATCTCCCCCTGCCTTGCCGTAAGCTGAGTCCCTGGTCAATAGGTCCATTCACTGTGCAGAGGCAGCTCAACGTGGTCACCTACAGGCTAAACCTTCCACCTCACTACAGAATCTCACCATCTTTCCGGGTCCGAGCTATTCTAGACTTGCAACGACAGGGTCCTAGGCTGGAGTACCTCTTTGACTGGGAGGATTACGGTCCTCATACAATACCATATTGAACACCCGGATCAACCGGCTCCCAGGGGTCAAGGTAGGCCCCGTCGTCGTCATCCCATCCAGCCGTCAGGAGCCGCCCGTGGAGGAGGGTGTACTGTCACAGTGTCACCAGATCAGCACGCTCCGCCCACTCGTTCACTCTCCCCGGAATTCTGATTCAGATCCTCTGAACTGATCCTCTATCATCCGTCATCTGTCATCTGTCTTCCACCTTCAGCCTGCCGTATCCTCTTTGACCACCTGCAATCAAGATGCCAAGATTAACACTCAGCTAAGTTCATCATTCAACTCTGATTCTCTGCCTCATACTCAGCAGTCTCCATTGCTGTCCCACTCCGTGCCTCTGCTCAATGACCTTGTTTATATTACTTACCTGTCTGCCTCCCTCTGTTACGTGACAATAATTTCAGGCAGTCTTGATTTATATGCTGTTAAATGTTGATGATTGTGTTATATGGATATGATTACATGTGACCCTGGATCACAAAACCAGTCACAAGTAGTACGGACAATATTTGTAGCAATAGCCAACAATACATTGTATGGGTCAAAATTATCGATTTTTCTTTTATGCCAAAAATCATTAGGATATTAAGTAAAGATCATGTTCCATGAAGATACTTTTGAAATGTCCTACCGTAAATATATAAAACATTTATATATGTGAGTGAATGCAGCACAATCGTGAAGATAAATGGACAGCTTTAAAGGCGATTTTCTCAATGTTTAGATTTTTTTCCACCCTCAGATTCCAGATTTTCAAATAGTTGTATCTTTGCCAAATATTGTCCTATCCTAACAAACCATAGATCAATGGGAAGCGTATTTATTCAACTTTCAGATTCTGTATAAATTTAAAAAGAAATTACTCATGTGACTGGTTTTGTAGTCCTTGGTCACATGTGATATTGCTTTTTTCTGCATTTGTTTGCATGTGTTTTGATGAGGATATTCAGAACTCTTTCAGAAGATGTGTCATAGCGCCCCCTACCATATACCAGTGAAAACACGGAAAGCCGGAAATTTCAGTCAATGGGCGGGTAGTGTTTTTGTCACAGTTCTGTCACCCTTATCTGTGTCTTCTCTGGGTTTAGTGACAGAGCTGTGACACTCCCGGTTTTTCATGTCTTTTTTGTGTGTCTTGTATTTATTGTGCCATTTGCTCTCCTGTCAATTGTCTAGCCCCTCCCATCTCATTTCCTGATAATTAATTTAATCTTTCCCACCTGCCTTGTTCGTTACCCTCCTTGTATGTTCCCTATTTAGTCTACCTGTGTTTGTAGTCCTGTGCTTGTTCGTTATATTATGTTTCCTAGTGTTCCTGCCGTTAGACCTACTTATCTGTTTGCCTGCTTTTGTTTTCAGTTTGTACCTGGATTTATTTTCTATTTTTATTAAACCTTCATTCTCCGCTATTGAGTTCTCGCTTTCCTTTTTTTACACCAATCCGTGACAGAACGAACAAGCCATTAAGAGGACTCAGCAGAGGAAGGGTTTTTTCAAACCACCGGCCTCTCCAGTGTCATGCCCTCAATATGAACGCATATTGAGAGTCAGGGGGGGGGCGACTTTGGGGACCTCAACCCTTGTGGTCCGAGAGGACCCGACTTCGGGGGTCTCAAGTCTGGTGCTCCAAGAGGCTGTAGCATATCCAGTGGTGACTGGGGAGGTTGCAACGCCCTCTCGCTCTCGAAGGAGGAGGAGAAGGACTTCCTGCATCCCACAGGGCCCGGGGGTCAGGCCTAAGCCTATAGTCAACCCAGAGACCGTTTCCAGACTCCTCGCCCTGACGGCGCCACCCAAGTGTCTCGCCCTGAAGGCGCCACCCAAGCGTCTCGCCCTGACGGCGCCAGCCAAGCGTCTCGCCCTGACGGCGCCAGCCAAGCGTCTCGCCCTGGCGGAGCCACCCAAGCGTCTCGCCCTGGCGGAGCCAACCAAGCGTCTCGCCCTGGCGGCGCAACCCAAGCGTCTCGCCCTGACGGCGCCACCCAAGCATCTCGCCCTGACGGCGCCACCCAAGCATCTCGCCCTGACGGCGCCACCCAAGCGTGTCACTTCTGCCGATCCAGAGACTGTTCAAGTCACTTCTGCCGATCCAGAGACTGTTTAAATCACTTCTGCCGATCCAGAGACTGTTCAATTCACTGCCGGTGTCTGTTCCTGAGTCGGTGCCTGTTCCTGAACCGGTGCCTGTTTGTCCACCATGGCTGCCAGAAGGGTGGTTTCCACCATGGCCACCTGAATGGTCATCTCCACCATGGCCGCCCGAAGGGTCTACACAGCCTGATCCACCCTGGTGTCCTGCACAGCCTGATCCGCCCTGGTATCCTGCACAGCCTGACGGTGCCGTCAGGACTCCTGACAAGCCTGAGGTTACCTGGCTCAACCCTCCCGTCCCTCCCTGGCTCAACCCTCCCGTCCCTCCCTGGTCTATGCTTAGGACTTTGTGGCCCGCTAGGCGGGTAGGGACTGGACTGGCTTCCCTCACTCCCCTCCCTGTCTTGGTGTTTTGATCTGTCTGTCTGGTCCGTTGTTGTGTTCGGGTGCTTTGTATTTTCATGTTTCTGTCTTGTTTTTGGTGTCCCTCCTTGGGAACGCCAGGTGGCGTCCCTTTGAGGGGGGGTAGTGACAGTTTTCTCAAAAATGATGGACATTTCCATTAGTGGCGGGGAAAGAGTTAAAGTCTGTCAGACCACAATTGTTCTTATGAAGTGTGTGATCTTAAAATATGCACAACTTACATTGTCAAACATGATTTTTGTCATTTGTAAATAAAACAAATTTGCTGCAATTGCTGCAATAAAACAAAAGCTGCAAATTTGTTTTGATTATTGGAGTATGTTTTACAAGAAAATCTACTTTAGTATTTCTAATTCAGAATTTCATGTTATTTGTGAAATTTACTGGCAATTTCCGAGTGAGACTTTTTTCTGAGTGAAACTGAATTTTTGTTCAGTGTAGTATTTCTGTATTATAATTGACTGCACTGCGAACCAAGATGCATTGTGAGATGCATGTACTAAGGCTAGCACCTACCTGACTATAAATGGAGCTTTGCAGGTTTCTGAGGTGAATTTACTACCGCAAATCACATAATTCACTGCAAAACCTTTGGTATTGTATGACTATGAGGTACACAGATCCAAAACAAACCTCTTCACCTTTATCAGATTGTATGAACACATGAACTTCACATTTTTAAATTCAGGCTTTATTAATAAATAAAGAGCTTTTTTTATTTTGCCCCTTTCATTGTGACATTTAAATACAAAGCAGTTTCACTCTTTTGTTCTAGGCAGATTTTGCTGTTTTATAAGTCTACCTTTGGAACAATGAGAACTCAGCCTTTGTACCTCAGCTTTGGCTTTTGCCAGAGGGTAGAGAGACAATAGGCATTTTTGTAGCAGAGGAAATCCCAATAGGAGATCTGCTTTCTTGGACTTTTTACTCCTAAAAGCAGGTCCCAATCAAAAGAAGCTGAATTCTGCTAGCTCAATACAGTAACTGAGAGCCAGGCGTCTCTCAGGATTGGATATGGTGCTTGAAGGTGTAGTTGCTCAGAAACTGAGTACCTGATAAAATAACTTTGTCCTGTTTTAGCACATTAGACACATTAGAAAGCCAGGGAAAATAATTATGTTTGAAATATTGTTGCATTTTGTTTTGATGTTTTGCACAATGAAGTGTCATACTTAAATATAAGCATTTGCTGTTCATTGAAGTTTGTGAGCACTATAAATTTCATTTTATTTGACAAGGTGCACTAAAATAGCAAAGTAGGACGATAATATTAATTTAATTGATAAAGTTATTTGAAATTGCAATTTGTTTACATGTACCATTTAAAGGCTCACTTCTGTTCTATTGAGTCTGCCAGTTTGAGGTTTAAATATCTGGACAACTGAGAGTAACTGAGTGTTTCTCTAGAACCTATTACTGTGCACAGTCATGAAATTAAATGATATGTTCTTAATGTTCCATTAAGAATTCCCTGAAATGAAACATGCCAGGAGATGTGGTTTCTGCTGTTATTATAACAGATTAAATACACGCTACGGCTGGGACATGGTCCAGAGACCAGTCATTCAAGAAGAGAATCTATCTGATCTTATCTCCATCTTTCCTATAAAGTTACTAAAGAATTGTAATACAGCTGCATATTTTATTTAGCCAAGAGTGCTTTGTTGCAGAAAGGTTGTTTTCTAGTAGAAGACTGATAAGGAGCACATTTGATTTGAATGAATATGGATACATATATAGGCTAAATATAATTTTTTTAGTAAAATAAATAAAATGTATAATAAGTTTTATTAACTATGTATTTTAATAATTTGATACAATGCACTTATTGTACATGAATTTACATTATACTTATATTTGAAAAAAAATAACTGCATGCAATTACAGCTGTAATTAATTTCTGTAATTACGTCTTACACTGTTGACTTCCCTCACACCTTAACCCACCCTTAAACCTACCCATGCCACCAAACCTGCCCCTAACCTTACCCGTATACATTTTACCAACCAACCAACCAGCTAATTTACTTAAGATTTTTGTTTTTTAAAACAGAGTGCAAGAGAGTAAATATAAAGAAGAATATTACATATACACACATATATTATTTACAGAATAGCTTGGATATAGGCCTAAATTGGTTTACATGTAACACTGGATCATGCCAACTAGCTGCAACAAAAAAGAGACCACAACTTACACTGGAGAGCTGTACAAGAACATGGTAATATATCACACTTCTGGCTTGGAGTCGCTTGCAACACAATCACTAACCTAACCTTGTTATCTGTTGCTTTGGGGACAGGATAAGCATTACAAATTGTTTACAAAAGTAGCTAACTAAGTAATTTTTCCATTGGTTAATGAAATAATCGTTTTAAAACACTGTGAATGAAATAAACACCCATGTGAAAATACAGCAGTGTGGCCTTAAGCAAGACTGACCTTACACTATCATCCAGTTATACATCTTTGAGAAATCTACACCTTTAAACTCCACTTCTCTGTATTAGTTTGATTCGTATTATATATTTCAATTGTTCTGTCAATGATGATTATCTGGTCTTCTCTATTTGACATATTCCCAAATTGGAAGCTCTAGTGTCTTTCTCTATAAATGTTTCAGCTGAGCTGTCACAGAGTACAAAAAACTGCATGGTATTGTGTATGACAGGGTCTATATAGCCTGAAGCTTCATTAATATTCACAAATGCGTATTGCAAAGCATTTTCTTCATCACGTTCAGACTCTTTTTTTTTTAAGTGATAGCTTGTCGTCTTTGGACTGTCCATGGTTAACCAACTCAAGATCAGTAAGACATTTGAACATAGATTTTGTTTTCTGAGAACCAATCGCAGAACGGCTGTGTGAGAATGTTAAAGGCCCACTTAAGTGCCTTGGAACACCCAGCTTTGTATGATGCATTGACGTAATTTCCACTGAAACAGGAAGCTAAGGCGGGACATATTGAATGGCTCCTCCCTCTTTTCAAATAGCCAATAGCGTTTAGTTTAGTTTAGTTTAGTTTAGTTTAGTTTCGTTTAGTTTGGAAGTCGTACTTTACTTGGAAGTGAATCCGAGCACTGATGATACGTTGGATTCAATAGTAGAGGTGTGAATAAATTCTAGACATTTCATTCTTAACCAACGTACAGTTGTAAAACGGAATAAAACTTGAGCGTTGGAGCAACCGAACACACATATCCAACCAATATTGCTCCGTAACGTACGTGTCAATGGTAGTGATGTCCGGTTTGTGAACGAATCGTTCTTTTGAACCGGTTCTTTTTAGTGAACCAGTCGAACCAGTTCACCAAATCGAACTGAATCGTTCAAAACCGTTTGCATCTTGAGTCATCACTGATCCACAGTTCCCTTTCGAGGGAACTCAACACTGCGTCGAGAATCGACACTTTGGGGACGCTCCCTTAGCGTGCGCCTCTGAAGTAAGAATGAAACTAATCCAATCCTGATTGGTGTTGCGTCGTGATGTAACATGTGACGGCATAACCGGATGCATAAAAGTGACGCTGACACACACACACATCAGCTTTAGCTCTTCAGCAAGCGCTCTCTGTGAAACTGTCTGTCTTATTTGGTGTTGTTTGTCTGTGCAAAGCTCTGTATTATGGCGAGTGAACAATACACTAAGTGTGTGCACCCCTGCCCAAGATTATATATATGCCACGGGTGGGGACCCGCATCAGCTGTGTGTGTGTGTATTGTGTATTGTTTACTCCCGCTTGGCTATATTATTTCCTGATGATGGCCAGGCTCACGATCCCCGCGGTTCGGGTCCCGCGTCCATTGAGGCGGCGCAACGGCTTAGATCGTGGAGATCGCAGAAGGATCTCGCGGATGAGAACGAGACTGCTGAGGCACCTTTTCTCTCATCATCCGCAGATTCTATGACACTCGTTCACGGCGCAGAAGCCCGCGATGCGGCTTCTTCTGCCC
Organism: Siphateles boraxobius; assembly: GCF_051911475.1. Classification (NCBI taxonomy): domain Eukaryota; kingdom Metazoa; phylum Chordata; class Actinopteri; order Cypriniformes; family Leuciscidae; genus Siphateles; species Siphateles boraxobius. Next base: position 33,652,257 of record NW_027508734.1, on the reverse strand, counting down.
GTGACGAGTGCCCAGTGCTCGAGCTATCTGTTTATAAGGAAGTAGATGTGCTCAGCATCGGGAACGAGCAACATGAGTTACACTCGCCGGCTTATGTTTCTGCTTATGTAGAGCTCGTGGAGGTTGTGATGCGTGCGGTGGCCAGACTAAATAAATATATAAATAAATATATTTATATATATAAAATATATGAGCTGGCCACAAAATAAGCAGGATGATCCCCGTCAAAATGAACTAGACGAGAGATTCCTGCAGCACCGTTCACAACCTCAGAGCCGGGGCTTACTGTTTTTCCCAGATCTTTATAAAAATATAAATATATATGTGTAGATCCTGGGAAAAACCCCATTCTTTAGGTATCTCACCACATTCATTATATGTTTATTCAAATGTGGTGGGTGCGAGAGAGTCGGGTTATGGCAAGTTGCCGCAGATGGAGGAAGCTTTAGCGTGCTATCTTTCTCCTGATCCGGCATCTTCACTTTAAGCCCCGGCGCTGGTCAAAAAACCGTGCAGGGACACCTCTGCACTGGTTGGCTGGGCTTATATGGTGCAGGAAATCGATGTTGCTCTTCCGCCGTTAAAAACGTTTCGGGACACATCGGTTTCCAGCGAACGCAGGCTGTACTGTCCGCCCCACATTTTTGCGGCCAGGCAGCATTCGCGTTCGCCAATCGAGATCTTTTTCGGTCCAGCCCTTCCGGAAACCCACTTCAGGGGGTCGAGAACGAATCCCGATTAATACTCGAAGCCAGGCTCGAGAGCCTGGTTCCTTTGGTAAATATTTAGAAAAGAAAAGGTCAGGCTGGTGCGTGCCTGCACTCTAGGACGATTTTGCAGGCGTACCAGGCCGATCTTCTTAAAGATCTAAGTGAGGCAAATATTTTCTGTTGGCCGCTCCGCTATCTCCTTCTGGCCTGTTTTCCAACGCTGTCACTACAGTCGTTGACAGGTTTCAGGAAGCAAAAAAAAAAAAAAAGAGAGCGTTGCCTCTAGAGGCCCTCCTGCGGGAGTTTGGCAAACAGAGGAAGCACTCTCAACCGAAGTCCTCCAGCCAGAAGGGTGACCTGAGGGCCGTCCTTCAGGCGAAGAGGTCCTAATTGTGGGACCTCTGAGGGCTGCCGGTTTGCTGGGGTGGTACCGACTGCAGTGATTCCAGAACAGGCTCGGGTTATGGAACTAGAGGTACAGACTCTACTGGAATTAAGGGGCCATAGAATGTGTTCCCCTACCAGACAGGGAGTCCGGGTTTTACAGCCGGTACTTTATAGTTCCAAAGAAGGATGGCGGACTGAGGCCAATTCTAGATCTATGGCTTTTGAATCGTTCTTTGAGGAGATTCAGGTTCAAAATGCTTACTATTTCCATTATCGTGAGCCATATCAGATCCGAGGACTGGTTTGTCACGATGGATCTAAAAGACTCTTATTTCATGTCTCCATCCTTCCATGTCACAGGAGGTTCCTGAGGTTGCTTTCGGGGGCGAAGCATACCAATATCGGGTTCTTCCGTTCGGCCTAGCACTCTCTCTCCGCACGTTCACAAAGTGTATGGATGCGGCTCTGGCTCCACTGAGGCTTCAGGGCATCCGTATACTGAATTACATCGGCGACTGGCTCATATTGGCCCAGTCTCGAGAAATGGCAGTTCGGCATCGAGATGTCGTCCTTGGCCACATTCAGAACCGGGGGTTGAGGCTCAACACTAAGAAAAATGTGTTGGACCCAGCTCAGAAGACTACTCTTCTGGGCGTGGTATAGAATTCGGTTACGATGCGGGCACGTATGTCTCCCGCTCGTATCGAATCCATCCTGGCCATGGTGTCCGGGATAAAGCTAGGCCAGGCCATCTATGTAAAGCAATTTCAAAGACTGCTTGGCCTCATAACAGCGGCATCCAACATAATTCCTTTGGGCCTGTTTCACATGAGGCCCCTTCAGTGGTGGCTCAAAGCCAAGGGTTTTTTTTCCCCAAGGGGAATCCGTTCCATATAATAAAGGTTACGCGCAGATGCCTTCGTTCCCTATTAATATGGAAGAAACCTTGGTTCTTGTCCCAAGGGCTAGTGGTAGGGGCGTCATGTCGCCGGGAAACTGTTTCGACAGACGCTTCCCTCGCTGGCTGGGGCGCAGTCTCGGACGGCCGCTTTGCCAGGGGTCTGTGGCAGGACCATCATCATTCTTGGCATATAAATTGCCTAGAGATGTTGGCTGTGTTCAGGGCTCTGAGGAGCTTCCTCACAGACATCAAAGGTTACCACGTCTCAGTGGTAGCTTATCTAAACCGACAAAGGACACTCAGATCGCGCCCTCTATCCAGATTGGCGCATCAGATCATTTTATGGCCCCAAGGGAAAATATTATCTATAAGAGCAATATATGTCCCGGGGGATCTGAATCAGGGAGCGGACATCCTGTCGAGGCAGGGGCTGAGGCCCGGGGAATGGAGACTCCATCCAGAGGTGGTGGAGTTCATATGGCAGAGGTTTGGACCAGTGGAAGTGGATCTGTTAGCGTCTCGAGGGACGTCCATCCCACTGTCCACTTTGGTTCTCCCTCACTCATCCAGCCCCGCTGGGGTTGGATTCCATGGTACAGGCCTGGCCGAGGCTTCGCCTGTACGCTTTTCCCCCCGATCGCTCTGCTCCCGGGGGTCCTGGAGAGGGTCCGTCAGGAGGGCATCAGTCTTCTTCTAATAGCCCTGTTTTGGCCAGCCCGAGTATGGTTTTCAGACTTAATTTCACCCCTGATAGCTCCGCCATGGCAGATTCCTCTGAGGAGGGGTCTGTTGTCTCAGGCGGAGGGCACTATATTCCATCCTCATCCAGAGCTGTGGAAATTGTGGGTCTGGCCTCTGAGGGGGCTCAGTACCTAGATGCTGGTCTATCATCTGGGGTGGTCGAAACCATACTTATCTCTAGGGCTCCGTCTACTAGGAGATTATATGGCCTCAAGTGAAATATTTTTCTACTTGGTGTAGAGAACTTGAGTTAGACCCAATTAACTGCCCAATGGCTTCAGTTCTGGAGTTTCTTCAAGATTGTTTCTCTGCGAATCTCTCCCCTTCCACACGTAGGGTGTACGTGGCTGCCATTGCGGGGTTCCATGCGCCACTAAATGTTGGGCCTTTAGGGAGGCACCAACTGGTCATACTATTTCTCCATGGTATTGGAGGATGAGACCGACAGTCAGGTCCAGGGTTCCTTCCTGGGACCTGGCGGTGGTTCTCGAAGGGCTATCCCTGGCTCCCTTCGAATACCTCCAGTCGGCTTCGCCTAGGACCTCACGTTCAAGATAGCCTTTCTCTTAGCTATTTCTTTAAAGAGACTGGGAGATCTCCAAGCCCTGGCATTATCGCCAGTTTGCTTGGGGTGTGCCCCCGGCGGAGTTAAGGCCATCCTGCATCCGAGACCCAGCTATGTGCCTTAAGTGCAATTTATCATGGCTAGGTCCATGGTCCTGCAAGTATTTCATCCTCCACCTCATGTGTCGGCAGAAAAGGAGAGGTTCCTTGCTCTGCCAGTCAGAGTTCCGAGTATTAGCTTGAGAGGTCCTCTTCTTGGAGGAGGTCGGACCTACTGTAGTGTGTTTTGGATCACCTATTAGGGGCTCCCGGCTATACAAACCATAAATAGGCCTACAGGGTGCGGAATTTCCCTTCACCTTTGGCCGTTAGGGCTCATTCTACTAGAGGCATGGCGTCCTCTAGGGCCCTTCTTTCGGGAGTTCCCATCAAGGAGATCTGTGAGGCAGCCGGTTGGGCTACCCCACACACTTTTGTTAGGTTCTATAGTCTGCACCTCCCTAGTACGCTTGGCGCACACGTGCTCTCGTCCTAGCTGAGTGCCTGAATCAGTTTCACTCCGGGGCAGGCCTGTTTTCGGTGCGTGGCTTAGTGGGCATTCGTTCCCCAAAGTGTCGATTCTCGACGCAGTGTTGAGTTCCCTCGAAAGGGAACGTCTCGGGTTATGACTATAACCCTTGTTCCCTGAGAAGGGAACGAGACACTGCGTCGTCCTGCCAGGCCCCTCGAGCGTATTGTTTCATTGCGGAGCTGATGTGTGTGTGTGTCAGCGTCACTTTTATGCATCCGGTTATGCCGTCACATGTTACATCACGACGCAACACCAATCAGGATTGGATTAGTTTCATTCTTACTTCAGAGGCGCACGCTAAGGGAGCGTCCCCAAAGTGTCGATTCTCGACGCAGTGTCTCGTTCCCTTCTCAGGGAACAAGGGTTATAGTCATAACCCGAGACGTTTTCTAAAGTTACTCGCTTTTGGACTTTCCTGACAATGCATCCAGCTCGAAAAAAAACAATATCCTGGAGTATATGTTACTCCAGTAACTGTGCTGAGAGAGCTGATGAGCACGAGTAGCTGATGAGCAGGCCCGCACGGAATACGCACCCGCAGACTTCCGCATGCTTACAATGTTTAAAATAAAACTGAACACAGAGGAATTAAGGAAGCGTCACTTGTCTGCAAAAATCACTGCACAGGACAGAGCAAAATAATTTGCGAACGATTTTTATGAGGATGGGGGAATTATGTTTTGTAAAGACTGTCAACACTATGTTGATACATCTCAAATCCGCTCGCCACAAGAACAGAAAGGGAATACTCAAGTATGCGGGAATACTTCACATACTCAAATATGCGTTCATTTCCAGCATTTCTTCGACAGATACACTCAGAAACCCGTCAAAATAAAAGTTATATTTGCATTTGTATTGTGAACCACAAATAAAAGATAAGTGAATATTTTGTAATGTTTTAATTTCTAATACTCTAAGATCTTTTTAACACATTTAAAATAATTTCACAAATTTTTCCACAAAAAAAAAAAAAATATATATATATATATATATATATATATATATATATATATATATATATATTGCTATAAACAATGATATATTATATATATATTTATATATTATATATAATTATTAAAACCATTCTGCATAATTCCGCAGATTTTTCCAAAAATTCAGCACAGAAATCACAAAAAAAAAGTCAGATTGCAGATTGAGTGTGGCCCTGCTGATGAGTGTAACCCAGGGCCAAAATAGGACCCAATTCAACAGCCATAGTGAAAAAAAAAACCTAAATAAATTAAAAAAAATCCCTTAGATGGTCAAATAAATTGTTTTGATTTTATGAAACGCAATAATATTAAAATTCGAATTATATTAAATGGGATATTTGGCATACTGAAGAAAAACTTGCCCAATGGAAATGATGAAATCGCTCTGCAGATATAGATTTGACCAATTAGGTTGATTCAGTGAGGGTAACTCCGCCCAGAAGTTAGACGGGGATTGGGTTGAACTTGGAAAAAGATTGGTTTTCCGCAGAGAAACCGTGAAAAGAGAAGAATATGAGAAATATTGGTTAAAAACCTAGATCCGAATTGTTTAGGAACATAATATTGAACAAGATTTGCTGATTGAGTGAGTTTTGTAATGAGGATTAGACACTGAGATTTAAATAGATCAACTTTATATCAGCTGTGTCACACAGTTTATATTAGCTGCGTCACACGGAGGAAACAACATTAGTTGAGTTGTTTACAGAGGAATTGGTGAGTTCAATATTCAAATTAAATAATGTTTTCTTTATTTGAAGATAGATTAATAGACACCTGAAATTGTATTTTGTTTTGTGCATGATCTATGTTCGTAATATCACTTGTAGGATGTTAAGAACTGATCTTGTGATCTGTTAAAGGTGCAATGTGTGAAAATTTTGAGTATCTAATAACAGAATGCAATATGACATCCATAACTATGTGTTCAGTGGTGTATAAAGAACTTACTTAATAAACCGTAATGTTTTTATTACCTTAGAATGAGGCATTTATATCTACATAGGCGCGGGAATCTCCTTCTATGAAGGTCGACATATTGTGACGTCATGTTTCTACCGTAGCCGACAGCGAACAAACAGCGCTACAGAACGCGTTTCGTCACTACCTTGAAAGAGAAGCCGCAGAAAGCTAGCCATAAACACCGTGAGTAGTGACTTTTCCCTTGTCAGTGGTGTATAATATGTAGTTGGATTGTTTCATGTAACTTAATTCTTCTCCCTCGCTGTGTTATGGCTTTGCTATGTGGGGATAAATGTGCTGGTTACATTCGTGAGACAGCTGATTAGTACTCTTGTCATTGACCGTAAAACAGTTACAGGAATCACCTACCCGTCGATCTTGGAAGCATTTTAAGTCGATCGAGTTTCCAAAATCAGAGAAAAAAGCCTATTGTGTGTAGTAAATGGTGTCTAGGGGATGCGAGGCGCGCGCGCTGTTACAATCACGTCATTTTTGCCGCAGGCAGCTTTGGGCTCATGCGGACGCGTCCAGTATAAACAAGGCTTTACGCTTTAACCAGCTCAGCCACAGTAACAGCTCATATTAGACATCTAAACTTTTACTACCCTGTCAGAAAAAATACATAGTTGCATAGTTTCATGTGGTTCTTCTCCCTCGCTGTATTATGGGTTTGCTATGTGGGGGGAAATGTGCTGGTTACGTTCGTGAGACAATCAGCTGATTACTATTATTATATTATATATTAAGACCCTTGATCCTCACCTGACTATGGCTTTGTAAACTTTATCCATGATGTGGTTTATAATGGACTGTGGTACAGAAACTTGGTTTACTCTGGCTATTCTCTGCTGTCTCAGACGACGATGTTTGTCCCGTTTGAGACACGGTAGCTTCTTCGAAAGGGAGGGGTGAGCGGTGGGCTGAGCCCTTAGTGTAAACTCGCAACCGAACCGCTAGATGTCGCTAAAAGTCACACACTGCACCTTTAAGTGAACGATATCGAATTGAAAAAACATTTCAAGGTTGTCATGATTTAATGTGAGTGAATTAAGTTTGCTGTCCGGTTATGAGGTGCCCCTAGGGACATTATTCAGAATTGCATGCACATACATGTACTTTTCCTCTCACATACACATATGAAACCAAATTCATTCACATACTATAGTGAAATGCTTTTACGAACACAACTGAAACGCTCTCATACATACAACTGAAAATATTACGCTCACACACACACAACTGAAATGCATACACACACACAACTGAAACACTCACACACACAACTGAAATGCTCTCATACATACAACTGAAAATATTACGCTCATACACACAACTGAAACACTCACACACACACAACTGAAATGCTCACACACACACAACTGAAATGCTCTCACATACACAACTGAAATGCTCTCATACATACAACTGAAAATATTACGCTCATACACACAACTGAAACACTCACACACACACAACTGAAATGCTCACACACACACAACTGAAATGCTCTCACATACACAACTGAAATGCTCACACACACACAACTGAAATGCTCTCACACACACAACTGAAATGCTCACACACACACAACTGAAATGCTCACACACATTCAAGTGAAATGCTTTTACAAACACAACTGAAACGCTCTCACTCACACAACTGAAAAGCATTTCAGTATGTTGTATGCAAGCATTTCAGTATGTTGTATGCATGCATTTCAGTTGAAACGGAAGGTGGTTAAAGTCCCCACTCCAGTCCAGTTGGTGGCAGTAGTGCACCTCAAGACGAAGAACTAGAAGCTGTTGAAAGAAGGCATAGTACAAAAGCGCGCCTTTCACAATACAAGCGACCGAAGTTGACCGTTCGTTCCTATGGTTCGTTCGCCCGCCAATCGCGCTACACCAGCGGTTCTCGAAGTGTGTGGCGCGCCCCACTGGTGGGGAATAGAGACGTGACAGGTGGCGCGCACCAAACGGGAGGAAATTTTCCTTTATATGCTCTTTATTCGTTGATGGCGAGTCCGCATCGTCAACTTCATCTTTGCAGCAACACAGAAAACACCAGTTTATTAATAAACAATTAAATGTCTCCTTGCTATTTTTTATACATTCATAATCATTACTTTTGCCGGTTCTTTGTGGCAAGCTTTATGCGTGAGCTTGAGTGCGGCAATATAACGCTCATTATCCTGTATAGCCTATTTAAGTAATTAAATTAATATAATGGGGCGATTTGTCCACTAACGGCTTAAATGAACAGCTACTAGTCGACTAGAAAAAAACTTTAGTCGGAGACAGCCCTTATTCCACATATTTTCGAGCCAGCAGAACATTCTGGGTTGCGCGCGCGACCCTGAGCGGAATGAGCGAGCGGAGGAATATTCAGAAATGCGCTCTCTCTCTCCGCTCACATGCTCTAATCGGAACAAAGGAATATTAAAATAATTAATTATTAGTTTATATCTTATACACTGCACATCATTTTAATCCCATATCAAATGTTATGTCTATTTTAATATGTGTAATATATACTTTTTTTTTTTATTTCACGTTTTTAAGTAGCCTACAATATTATGTTAGTCCACATCCCCCAACCAGGGGATGCTATGACGAGTGGCACTTTTATTTATTTTCTATTTTTGAACTTGATACAAATTTTGACACAGCTGCACTTTTATTTTCTTTATTTTTGAACTTGCTGTTATTTGATGTAGATAGTTAATTTGTATTTAGATACAACTTGTTACTATACTGATACTACTTGTTACTTCAATAAATTTAAACATTTTAAGATTGTTGCTTATTTCATTATCATTGGGGCGGAACAATTTCAGTTGTGTGTGTGAGAGCATTTCAGTTGTGTGTGAGAGCATTTCAGTTGTGTGTGTGTGAGCATTTCAGTTGTGTGTGTGAGAGCATTTCAGTTGTGTGTGTGAGAGCATTTCAGTTGTGTGTGTGAGAGCATTTCAGTTGTGTGTGTGAGCATTTCAGTTGTGTGTGTGAGAGCATTTCAGTTGTGTGTGTGAGCATTTCAGTTGTATGTGTGAGAGCATTTCAGTTGTGTGTGTGAGAGCATGTCAGTTGTGTGTGTGAGAGCATGTCAGTTGTGTGTGTGTGAGCATTTCAGTTGTGTGTGTGAGAGCATGTCAGTTGTGTGTGTGTGTGAGCATTTCAGTTGTGTGTGTGAGAGCATGTCAGTTGTGTGTGTGAGCATTTCAGTTGTGTGTGAGAGCATTTCAGTTGTGTGTGTGTGAGCATTTCAGTTGTGTATGTGAGAGCATTTCAGTTGTGTGTGTGAGCATTTCAGTTGTGTGTGTGTGAGTGTTTCAGTTGTGTGTGTGAGCGTAATATTTTCAGTTGTATGTATGATAGCATTTCAGTTGTGTGTGTGTGAGCGTTTCAGTTGTGTGTGTGTGAGCATTTCAGTTGTGTGTGTGCGCGTAATAATTTCAGTTGTATGTATGAGAGCGTTTCAGTTGTGTTTGTAAAAGCATTTCACTTGTATGTGTGTGAGCATTTCACTATAGTATGTGAATGAATTTGGTTTCATATGTGTATGTGAGAGGAAAAGTACATGTATGTGCATGCAATTCTGAATAATGTCCCTCGGGGCACCTCATATTCGGTTATGTGCAGGCCGGGTTTTTGTTGTGTGCTTTTCGGACTGTGTTCGAGACGAGTTGCTAAATCGCTGACGCTGGACTGCGTAGTCGAGGAGAGAAACAGATGGCGGGCCACCCAAAGAGCGGAATGGACTGAAATTTCGTGGATTCACATCGGGCAAACTGGTTGGATACATCCTTGAGTTTTTTTTTTGAGCAGACTGAACTGAGCAGACAGAACACTTTAACGGTTGCTCACTGAATGAACTGAGCGCATAGGGGAAAAAAAAAACGCTTTCTATTTGATCCTTCGTTCCCATAGAGACTTCCATAGCTCATTCGCAGTGGACGAACATTTCAATTGTATTCACTGTACATGTGATGTGTTCTGACATTGATATGTGCAATTTGAATCAGTTGATTCTTTCATTTGAGGTATTTACCTGAACATTTGAATGATCTAACATTCAGTACCTTTGAAATAGCCTGTGGAAAAGTAGAAAAATAGTTCCTTGTTATAATTTAAAAGGGAAGGAAAGGAATAACAAACCATTAAGAGTAATTAAACAGGGATTTAAAGAGGTTGTTATAAAAACACAATTATAATATTGGTTAAATAAGAGTAGAAACCAGTGTTCTAAAAGGGGAATTTCTAAAAATTGAATGTGATGTGTTTTGTTTCTTAGTTGTTGTTTTTTCCTTTCATTTTTCCTCAATTTAAAGATTTTCAAAGGGTAAAATCATTGATAATTGAACCTGATATTCATTTTCTTTTGTTTTAGTACATTGTTACTTTACTGTTTTCCTCCACAAATGCATATATAAACTAAATCTCCCTATAATTCAGATCTGTGTGTTTCCTGCCTCCTGCGATACCTAAATCTTCTGGAGGTCAGTGATTAGGTGAAGTCTTCAGGGACCATTTATACCTATCACTTACTATAAACTGATAAAGTATCAAACAGGTGTTACATGAGCATGACGTACTACCGAGCATACAGGTACAGCCACGGACTACGGTCGCTTTGACCAGGTGGTATTTATAGCATAGGGGACGGGAGTCGCGGGACGCTTTAGATTCTAGAGAACATTTGATTAGACAGAAGATGTGATGAGAAGCTGTGATGTCATAAACATCTGTGATCCATTTTAGTGGAAGTGAGAGACTGTAAGTTTTGAATTATTTTATATCTCCTAAATGCAAATTTTGTCATTGTTGTGGAACACACCAGCTATTCATAACCTTAAGGCTAACATATTTATACTAAGAGCTAAAAAACTAAAACATTTATTTCAGGGGGTCTTTAAGTGTTCTGTAAAGTAGTTTGCATTTGTTATAAATAATCCTCAGGGTATTCCTGATACTGTTTCCTTTCTGGATATGTACACTACCATTTAAAAGTTTTTCAGCAGCCATTACTCCAGTCTTCAGTGTCAAATAATCCTTCTGTAATCATTCTAATATGTTGATTTGGTGCTCAAGAAACATTTCTTATTATTATCAATGTTGAACATTTCATATGAATATCAGTGTTGTTTTGCTTAATATTTTTGAGGAGAATAATATAATTTTAAAATAATGTTGGTGTTTTTACTTATGAGCTGATGTTCGTGACAATTATGTAGATTTAAATATGTTAGTGATGTATTATTAGTGAATACACATTGAGACAAGTTATGAAAATATATTTCTTCTGTCTTTAATTCTTTATAGGCATGAATGTGCCTAAAGACAAAATAGAAGAAGAAAAAAAGACTAAAGAATGTGACAAAAATTAAAGACTAAAGAATTTAATGTAATGAAATATTAAAGTTGTGTTTCATCATGTGGACCCCAGGTCATTTATTATGCTATATTATTGTAAAAATATCACTGCTGGGTGTCATTAGAGTAAATGCTCTTGAAAGAACTGAGAAAAATGGTCGTCACTGAAATGGGGTTGTTTTCTGCATATGCACACACATATCTAAGGCATAATTTACAATTGGCTGGTCACTATCGCAACATAAATACTAACAGAGTGATCAGGAGCCTGCCATGAAGCCATTACACAGCTGCTTACCAAATAAATAAATAAGTGGACTTGAAATATTGATTTGAGTTGAAATTATTATATTTTTTATGTAAGAAAAAGTGTTATGAGAGGCATGAGATGAGCACAGTAATGCTGCCTGTTACAGTTTAATGGTCATAATAAAAATAAATAAATAAAAATCCGCAGAATGTCTTAATTCAGCAATCAAAATCAATTATTCTAGTGAGCTGTGCAATAAATACAGAGTATCACCTATTTGTATGCAAAATATTGATGATCTGGCAAAATACACTTGCAAAGACTTCAGATGATGCCAATTTTGGATTGACATACAAGACGGTGTGAGCACAAATTGTTATTACTCCCTAGTACATGCAGTTTCTTATAGCTGTATATTACTGCCACATGGACATTACTTTGACACACTTATTTCTGGATGATTACAGAATAATTACTAGTTTTAACATTGAAACAATACTTTTCTGTAAAGATGCTTTAAAACAATACGTATTGTTAAAAGCGCTACAAATAATCTTGCATTGAATTGAATTGAACTGAACCCAAAACAGTCAGGTAACTGCTGAGGAAAAGTTGGACTATCTTAAATGCACAACCCTGCAAATATGACATTAGTTTATGACATTTATGTAAAGGTTAACTTTTTCTGTAACCTCTGTGTCCTGCTGTATCAAAAAAGCTGTGCAGCATGTTGGTTCTGGCCAATAGTTAAGGATTTGGGCATCTAATGCTGAGGTTAGAAGGTTCAATTCCAGAAAAGGGTGATCCAATAACTGGAGAATTACTGGCATCCCACTTCTGCCCCGGAACGGCTTCACCTTTGAGATAGGCACTTAACCCATGGCTTGCTCCATGAGGATGCAATTTCTGTACTGTGAAGTCACTTAGGCTAAAAAAAAAGAAAAGTATGTGCTATACAAGACTATACAAATAGTTTTAAATATTTTGCAGTGTTGGTACGTCAGTTAAACGTAAAATATGTAATTGTTTTGCATTCACTTCTGCAGTTTTTGTCGTTTTAGGCATTTTTTATTTGTCACAATTAGAAAAGAAAATGATAAATTCCTCATGTACAAACAAAAGTAAAGAATGTCTTGGGTTACAAATGTAACCATGGTTCCCTGAGAAGGGGAATGAGACATTGCGTTCTAGGATGCTTATGGTAATGCCTCGAGTGTGAACGGTGTCTGAAACCCGTGTCATGACAATAACATTGGCCGGCCACAGCCTATGACATCACTACCGGTGCAAAAAGAGTATGAAAGAGCACATGTAGTAAACGTCAACAACTTATTTTGTCTGATAAAACAGACAGGCATACCTGAATCATGGCACCAAGACGAAGTGTCTCGTTCCCCTTCTTAGGGAACCATGGTTACATTCATAACCCAAGACGTTCCCTTTCGAATGGGAACTCACACTGCATCCTAGGACGATTATGGGGAACAAATACCCACTCCACCATGCTGAGAGAATAAATGCTGTAACAGCTGACATAAAGCCAATGACTCCACGGAGCTAAGATTGGAGTCACAGTTCCCTGTCCTAGAGGGTACATACCAGCGGCTGTCGTGATTCTATTCCCTAGTGCCAAAAACCTAGAGTACATACCCTGCAGACATAGTTCAGGACCAGTTATTATTCCGAATACCTTCAAAGGAATATGGCCAAGGATAAGGACTATTCTGCCTGTTGCTTCAAGGAACACTACACCCCTGATGAGTCGAGGTCTCAGGAAAACCACTCTCAAAATGAGAGGAGACCTAGCAACACTCTAAAAAGAAAATTTCATCAAGGAGGCTTGCAGAGAGCCAACGACCTGATATAGTATCCAAGAGGATATCTAAGAACTGAGGCCTAGCATAGGACGCCTACGCTAAGGACTGCTTTCCAACGAGGCTCAAAAAAATGCCTGATAACTCAACACTGCTACCCGAATAGATCTCTGGGGAGAAAGTTAAAAGACAGTTAACCAAAGAGGCACAAAAAAGAGCCTACAACAATCAGCATGATGACACTCTATAGCGAGAGGAAGCAACTATGACTTACGCAAAAGACTACCAAGGAGGCTCACAGAGAGCCACACAACTTGTTCATGTTATCTTATGCGGAGCTCTTTGGAGCAGAGGTCTCAGCATGATTCCTAAATCATGGAATCATTCCCTTGTTAGGTAAACACTTCCTTTCGGGTTCTCATGATCGAATGAGCAGTGTGAGTTCCCATTTGAAAAGGAATTACGCAAAGAAGGTATATTTCTACCAGAAATGTGTTTTGTTTTGCTCTTTAAACAAAATTTCTGCATTCCAGTCATGCTCAGTTAGCACTGCATGAGACATTTAATGCAAGTCACATGCCAATTGACCTGGACGTTTTGATGCTGATTACATTTGGTTCTCATTGCTACATAGTTTCCATGTGAATGGTAGAGAGTAACAGTAGGGAGACATAACAGAACATTGAAAAATCAGGTAACATTTTATTTTGAAAGTCCACTTTATATATTCTACTAACTATTGTATAAGTTACTTTGAAACTACATGTCAATGTATTTTTAATATATATTTTCAATATAGATTACACACTAGAATGTCTGCTTAATATGTGCTAACACTTTTTTTTGATGCTCCCACAACAGTCATCCTACTGACTACAAGTGACTTTGCAACTACATGTTTCTACTGACCCCTAACACCTAACCCTAAACTAACACTCTACAAACATGGTCTACCAAAACTCTAACGAGAGTTATTTGACATGTAGTTGCAAAGTTACTTATAGTTAGTAGAGTATCGAAATGGACCATTAAAATAAAGTGTAACCTAAATTAATTATGTGGCAGTGTGGGGGCAACTGCTGAAATGTTTTTTTTTTAACAACCCAAGCGGTGAAGACAATATAGAATAATAATATATAATTGCAAACATGTATAAATTGCTTATTGAATGTGAATACATCCAAATAGCCACATATCCTATAAAAAAAAAAAAAAAAAAATTATATATATATATATATATATATATATGTACAGTATATGATCCTGCCAGTTATAGATTACACTATAGGTTTAATTACAGAACTGAATAATGACAGGTAACAACACTGTAACATTAATCATTCTTTTTCACTTTGTGTATAAAACACACTAGCATTGAGGAAGCCCATTTCTGTATTAACATTTAGCTTAAAGCATCCCTGAGGCATCATTTGTTACTACAGTTGAGAAGGCACTGACCTTGCTGAGCCTCATCAACCCCGGAGTGATTTCAATCAAGTTCATATCTACAATGAGGACTTTGTCATCCTAAAACACTGCTAGCAAGAGTCAATTTAATTCAACTTCACCCTCCTTCAGTGTGCATGTTGACACAGTTGGATTTACTATGTTTTCTAGAGTTAATCTGATAAGCTCTATGAAGTCCTTCTAATGAAACCAAACCTTATACAAACACAGAAAGTGTGCCTAGGTCATTGTGTTTACATTGGTGAGAGGGTTAGGAAATAGTGAGCAAGAAAGAAAGAGAAGGAAAAGTTTAAACATAAACATCACACTTTTAAGAGTCAACCAGAGGCTTGTGCTAGTTTAATTTATTTATTAATATTGGAGTTTACACTGATATTGATTTCAGTATTGATATTGTTTATTATTATTATTATAATTATTATTATTATTATTAGTTCTAGTAGTAGTAGTAGTAGTAGAAGTAGTAGTAGTAGCATTAACACCAACGTAGTTATTGCTAACAAACTAAAAATATAATTAAATAATTTGAAATAAAGCTTAAATAAAATATAAATATTAGATGAAAAGAGAAAATAACATGTGAACTAAGAAACTAAGTACAATACGTTTAAGTAAAATCACTAAAACTAAAATAAAAATAAAGTAAGACTAATTAGAAAAACTAAAATTGGTATATAATATAAATAATATATAATTAGTACCTAATACTATTATAAATATAATTTAAATAGTTCTAAAATGACTGAACAGCAGTAGCAATACATTTGTACATGGACATATTTTGGGATATATCAGTTATATAATATTATTAATATTATTATAAATATTTCTCATGGAAATAAAGCACATTAACCTCAAACTTACAGAGAAAAGTGAAGTGACTTGTGAATGTGACATTGAGCATGATTTGGCCTTCTTGTTTGCATCACAGTTACAGTATAATGCCTTTTGAAGTCAAAAAAACAGAAAGTCGTCTAGAAGATTTCTTTAATCTCGTTAAGTAATTAAAAAAGCTCAGGGTGGTGCGACACAAACTAGGTTCCTCTCGGTTCTTCTCACTAATGGTATCAGGCTGGCTGCACAACTGTAATATTGATATGATCCTTTTGAATAGACATGTTGAATCTTTAGTGATTCTCCAGAGGGCCGACTGGGTGATTCATTGGTTTTGGCTGCAGGCCTGTTGGTGCATTGTAAGTATCAATTTACATTTGCATCAGTACACAGTCTATGTAGTCATCCAGTCTTCCAGTGTAGGAGCTAAAGCCACATTACCATGATCTAGATGTGTCAGCTGAGCCCAGAGGCCTTGGGAACAGGTTTTTTTTTTTTTTTTTTTACACCTTATGTGAAAGTACCTTGCTGAAGAGTGAGTGGGAATGTAACACATACCGTTTTTCTGGTATTATATTTGAAAGGCTTCACATTTCAGCTGTATTTAGAGTAATACGTTTTTCTAGTATTCAGATATAACTTAATTAAAAGAGCACTACTGAGCTATGCATAAAGTAATTGCAAATTTGACTGGTCTTTAAAATTTAAAACAAATGTCTTTTTAACAACCTGCTGGAGAATTATAGCAATCTTTCTTGAGAGCACTATACAACTAATATGAGAAGATTAGGTAGTCCTGCTACTTTCTAAAAATTGGTTAATCCTTTTTGTTGGTATTCTTATTCAGACAGTCTTTATAAAGTGTTGTGATATCAGCATGGCTATTTGTCCAGTAGTAATCTAAATTTAGTCACATTTCCTGGGGGACCGACCACAGGGGCCAATTTACTGGAGCAGTCGACTAATGCTCCCTTTAATGCTACTAAATCACATTCCCCATAGGCAGTTTCTGATGACCATAAAATGAAACTAGGAACTGTGTGTTAGATATGGATGTGTGATTTCAGCTAAAGGAATGCATGTGCAGAAATATTTTTATCACACTCTTTATTTTTAATAGACCCATTCCCGTCATTTTTTGGAGCATTACAGGTTAAACAGAAATACATGGACTTGAGTTTCTTAACTGTGATTACACTGTGGCTGTTTGATTCATTTTCTACATTAGGCACTAGTTAGGTTCTGTTTTTTTTAAATGTTTCCATTTACTAGTTTACTTTTGTTCAAAGTATGGAAAAGTTTACTGCTTAGCACACATTTCAGTCAGACCTTTTTGTGTCTGTTCTTAAATAGATAGTTCATCCAAAAATTTAAATTTTGCCATTATTTACTCACCCTCAAGTTATTCCAAATCTGTATGAATTGCTTTCTTCTGCTGAACAGAAAAAAATATACATTGAAGAATGTCGGCAACCAAACACTTGATGAGCACCATTGACTTCCACAGAATGGAAGAAGAAGAAAAAATAATAATAACTATGGAAGTCAATAGTGCTCATCAACTGTTTGGTTACCAGCATTCTTCAAAATATCTTCTTGAACTATCCCTTTAAGACTTATCATGAGAAACTACATAAATAAATAAAAATACAACAAACAATATTTTTCTCTGTCATGTATTTTTATTTATTTATTTATAAATAAACTGTGACCTCAGAAATGTCAACTAATTGCAAAATGTGTTACAAGGAATTCCACAACATGAACTAAGTAGAGCACATTCAATTTAAACATATTATGACCTGATTCTTTCTTTACACTCTTTAAAATAAGTCTCTAGAGACGTGTGTGAAAACCAATGTCATTTTATTAAAGTAGATGTATGTCACCATAATCATACAGTCAGTTTGCCCTAGTATACTTTAAACACATGTGGTGTGAGTAACAGCATTCAGAGTGTATTAAAACATTAGATTACACTTTATTTTGATAGTCCAGTTTAGGCATTTTGCTAACTATTTGTGACTTTGCAACTACATGTCAACTAACTCTCATTAGAGTATTAGAAGACTGTTTGGTTAGGGTTGGGATTTGGTTTAGTAGAATAAGTTGACATGTATCTGCAAAGTTACTTATAGTCAGTAGAATGTGAAATATTGTTTAGAAGTAAAAACCGTTTTGTTTGTGTGTGTGTGTGTGTGTGTGTGTGTGTGTGTGTGTGTGTGTGTGTGTGTGTGTGTGTGTGTGTGTGTGTGTGTGTGTGTGTGTGTGTGTGTGTGTGTGTGTGTGCTTTAAAATCGTTTACATGCTAATTAAATTACCTTGTTCTTTTTTTTACTATTATTTCTTTATGAAAATAATTGTTGATAATGTTTGTAAAAAAAAAATTCCAGAATATCTTTTCATTAGCATAGCAATTCCAGTCTCTGCACTTTATCTCAGTAATATCTTTTCAACTACATTGTTATTATTTCATATTTACTAAATAATGGCACCTAGGCAATAGATATCAAATAGAGATATTACTTCTCCTGTACAGAGAAATGATAGATAGACTGCTAAAGTGCAGTCACGATCTGTCAAGGTAAATTGGGAAAATGGATGCATAATTAATGGGTCTGATATTGATGAGATGCTTCTTTACTAAAGCAAGTAAATTGTAGATATTGTTTGTCCATCATTTAGAAGAAAAATTATGCTGTTTGGGATTATTACTATGATTAAGTGAAATAAATAAAATATAACTGCACAGCACAGCTGGTGTATGATGGTTGCAGTGGGCACCAGCCAAAATTAGCCCCCAACAGACTGTGCCCGAGTGAGACAGCATGCTGGTTATTCACAATGAAATACATTGTGTATTCAAGGCATTGTTTTAACAGTGGGACCGCCGTTCCACCGACTTTGAAATACTAAACTCAGACAGTTGGCGGATCCTGGTTAAGGTGAGGCGTAATTTGGGTCTTACATGAAAATCCTCTGTCATCCTAAAAAAGTAGCCAATTTCCAGTTGCCTTCAAAAAGACAACAGTGCTGGAGTTTCAGTTACAGAGGCGAGGTATTAGCTGAAATGGAGAGTGGAACATGATCCTCAGCTGTGTGCCTGTGTTTATTTAGCAATCCTGGGTAAGTCTGGCTGGTGGAGACAGACCATAAATGTCAGCGAGGGGGGACTGTGTTTTATCCTCTTTCATAGAGTGGATCCGCACATGGGATGGCATTCATTAGAGATTGTAATAGCTCAGTTTCAGTCTTTACGGGTCACCATTCTGTGTCTTAGTCATGCTCTAAATGCACGTTTTACTTAAATTACAGCATGATATTATTTCTTGGTTCTTGGTGGCTGCACTTAAGGACATTAATCTGGATCCACTTTCACATTTAAAATTAGTCACCACTTGCCTTTAAATTCACATACCTATATGATAGTCTTTGTTTTTCTTTGAAGTTACACTTAAATTCCTGGATCAGATCTTCAACTGTTACTTTTATTTCAGTCTAACATGAACAGGAAATGGACAATTTCCTGCTGTATTATCTATGCTTTCTTCCCCAATTCATATAGCAGTTTTTTAGAGGACCTCAATTATGGAGGAAACTGAAAATGGTGTTTGGCAGGAAATACGGTTACATGGCACTCTGGATGTGTTTTGTTGTTTGTTACACCCCATTTACGCTGCATACAAGACCAACAAGTGGCAAACGTATAGACTGAAGAAAAATTGTAATAATATGTGACCCGATCTGGCGAAATGAGTCGGAAGTCGCAACGTTCCATTTTAAAGGAGAACTCTGGCGTACCATCGCATATACAGGCAGGAGCCATCTTTGGGAAACAGCCTCGACCAGTCGAACCACTTACGCCGTGCTAAGTGAGCTGAACTGTGAGATTCCAAGTCACAGTTCAGCTTGTAGCACGGCGTTCGTGGTTCGACTGGTCGAGACTGTTTTCCAAAGATGGCTCCGCGATGGTACTGTCTTTATAAAGTATATTATTATTAAACTGTCTATACACTTACAAAGTTCTCAGTGCTTCGGTTTGTATGTAGAGACCCTCATTAAGCAACCGTGTTAGTGTGGGGCTATTTTGAGCCTTGTTAGTGGTATTAACTAGCGATCTCTTTTTACTTATTATATGCCCCATATACTAGCATTATAAGCTAAACAGTTTTTAGAGATAAAACTCTTTACACTCGATTATCATGAAAACAAATCACAGAGAACAGTCGACTCGGTACCAATGTGTTATTACACCCCAGGTTTATTTTGCGCCGGAGTTCTCCTTTAAGATGGGCCGATTATGTGGAAAAACAATGACATTTTTTTTGGTGCTAATTTCAAAGAACAGACATTCAAAAATAATCTCCCAAAGTTTCGTAGTCCAGATAATTTAGTAAAGATACTTAAATTACTATTAAAGTTTACAAAGTTTTACTAAATTCGCTGGAATTGAACATTGCTTTTCTCAACTCCTATGGTCACCTCATTTCCCGGGTATCCCCTGAAACGTCACTATCTCTGCTCTCCAAATGGTGTTACACGTTGTATAGAACCAATCAAAAAGCTTAGAAATGTACACAAATGCTGATCATTTGTCGATGGGAAGCCGTTTCGACTGACCGGCTCGCAATTGGTCCAACCACCCTCCTGTCAGACTCGCAGCGAGCGCTCTGTGTAATAAACAAGCTAGCAGATCTCCTCAGAAAGATTAAATATTAATTTGAGAAATGTCGCTCTCAAAAGAGAGCAAAGTTGCCAAAGCGTCATCAAGCCCCCTGGCCATTGCACACTGAGTCCGCGTTTTTTTCGTATGCGTTTTTTCGTATTCGTGATTCGATGGCTCCGTATTGTCAAAACACCATTCAAACTGCTTGCTACGGCTGCGAAAAACTGATTTTTCTATATAGCGGATGCAAGTTGCGTAGACAGTGTGCAAGCGTGATTGACATAACGGGAGGTCAATTTTCTTTTTAACATGCGAAAATTTCGGATGCGAATTTCAGACTCAGTATGCAATGGCCTTTATCTGTTTAAAAAAATAACTGTAAGATTTGCCCAAAACCGCCAGTTGAGAAAGTAAGTTGTCCCTCTCCCTGCCCAGCTTAGAAGAAAAGAGCAGAAATGTGAATTTAATGTCAAATTTGAATCTGAGTGAGTGCATTACTGTGTATGGATGTGAGTAAGTGCAATTATTGTGTGAGTGTAGCTATTTATCTGCAAGGAGAATCCATTACAATGTGTTTGATTAACCCAACATTTAACTGTTGGTATCTCCGTTATAAATTTGTTACATTGTCATTGTCAACTAAAGATATGATTGCATAGACTAGCATTATTTGTTCTCTGTTTCCTTGTCCCTCTGCCTCTCCCACTTTCACACACACACACACAAACACACACACACACACACACACACACACACACACACACACACACACACACACACACACACACACACACACACACACACACACACACACACACAGACACACACACAGACACAAACAAACAGACACACACACACCCTCTCTCTCAAGCAAAAATGTAGCACCTCTGTTCAATCTTTCTGATTTTAGTAAATTTTTGTAAAAGGTACTTTTAAATTATTTATTCAAATAAAAACTTTAAAATAATTTGAGCTTCAGCCTGGTTTAATAGCATTTATATATTAATGTATTTGGTCAAATTAAGCTGTAAAATAAATCGTTTATCCCTTTAAATGCAATGGTTTTTGAAAGAAATCAAGAAAAAACGTGCAAAAAACTTTAAAAGTGATTTTCTCAGGTTTTCAATTGGAAAAAGAGGGCAGATGACCATAATTCAAATTAAATATCTTTACAACCATTCAAGGTGTGACTTTGACTAGGATATCATTTGAAAGCTTATGGTCTCCTCTTTCCAATAATACCAAAATCTCAATTTTTTAATTTGGGTCACTGTGACTCATTTTGCTGGATCAGGTCACATATACAGTCTGAACTAGGGCTTTCAAATTATTGCAATATCTATGGAAATAATAATACTAATAATAATGCCAGTGAATCAGACTCAAAATGCGAGTATAGGGAGATTTTGTAACAATAACTGTTCAAAAGTGCACAAAAAGTTCTTACTGTTGATTAGCACTTCCTGCAGACAGGAGTATCTTTTTTACTGAATCCAAAAAAAACTTGCACACTGATGTTTTTGAGGTGCTTTCATCTGTTATCTTCTCTGACATGATTTTGTGCAGAAGTAGTGGATACACAATGGCTGCATCCAAAATCGCATACTTCCCTACTATATAGTTGGTGAAAAACGGTATGTCTGAATTCACACTACTCATAAAAGAGTGGGCAAAAAGTCTGAGATTCTGAAGGGTTCATAAGATATAAGATTCTGGACACGTTGCCATCCCATAAGGCCACAGGAAAGAATTTGTGAATGGCAGTGAAGTGATGCAACTGACGCTCGTAGGTCAAATGGCAGTGGCAACATGGCAAATGTCGTACGTCCGGACTGCATTCATGCTACACATACTTTTTTAGCATTGCAATGTAAGAACGTATTAATTCAAAATACCTACTCAAGAGAGAATGCAAATATGGGCACAGCCACTGTGTCAGTCTTCTTTTTTCCATGTTATGACATATCACAACCAACGTTTAGCTTGCCACACATATGTTGCAGATAGCTACTGGTGCTGGATTTTTTTGTTACAGTATTAATTTATGTGTAGTATTAAAACGATATATTAAAAACAATTTGTTGCAATGCTGGTATTTTGTGACACCCCTAGATTGAAGTCTTTCTACAAAATATGTACTTTCTCATTGATTAGTAAAATAAATTGTCCGCAATCCAGTCCAAAATATAATTTAAAGTTGACAGTGTTATTAAGGACATGGAACTGGTGTGTGTTGCCTCAACGTGGGTTTGTTGCACCTCACATGGAGATAAGCCTCGCTTTGGTTTAATGCGGGGAGCTGCTTCCTGTCTCCCCTCCTCAAGTAGGTCACAAATGGTCTCGCTGCAGACTCGGAGAATAATCCCATCTCTTCATAGTCTGGGGGATTGTGATGTGAGGAGAAAAAAATCCTTTTTTTCCACTGATGAGCTCTGAACCCTGGATATTTTGTAGCGACAGCTTGAGGACTTTGTGATAGGTAATTCGTGCTTGTATGCAACAATTTGCATAATATGATACAGAAAGAACATTTTTAAATAATTGCTTTGTTAACAGTGAGTTGAGTAAATGTAAGAAGTGTGCAAAGTGTACATTCTAGAGGGTCTGGGGTTGTAATAACATCATCCGTGTATATATTCATGCGGATATGGGGTAAAAGTCAGTTTCCTCACTTACCACAGAACTGTAATTAAACTGCATAGGTTTGAGAAAATGTATTATATCACTGGACACATGTTTGTGTCATAGTTACGGTCAGATTGTGTATAACCCTGGGGAGTCTTGTAATAGCCCTGCATCCAGGTGGGTTTATTGATTAAAGCTGTACTGCACTTAGAAATATGTAAATCTGTGCTAATTAGATTTTATTCACAGAGAAGGCCAGTTTCTGAAATGTCATTTCCTGGGTAGCTTAATAAAAGACAGAGCTGCTGCTTGATCACAGAAAAATCATTTACAATTGGAGAAAGAGAGAGAGACAGCAGTAAAAAGAGGGAATGTTCTTTAAACTGGATTTTAAATCTGATCATCACTATCATAAATCAGCTGTAGTCCTTAGGGAGTATACAATATATCAAGAATGAGAGATTAATGGAGCTGGACCTGATAAATTCCTATTTTCCGACAAATCATTGGGTAGGGTTAGTCTAATACTCACATAATTAGCTTACACCGCTGAGGAGTGATTGATATTTGCTGTGCTGCTAGAAAAAATAGAAAGCAAGCGGTAATTGCAAGGAACGTGCAGCAAAACAATTATTTATATACATGTATATATACACTACTGTTTGGATTTAATCATGGCAAAGCTAAATTTTCAGCATCATTACTCCAGTCTTCAGTGTCACATGATCCATCAGAAATCATTTTAATAAGCTGATTTGGTGCTCAATAAACATTTCTTATTCATCAATGTTGAAATCAGTTGTGCTGCTTAATATTTTTTGTGGAAACCAAAATGTGTAGATATGTGTGGCGAGCAAGACGAGGCCGAGGGCCGTGAGAGAATGGCGCGAGGCCGGTGGCGTGATTAATGATGAGCGACACCTGCGTGACGCACCAGTCTCGTATCTCTCACAGAGGAGCGGAAGCATAAAAGAGAGCGAAGATCATGAAGATCGAGAGAGGCCAGGCCTGGACTTGTGTTGTGTTTTATTATTTGTGACAGCAATCTTCCGTGAGGGGCTGCAGTCTTTTACTTTCGTTTTGTATTTGTTTTATTTTTGTATTAAAATGTGTGTGAACGTTCGCCGTTTCCCACCTCCTTCCCACCTCCTTCCCACAACATCTAACCTTGTTACAGTGTGTAACTATATTCCATTTGTACTTTGCATATATCAAATATGTCTTTTACAATTAAAAAACAAAGTAAGTAAATGGGTGGGAGCCATTTAAGACTGAAAAAAGTTTTTATTTTCTACTTCAAATATTAGGCATAAATAGTATTGAGTTGTGTTGTACTGACTCTTGCATTTCCCAAAATATATGTGGTCTTATAGATTTTGTATTTGAAATTGGATTTATTCACCAATTTTTTGCATTCGTGCCTAAAATTGTCATATGGTGTGACATAAAAGTTATTTTATATAAAATGAAAATGGGATATACTCTCCCTAAGTAACTAACTTCAATATAAATCCTTATTATTACTATCTTAAGATTTAACATTTCTTTTGTGCAGATTTATTAGATTTTGTATTGTTTTTCTAAATCATCATGCAAAGTAAGTCATCTCTCCTCAGCCTTTCCAAATATTTTAGATTAATTATGTTAAACCCGTTTTTAAATCTATGAAAATGCCTGTGACTCTTGCTGATACTATTTCCTTTGTGTTCCGTTGACTTTTTTATGATTTATAAATAAGAAAGTATTTTTACTGGCACAATTCTCAATGTCGCACCAAATTATATAGTGTCACGCTATATGATGAACTGCACCACTCCACAATTTGTCAATGCAAAAAACTGTATTCATCAGCATTATCTTCATTCAGTGATGCTTTAAAGGGATACTCCACTTTTTTGGGTAATAGGCTAATTTTACAGCTCCCCCAGAGTTAAAGTGTTGAGTTTTACCGTTTTTGAACCCATTCAGCCGATCTCCGGTCTGGCGGTACCACTTTTAGCATAGCTTAGCATACATCATTGAAGTGGACAAGACTATTAGCATTTCTCAAAAAAAAAAAAATGACCAAAGTGTTTCGATATTTCCCCTTTTTAAAACTTGACTCTTCTGTAGTTACATCGTGCACTAAGACCGACGGAAAATGTAGAAAATCGCAACTTTACATTTTCCGTCGGTCTTAGTCAAGTCACCTTTATTTATATAGTGCTTTTTACAATACAAATTGTTTCAAAGCAGCTTTACAAAGATAACAGAAAAGTAAAGTTGTAATAATATTGTTAAATTCAAAATTAAATGTTAAATGTCCCCAACTAAGCAAGCCAAAAGCCAATGGCGAATTAAGGCGAAAAATGGCGACAGTGGTAAGGAACCAAAACTCCATCAGGTGACAGAATGGAGAAAAAAAACTTGGGAGAACCCAGGCTCAGTCGGGGGGCCAGTCCTCCTTTGGCCAACAAACGAACAGTGTATGATTATGATTTAGGCGGCATAATAGGTCAGAAGTCAGATTGGATCAGAACTTTCACAATATTTATCCAGTTCATCTGGTTAGGGGTCAGAGTCATCACGCCGGTATGGAGATGAGTTTGTTAGTGCACGATGTAACTACAGAAGAGTCAAGTTTTAAATAGGAAAAATATCGAAACACTTTGGTCATTTTTTTTTTTGAGAAACGCTAATGGTCTTGTCCACTTCAATGATGTATACTAAGCTATGCTAAAAGTGGTACCGCCAGAATCGGAGATCGGCTGAATGGATTCAAAAACGGTAAAACTCAACAGTTTAACTCTGGGGGAGCTGTAAAATTAGCCTATTTACAAAAAAAGTTGAGTATCCCTTTAAGAGATGGAGGGGTTCATAATGCCATTCACTTCTTTTTTCCTTTTTCTGTATTTCTTTGATGCATCTCTCCACATCTCTCTCATTTTTTTCTTGTCTTGAAGGAGGAAGAGACTGTACACTGAATGCCTTGAGTTTTCCCTTTTGTTTCTTCTCTTTATACCTGGTAATGAAAAATATGTAATTAAGACATTTTCGTCCTTTCAGTTTCACCATCTTGATAATAGTATCATGTGTTGAAGTTACACTATGTTGTGGCCTAGACTTTCATCCATATAGTAGGTGTCTGTTCTGTGTGAACTGGCATGATCTCTTTACTTTTTCCTCCTTTCCCTCAGGACCTCTCTCCTTGCATGGTCAGCATTGAGTCTTTCCCTGTATTTTTGTGTCATCTCTTTACTTAAAATTTCTGCCTGACAGACAAAACATTGCATCTTTTAATAGGCAAAGCATTGCAAATATGGTGAAACATGGTTAAATTAAGTACAAATTTGAAAAGAAATACATTAATTGTATAGGTAATTTAATGTTCACTACTAAATTCATTGAATATGTTTTGAATAGTTATTTATTTATCATTAAAAAAGGTGTATGTAATATTGTTTGACAAATATATCATATGGTGTGACTTAGAAAAACAGTCACATCATATGACACAGTGTCACACCATATGACGTTTTGTTCAGTTAAGCTAATCTCTTGGTTAACTAAAAACAGCTAGCTTATACTTAGCATGTAAATTGCCACATGGCAGGAATAATTTTTAAGAATTAATAAGTAAAATTTGTATAAAAGTATTTAATTTTTATGTAAATAATGTCACACCATAAGACAGAAAACATTGACCACTAGTGAGCATATCAGATACAGAGCTTTTTAATTAAAAAATAAAAAGCCAGAACTCACCTCTTGACCTTGCAAACCACTCCAGAGATGACACTGCAACTTCCTGGTTGAGTGTGGACCTCTTCATCATAGTGATGTCCAAATTATTGCTCGTTCAAAATATAAATTGCAGTGTCACACCATATGACGCCCATTTTACGGACAAAATGTATATAGCCAGAACTTGCTTTAAAATCATGCACAGACATCAACACTTTCTGTGTCTGTTGAAATAGCCTAATTCTGTTACTTAAACTGTAAATCTATCAATTATTTATACTTTGCTGATATATATTGTCATATTAGTAAGGTCACACATATCCCGGACAGTCACAACACATGACAATTTTGATGTTTAGATAAAATTTTGATGTAGAGGTCTTTATACTCCAACTACAGCTGTGGTATGCTGTAATAATATCTTGTCAGAGGAACAACATGAAGATATATATTTTTAACAAATACCCATTTTTATCAGGTTATGACATCATGGACGGGTAGAATTGCATGTCATGTCTCCCACCCAAATACAAAGAAATAACACTGTTAATGTGGCTTTAGATAGAAAGCTGTTGAGTGTCATGTGCTGAAGGACAACCGTAGTGGGCCTATATATGGTTGGTTGTGTCAGGCTGTCTTATTCATACATTTTCCATATGTCTACAGCTGATGATTGAAATTCCTCAGACCGGGTGAACCTAGAAATCTCCAGCTTGGACTGTTGTACATGCCATTTTATGTGAATTTATTGGTTGTGCACATTTCTTATAACTTACTGCTCTACTTCCATCTTTACTTGATCCTTTCCTTGAAACAAACCTCCATCAACATTTTTTTTTTTTTTACAAAATACATATCTTCCTATGACTTTATAACATGCAGTTTAACAGATGGCAGACAGTGGTAGCCTGTTTCCCAACAGAGCACAAAGATAAAAACAGATTACGTAGGTAACGTAAATACCTGTTGTTTTGGTGCAAGGAACAAGACATGTTACTCACTATTCTGAACTTAAATAACATCTAAAATGTTTTTCAACACTTATTCAATGTAAATGCTGAGAGACTGAATGGGAGATCCTTATGATGAAATAATCATGTGAACAATCTCAGAATCCATTGATAAACCATCCGGCTGCATCAATAGACTCTCCCAGCTGGCGTAATCTGTTTCACCTTTTAGCGAAATCCCTCTGCATGACCCATGGTCCACACAAACATACATTGTAGTTAAAAGCCTTGAAGATCAGGAAGAAAGCCTCAGCTAGGCAGATAGAGTTTCTTTTTAAAGACCTGCCGGGATAGAAGTGTTACAATCAGCGGGAACAATCGCAAGAATATTCCGGGAACTTTCAATCCAAGGGGCAGGGTAACGGGCACGGCAGTCCATTTCATCCATCAGGGATGATGCATGCTGGAAAAAGAGTTCTTTCTAAATTAGGTTAGGCCTCTCTCTAACCACAGCACATCTCCAGCCTCCTCTCTCAAACGCATCCATCTTGGGTTGGAGAGGTAATGTGTTCCTAAGTGAGTTAACCCACTGCACAAATTTGATTTGGTCCTTAAACATTACATCACTCTTTATATCTTATTATTAATTAGCTGGGATTATGCTTCAGACATTGTGTTTAGAGTGTCTCAAGGTTATCGGAAGTGGTCCTCTCAGCCCATGCTGTATTTAATTTAATGTGTTTAATTAATATATAGCAGACTTTTAAAAAGCCTGCCAATTATAGATCTTTCATGAACCACATATGACCCTTTGCTCCTCTGCACTGGTTCATGTTCCTGTGATGATCCATATCTCAGAGAAATCAAAAGTGCAGTGGTAATCTGTCGAAGACCACACTCGTCTGTCAAAGTGTCACTGCCGCTGTTTCTGAGGTTCAGTTGTAATGTGAGAGATTAATTGGAACATGTTCTTGATAGTTTGATTGATAGTTTGATAGTCTTGATAGTTTGATTAGACTCACAGATCATTCATTTTTTAAATGTAATATTGGTTTCGGTTTACATGCAAACCAACATGGCAACAAATGAAAACCATGTTTAAAAGCCTTTTAAAAAACAGGTTAATTCCTGGTGGTGACGTCAACATTTAAGCATGCATGCTTTGCACTCGGATTACACAGCTGAAAATTCCTGTATTATTGGTGACGGGCATAAGGTATGCTTTGCATGCTGGGACCATCATGGGATGCTGGTTGCTGGTTTGCTGGTTACCAGTATGGGAAGCGGGAGTGCTGGTGGACCAGCAACACCAGCTTAGTTTTGCTTGAGAACTGCATGACTATGTTGGTCCACCATCTAGACCTGCACTGTACCAGCTCATTTAGCATAAACCAGCCTGGACCAACATGGAATTCAAAAAAAATAAAATAAAAATTGTCAGCGGGAAGCAGACTCAAATGCTCCTCTCATGTTCGCAGTTTCTACGACTGTACACATGAGAACACATGTTATTAAGGTCAGAGTGTATGATATATTTCACTCACTGTGGTTGGATGCACTTCCATTTACAATAATTGTATATTCCTAAGTGTATCACACATGTGCACTTCAATAAGCTGAAAGAATACAGGTTAAGGTGTTTTCATGCTGAGGGAAATCAGGGTAATGGACAGAAATCTGGGCTATGTTGATTGGTTTATTCTTAAGTTGTTTATGACCTCAAGACCCCATACACTGTAGCTAAATCAAATAACTAACTGGTGTGATGTCATTTTGAACAAAATCAGGCCGAAACGAAGTTTAAAAACAGCTTGCCAAAGCGAACTTTCCGAAAAAAGTTCACTCTGGCTGATAAACATCTTTGAACTACAGAACCATTGGTCCTTGGCCATTACGTACTAACTGTATATTCTGTCCCCTAACCCTACCTCTAAATTATGCATTTTAACAATGTAATCTAATGGGTATTTGTATGTATTTCATATTATTATATATATATATATATATATATATATATATATATATATATATATATATATATATATATTAGTATTATTGTTCTTATTATTTTAAGTGGTTATGTTTAGCTTTGGGGATAGTCTTAATGTATGTGTAAATATTTGAAGGAACTCTTAATACTAATACAATTAAGAAAGGGGTAGTGTACATCCATCCAGTTGTTATCGCAGAATTATTATGCGATAACAACTGGCTGGATGTACATTATCCAGCTTATTACATGGCTACTTGCCATTACAAAATCATTGTCCCCAGAATATTTTTGTTGTATGACTATATCTGAACATGCAATATATCAAAAGAAAGAACAGCTAGAAAATTTTAGCTTCATGCATTCTTTTTTTTATCAACACACTGAAAAAAGTTATTTTGGTGAGTGGTAAATATAATCTGTGGAAACCATATAAAATGTACATGATTATTGCAGCCAGCCAACGAATTCTAAAGTAATGGGAAAATTCTACATATGCTACCCATTCGTCAACAGTAACAACCATCACATAGAAAAATGCAGTAAAATATACCCCCTAACCTTGAGTTTTTTTGCTTTAAATTGCGCATGCGTCAGCCCACGTTTTTGAGTGAGTGTGAGTGTGGGCGACGCTGGATCCTCTCTCTGGCTGCCATCGAATAGCAGAAGTGAAGGTAAGCTAACTTATTTACATAGGAGTGCTGTATATTTTTTAATTATGAGATATTACACTTCACTTGTATTTGGCTTTCGTTTGTTTAACATGCCATTACTTGAAATTAAAGTTTGAATCTGTCGCTGGCGTCACCATGGCCCGGGACAAAACAAGCCGACGGACGGCCGTTGGGCAACGTGTTCAAAGTTACTTTCAGATTTAATGTGATTACCTTGACAAATTATACATTATTAAACAGATATAAGACTCAGGTTTCAGTATTTGACCACTATTTTATTCTGAGAAACTTATAGTGACCGTTATGTATTAATTTATTTCAGGAGTTATGCAATAAAAAACAGTCGATGACTTTAATATGAATTACGCGCGTCATCCGCTCCCATCGGCTCCCATTCAAAAATAACTCTTTTGTCGTCATGACAGAGCTCGACCTAACAACGTCCCTCAGTGCTTTCAGCTCAAAAATATGCAGATTCTGAGAAATATTTATAGATTATCATAGGTTTATGTCAGATTTCTGTATAGAGGAATTATTTTATTGAATATACCCAAAATGGGCCGATGTAATCATAAGAGCGCTGGATACTCAGATGTAACTTTAGTGTGTTTTCAATACACACTGGCAGCCGGGGGGCGCTGTGTGCACATTATACTCCATATATATCACGAAGAAGAGCCACATGACGTGTGACACCTGAAACCACCTGACCACAACAAAGTTTCCAAAGATCGCTGAATACATGCAGATAAGGATGTTTTGGACACAATAAACATGATTGCAACGATTTATGATGTATTTGTGTTCTTCAAGCCATGCAGATATCTTCATAATAGATTATATTTATAATGCATAGTGCATACTATAAAATACTATATTTTATGACCGATTTTTTATCCGAAGCCAAATCAGATCACAGAAGGTTATTTAAAACACTCGACTTGCATTATAAAGTAATTTTGGAGCAAAAACATGGTTTTAATCTCATAAATTTTCGTGTATTGATTATGTGCTAATCTAACATGCTACCCTCAGAATGCACCTGCCATCTAAGTTAGCTGTTATTTTTATGTTGTTTTTTTTAAATAGGAATGTTTACTGAAATGTTTCTTTTTTAGTTTACAGTTGAAAGAAAGGTGGCCAGCATTATTCACTGAGGCTTAGGTGAGAATGTCTTGTAATTTTTACTTCCCACTAGGATACATTCATGTGATTACTATGAAAGCTGGTCTTTCATTTAAAATGTAATTTTTGGTCATTTTATTTCCTAGATCAAGGAGGAGTTTAAATTTTCTTTACTGCTTTGTCCGTTCGGGTCACAAGATTTTTGAGCCAAGCCAGCATTTATCAGGCGAAGGGGCAGGGTTCACTCTGGACAGGTCGCCAGTCTGTTGCAGGGCCGGAATTCGGTCTTGGTATATGTATATCACTACCCACTCCGCTAACAGTCTTATCACTAAATTGTATCTCCCTACAGACACAGAACATTGAGAAAAAAAGAGATGCTGTTGTCTGCTGCCTCATTAAAGCAGAACTAAGTAACTTTTTTACCTTAACCGAACAGCTTTGGAGTCATTGTAATGTTTATATTACTGATTTTGTGTTGAATGGTGGTCGTCTCGCACCCCCCTGGTGCCTGTGAGCCGCAAAACCACCCTTGCAACTTTGGGCCAGCGGGCATCTTGTGATCGTGTGATATCAGGTCTCGCGAGGTAACAAATTGCTTTACGGCACTGCACGCGTACATGCCCCCATCCAGGATACGGCTAGCTATAAGAACAACTATCGTCCCATGGCAAAGCTGGCATATAAGAAGCAGAAAGCTAGAAAAGCATTGTCGGAGTAACAGAGAAAGAGGAAATGGCACACAGACCGAGCGAGGAGTCAGACACGAGTAAACATCGGACCTGCGTTTTCAGAATGGCGAAAAAAAACAGAAGAAAGCGCGGTCAGAAGAGTCTAGAAAAAGGTAACGAGAATCTGATAGCACGAGGAACCGGACAAGAGTCCCACTCGCTCAGTCTTTCACTGTTAAAGTTGATTCCTGCGATTATCATGAGAACAGTTTTCAATATCTCACATAATTATCAGGACATAAATAAGCCTACATGTTGTAAATAGTGTGAATGTGCGCAATTTGCAAACTATTATGATAAATTGCAATAATCATGTCTAACAACATCATAACGGACATTGTTACGAAATCAGGGCTCTCAAGTGTCATGCATTGAGCATGACAGTCACTCATTTCGGTCTATTGTCACGCTCTCCCGCCACACATTGTATTTCTCACACTGAAAAACTATTTGTAATATATTTAATATGCCAAAACTCTGGCCGCGCCGCTCTCACTGTGGAACCGGCAGGAATCAAGCGCGTCTCCTCTGGTGACGTTCGTCGAGCTACACAATAGCCAATCAGAAAATAGCACTATTGTATCTGGGTAAGATTTAACGCAACAATCAATGACAAAAATGTATCTGTCGGCTGGATGTCACTCTTGCCTGTCTTCAAAACTTGAGAGCCCTGCGAAATAATGCGACGTACATGATACACTTTATTGGTGTCATCTGGCATTTAGGCTCAGGTAAGCCTAACGCGGTAGGCTACTTTATTATTATGAAGTGCAGAGGCCGTGAGTGCAGATACGCTCTGCGTGAGTGGTGTTTACGACAGTAACGTTAAATACAAGTACTCTACAGCGACTCTAGGGATCGCTGTTTGACAAAAACATAAATCCTAAATAGTGCCGCTTTAACTACCTCGGTGAAAGACAAGAAGATCTTTTCCATGACTGCCAGGTATGTCATATTGATAACAGATTTTTGATTAACTCAAGGGATCCTCCTCTCCTCTCATCTCCTCTCCTCTCCTCTCCTCTCGTATCCACCTTCTCCTTTTGCCTTCCACTCCCCCTCTGCTCTCCTTTTAGATAAACTGAAATATATTGAAACAGCATCTTAAATAATATAAAAATGTGTATGCTTTTTGTTTCTTTCTTTTTAACATGTAGGAATGTGAGGACTACACAGACAAAACGATGAAGGTGATTGTGAAGCACAATGTCATGGCTGAGGAGGATCCATCAGATTTGTCTATTGTGATCGAGGGAAACCAAGTGATGGAAGGATGTGGAAGCCGAACAAGGGCATGCATACTGCTGATGGGACTCATTTATGCAATCAACATCGAATATCCAAAGGACCTGAAGAACACGTTTGTAGCTTTTCAAAAACTTTTTTTGGAAATTGACAGGGTAAAACTACTGAAAAAGGTCCACAGCCTCAAAAAAAAGCTCATGCAGACACACATTTCCCCTCTTGTTCGAAGAGGATCTTCATTATTTAAACAACATTTGATAAATCAGTGAGTTATAAAACAGGTTCATTACTTGAAATTTTGTGTAAAGCTGTTGTGCTGCACTATATTTTGAGTGTTTCATAAGTTTTTTATGAATTAAAAACATTTATCTGATGAACCATCTGAATGTCTTTATTGTGGGGGGTACATTTTACCTTCTCTGAATAAGTAATTGTTATTAACCTAATTTAATAACAAAGATAATTTTTACCTAATTTTAATGAGTAAGTAGCTGTTGAATTTATACATAAATGTGAGGTATTGTTACCCAATTTATGCAAGTATTTAATAGCTTTTTACTTCAGATAGTTTATACTCAATATACATGGGATTAAATCTACCCACCAAAGTCGATGCAAATCGTTACCTCACATTTATTGAGTCAATTCTATAGATTAGTTTTTACAGTGCACACGAATGTGGGTAGGTTTCATAAAACAGCATAAAATCAGCAACATTCTGAGCAAAAAGCTA
Organism: Siphateles boraxobius; assembly: GCF_051911475.1. Classification (NCBI taxonomy): domain Eukaryota; kingdom Metazoa; phylum Chordata; class Actinopteri; order Cypriniformes; family Leuciscidae; genus Siphateles; species Siphateles boraxobius. The sequence continues at coordinate 33,618,232 of NW_027508734.1, read as the reverse complement.
AGTAAATTGCATTTTTTTCAAAGAATACATCTGGATCGAATTACAATGAGCAAAACATAGAGTAGATCGAGTCCTTCAACACCCCCAAAGCTTTACAGTCTTTACAACTTCCTGGGTCGACATTTTATTAGGTAATGTTAGGCAGTTTTGCTGTTTATTGTTGATGATCGCATTATTTTTCATATGCATCTGCTTAGATCACTCGTTTCTGCTTCTTCTTTGTCTGTGTTTTGATCTGGAAATACTGTACTCGTTCAGGAGATGTGTAATGGCGTATAACAGTGAAAACCCAGAAATCCGTAAAATCTCGTCAATGGCAGGTAAGTGTTTTCTCATTAAAGATGAGATATCTCATCAATAGCGGGGAAAAAATGATGCATTGTTTTTAGAATTTGCATGCAAATGCACTCATTGGGAGGTGACTTGCATTTTTGATTTGAGCCACTGGTATCAGATGAAGTCACTAAGGGCACTTCAAAACTCTAAAACACAACCATTTTTCAGTCACATACAGTATGAGATGTTGTTGAGTCACTGTAAATGGAAACTTGTTTAACCTTGTGGTTGGAAACAGTTACTGTTGCCAAAAGTTCACTGTTAGATCCTCCACCCATCAAAGTTGTTTGAAAACAGACCATCACGATTTATTGCAGTTAGTGGAGGTTTATATTGCTAAAGCAGAATAGTAATTACTGTCAACACTTTTAGACAGGAAAGATGATACTGGTCTCTTCACTTGTTTTATAGAGTCAGCTTGGGCACTTTATATGTCCCTTGAACTCACTTGTTTTACCCAACACCCTAAAGTCTGGCCTCAATATATTTGAAATGAGATCTGGAAGTCTTCAACCCTCCCTCAGCCCTCTTTCCTACTGTGTAGTGAACTACTGGGAGTTGCTCTGAGACATTGTACCCTCTCTCCCACCCCAAATCTTTAGTGCATTAATGGACCCTTTGTTTGCATGAGATTAGCTCGAGTCCACATGGTATTAACTGGAAATGAAGCAATGTGTCAGATAATTAATTTTCAAATGTTTCTTGTGTCAGTAACAGTTGTTGATAGTAACAATTAGCTGAAGTTGCTCACACCTTTTCTGTGTGGATTGTGCCAAACAAGCTTGCATAAATCAATATGTATTGATTAAATTAACTGAGTATGAATAGGCATGCAGGGTTTTAAAATAATTTGAAATCAATTAGATTACAACTAAAACCAAACCAATGCCTTGAAATATATACAAATAATCAGGTACCATTACGCCCAATGTTTGAACTTAGTGATTTATAAATTACCAGCAAATTTAAAACCTGTTACTTTAATTCACTAATGTGTGGTAGTGTGAATACCATCAACCCTGAAACAACCTCAGGTTAACTGACCTGCTCAAGGCTACAATGTCCAGCACGACTCGAGATCCTACACTTTAATGTAGCATAAACCTGTGGTCCGTTTTAACACCCCAGATTCTTAAAGGGCCCCTATTATGGATTTTTGAAAATGACCTTTCATGTAGTGTGTAGCATAGCTCTAAGTGAATGAAAACATCCTGCAAAGTTTTAAATCTGAAAGTGCACCATATATTAAGTTATTGTCTTTCAAAAGTAAGAATCGACTTTGAGTCAATTAAATCAATCGTTTTTCAAACAAGTCATAAGCCGTTTTGTTGTGACGTCAAGACAAAACATTAGTATATTGCCCGCCCACGTATTGCACGTGCAGACACCAGGGAAAACTTGAAACTCAAACCGGCAGCTGATTCCCGTGGATACTGGATAGCATCATGTTGAGAAGACGGCGCTGTGCTCTATAATGTGAAGGTAAAGCCAGTTTTTTTTGTTTTTTTTTCACTGCCCAAGGACAAGCATGTGAAGAATCAATGGTTAACATCTTTGCCACAATATCACAGCAGTAAATCCTAAACTTTTGCTGTGCTCCCTTTATTTTACTTATGACTGCTTCTCAAATCTCGGAGATCAATGCAGGATTCGCAAACCGCTTGCTCTTGAAAGATGGTGTTCAAAATACTTTGTTCTCTTACGAGAGTATCTCTCGTACTGCGTAATATCTTACGCTATGGGGAAAACCTCTTTTCCACGAGATATTGAAGCCAAAAATTATCCTTTAATTTTGATTAATGTAAAACGCTGTGCGGCAGCGTGCAGACATAGGCAAGACGGCTCGCGCGCCTATTGGCTGCCCTGCGGCAACAGCAGCAAGCCTATCGAGAGAGGCCCAGCGTGACGTGACATCCAATGGGGGTGCTTCACGCCCATTTCGTCGCGTCCCGCCAGAATAGGCGTGGCCTTGGCCTATAAATACGCTCGACAGGCTGATACAAACTGATTTTCATCTCTTCAGCGAAGCACTACTGCATCGCTGGATCCGGAGTGAGAAGCCGCGCCGTCTGATAGTAAGCCTTCTGCGGGACGAGCCTTCGAGCCTGAAGCCGCTGGCCTTCACCTCGCCGCCTTCAGCCGCCGTACCTGCTACGCTTTCCGGCGTTAATATCCTTTTTCACTGCTAGAGTGTGTGTTCGCCGTCGCGACTCACACTCTCTCTCTCTCTCTCTTTATCTAAAAGAGCAGCGTCTTTTTGAAGACTCTTCGTTCCTGTGGAACTATTGCCATGGTGACTCTGAGGACTTGCCTGGCATTTTTTCTCCGAGTCTGCACTCCCGCCCGCTGTAGTGCCGCGCCGCAAAGCGCCGTATTCAGCGGGTCCTCGAGCCTTCTCCAGCCCGTGAAAGCTCGCCGGTTCGGCCGCCAGCTTCAATCGAGTCGCTCACTGACGGACAGCGGCCGCCGCGCGCCGCCGCTTCCGCCATTAGTGACGACAAGATAGCTGCACCGGTAGAGGAGGCCAGCTATTGCCATGGTAAGTGAGACTCCCGCCCGCTGTAGTGCCGCGCCGCAAAGCGCCGTACTCAGCGGGTCCCCGATCCTTCTCCAGCCGTGAAAGCTCGCCGGTTCGCCCGCCAGCTTCACCAGCTTCAATCGAGTCGCTCAGTGACGGACAACGGCCGCCGCGCGCCGCCGCATCCGCAATTAATGACGACGAGATAGCTGCATCTGTAGAGGAGGCCAGCCGCTACATCCCCGCGTTGGACAGTGAGGATTGGGCGAGCTCTGTGGATCTCCCCCTTCTGCCCGCGAGTCGTCAGGGAAACGGGCCAGCATCAAAACCGCGGCTAGCTTTCTTTACGTAATAAGAAAGCTACCCCGCCCCCGCCCCCCGTGGGCATGCGTCACCGGCGAAATGAGGAAAGAGTGTATTTTTAGTCCCGCCGAGGCCGGACCAATCTCCATTTCTCAAACATTTCTCAGCTCCTCTTAGTTTGAGCGGCTGAAAATGTCAATATTGCAGCAATGAGCCTGTTGTATAACACGCACGCCTGCAAACAAACGCCAACACACACAAAACTGTGATGACGCTCTATTATGTGGTTGAGCTATTTTAAGCTGTTGTCATTTCCCCCTGTGGCTCAGTGGCGAAACCTACAGCCATCGCACGGGAGACCCGTGTTCGATCCCAGCTCTCACAGCAGATAAAATTTAGTCTCGCCGCGGCCAGACTTGCACTGATACTTTTCGCTCGTTCAGTTCCAAGAAAATGTGACTGTTCCAGTGTATTTTGCAGTAAACAAGCCGGTACCATGGCCCGCTTGCCTGCACACAAATGCCGTTTCCACGGCGACCCAGAAAAATCATATAAGCAATGTATTTTCTGGTATTCCGGCCACAGCCGATGGCGTTATGAGTGTAATAAAAATGCCCACAGCCCAGTGTTCATTTCTACACACAAACACAGCCCGCCACAGTGCAGGGCTTGCACATATGAAATCGACTCATGTCAATTGTGCATTAAATGTAGTGAATGTGCCCACAACCCAGTGCCCACAAAAACTACACACTGCATGTGCCACGTTTTCTGTAAAACAAAACCAACACACATACAGTCAGCTAAGACCCACGGTGTTTAAGTCTCGCCGCGGCCAGACTCCACCGAAACCTCTCGCTCGTTCAGTTCCAAACAATGTGACTGTTCCAGTGTATTTCGCAGTAAACAAGCCGGTACCACAGCCCGCTTGCCTGCACATTAACGCCATTTTTACGGCGACCCAGATAAATCCAATAAAGAGTGTATTTTCTGGTGTCCCGGCCATAGCCGATGGTGTTATGAGTGTTGTAAGAATGCCCACGTCACAGTGCCCATTCCCACACGCAGACACAGTCCGGCACAGTTCAGGGCTAGCACAAATAAAATCGACTCATGTCGATTGTGCAAACGTAGTGAATGTGCCCACGACACAGTGCCCACAAACACTACACAGTGCGTGTCCCACGGTTTCTGTAAAAACGAAACCAACACATATTCAGTCAGCGCAAGCCGACGGTGTTTTCAGTGCAGTAAATGTGCCCGCTGTCCCGCGCCCACATTCACTCACAGACACGCTGAACCCTACGGGGTTTGTCCCGCTCGTTCTCTCTCCACAATTTGTCATAGAGAAAGCGAGTGCGAACAGGCTGCCCGCCGTGATCGGCGCGCCCCCCGCCTCGCACACTTTAAACACAGTGTTCATGTCTCAGCACACCGAAGCTCTGCAGCCGCCGCTGTGCCGCGGCCTGAGCCCGGATATCATTCTGCCTCTAGCTATCCACGCGAATGCATAGGCAATGCGTCCCGGGGTATCAGAATGGGTGTTGAACACTATAAAGAGAGGCTATTCGCTACAGTTCGCTCGACGTCCCCGCCGTTGCACGGGACGTGTCGAAACCACGGTGGACAACGAAGTATCTCATCTACTTCGAACCGAAATAGCGAAACTACTGAGCAAAGGGGCCATAGAACCTTTATCTCAGGCTCAGAGCGAAGGGGGTGTATACAGCAGATATTTTCTGGTACCGAAAAAAGACGGGGGTCTCAGACCCCTTCTAGATCTGCGACAATTGAACAAAGCGCTTCTGAATCGCAAGAATCGCTGACAACCAGCAAAATCCTCGCGCACGTGCGCCAGGGAGACTGGTTCATGTCAATAGATCTGAAATACGCCTATTTCCAAATACAGATTGCGTCACGTCACAGGCGATTCTTGAGATTCGCCTTCGAGGGCCAGGCATATCAATACACAGTCCTACCGTTTGGCCTGTCCCCAGCACCCCGTATATTCACGAAGTGCCCCGACGCGGCTCTCGCACCCCTGAGACTTCAGGGCATGCAAATTTTGAACTACTTGGACGACTGGTTGATTCTAGCTCGATCACGATCAGAGCTCATAGAACACAAGACCGTTTTACTCGAGCATCTCGAGAATTTGGGTCTCACAGTCAATTGGGCGAAGAGTTCGCTGTCTCCCAGCCAGAAAATCTCTTTTCTGGGAACAGTGATGGACTTGCTGTCTATGACAGCTCGTCTGTCGCCGGAGCGAGGACTGAACATTCAGCGCGCCGTGAAATCCTTCCGCCGTGGCTCTATAGTCCCGCTCAAACGGTTTCAGAAAATGCTGGGCCTCATGGCCTCAGCATCCTCAGTACTGCTTCGCATGCGCCCACTGCAGTTATGGCTGAAAGCACGAGTTCCGCCCGGGGCTTGGGCCGCTGGTCTGTTTCGCCTCAGGGTCGACAGGAAATGCGTCTCGGCTCTGAAACCTTGGAAAAAAGCCGACTGGTACCAGTCAGGCGTGAGTCTGGGGACTCCCTCGAGTGTGATGGTGGTGTCCACGGACGCCTCCACCTCGGGATGGAGAGCGCTGCTCGAGGGCAGACCGTTCTTTGGCCAGTGGTCAGAACGGGAGAAGCTCCTACACATAAACTGTCTAGAAATGCTGGCAGTAGACAACGCGCTAAGGCGCTTTTGTCCCCAGATAAAAGGCCGCCACGTCTTAGTCCGGTCGGACAACATGTCAGTGGTGGCGTACATAAATCACCAGGGCGGCGTCAGGTCCCGAAGCCTTTACAGGCTGACGAAACGCCTCCTGGACTGGGCTCAGCACAACCTGCTTTCACTGAAAGCAGTGCATGTGCCTGGTCACCTGAATCTGGGACCAGACAGACTGTCCAGAAACAATGTCCCAGCAGGGGAATGGTCGCTGCACCCGCAGGCAATCCAACTGCTGTGGGAGACATTCGGCAGAGCGCAGGTGGACCTGTTCGCGTCCCAGGAAAACGCTCACTGTCCGAACTTTTTCTCCAAGAGCAGGGATGCGCTGGCCCACGTATGGCCCCAACGCCCACTCAATGCTTTTCCCCCTGTCTCGCTCCTGCCTCAAGTGCTGGAACGAATCAGGGAAAATGGATGCCCAGTGCTGCTCGTGGCTCCGCTATGGACGAACCAAACCTGGTTCCCAGTTCTGATGCAGCTGACCAGCACTGCCCCGTGGCCGATACCGGTGAGGAGAGACCTCCTCTCTCAGGCAAAGGGCTCGATTTGGCATCCTCGCCCGGAGTTATGGTCCCTACATATGTGGGCCATCAACGGGTACCCGCTAACCTCCCGGAGGGAGTGTTAAACACGATCACGCAGGCTAGGGCCCCGTCTACTAGACGGCTCTACTCCTCGAAATGGTCAGTGTTCTCTACCTGGTGTCAAGCTCAGGGCTTTTCACCCGTAGACTGCGGGGTTACGGAAGTGCTCTCCTTCATTCAGGAGCTGCTGGATAAGGGTAGAACCCCGTCCACGCTCAAAGTATACGTGGCGGCCATAACGGCGTTTGCAAAACCGACGTCTGGCCAGTCACTGGGGAAAAACGACCTCGTCGTGCGATTCCTCAGGGGAGCTCGGAGGCTGAGTCCTTCCAGACCTCCCTCAGTCCCTATGTGGGACCTTTATACGGTTCTGGAAGCCCTGAAAGGTGCCCCATTCGAGCCAATCCATTTGTCAGACTTGAAGCACCTGTCTTTCAAAACGGTATTTCTTGTGGCTCTTGCTTCAATAAAGCGCGTGGGGGACTTACAAGCGCTTTCAGTAAGCGCGTCCTGTATGGAGTTTGGGCCTAATGACTCAAAAGTCATACTCAAACCAAGGCACGGGTACGTGCCAAAATCCCTCAACACACCGTTCAGGGCCCAGGTTATTTCCCTGTGCGCCCTCCCGGTGAACAATGAGGAGGCGGATGCTAATCTCCTTTGCCCCGTCAGGGCGCTGAGAGCTTATGTGTCCCGCTCGTCTGTCTTTGTTTTGTTTGGCGGACACTCCAAGGGACTGGCCGCATCAAAACAGAGCCTATCCAGATGGATAGTCGATGCCATAGCGCTGGCTTACACTTCTAAGGGCCTGCAGTGTCCTTTGGGTGTCAGAGCGCACTCCACGAGAGGCGTGGCCTCTTCGTGGGCGTGGTCTAGTGGGATTTCCTTGCATGATATATGTATGGCGGTGGGCTGGGCCCTGCCGTCTACATTTATAAGGTTCTATAACCTAGAGGTTCCCGCCTTACAGGCCAAGCTGCTGTCGGTCTAGAATTCAGTACTATCTGTCCCGCTGCGCCGGCGCAGAATGCTGAGTTTTGATTGAGTATCGCTCACTGATCGATGGAACAGCTCCATGGGTGTTGAATAGCCCGTCAGGCTGAACGCGTTCACCCTGTCTGCGGGATATACTGTTGACATAACTATCTCCTATGGGATGCTATTTCATGGGGAATGATGCTGGTAGCCTCTCTTCTCCGACTCTCTGTGAGTCTACGGTGATTATGCACTATATGAGCCCCGGGCTACTGCCCTTGGGACTTTGGTGTCGGATCCCAGTACGCACGGCGTCTTACATTGTGTTCCCCATAGCGTAAGATATTACGCAGTACGAGAGATACTCTCGTAAGAGAACGTACTCGGTTACTAACGTAACCTCGGTTCTCTCTAGAGAGGGAACGAGTACTGCGTATCTTTCCGTGCATACAACAGCGCTGGTTCGCTTCAGCGATGAAAACCAGTTTGTATCAGCCTGTCGAGCGTATTTATAGGCCAAGGCCACGCCTATTCTGGCGGGACGCGACGAAATGGGCGCGAAGCACCCCCATTGGATGTCACGTCACGCAGGGCCTCTCTCGATAGGCTTGCTGCTGTTGCCGCAGGGCAGCCAATAGGCGCGCGAGCCGTCTTGCCTATGTCTGCACGCTGCCGCACAGCGTTTTACATTAATCAAAATTAAAGGATAATTTTTGGCCTCAATATCTCGTGGAAAAGAGGTTTTCCCCATAGCGTAAGATATTATGCAGTACTCGTTCCCTCTCTAGAGAGAACCGAGGTTACGTTAGTAACCGAGTACGTTTGGAGTTTTATATTGTGTAGGTCTCCTGCTAACTGGCTAACTCATGTTATCACTGTCTTACTGAAATACTTCTGCTGATCAGCTGTGGGCCACTATTACCTAAAACTCTTTCTATTAATTGCATACATGCACTGTTATTGATACAGTTTCCACCTATTCACTGCAATATATTAGAAAAATACTCTGCAAATAAATGAGTACAAGTAAAATAATCAGTTTGTTGATGGACATGCACTTGTTAATGCTGATGGTGAGAAATTACAGTTGCAAAATCTTATAATGTGACTCAAACTGAGTAGCGTATCACTGAGAAACATCCTGCTCAAGTCGTCCTTGTGATGGAGGTTCGGGTTGAATAACTAGTTCTTCCAGTGTTTCATCATTAATATGGTCAAATCGACGTCATTTTTCGTTTCTAAGTTTAGTTTACAGTGTAGGAAGCCTCAGGACAAGCAGAGCTGACGTTGTTATGGCAATGGTCGTTTTTGTTTTCGACACGCTGTACACAGTAAACCAATCACAACAGACTGAGCTGTCTGGCCAACCAGAACAGATTAGCTCGCGGAAAGGAGGGATTTAGAGAGATTGATTCATTTTACTAGTCATTTGAGAATCATTGAAAATGTGATGATGTGCAAAATTTATATTATGAGGAAATTAAACAGATTTTTTTTTACCTTTGATGCACGTAAACATGTTGTAGGAGACTCCACAACAACATTAGGAAACTTTAAAATACCATAATATGGGCCCTGTAATGATTTGACAAGGATGACAAACGATCTACAGGAATTGTCATGAAATTTTCATAAAAAACTACTTTTCTCTGAATCAATAATTTTCCATATTGAAAAAGCAGAAAATGACATCCTGGTGGCTTAGGGGCTTTTAGCAACTCTCCGCTGTGCTGACAGAAACTGTACAATGATGCAATTCTAGATAAAATAGGTGCTCATCAACTTCCCAGGAGACAGTGTGACAGACAGACCATGACACATAAACTGCAGTAAATACAATTTCTAACTTAGTTTTTCGCATGGCACTCATTCCAAACGCTGTCTATGCAATTTTTAAGCAAATCCTCTTGTATTTTACTCTGAAAAGGCTCATGTGACTAGTGTTTGGTCATATGTCAGGATTGTCATATCAATATGGTGGTTAAACCTGATTCAGTGCTGTAAACTTTTGGCCCTTAAAGCATTCAGAGGGGTGATTATTAAATATGAGAAATATCATGGCAAGTGAAACGAGAGCCCATAGATCTGGCTATTCTAGAGCATTAATGTTGCTGTTTGAGAGAGAGAGAGAGAGAGAGAGAGAGAGAGAGAGAGAGAGAGAGAGAGAGAGAGTCAGAGAGAGAGAGAGAGAGAGAGAGAGAGAGAGAGAGAGAGAGAGAGAGAGAGAGAGACCTTTCCAGTACCTATTCAATGCACCAGTTCCAGGAATGAACATGAAACTGTGAATTTTCTTTTCTCACAATGTTATTTTCCCCTAAGACTCTGTAATCTGTTTACATGGCTTTTAACTCAGTGCTTTTGGAAAGTGCTGTTTTAGTACACTCACTGGGAGTTTATATCTTCCTCACCGCTATGAATATATTTATTTATAAAATTGTGCTTGTGAATCTCACTGCTCTTGCCCTGTTTCTGGGAAAAAAAAGAAACCACAAATCAGAAATGTATTAATTTTTATTTTTTATGTAGCCGTTCATCAGTGTAAAAAAAAAATAAAAAAATAAAAATTCAGACCCATGATAAAACATTAATTGCAATTGCAATTGTTGATATATAATCATGTTGTCACGAACATTCAGTTATTTTGATCTTCATGGAATTTTAGTTTGTTTTCTCAGTCACATGTTTTCATTTGTCATAGTTTCCCCCCAATCATTAGTTTCTATGGACGGATTAATCATCACAGCTGCTAATCATTTAGTTCATTATCTCTGTTTATTTAAGTTCCTCACTTTGTATCACTCATTGTCTGGTCATGTTTACGCATAGCGGTCGGTTTAATTTGCTTATCTTGTTTGTATTTCCTTCTGTGTGAATTATTAAATACGTTATACCTGATCTTCATTTTCATTGTGTGTTCTTTGCAACTGTTGGTGACACATGTACTCAGTGTTGTCCCTGAACGCGTTCATATTTTGGGCGAACGTGAACTGAACGTACTGTATTACTGCCTGATTAACGTTACTGTGAACTCGTTCATTCTGGTGTCTGTGAACGGTGCGCTCTCTCAGTTTAACTCATAGACTGTAAAAAAAGATGGATGACGCCCCCTTCGCCGGAAGCCGCCATTGTCCCGATATGGCGCTGACATCTTGGGACTTGAGTCTGCGCACTTGCGATTTCGGGACCAGACATGCGCAGTAGTGAGCAGGAAGTAGAGTCGCGAAATCAACGTCTCGCTCTGGTCCCGCCCTCACTCTCGCTGAATCAATGGTAAGCACGCGCCTCTGCTGCAGAACGTCCTGGTTGCGTATGCAACCCACCGTTCCCTGAAGGAGGGAACGGAGGACGTAGTCGACGCCGACTGAAATGGGATCTCGCTAGAGAGCCTGTCTTCTTCGAGTACTATTGAACGAGCCAATGTAATTGGCGTGCGTGATTCGCATCACACACTCCGCCCCCACGGCGCGGGTATAAATACGGAAGTGGATGCACGCACTAGTTGCTTTTCGCTGAGGAGCCGAGAGTAACCCGGGGTCAGCGGTGGTCCAGCGGTAGTGGCAAGGGGACTACGTCCTCCGTTCCCTCCTTCAGGGAACGGTGGGTTGCATACGCAACCAGGACGTTCCCTTTCAGTCGATAACGTCGGACGTAGTCGACGCCGACTGAAATGGGATCAACCATTGAACACGCCACTAACGCTGCCACCTTCCAGTGCCTAAACCAAAGCCTCCTGATGCCCCCGCAAACTTAAGGCGGGGAAGGACAGGGCTTAGGCCAGGGAAGTCACTGCTGTTCCTACAGGACCACTGGGAAAGCGTTCCCCGTACGTTGGAAGGAAGGGACGCTGCGGAAGCCACATCCAACCCAGAGGGAGGTAATGTGGAGAATACACATATGAACTGGGCGAAAACCGGGCAGTCTAACATATGGAATGTCACTGGGGTGGCTCCAGCCTAAGACGGGGGGAGACACACCGGACAGTGACGGCAGAGAGACTCTGCCGAGGGAAGACACGGGCTCACCGCAGGGAGCCGTATCGTGGAAGAATACACATATGGGGTCACCGAAGGGACCGCAACATATGGACCCAGCCTAACACAGGTTCCACACTGCTTACGAGTGGTAGGCCTAACACCAGACGTTCCGCACGTCCGACGTTGGAGGGGTGTGGAGGAACTCAACAGGGTTCAATTTTAAGGGAACTCAACTGGAGTAGAAAGGCGCACGTATCCAGTCCATAGGAGGGGAATGGCGCAGCAAGCCGACACTTGAACCGGGCTCACGGTGAAACTGGCTTCATGAGAAGGGAGCCCACGGGAAGCAGCGGTTCAACTAGGTGTCGTCCAGCCCCCAACTCTAGAATCTGTTTAGCAAAGTATATCGTCAACGCCCAGGCGGAGCACTTTACACTCATCATAGAGGAGCTCAACACCTAAGTGGACATGTTGCATCTCGGATCTTTGCCGAAATGAAGGCAAGCACTAAGTGCAACTTTGCATGGAAACAGCCTTCCCTCTCTGCTGAATTCCAACAGATATTTGAAGAGCTGGTCTGAGGTCTATGACTTGCATTCTGTACACGTCCAAGCGAACGGACAGAGAAGCCAGGGCTGGATCTGCCTCCTCCAAGGCAGCGCTTGCAGGCTCACCACCTGCTCCTATTACGGGAGAGGTAGGAACCTTGGGCACAATCCGAGCCGGGGTCTCAGCTTGTGAGAGTTAGCCGGCCCAGACTCCAGGCACAATACGTTGACCGAAAGCGAGCAAGTCCCTACCCTCTAGTAGAGACCATGCGAGCAGGAGAACTGATATAACAGAATTTTTAACTCACTGCCTGCAGTGAATCAGGGGCGGTCTCTGCAGTGCAGTCGCACCAGGGACAAGGCCCAAGAGGATAAAGAGGGACACAAGGATTTACAAGACCTTGCTCCTCAGGAACCTGACGATCAGAACGTGCTTCTGCATACTTCTGCAACACGATGAGCGTCGTTTAAACACAGAGGCAACATCATTTCGAGGGTGATTTAGGAAAACAGCCTACTGCAACCCATTTTGCAGGAAAGAGAGCACTGAAGTGATCGAAAGCTTTCAGGATCTCCTCTGGAGAGAAGACGCACTCAACGACTAGGTTCCACTTCTAAAGGCGTAAGCACGCTACCCCATTCTAGGGGGTGCTCGCAGAAGTGATGGTAACTATCACACATTCTTGTGATTGCCACCTGAACCTCCGCGTTCAGATGTAAGACCGCCCGGAATCCCCGGGGGAAGAACGCGTGTGCCATCGTGCCCCGCCCCCGAAGAGTTTCCCGGGGAAGTCAGGAAGGCTGTTGATGGGAGCCAGGTCTAGTTGGGCCAATAAGGGGCAACTATGAAGACCTGTTCCTCTCCTGACTTGGCACGTAGGTGCAAGTGACGGGCACAAAAGACAGGAGCATTGCTCAACACAACATGTGAAGATCACTGGGCTTCAGGAGCGTTTTCTGCTCAGCACTTGGGTGTGACAAGTTCACTGAGCTTCAGGAGCATTCCTGCTCAACACCTGAGTGTGATAAACTCACCGAGCTTCAGGAGCATTTCTGCTCAACACTTGAGTACGAAGAACCTCACTGAGCGACAGGAGCATTTCTGCTCAGCACTTGAGTGTGACAAGTTCACTGAACTTCAGGAGCATTCCTGCTCAACACCTGAGTGTGATAAACTCACTGAGCTTCAGGAGCATTTCTGCTCAACACTTGAGTGTGATAAACTCACTGAGCTTCAGGAGCATTTCTGCTCAACACTTGAGTGCGAAGAATTTCACTGAACGACAGGAGCATTTCTGCTCAGCACTTGTTTCAGGAGCAACTCTGCTCAACATGAAGTGTGATGATCTCACTGACTTGAGCAGGCGCAAGGCGACCCTGAGTCGCAGTCACTTCTTAGAAGGCTCACTGGGGTTAAACGTATTCTGCGGGCCCCCGGGGCAGCTGAGACCCAGTGTTTGTCCAAGGGTAGTCTGCTCGGTTTACCCAAACACTGGCGGAAAAATAAAACCGGGGGGGCAATTGAGCGGCCCCGAAATGGTCAAGACCCAGCGGACCCAGGGGATGGAGTCTCCACTTGCCCTGGCTATAACTGTCGTGAGGCTCGATGGCGGCACGATTGAGTAAGCGGGAGGAGTGGAACAAGGCGCCCTCAGAAGCGTCTGACTCCAAGGAGGAGGTGACGGGAGAGTTTGTGACACCCGCAATGTCTAACAACTCGAGGCACGAATGCCCGTGTAGTCGGGGGTCGCCCAGGCCCCCGTTAAAACACGCCCTTTGTACATGGCCCCTCTGTTGAAGAGGGTTTGGCAGCAGACCGGGATGAACTATAGTCACACAGGGTGAGCTGCTCTGCCACGGTCACCTCGGGACTCGATCGTGAAGCTAGCGCTGAAGCGGTCACATATGGAGGAAGCCAAAGGCTGCGACTACCATATACCCCAGGAGCCTCTGAAAGTTCTTTCAGTGGGACCCTTTCTCACTTCAACACCAGCTGAACACATTCTCATTGGAGAGACATGTTGGACCGAGTACCTCCCCAAAACTAAGAAGAGATACTCAGCCCGTGGGCGAGACTACTCTCTTCCAGTTGACCTGACGACCCAACGGGCTCTGGAGCACTCGAGGGGGAGGACACTGTACTGATACTCCACCCTTAGACGCAACACACAGGATGGCCTGCGGTGCGGGAGGTAGAGATCTGAAGCACATGTCTTTCAGGTCAAAGCTGCAGACCAATCTTGGGCCAAGATGGTCACGACCCACCCCCTAGTAGCACGAAGAACGAGTTTACAACTGGCCTTCGTACCGGCTGGAGGAGCGGCTATATCAAATCCTTCGCCAGCAGGATAAGATAAGCACGCACAAGTCAGGAGCACTGCTCAACACTTGGTGTGATGAATATCACTGAATTTTCAGGAGCACGTCTGCTCAACACCTAATGTGATGACTATCACTGACTTGAGCGGGGTAGCCGAGCCTGAGGTGGCGTAACCCTTGAGGGGTGTAAGGCTATACAGGGTCACACCCGCCAGACTGGCCCTCTTGGGACCCAGGAACAGATGAAATTGCTCTCTCTTTGAAGTGTGGGTACCGCTTGCTCCGCTTTTTTTTTTTTTTTTTTAGGGAGCCAGCGGCGGAACAGACACACACACAAACAAAGGCTCCACCCGGCCCTCACCCGGGGGGAGGGAGTGATCGTGCCACTCAAAGAGCATCTCATCCATTCCTGGGCGGCCCATTCTCTACTGCGGCCGGCTCCATGCTGAGGCCTGGGTGGAGGCTGCTGCGGAGGGCCAGCAGGAGCGGCGGCCGGAGAACGCCCACGGCGACGAGCAGGCGGAGGAGCTGCCACCGGCGGCGGGTGGAGGCAGCAGCTGGCCACCGGGGCAGGATGTGCCGGATGACCTCCGTCTGCGCTTGAGCGGCAGAGAACTGTTTGATGCAGTTCTCCACCGCGTCGCCGACCAGCCCAACCTGGGAAATTGGGGAGACCAGGAACCGAACCTTGTCCGCATCCGCCATACCAACCAGGCTGAGCCAACGAAGGCGCTACTGGACCACCAAGGTGGACATCGCCAGACCGATCACGCACGCTACGACACCCGTACCCCGGAGGGTGAGGTCGGATGCAGTGCGGTGCTCACCTATGAGCGCACGGTCTGGATTACCCTCGTGCATGCCATGGGTGCCCTAGCCTGCAGCAACGCCATGGCACGCAAGAGGAAGGGGCTTGCCCACAGGCTTTGTAAGCTCTGCCCGTCGGAACAGACAAAACTCACAGGCCTTAGGGGGGAGACGAGGATCCCCCCAAAAGGCAGCGGCCGCCGGACACAGGTGCACCTGTGTCGACAGACCGCTCCAATGGAGGGACACCTCGCAACCCTTCACCGTTCCTCCATCAAGGGTAATGAGGGGGAAAAGCTATTCAGGCAGTTTCTGGCAGAGAAAGATGCTGTTCACCACCTGATAAGCTCTCCATGCATTTCGGGAAAGAAAGGCACTGGGGCGGCGAGCTGAGAACCAGCGCGGCCCGCCCCAAGATACCAAACTCCAGATTCCAACCGAGACTGAACGGGACACGGTGGAGGTTCCACTCGAGCCCGGCAGCCTCGGCGGCCCGTTTCAGCATAGCTGATAATTCTGGATCCGGCTCGGGCAACATTGAACTCCCGGAGGGAGACAATGCAGCCGAGTCATCATCTCTAGAAGTCAGCTCACCCTCCGATGCTGCAATCGGCGTCCTGTCCTCCAGGGGAGCCCCGAGTGAAACCGCTGGCCCACCCATTACAGATGGACCAGCAGACAACACAGGAGGCTCCAGTGGTTGCAGTGGAAGGGAGGAGTGAGGAGCCCACAGGGAATGGTTACCGGGCGGGACATCCAACACTATCCTCCGGTCACCCATCCCACACAGCACCCGAGGGTGGGGCATGGTAATGGGGACTCGCTCTCCGCGAACAAAGGAGAGTCTCGCCCTCAACACTGCGACAGTCATGTTCCCACAGTGAAAACACGAGCTGTCCACAAAAGCTGTCTCAGCGTGCTGTAAGCCAAACACGTGACACAACAGTTGTGACCATCAGAGAGAGATAGGGAACGACCGCACCCAGAAACGCACGGGCGGAATGACATCTTGAAAAAGACGCAAACGCACCCGTGTTGCTCTTTCAGAAAATAGGACCGTCACCAGTGCCGGAGCACACAGGGGAATGACCGTGGCAACACTGAACAGAGAACTGAAACAGTGAAGCACTCACTTTTCCGCCCTCTAACCAGCCATCAACACACACAAACATTTAGAAATTTGTTGCTGTTAAAACAGCAGTTGAGAGCTCAAAGCTCGCGATCACCGCTGCACTCGCGCTGTAGAACACCAGCACTGGGAGAGTCTTCCTGAAGAACACCGACACACTCGCTCGTTGTAGACAACAGCACTCTCAGAGACATCAAACGATCGGCTCCGAAGCGAAAGGCAACTAGTGCATGCATCCACTTCCGTATTTATACCCGCGCCGCGGGGGCGGAGTGTGTGATGCGAATCACACACGCCAATTACATTGGCTCGTTCAATAGTACTCGAAGAAGACAGGCTCTCTAGCGAGATCCCATTTCAGTCGGCGTCGACTACGTCCGACGTTATCGACTGAAAGGGAACAACCCAGTATGTCGGTGTGAAATAATTCATTATAGAAATTTAGATATTAAATTTAAAGCTCAGTCCTCACTCCTCAGTCCTCCAAAGATCCCGAAAAAAGTCTGTTGCTGCTTCAGTGACTACTTTGCTCAGAGAACCTGTCAATCAGAGCTGTCAGTCATGACGCCACAGCGCCGTTTTTATAGCATCAAATAACGAACTTATTTTAAAAACAAACACTTGAAATGACATCAGCGTGATGAAAACTGCAGTAAATGACAGAAACTATCTTTGGAAAAAAGATATGCGAAGTGTAATTTAATTGTTTAGTTGGTCTCACGTCCCATTGAATAACATGGGGAGGCGGGGTTTATGAGCTATACTAGGACCGGTCACCGGGGGGCGATCGAGACGTTTTGGCTTCACTTTTCAGGGCTTGTGCGGCGCGCTTGGTTTAACTTCGTTCAATATGGTGCCAGATTTCTATAGGGCCATATTTTAATTAAATTATTAACTATTTCAAAATTTCTATTCAGTCATTACTGCTGGAAAAACTGAAATCAAGAATATATATCTACTGGATATTTATTTATAAACCTGCATTGTTTCTTTTTCCCCACTGTTGGTTTAGTACAGAAAATCAGTGTAGGGCCTATTGCAAAACATTTTGAGAAATAATAAAATAAACTAGAATAGAAGAGTTTGTCAAGAGAAACTCTGAAAGTTACTTAAATGACAGGGAGGTTATGGTTTGTTAGGTAGTTGTTAAGGTGTTTTAGGAGGTTACTATGAAGTTGGTAGGGAGCTACAGTAGGTAATTGCTGAGGTATTGAAAGTTTCATGGTCTGTGCGAAGGACATTGCTAGGTAGTGAGTGGTGTCTTGGCTACTAGAAAGTTGCAAGGCAGGGAGTGGATTCTAGTTAATTTCTAATGTTACTCGGATGTGATTGGTTGTTAAGTAGTTTGCTAAGGTGTTTTAGGAGGTTACAATGATGTTGACAGACACTGAGTGTTTGTTAGGTAGTTGCTAAGGTGTTTCAGATCGTTACTTGGAAGTTTCCAGACAATGAGAGGTTGCTAGGGTGTTTTGGGTAGTTGCTATCATTTGTTAGGCCGTGAATGATTCCAATAGTTGCTAAGGTGTTTCAGGAAGTTGTTTGGAAGTTGTTTCACAGACGTACTTAATCCTATCTGAATGCCATTTCTATGCTTTTCTCACACAACCTAAAAATTCCAGGGCAAATTACCTTCTGTTTTTCGGCAAACTCAGCAGTCCCCTGAGAAATCTGATCCCGTCCATATGCTAATGTCTGTGATTTCTGATGTTGTATTATCCTAATGCTTCTGTGTTTTTTTTTTTTTTTACCTACCTGAGCTACCATTTGTGCACCAGTCTTTTCCATACTTTCATTTAATTTAATTTCAATATTCTTGTAGCAGACATGATTTATTAATCAGACAAAAATGAATAAATCCTGTAAACAGTGAAGACTGCCCGTTTTATATATAAGTTTCAGGTATACTTGTCTAGATGTCTCTGCTCACTCATGTGGATTTATTGTAAACAGCCACTTCTATAAACTTATATGAGGTTTATTTGAATTTGGTTTTAATAAGTAATACAAGTTATATCAATAAGTAATTCATAAAAAGAAAAAAACATAAACTTCATACATGATGCACGCAAGCACAGCAGATAAGCTCACGTCTAGAAAGCACACACTCCCACTTCTGTAATAAACGTGGAGATGTTAGTTCCGTCCGAATCGGTACATTAAATCACAGATGTCGGGTGATAAGAATTGTAACTCAAACTACATTTGGAATACTAGTCCGGTCCGAATAGGGCTAAAGAGTTACATTTAGAAATATTGGTCTTAACCCACTTTTGAACAATAGCAGTGTGTCGGGTTTATCAGGTGAACATAATAAACAATCACAAACGTTCCCATGGTTCCTTCTCTCTGATTGCACCCCCTCTGTCTCTTTACCGTATTTTCTATTCCCCCACCCCCACCATCTTCAGGTCACATGACTGTCAATGCTTTGTTTGTTCTCTTCCAAAAATTCTAGGACTATATGTGATTAAATGTAAACATCAGCATAGCCACACTCCATCTCTTTTTCGGTGGGGGAAAAATCTGAAACTCTTTCAACCAGTTAACACAATAACATCTCTTAAAGAGTGGCTGAAGATGGCCTACAAAAAACAACAACAAAAAAATACAAAACAAAATGAAGCAAATCTCAGTCAACCCAATAAATGAAAAGAACAAACTAAACCAACTAACCTGTTTTTAGCTATTAAACGTGTCTAAGCATTCAGATTTTGTATTGTGTGCAATGGCCCACGCATAGATTCAAGGACATGTGGTCTTAATTAGAAGCGCCAAATTGATCTTAGATGGAGGCAATAAAAAACACATTCTTCCAACATTTAATGTTTTTTTTTTTTTTTTTCGGTTTTCAGTTTTAAAATGAGAATTGGAGATTAGGGGTTTCCTGTGACCCTCCCCAACCCACATGATGAATGAATGAAAGAAGCGATGGAGACAGTTCACCTTCTCTGTGTCGTGTTTCAAGGAGACTTTTGATGATTGTTGTCAACTACAGCTAACCAGATTAAATGACAGCCTGGGTATCAAAGTTAGCTTTTACCCTTTCCAGGGTTATTTTTTCCCCTTTCTTGCATTATGATTAAGGCTTGCTGATGATGAAGCTGTTGGGGGAGGCTTCCTAGGGCCATGGCAGACGTGCATGGCGAGAGCTTTTTCTGTCACTCCATCATTGTTTGACAGAAGCGTGACTGGAGTGTGGCGAGCCCCGAAAACACACTTGACTCACCAGCCACCTTGAGGTCTCCAGCCTGCTGAGAAACTACCAGTCATGTCGATTTTTTTTAAGATGACACTTTCCCAATGATGACACAGACAAAAGTATATGGACATATCCTTCTAATTAATGGGTTTGGTTAGGCCCTCAATTCCATTGAAGACAAAACATAATGCTACTCCATACAATGACATTTTAGAGCAGTTTTCAAACCTTTTGATGGCAACACCCTTAAATATGATGATCCCCTTGCGAAGGGACTCCCCTTGATTATACATTTTGGGAACACTTTAATTTGATAGTCCCTTTTGAACATTGTTCAAAACTGTATGTCAACTAATTCTCATTAAAGTATTAGTAGGCTGTCTGCTTAATATCTGCTAACTCTTTATTTTGATGTTCCTCAACACACATTCTACTGACTATAAATACTATACCTTTGAAACTACATGTCAACTTATTCTAACCCTAGCCCTACTCTACTAACACTCTAATGAGAGTTAGTTGACATGTAAGTGCAATGTCACTTATAGGCAACAGAATGTGTTAAAGGGAGCATCCAAATAAAGTGAAACCAAAATGATAAATGTATTATAAAAGTATCTGATTGGAATATGCTTGGCTGAGAGGCCTTATGAGCAGTATCAGAACTGTTTCTATCAATCAGCTTGTCTTTCTAGACTGGCAGCAAAACCCACCATCATTTTTAAAATACTACTGTTGTTGTGTTACAGAATCTAGCTTCAGGAGTTTTTCAGGCAAGAATTTAGTTGTTTGAACTACAAAGCTGTGGTTTATTTATAAAGATAGCAACCATTTGAAAATGTGCGCCTATATACGTTTTCGGATTTGTGAGATCCAGGCGATTGCCGGACAGTCAACGCTTATGTACACCCGTCGAGAACAGCCTTATCTCTGCAAGTCCTTCTGACATTTGCTGCTGGCTTTGATATCTCTGTAGTGGTTAGATATAATTTGTTATGGGTGTATCTAACGTGCAATCATTGGTCTCATGAATGTATTATTTGTTCCCGGGGAAATTGTTTTGATAAGGGCAATATGACTATATCAGCACAGCTGTTTCTATGGCCACATCACAGCCTTTAATTAATCACATTTAATTAATATAGCATATCTATTATAATAAAAATGTTGAGCGGCAGTGGCTCAGTGGTTCATGTAGGTTGTCTACAAAGTGAAAGGTTGGTGGTTCGATCCCCGGTTCCACCTGACCAAGTATCGAGGTGTCCATGAGCAAGACACCTAACCCCAGCTGCTCCTGACGAGCTCGATGGCGCCTTGCATGGCTGACACCGCCGTCGGTATATGAATGGGTGAATGTGAGGCAATATGTAAAGCGCTTTGTTGGCCATTGGGTTTGTGAAAGCGTTATATAAATGCAGTCCATTTACCATTTTACCATTCACAGATCCATGTTCCAACATATAGCGAAAAGCCTTCCCAGAATACCGGAAGATGTTAACCCCCAATTAATAACAATTGATTTGAAATTAAATGTACAACAAATGTTATTTTGGTATTCACATGCTTTTGGCCACATAGCGTCCACAAGGAGCTCTAATCTCATTGCCAATGATTAGATTGATCAATTAAGTAAGAGGCAATGGTCCTCTAAGGGACAGCTTCTCCTTCATCAACAAACCCAATCCCTTACTGTGTTTAATGCCTCAGTTAGGAGCATCTATCTATCTATCTATCTATCTATCTATCTATCTATCTATCTATCAGATTTATAGATTTATCAGTTTTTTTGTTCATGCTCTCAGAAGTGCTCTGGGAAATGCAAACATCCTTACTTCTCTGACCCTTCCAGACCTGACCTGAACTATGGGAATTTTAGTGCTCCATTGCCCGTGGGAACTATGGCCTTGCTGAGGGTACCGGATGACATCTGGTTAATGGGCATGTCCTTGTGCCGCCTGGCAGACTCTTTATTTATTTTTTTATTTTTTTGCCATGCTCGCTGCAGTTTGTGTTCTCACACAGTTTATGGTAAATAGGCCACAGGGAAAACGGGCGGGGGATTTATAAACCCCAACATGCCATACTTAATTTTCCAAAGGCTGATCCTGACAGAGTGATAATCAAGCGTTGCAGTGATTGGAAATATTTCAGCCCGCAGTAGCATTTTAATGCAAACGGCTTTAATTTGCACCGATAGGGGCTGTAATTGGATTTTGATTGGACATTAATGAAGATGCACACCCTCTGCGACGGACACAGGCAGTCATCTGTTTTTAGGGATGCTCACAGACACTAACAGAACACCCATACTTTCCGGAACAAGTTTTAAATTGCCTATGCAGCAATACATAGTCAGCTATTAAATATTATAAAACCTTCATCCTTTTCCAGCCATGCCCCATGGACACCAAAACAACTCGACTAGAATTATAAGTTCAACTGTTTTGTGGTGTTTTTAGTATTATGATTGCTTTCATTAAATAGACCGGGGCTTTTGCTCTTTAAGTAATACCCGGCTATTCATTTGTGGGATTTTGCTTCTAGATGTTTTGCTTGTGTGTAAACATCTGAATCTGACATATCTGAGGGATTAATTAAGAAATATGGACATCTTGTTAATGAATCAGTTCCAGGAATGAATTGGTAGAGCTTTCAGATTATGTTATTAGTATTATTTTTTTTTCTTACTTCAAACTGGCTAAGCTGTTCAGGCTAAGTTGTATAAAACTGTCAGATGTGATGATGATAGGGGTGATTGTGTGTGTGTGTGTGTGTGTGTGTGTGTGTGAGAGAGAGAGAGAGAGAGAGAGAGAGAGAGAGAGAGAGAGAGAGAGAGAGAGAGAGAGAGAGAGAGAGAGAGAGACTTTTTTTCTGCTCTTCTAAATGTAGAGGAATGTTAATGAGAAGCAGGCCGTGGTGAAATGTTCCACTCGTCTCATGCTGCTCTCTATTGAGCTTTGCCCTTGTCACTGTCCCCTATTCATTTATCTCTCTCTTATTCCCACATGAATACTTATGCCTGCCTGACCACAAGCAGACTACCGTCACAGCAGTCTGCTTTCACTCACTTTTTCTTTCACTTGTCCCTTACGAAAAAGAAGTATACTTCAAGTTAATTTCATGAATTATACTTAACTAATGTTCAAGTATATTTTTAAGTGTACTTTATGTAGTATGTATACTAATATCTATGTGTACATGTAGAAAACTATTTCAATACTGCTTGGGATTAAATTGGCCCACTTTTAGTATATAAAAGTATACGTTTAAGTGTACTATAAGTGTAGCAGTAGTAAACTTTAAGTACACAACTAGGTTTCTCATTTGTAATGCATCTGTACTACAAGTGAACTTATAAGTATACTAGAAGTTTACTATTTTAATACAAGTAGCACATTTTTTAGTTTATGAAAGTACACACTGGTGTACTCTCAGTAAACTACTAGTTTAGTAGTTTATACTTCAAGTATACTTGTAAGTTTTCTTTAAAGGGTAACCCCCTAAACCCCTGGCCAAAGCCTGACTCCACCCACTGTCAATATTTGAAAAATGCTGGAAAAATGGGCAGAGCCCAGCGGAGATGGAGGGGACGAACCAAGGGCGGGGCTGAGCGAAAACATTAAGACACGGATATACCTAATACAAATAAATAAAACATCTCCAGTTAAAGGAATAGTTCACCCAAAAATGAAAATTCTGTCAGTATTTACTCACCCTCATGTTGTTCGAACCCCGTAAGACCTTCGTTCATCTTCGGAACACGAATTAAGATATTTTTGAACGTATCACACTACGTAAACTGACTAGAGGCCCACAAAGAAGGAATTGAATAGTTGAAATAAAGTTAATTTTGTTGTTGTTATTTATCACAAAAAGTATTCTCGTCGTATGATAAACTTAAGATTGAGCCACTGTAGTCACTTGGACTATTTTAACGATATCTTTAATAACTTTTCGGGGCTGGCAAGTTTCAATCCCTGAAGAAGCCTATGGAGGAGTGATCCAGGTCTCAGATTTCATCAAAAATATCTGAATTCGTGTTCCGAAGATGAACGAAGGTCTTACGGGGTTGCAACAACATGAGGGTGAGTAAATACTGACATAATTTTCATTTTTGGGTGAACTAACCCTTTAACTACCAGAGCAGTCATTTAGTTTGCCAGTAAATAAGAGATCTAGCGCTAAAATGTGTTGTTTTTGAAATCAAGCTGAGCGCTCGTTTTCCGCTGCTATCAGTGTCATGGATACAGTGTTCTGGCTCGTGCAGTCTTCACTCGGACGCGCTCTTCAATCTATCGCCGTTGTGGAGACTGAAATCACAAAATAAAATGCATACAAATGTCCCTGCTTGATATAGACTGTAATCACTGATGAACATATTTAGTTATGATGAGATGATGAGAGAAAAAACTATACGAGTGCGGATTAGAACCCATAACGTCTGACACGCTTGGCAAAAGATCTACCACTAGACCATTTAAAAACTCAAAAGAAATTTGCGGATCGATGCATTTATTTACAGGTTGAGCAGAGAGGCTGCACAGTTTGACAAGTTTGTACCCAGCACTTCTGAAAATGCGCTTCCGAATGCGTCTCTGTTCCCAGCACATTTCAAACCAAACTGACGCCCGTGCCTAACAACTATGCCAATTAACTACCTAGGCTACACAAAATAATCTAAATATCTATCTAAATGCTATGCTAAATAGATGCTAAAATACTCTATCCTGATCGTTTTCAATACTGGCAATTCCAACTCCTGACTCGCTACAGTGGTTTTGACAAAACAAGATGGTTTTTATACTGCCAAGGGCGTGGTAGCTCGTACCAAGGGCGTGGTGAGCTGGAACCTGCTAACGTCATCTGCAACCGCTACGTCACGTACCACCGCAAACATCCAATAGGAAAATTCAACTGCAGTAGTCACCGTTCAACCTGAAGAGGGCAGATCTCAGACGTTTTTACACCATATATTGTAGAATTAAAACACTTTATACCCAAATGTCAAAAAAGTTACTCAAATCAATGAACAGCATTAATAAAGCCCTATTCTTACAGATCATTAACTAAAAATAGTTGGTTTAGGGTTTATTTACCCTTTAAGTGAACATAACATTATACTTATAGTTTACTATTTATATATTATTTTTGCACTTGCAGTGTACTACTATGATAAAATGTAGATAAATAATTTTTTTATACTTGAAAAATACCTTTAACTGTAGGCTACTTTAACTAAATTTAAAAACATTTTATTTCTGTACAAATTCTTCTGTACACTACCAGTGGACTAGCCTACACAAAAAATTCAGATCCGCAGAATTAGAAACATACGTGTTTTATATCAATATTATAATCAATATTTTCAAACAATGTAAGTTTCATAAGACTGTATGAAAAACTATGTAAAAAAAGTATATTTAATAGGCTACTCGATCAAAAGATTGAGTACAAGTACAGGCCAAATATTCAAGTACAATAAGTCAAGTACACTTAAGTGTAATTTTAATTATATTTCTGAGAAATACATAAAGTATATTTTTGAGAAGTATATACAATGTAGACTGAAAGTATACTTTCTTATTTTTAGTTTAAAATAAGTATACTAATATAACACTTGAATAAGTTTCTTTTTCGTAAGGAATTGCATCTACATGTGCATTTTTACCCATGTACCTAGGTTTACATTTGATGAGTATGATATGATCACTCATATATCTTATTTTTCGAGTAACTACTTAGCATTTATTAGTTACTGTCACTTCGGTAATGTTTTTGTATTGTAACTGAGGCTTGGGCTTGATTAGTGGTGTGAGTATATAGTTCTAAACACAAGAGAGTTGTAACTAATTCTAAATCGGATGAAACAGCCTCAACATTCCCAACCAGACTGATGAGGAAAACAGCAGACACATTGTGCCATGGATGAAGTTAGGAGACTCTAAGTCCCCTATTCACCACCCTTACAAACATATACCTTGAATGTACTGTAGTAATATACCATGGTTTGGGCAGAAATGTGGAATATTTATATTGAATACTATGTAATATGTCATTTATATTACATTATATTAATCCGGTGTCTATAGGAATATACTGTATATTTAATTTTTGTTATGAAATTATGGCAGTTTCTTTGTGAATGTGTGTGTGTGTATAGTTGTTACCTGCGTGTTTAAGCATTTTTCGTACAGCAGTAGTGAATGTGTAGCCATGCATGGTTTTACCTGTGGTTACCAAGTCTCACTGTCAGAATATTTTAATTTAAGCATATCATAATTATAAATAAAATAATTCTTACCAGTAGCTAAGAACAATTGTACACCGCTTTAAATTATTTATTTATTATGGTCTTATAAATCTGCATTCTGTTGGGTACCACATTTCCAAGTAAATACAATCTTTTTTTTTTTTTTTTTACTTTAGCTTATTTATTGATACTGTTATGTTTCAATAAATAATAAATAATGTTTCAATAAATAAGCTAAACCCACTGGCCCACCTCAACTTTTATATAATTAATCCGGCCCTCGAATTAAATTATTAGAATAGCCCTGTTGTAGGGTCAAAACCTAAAAGATGTCTTGCAATAAACATATTTGCATGACGGTAAAAACTGAATTAACTGTGGACTTTTAAATTATTAAAAAAAGAATGTACCTTATGCACCTCAGAGAAGGTTATTATGACATTGGCATTGTGACCATTGTAACGTAATGGTGCTTTTATGTTATCGCTGGCTCACTGTTTGTATTTAAAATTCACCTCATTCAGTGTGAGACATTCTTTAATCCTGTGACACCAAAACCTGAACTTTTAAGCTATTTATTTTAGTAATGTTAGCCAGATGACCTTCAGTCTAATCCCTGGATTAGTGTGCAGTCGTCTGGTGTTGACATTGATCTGCTTTTTCTCCGCGCCAGAAATGGTTAAATGATATGCCTTCGTGAGAGAGTGGTCTCCAGTCAGAGCAGACTCTAATAGAAGCAAATGCTTTTATCCCAAAGATTGCTGTGCAGCTGCAAACAATTAGGATCTCAAGGAGGACAGGCAGATTACATTTGCATTTGTATAGCTTGTGTCTGTGGCAAATGTCACTATATAGCAGGCTCCAAAACTTGCTCATTATTTGGAGAGGAGATGGGCAAACACCTAAATTAAATGCTAATGCTGGAAATATGATCCACACATTTGTTTTTTAAGTCTATAGGATCAGCAGAAACTGAAATCGGGTCATCCTATTTGAAGTTTGCTAAGGAATGCACATAAATAAAATGCAATTGCCAAATGAAATCTCCCCACAATTGTATACCTCAGAAAAACAGCAGTGGATTACAGTGTGGAACACACTATTTTGGATGAAGTTCTAGATCATTATGAACGTAATTGTGGTTCCCATTCGTTCAGTCACTTCGAGTTACATCAGTGACTGAGAATGGGGTTTCGCTTAGAAAGCCTATCAACTTTGAGTAATACAAAACGAGCCAATGACAAAGAAATGCCATTGGTCTGCAGAATTTCCATAGCATAACTCCGCCCTACCTCGTGGGTATATAAGGAAGTATGCTAGCAACATGCAGATATATTTTTGCTTCGGAGCCAACAGCATCTCTTCACTCCTCTGCAAGCCTGTATCTGAGATCTTCGATACTACGAGACGAGATCACATTGCCTGCTGCTGGTCAGTGCAGTGGTCTGCCATCAGTGTGTGTGCTTCTCCCTGGGCGCTTCATCACTCTGCTGAGCTTTTTCTTCTCACAAAAAAAGCTTGCGCGTGTCACATCTTTTTAAAGAGGTCTCGCCCATTCACTTCTGGGTGCGGTCGATTTGTTTTGTCATCTGATGACAACCACGAGAGGCTATACTTTGGCTGCTGGCCAGGGTGACCTAAGGGTCCTCCTCGGGTCACACCCCCCTCTTGTGCACTGCAACCCGCGGGCGTGCTGGATAAGATTGCCGGCTGGTCTTCGGACCTGCCCCGCGTCTCGTTCAGTACTCCAGACGATGAGACGATGTCTATCGCCGCATAACAAGGTGGGCTGGAGTATTCCGGAGATGAAGACTCGGCTGTGCTGCCGCCCTCGGGTGTGCCAGCATTGCCCGAGTCTGATCTGGAATTAACAGCCATGCTTTTCCGAGCAGCCACAAGCATCGGGCTGGAATGGAATCTTCCACCCTGTCCCAAAAGCTCGCGGCTGGATGATTGGTTTGTGGGGGCGGCGTGTGCTGACACTCGTCAGCACCCGCCCCCAATACCTTTCCTCCTGGACGTGCATCAGGAGGTCATGAGATCGTGGAAGTCTCCTTTGACTTCTCGTGAATACTCAGCGGCCTCTTTCGCCTTCTTTGACCTCGATGAGGCCACGGCCAAAGTGTACACTGGGGTTCTCCCGTGGACTGTTCTTTGGCAACACAACTGTGTCCCCAGAGCGCCTCCACCTGGTTGGGCGACCCTAAGCACCCCTCCAAAACCTGTAGGTTTTTGTCTACTCTGGTGGCAGAGACCTATAGAGCTGCGGGGCAGGCTGCCATCCTCACTGCATGCTATGGCCATCCTTCAGATCTACCAGGCCAAGATGTTCATTGGCATGCACGAGGGTAGAGCTGATACAGGGCTCGTGGAAGAGCTGGATGCTATCACCGACATCGCTCTAAGGGCGACGAAGGTGACCGCACGCTCCCTGGGTCAGGTGATGTCCACATGCGTGGTCCAGAAAAGACACCTCTAGCTAAACCTGGTTTGGCTGATATGCGCGAGGCTGAGCGAACATGCTTCCTCAAATTACCCATATCCCAGGCTGGCCTCTTCGGCAACGTGGTCGAGGACTCTGCCGAACAGTTCTCTGCCGCCCAGAAGCAGACTGAGGTGATAAAACATGTTCTGAACCCGCGGCCAGCTGCTGTCACCCAGCCGTCGGCTCAGACGCCTCAGTCTGTTCACCGCCGAGGGCGCCCTCCTGCCCTGCAGAGAGCTCCCTTTAAGCCTTTACGATCAGTGCAGCTTAAGATCCTGTCTATGTCGACAGCGCTCCTGGTCGCTTTGGCCTCCATTAAGAGGGTAAGGGACCTGCAGGCATTTTCGGTTGACGAAGCGTGCTTGGAATTCGGACCGGCAAACTGTCACGTGATCCTGAGACCTCGCCCTGGATACGTGCACAAGGTCCCCACCACTCATTTCAGGGATCAGGTGGTGAACCTGCAGCAGGAGGCAGACCCAGCCTTGGCACTGCTCTGTCCAGTACGCACCCTCCGTGCTTAAGTAGAGAGAATGCAGTGTTTCAGGACCTCAGACCAGTTCTTTGTTTGTTACGGTGGAAAGCTGAAGGGAAAGGCTCTCTCCAAGCAAAGGTTGTCTCACTGGATAGTGGTCGCAATTGTTTTGGCATACCAGCAGCGAGGTCGACCATGCCCCCTTGGTGTAAAGGCACACTCGACCCAGAGTATGGCTTCCTATTGGGCTCTAGTGCATGGTGCCTCGCTAACAGACATCTGCAGAGCTGCAGGCTGGGCTACATCCAACACATTCGCAAGATTCTATAATTTCCGAGTGGAGCCAGTGTCCTCTCATGTTCTCGCCCCCAGTGGCCGGTCATAGGACCTGCTCGTGTCATTGCCTACTCGCCATTCCACTCCTCGGACTGGATACGTGCATTTTTTTCCTCAGGTGAGATTCCCAGAGAATTTCCTCCAGCACTGTTGACGTCAACGACAGAGTCTATGCTTGCGGGAGCTTTCGTGTTGACTAGGTGCCTCCATGTGCATGGTTCCCACCTTGGGCGACCCCCACTTGTGTATTTCCACTTTAAGCCTCTCTGAGCATGTGTCTTTCCCTTGGAAAGCCACCTTGCCACCCCTGGGGTTGAAAGATTCCACCCTGCAGGCAGTGTTGTCAATATGCATCCCGCTTGTGGGTCATATGTGTATTATGTAAGTCCTCCCTTCGGGCAGGCATTGTTTGCATATTTCTACTGAGATATGCTTCCCAGTGTACTTTTTTAGTCCTGTGTTAAGCCTGTCGTCCTTGCTAGTCTCACGACAGAGAGCTTACACTTACGCAGGGCACTGGAAGACAGCCGAGGTGACGTGATTAGACTTGTCCCTGATGTAACTCGAAGTGACTGAATGAAAGGGATGGTCTCGGTAATGTACGTAACCCTCCTGAGCAGGGAACAGAGACGTTACATCTCCCTGCCACTTCCACTGCTCCGCTGGAACGGCCTGGAGCTCAGTTTCAGCTCCTCACCAGGAAAACATATATGCATGTTGCCTGCGTACTACCTTATATAACCGCAAGGTGGGGCGGAGTTACGCTATGCAAATTCCGCAGACCCATGGTATTTCTTTGCAATTGGCTCGCTTTGTAATACTCAAAGTTGATAGGCTTTCTAAGCGAAACCCAATTCGTCAGTCACTGATATAACATCACAGTTCCCTCCTCAGGGAACAGGGGTTACATATGAAACCAAAATGTTCTTAATACTTTTAACGAAGGTTCATTGAGAACTTTTCACTTCATTACAGTAGTACACACCAAAAATGTCTGAGGTGATCTATTTATGCAGTATACTGAGGACTGTATCACACGAGCAAAATAACTTGTCTTGTCTTTTTCGTAGGGTTTCCATTAATGAATAAATTTGGACGTGCCTCCTTACATGCATACAAGCAAGGTGATTTATTATGCCTGAAAGTAGTTTCGTAAATGTGTGTGCAAATTAATATCTCTGAAAAGCAGGTATTAATCTGATTTGTTTATGTGCATTGGCTGCTCTCACTGTGGCAAAATGAAGACAGAAGAATATACACAGACAACCTCAATCCTGGGCTGCTGACATGCATTATTTGTGATATAGAAATTGGTTTGTTGTGCAGAACACAAAATCATAACTGAACTTAATATATTGTTGTATACACTAACACAATACTATAGATATTAGTGAGAAAGTTACAACAATGCAACTGTCTTTCTTTGGTTTCACCTGCGTCTTTTAGTTAAATGAATAACTCCACTATTTGTAGAGATGGCTCTGTTACTAGTTACTAGTGGCCGGTACCATCTCAGTGTTTGTCGTGTATACCTAACCAAAGGGTTCAGTTTCTTTATTTTATTTTATACATTTGTATTCAGCATGGATGCATTGAATTGATTATACTTATATATAAGTTATATATAAATTATACATATATATAACTTTTTTTTTATCTTTTTTTGTTTGTTATGGTAACACTGCACTTTTAAGAAGGTGAAACAGGAACTAAACTGGAGTGCATCTCCCAAAAGCATCGTTAGCCATCTATGGTCACAAGCTCTATTGAATTCTATTTGAACTCTAATTGGTAACGATGGGAAACACATTTTTAATGTATTTTTGATCAGGCACTTTACATTCCTCTGACTCTAGCCTTCTAGTCGTCCCTCGGCATCGCCTTGCTAGAATGGGGGGCAGATCATACAGTGTTGTTGCACCCAAAATGTGTAACTCTCCCCCCCGATCACTCTGTTCTTTTAACACTATTTCTGAATTCAAATTAATGCTCAAAACTCACTTATTTTCAGAATGTCATAATTCTTAAGTTGTATTGCATTATATATATATATATATATATATATATATATATATATATATATATATATATATATATATATATATATATATATATGATTGTATTCTGCTTGGTGCCGCCCCATCTACCTAATTTCTCATTTACTGTGCTTACAGTTTCATCTACCTACCGTTGTTTTGTCTGCTGTCTTTGTCCATTGCCTTTATTGTTGCTTGTTTATCGTAAAATGTCCTTGAGCCCTGGAAAGGTGCTATATAAATAAAACGTATTATTATTATTATTATTATTATTATTATTATTATTATTATTATTATCAATTAAATGCTGCTTTGGTGGCCATAGAGACTTTAAAAAAAAAACATTAAAAACCTTACCATCCTCAAACCTTTGAACAGTAGTGTATGTTCATCTGCAATAGATTATAGAAAACAATTTGTTAGACTTGACAAGCAAATCAGTAGCTTCTATTTGGGATGTTAGTTAATAGCTGTATTTTCTCCTTTCCTGTGTGAAAGCCTTTTTGAATGTGCTGCTTCTTGTGCCTCTCAGTTTGGGCTTCCATTAGCATGTCACTTTACTCTTTCTGTCACCAGGTCCCGGGGGCTGAGCAGTGAGGGCCAGTTCAGCCCGTCAGTCTTCCAGTCCTGGAGGTTAAATTCTCCTCTTAACCAAGCTCCAGACATATAAGTCATGAAATGAGGCGAATCATCCTGCTACTTAATTACAAAACAGACCAAGGCAACGCAGCGAGGCAAAGCCTGGCTCAACGCTCGACCGCGATAAATTTCATGAATGAAGAGCTCGCTTGGTACCCTAGAGGCATGCAGTTCTACATCTGTTTTCATCCTAAAACTGAGGCTGCTCATCCTGCATAGTCATCTTTATCCATGGCCTGCAGCTCATCATAGCGCTTGGCTCTGCCCCTTGGCCTACAGCTCAAATGTACATTGAGATTAGACCAGTAGCCCTGGAGGTTATCAACCAGTTTTATTGCTTTTTTTTCCTCCATTCACCTACTTCGTCTTCTTCCATTTTTGAATTTCTTAAAGAAAGTATCTTGTGGATGAAATAAAGTAGGACTTAGTACAGCTGTGTTGTAGCATGTCTGAGGCAGTTTTGAGGTAGAGAGTGTTAATTAGGTCCCAGTGTTTGCTGCCGATAGCATGATTTCTATTTGACTCCCGCAGATTTCAGGATTGGAGAAGGCTGGCATTAAAGGCTATAAAGCGTAGGCTCAGATCATTTCTTGAGGAATCATTGCCTTTCTTTCATTATCAAACTAATCAGTTGGCTGAGATGATAATGACTCTTGTGTCTTTCCGCTCTTGTTTCTCCTGCCAGTTGTGTTTATTTAGCCCCTAAATGTAAATGTCTAATTAGCTGGTTAGGCTCAATCACTTTTAGAATGGTGTGAATTGCCTCAAAACATGTTCAAATCACTTCCCATTTCTTATTTGCTTAGCATGAAACAAACATTAGACTACACCAACCTCAACCAAGGGGATACATGAACAGATTTGAAGAGATTAAGAGAATAATTGAGAGTTTGGGAGAGTTTTAGAGAAAGAATAATTAAGGTGGTAAGCACCAAGCTGGGTATTTTGGACATGGACATGACAATTTAGGTAGTGATTCTTATTTTTTTTATTATTATTTTTTTTTTATTGAGATTATTTGGATGTGACCAAAATTACTTACTAAAACATATATAGCATTTCAAAGGTTGTACCTGTATGTATTTTTTTTTTTTTAAGATTTTTTTTCAACATCCTGTAAAGCCTGGTTCACACGGCAGGATAATTAGACCGATTTTAGCCCCGATTTACCCCTTCCGACAATCTTAAGGATGCTCCGATTATCGTAAAATAATCTGATCAGATATTCCTGCCGTGTGTGGTGTGTTAAGAGTGCTCTCGTCTGCTCGGAAGGACGTCGGGTTCCGCTCCGATCTCAAATCGGGGAAATCCAACATGTTGGATTATTTTGGCCCAATTTATCCTTGTGTGTGGTGTCCCCCGGGGACAAACGAGCACACAGTCTGTGGACTGTGGCATGTAGCCAGTCAGAAAGCGAGGTGACGAGGCACAGAGGAAGCACCGGGAAACAAAATCAAAACAGCCGGCGGCATGGCACACCAGAAAGTCCGGTGGACGTTGGAGATGGATTCGGTTAAAAACAAACTACACTGCATCATCTTCGTCCACCATGATTGTGTACTCTGAAGTCACGTTTGATCTCGAGGGATTTTGCGAGATTTTCCGTCTGACCTGGGAATGCTCGGGAGTCAAATCGGTTTGTGTGTGATGTGTTGATTTTGCCGTGTGGCTGTGCATCACACACGGTACGACCAAAACTCTTAGACATGCGATTTTTTATCGCCGTGTGTGGGGTCTCTCAGGTTTGGAAAATCGGCCGACAATTTTAAAATCGTCCCGTGTGAACCAGGCTTAACCTGATTCCTTAAATCTGCAGTCCATAGTGTTTCCTCTTTGTCGCCTTCTCTGTTCGAAATCTGCAATCTGTAGTTATTCGCAGAATGATCAACTTTACGTGGGTTGTGGCACGGCAGCGGATGTTATTAGGAACAAGTAACATCCACTTTTGTTCTGACCAACTAAGGGGAAAAAAGCATTGCAGTAAATCGTGCTGATTAAATCTAACGATCGCTTATCATATCACGTCAAACCGTGCAAATTATACTTTGTTCTCAAATTGTTAAATGTTAACAACATCAGCATTGTGTGACTACATTTAATGTCCTTCAGATACTTATCCTTGTTTTTGCATGGGCCCGGTTGCAAACTCTTTTTTTCTGTAGCCACTCCGAAATGCAAAGTCTTTTGCATTGTACAACGAGTGAATCTCCATTTGTCACTGGTGATTGTGGTTTGAACCTTTCTGGATCCGCCATCAAATTAATAAGTTTAATTATATCAAGTGCTGTGTACTAGCTGAGACACCTTCTTTATGTGTACAGATGTGATGTTATGATGCAAAGACATGCTCAAATTTCCCGCAGAAATCCACCAGTACCACTGGAATTGAAAACATTATTACAAGCTTACTGTTTTGAATCAAGCTAATGCAAGCAGATAGTTTTGAACACTGGCTGGTTATGTACTTGCTCAAAAATCTATTTTGGATAATTTTTGACCTCAAAAAGTTACGGACTGGAGCTATAATAGAAAATGTTATTTTATTGTTTAAAGATTGCAGATCAGTTTAAAAAGTTTTTTTTTTTAATAGCAAGAATGTCATGTCTTAGTGCAAAACAACAAACACACACACACGCACGCACGCAGGCACACACACACACACACACACACACACACACACACACACACACACAAACACACACACACACACAGAGAGGCTGAAAAAAAGACAGTAAACGTCTCGACTTCCACAATTAGATCAAATTCAGAGTCTAATGAAATTTGCTTTTATTATTTTCTCAAGACTCGAAGCATCCAACTTATTAGATTCAGGCTTGTAACTGCTTACCTTTCATGAAAGGTTAAAGAAGGTCTGAGTTGAATTAGAGGCATGCAAGATGAATAATAAAATTCAAATTCTTCACTTTGTAGGAGGAACAAATTGGTGGGGAACAAAGTTGGTCAACTTTATGTACGTTCACCATACTTGCATTCACTCTCTGACTAACAGAAGACAGTGTGTAAATATAGCGTACATAATATGTGTGAGAAAGAGAGAGAAATGGAGAAAGGATTGAAGGGGGAGGTTTAATTTGCTATTGATTTAAACTCTGACCTCCTCCCTGGAGAATCTCCCCTCTGTATGAGTGCACAGTGCCAATACAAGTTCAATCAGGAACATGACTCGTACAATGCTGCTTTTAGATTACGTACAGACTTTTATTGAGTAAAATTATCCTGGCTTTGTTGTCACTACTGTAAAAGCGGACAGAACTCGAGCAGAGAATGATGCAAGTGACTAAATAAATAAGCAAAGCACAGTGATTTAATGGACGCGAGGGCCTATCAAATTCACTGTGGTTTCCTTCCCAAACAAAAGCATTCCTTATTCGCCCCTTCCCAGCAGTCACATATACTTTTATGGAAGAAAAATGTGCAGGGTTGTCACCAGCAAAAGTGAGGGCTGTGTTTAGGTTTGCTTTTTTTTCTCGCTCTGTCTTTTTCTACCATCTTCCTTCTCTTGTAGAGATATACCACATCACACTGCTGCATGAGAGAGCGTGGCAAGGCTTCAATCAATGTCCACGGGCTGTTTTCTCTTAAACGACTATTCAGCACTATGCTGGAAATGTGCTCTGCAATCTACGAAACTATTCCACCCCAGTATGTGCCACAGGTTTAAGAGAGGTTGCCACAGATTTGCCCAAAAGTATCCGCTATTTTGAGGTCTTTACGGGGTTTCTGCACTTATTCTATTTTTCTTATTTACTTTTATTTATTTAAAAATATGTAAACACATAAAAAAAACTGTTTATGCGGACACATCTATTGTCTATTTATCCACTGTTTATGCGCAGCAAATAATTAAATAAATAACAATCCAGTTCGATTGAATATTACTCTCCACAAACCCTAAAAATCCATGGTGCATTTAGTGAAGGCACTACATTTCAGAGAGCACTACTGTTAGCAAAACATAGCAGTTTAAAGTTCTTATTACCCTGCACAATGGCACAATAGTAAAACTGGGCCGTCTTATTAACTACTTAATACTTTTTTTGTGCGTGTATGCTCTCCACTTTTACAGCCCCATGTTATACTTTGCAGTCACAGTGTTTCGATTTATTCTTTCCATTTCCTTATAAGAGTGAACTCGTGGAACGCTCTTTTACGTTTTAAAGTCCTCTCCATCACTGTGGTGTCTTGTTGTTATTACTTTGTGTTTTTATTGCAGACGAGAGAAGCTTAAAATGTGTGTTGCGGTGTAAAATCAAATGACATCAGAGTTTCCTTACTTTCTAGACCATTTCTGGGGGTCAGATATGAGAAGGATTATTTTCTTAAAGGAACAGCACGGCTCTGAGTCAAATGTGTATATTTTCGCAAGTCTGCGTATAGGCCCTGTACACGTGAACTACTCGAAAAAGTGGTTGTCGCTTTCATAACCCATCTATAGTGCTTTAGTTTGAATTGTTTGCCCCAATCATAAACCAATTAACTCTCTAATTGGTTCCACGTGCAGATGCTTTCAAGTCTGGTATCAATCTAGCAGTTTGAATGAATTTGGACGGCAACATTTTTAGTAAACCCTTCTCTTTCTCTTTATGTGGTAATTGCCTTTAACAGCCTGGATCTGGAGTAATTAGCTCCCTTTGAAACATAAATAGAACAGTAGTGATAGAGGAGAGGTGGCATTCTACAACACGAGCCACTGCAACTCTTCTCTCCTCGTTTTTCATGTATCATTCGGGCCTATGAGAATACCAGTGCCGCTAATTCCTCCTCTTTGGATGCTTTTAAGAGGCCTTGCTTATACAGACTGAGACTGTGGTACACAGTTACTAAAACAGATTTACAGGCTTTAATAAAACACAATTTGTGGTTAAGCTCCGGGAGGGCAGTCCTTTGCTTTTTAACAGGAGGCCAGGATCTTATTTCAGCTGTTCTACAAAAGATGGACAGAAATCACATGGTACAAAGTGTGAAAAAGGATTTTTTTTTTCTTTCAGTTTTGATGTTCACTTGTTGGAGTGCCAGCATGAATAATTAAAACTGTATGAAGACAGTTGTGTCTCGATAATTTCACTAAACATGTTTAAAAATAAAGTTTTGGTAGGTTACATAAAGAATCTTTAAAATCCATGCCTTTCCAAAAATTTAATTATAGTGGAAAGGGGTTCTTTAGATTATTGAAATCTTATACACACTAAGAAAACAAAAATCACTGAAAGTTTCTTTGTGGAACTCAGAATGGTTCTTTTATGGCATCATGGTGAAACCCCCTTTTGGAACCTTTATTTTTTTTGAATGTTCATTTGAAATATTGCTGATTTA
This sequence comes from Siphateles boraxobius, assembly GCF_051911475.1. Classification (NCBI taxonomy): domain Eukaryota; kingdom Metazoa; phylum Chordata; class Actinopteri; order Cypriniformes; family Leuciscidae; genus Siphateles; species Siphateles boraxobius. Next base: position 33,581,264 of record NW_027508734.1, on the reverse strand, counting down.
AAAGACACACTGTCTAGACTTGCCACTTCAATCTTGATTCACCCAAAATCCTTCAAGTTTCTTATAAAAGTGTTATAATATAAATTATAAGGCCTATTTGTTTGATTCACTTGCATTGGTATAGTCAGATATTTTCTTTCAGCTGTCTTCTCAAACTTCCGCTGCAGCAGAAGTTTATTCCTGCCTTGTTAATGTTTTTAATTTCATGATATTTTTCATAATGATCTCTTAATCTTCGGCAGAGATGTGTATCAAACTGACGCTCTGCATGTTCTGCGTGATTGGCTATTTGCTGCACTTGACACACTTTCAGGCGCACACGCTTACTCACATACTCTGGATCAAATATGAGTTGAAAGAGAGTGTTTATGCAGATCACTGTGAGCCCGTTGAACCTGATTTAAATTAGGTTGGATTTGTATGGATTTGTTAACTCTAAACCTACTCTCAAACCCAGAGTTTGTTCAACTAGCTTCATGCAACAGGCCTCAGAAATAAGTTACCATTTTACTCCGATCATGCAGCCTCCCATAACTGCTAGAATTAAATTGAATGTCTTCTCCATATTGTACTATGTTTGTTTTGTTGCTATGCTCTTATTGAATAGAATATTGAATCATGAATAGATGCGCTTTGATGGACTTCCAAAGACATGCAGCCACCCACTGCCATTATAAAGCTTGGAAGAGCCAGGATATTTTTTAATATAACTCTGAAAGAATTCGTCTGCAATAAGAATGTTATAGACACCTATGGCTTCAGGGTGAGAAAATCCTGTGCTAATTTTCATTTTTGGGCGAACTATCCCATAACACTATACCCCCGGTTTCACAGACAAAGCTTAAGCCTTGTCCCAGATTAAAATGTGTGTATGAGCAGATTTAACTGAACGCAACTTGCACGGACATATCTTAAAATATGTCAAAGCCATTGTTTTGTCTCAAAAAGCACACCAGTAATGTTTTTTTCTTTTTCTTTCTAAGGCACCTTTATAATCTACTTAAATGCCCTAATTGAACTAATGCCTAATCCTGGCTTAATCTAAACCCTGTCTGTGAAACCGGGGTATAGTTGTCAGCGTACAGAAGGAGACAACATAGGTAACAGTAGTTTATTAACAGATTGCAGAGAGTAAGTGAGATAAGCAGGTGAGTGTTCAGCAGATATATCGTTTGGTAGACTTAACTTGGAGAATTGACAGTTTGTGTGTATCTTGCAGGTGCTGTTACGGTGATGATGATCTGGAGACGAGGAAAACGAAAGATGATGAAGAGAAGGAATGGTAGCAGGTATTGAGCCAGGTAAGTTGTATGGTTGTTAACAAGAAGAGCAGTTGATTTGGGGAGTGAAAAGTGACTGCTTAAGTACTGTGTGTGTTGATGAGCTGTGTGCAGGTGCGCTGGATTAGTATTCTGGTTTTATAATGGTTGTATAGTTGGACTTGTAACCTGAAGGTTGTGGGTGTGAGTCTCAGTACCAGCAGGACATGTACATTATACTAAGTAACTTTGCAGCAACATATCAGCTAACTGTTAGGGTTGGGTTAGTAGGATAAGTTGAAACATAGTTGTGAAGTTACTTGTTGTCAGTAGAGTCTCTGTTAGGGGAGCATCACAATTAAGTGTTAGCAGATATTAAGCAGTCAGTCTATGTATTCTAAAGAAAATATGTTGTAATGTAGATGCAAAGTTACTTGTTATGTACTTGTGAATGTCTAAAGAGGACAATCAAAATAGTGTTACCTTCCAATTCACTAATAAAGCATTAAGTTAAGTTCTTTGAAAAATAAAACCCTATGATAAAAAAAATATATATATCTTTCAACAGCTGAACAGATTTCTGTTGAGGCCTATTTACCTTTATAAACAGACATGTTTGGAATAGAACTTAGCAATGGGATCCAGATGTGTGTGATTAGAGCCAAACACCTGTAATGAGAATCAGCCTGGAGAGAGAGTTGCGGTTGAAATTTACTGCGTCCTTCTTAGCTGTTTATTGAGCTCATGACTGCTTTCCTTCAGCTAACACAACTCATGCATCACTAAAAGGGCCTATTAGTGATTTAGATAATTTGAATCCAATGAGAAAATAAGACAGAGAGGGGGGTGTGGGGGTATATGTAAATAAGGGGTCTGACTGTCCTCTGAGACGTGTGGTGACAGGAACAGAGAGACAATGAGCTCCTATTACCTAATCAGTGTGAAGAGAGGTATTCAGCGAGGAAGGGGGAGGTGAGAACACGCAGTACTGTAATTCTGAGAGAATAAATGCTAGATTACCAAGTGAGTGCAGAATGGCTGGCAACTGCATCTCTGGCATCCATTCAGTGCCACCTACAACTCATCTCATATACCACCTGTGCTGAGACAGTATGTTTGAGTTTTTAAAAAAACCTTTTAAGTAATGTTATTTTTAAATTTGTTATGTAATGAGTGAGCAAAACAAATAACAGTTACAGGAAGAAGAGAGAAAAAAAAACTCCATTAAATGTTTAGGTAAACAGGGAGAATATATAATAATAATTATAATGATGTAATTAAGATGTTAGTAATAAATGAACACAGTTAATATGTTATTACGGTAATTTTTAAATTATAAGAATAATGAATAATTTGTAGGTTTTTTGAGTACATTCCAAAATGACTAGAGATGCGATAAAGGGTTTGGCTAGTTTAGACTGTAGTGTATGCTTAATTTCATTAAGTCATATGGTGTGATATTATATAAAGAAATGAATGTCATTGATGCATGAAAGCCTTACAGCTGTATGTCGGTGGGTATGATATGAAGAATCTTAGTTTACTTTATGTTAGTCTAAAGACGGAGCAAACATGTTGTGACAAAATATTACAGATCAGTCATGCATTAGTAGGTTGTATTTGTGATCTGTAACTACACATAAAGCAATATTCACACCGGTTTAATTACAGTACTCTTTATGAAGTAATCTGCACAATTATAATTTTAATTGAGACTAACTCCAGCACTGATTTTTTTTTTTTTTTTATCGCTCTAATAGCACAAAGTACCTACAGACTATCTCTAAGTCAGATTCAGCATGAGGCAGCTATAAATATGTCAAGTGCAGAGGGAAAAAGAAAATGGAATGAGGAGGAGATAGATCAGAAAGAAATACAAATTAAATAGATCAGAACCGCTATTATTAAGCTTTGGGGGGTGAAGTACTGTATATGTGCAGTAGGGTCAAACAGTCAGAGACCAATGCCTCAATACATATTATTTCCTTTTGTACAATGAAGTTTGCATTGTCACTGTTACAAATGTGTTTTCATTTGATGGCAAATGACTGGAGTTAATATGTTCTGTTTTATCAAATAATAAGCACACATAAATAAACACACACACTAATTAATGGTTTAATTTAATTTGTAATGAACGTTTATGGGAAAAGGCCATTACATATATTTTTAGAATACAGTTTTACAAAGTTTATAAAATTCTATATTCTCATGTATTGTTGTTTTTTGTCCTTAAGTTTACATTCTTAAATGCCAAGCAAGCACAGTATAGGAAAACTGTAAATATTTATATTACTTTTCTACTATTCCAGTGACTTCTTGTGCTTAAAGAGGTTGATGAGTTAAAGAAAGGAAGAAAACCACAGTCCATAAATCATTGCATGGAAAATACTTTTAAGAATAATGTTGGTTTCTTCGATATTGAAGAAAAAAAAAAGCCTTATCTAAACACAGTCCCAATAAGTCTTTATCTCCACCTCTATTGCAACTCAACCATGGAGCATTGGGATTTAAGAGACTAAAATCACTTTGCCGAAAGGACAAACACTGTGGTGGAGTGTAACACTCCTGATTGCATTATGAAGACTGGGCAAATACTTTGAATATTGACGGGATTCACTGTTATAAGATACAGTATCTAAACAAAATAATAATAATGATTCTCTATGTCTCTGTCTCTACCAGAGTGCAGTCTGGGAGTTGAGGATGCAAAATTAAGATTAAAGATGATATACGACTGTGATTTACAAATCAGCTTGACTAGCACCTAACAAAACAAGCAGTAGGGCATGAAATTGCCTACTTTATCATATCCTACTGGATAATTGTTTTTGTGATTGCTTTTCTATATTTGCAAAAGGCCAATGATTAATATGAATGTGTGTTAAGGGGGATTATTGGTACTGTTGGCATTAAGCTACAGCTGATGTTTTGGGATCAATCTTGTTCATTGCTTTAGTGTCGTAAACTGAATTGCGCATGAGGGCTTGTGTCTGTGTATCTGAGAATGAGGCAAAAGCCTTGCAAGAAAGAGAACCAGTGCTGGGTAGATTACTTACAAATTGTTGTCCATTATTGATTACAAATTGCATAATGAAAATTGTAATCCGTAATGTAATCTAATACATTACATATCTAAGGTAATATAATCGGACTACTTTTGATTACTTTTGGATTACTTTTGACGTAACTTGTTGATAACGTTTATCACATTGATTTGAATATGATAAGCTTGAACCATGTTGATATAAAAGGGAAATAAAATGTATTCCATTGTGTCTTTGAAATGTTGTAAACATTACAGTACATCAGGGCTACACCAACAGGTTTGTGAAGGTTTGTAAATTAATGAAAAGCTATTAATTTTTTAAATCTGATAAAAGTTACATGTACAGAAAAAAATTATACTAAAGTAAAAAACATTTACAAAAAAAAGATTAAGTATTTCAGTTGATTATGATGTGTGGCCACTCAATTTTCTATATACCGTAGCTGCCAGACTAGATAAAAAATACCACTTTTGTGAATATTAAGTAATTATGTAATCAATAAAAAGTAACTGTAATCTGATTATGAGTATTGTAAAATATAATCTAATTACAACTATTTAATTTTTGTAATTTGATTACTTTATTCAGATTACATATAATCAATTGCTACCCAGCACTGAGAACACATGAATTTTCGGGGGTTTGTTGGCAGTTTACGCTATGATGGAAGCAGAATATTCAAACTACAATGTGACCATTAATAGGGCTATTTCTTGAGCAACAGATAGTAAAGTTCAATCTGGGTATGGGTACTTGCCACACAATCAGCGGCCATAATAACGACTCACAACCCCGATGAACTGCAATCGTTATTTTCCCATTCAAGTCAAACTATATTACACAGAAAAAACTCTTTTTATTTGAATATGTCAAATGTATGAGTAATTAGAATTTGAAGCTTAAAATTATACACATGTTCCCATGATTATAGCCCTTCACAAATTTCATTTTCTCTTCATTTGAACACAAAATGGTGCCTGACAATAAGCACAAATATTACTGTGCAAGACTCCTCTGTTTGCGTAGATGTCCTCTAATCTTTTAATAAATAGCACCCTGCACATCGTGTTTCATCCTGAATTTACCATTCTTATGGCTAAACAAAAATCCTTGATTGCGGTGCTGAAGCCCTTTTGAGCACAATGTGGAGCTTTTCTTTCGGCTTTATTTTGGTGTGTTTTTCCCTCCTCAGGAGCGAGAGAGAGGGCCGGGTATCCCTTGCCACAATTTCTGAGCTAAGAGTTATATGCCTCATGTCACTCTGCTCTCCATCCAATCCTGTATCTCTCAAGGATTCACTGGTGCAGGTAAATGGAAAATAGCATTTATTCATTCCTCCTGGTCCCCCACGTTGTGTTTACCAATAGCACCGCTCTACTGTGCAGGGCCAATGGACAAAATCTCAGCCCCTCCTCATCCTCATCCTGTCACCCCAGCAGCTGCTTTCTTTTTCCCTTTGACCTTCATCGTCTTATTCTTTAGAAGACGAAAGGCTTGTGTGGAAAAGTTTGCTGCAAATTGATTTGAAACTCTCACAGTGTTTATATGCGGAAAATACACAGATTTGCTCCTGCCAGTCTGAACCTCCTGTGAAGCGGCAGAAGTCTCACTGTGATGTGGAGGATTGACAGGCTCAGTATTTCTAAGCAGAAAAGAGCTTCAAGTCTCTGTGTACACCTGATGACTCACTGAAGGTTTATTCTTTTCCTGCCTTTCCACACAAAGTGTGTGTGTGTGTGTGTGTGTGTGTGTGTGTGTGTGTGTGTGTGTGTGTGTGTGTGTGTGTGTGTGTGTGTGTGTGTGTGTGTGTGTGTGTGTGTGTGTGTGTGTGTGTGTGTGTGTACGTACGTACGTATACGTGTGACTATGTGTCTGTTCTTGGTTTTCTGAGACCTAATTGGACTACATCACATTTACACAGTGAGACAAGAAGGTCTGCCAAGCTTCTATATTTCCCTGTCTTGCATGCCTATTCTTTCTTGTCTGGGCAGAAAATTAGAAATGACAATTATGCTTTGCACCGCTCACCGCTTGTTTGTGTATTCTGTACGATATTGTTATTTGAAATATTAATGAAGCAGTCATCTCGTTAATTCAGATTATTAATTCTCATCATAAAACTCACAGCAAATTCAGTCTCGTTCTGATTAGAAATATTAGACACACTTCATGTGAAGTAATTTTTCTTAGGTGATGTTGAATAAAGAGGCTTGTTAACAGTTGTGTTGCCAAAAAGCAATATATGTACATTTGGCTTAGACTACTGTTGTAACAAAGATTCTTATCAAATAAGTAGACTGGTTATGGTTTTCACTTGAGTTCAGCCCAAAACTAACCCCAAACTTCAAATTTCCATTTGCTAAATGTCATCTTGTAGTCCTCAGACGTTGATGACCAACGCTAGTAAACTCGCAGCTGTGCATTTAGCAGTGTGTTTATGGATGGGCCTCTCAGTCCCCGTGTGGTTCTTATTTTCTTTGTAGGAGCTGGACCGCATGACTGCTGGCAGGCTGAAATGTACTGATTTTTTTCTGGAATATGAGAATTGGTTAGCGTGGCGACACAGTCTGTATTTTGGTGAGGCGGAGGAGGAGGTGGAAAGTAATAGACTCCATATGTGTGCCTGCCACGTCACTGCTCATTGATGTTGGCTTTCTCTTGTGCTTTGAGAATAAGGCTCAGTAAGAAAGCCTGGTGTGCTGACATTTTGGGCTACTTTTGTTGTGGTTCAAACAATTCTTCCAACTAATTAGAGGTAATCCTGTCAATCTCTGCCATGAATTTAGCTGAACACCTTGAGCAAAATGTGCTTAAATTATATATTTTTTATGCTTCTTTTCCCTCCATCTACTTTGTTTACAGTTTTTAAATATGGCAGATCAAACAGATCTGAGGATTTAAATTACTGTTGTGACACATTTCACAAATAAACACTTTGTCACATGTTTATTAACCCAGAAAATTCTATCCAGGATTATCTGTCATGCTAGATGACATGACACAGGCATTCTTTCAGGTGCAAAGCAATATATGTTCATTTAGATAAATGTCTAAATATCTCTGTCAGATTATTTCTTGTTTATTTTCTCATGTTTTACATAGACATTGCCTATTGTAAGTAGACACAGTGACAGCATTACACTTTTTTTGTGATTCCAGAAAATAAGAGGGGCTTAGGTAACTTTAAACTTTTCTAACACTTCTGCAGTGTCTCGTTTCCTTCTCGGGGAACAAGGGTTACAGTCGTAACCCGAGACGTTCCCCTTCGAGGGAACTCGCACTGCGTCGTCGTCGTAACGACACTATGGGGAACGTAATACCCACTATGCCACACCGTAATCACGCCCGCCCTGGTGTGAAGCTGGGAGACCAGGCACACTTAGGACGCGAGCACTCTGGCGCCAGGCGTCATGGGGAGTTGCAGACTGTAAAAACGTATGAAGGTGTGCGGGGTGTCCCACCCGGCCGCCTCACAGATCTCCTGAAGCGAGACGCCAGAAAGAGGGCCACCGAGGAGGCCATGCTCCTGGTGGAATGCGCCCTCACTGCCATAGGTGAAGGTAAATTGCGCACCTGATAAGCTGTGGCTATAGCCTGGACAATCCAATTACTTATTGTCTGTTTAGATGCAGGCAGCCCTTTCTTGGGTGAACCAAAGCACACCAACAACTGTTCTGACTTCCTCCACTGAGAAGACTTCTCCAATAAACTCTTAGGGCTCTGACTGGGCAGAGCAGGTGAAGTCTCCCCTCTTCCGCCGTCCCATTAGGTGGAGGATGGAAGGCCTGAAAAACCACTGACCGTGCCGCACTAGACGGCACCTTGGGCACATAGCCGGGCCTAGGATGTAAGATGGCCTTAACACCGCCAGGGGCAAACTCCAGGCAAGTTGGCGTTATAGCCAAGGCCTGGAGATCCCCCACTCTCCTCAGAGAGGTGATGGCAAGGAGAAAGGCCACCTTGAAGGTCAGGTTCTTTGCCTCAGCCGACTCCAGTGGTTCAAAGGGGGCCTCAGCCAACCCTTCAAGAACCACCGCCAGGTCCCAAGTTGGGACTCTGGAGTGAGCCGCAGGCCTCATCCTCCGAGCCCCATGGAGGAAACGTACATACATATGGTGCTTTCCCAAAGGCCCAGCACCTATTAGCGAGTGGAAAGCCGCAATGGCAGCCACATACACCTTAAGTGTGGACGGGTTAAGACCGGCGGAGAAACGATCTTGGAGGAACTCCAGCACTAAAGCTACTGGGCAGTTAACTGGTTCCACCTCACGCTCTCTACACCAAGTGGAAAACACATTCCACTTTAGGCTGTACAGCCTCCTGGTGGAAGGAGCCCTGGAGCTGAGTAGGGTCTCTACAACATCTGCTGACAGGCCAGCCTCTTGGTACCGAGCCCCCTCAGTGGCCAGACCCAGAGGATCCACAGCTCTGGCCGGGGGTGAAATATTGTGCCCCCTGCCTGAGACAGCAGATCCCTCCTCAGAGGGACCTGCCACGGGAGGCCGCCTAGCAGTGCTACAATGTCCGAGAACCATATCCGGGTCGGCCAGCGGGGTACTACTAAAAGTAGGCTGATCCCTTCCCGGCGGACCCGCTCCAAGACTCCCAGGAGCAGAGCGATCGGGGGAATAGCGTACAGACGCAGCATCGGCCATGTCTGTGTCATAGCGTCCAGCCCCAGCGGAGCTGGATACCTGAGAGAGAACCACAGTGGACAGTGGGACGTCTCTCGAGACACGAACAGATCCACTTCCACTGGGCCGAATCTCACACACATGGCCTCCACCACCTCGGGGTGGAGTCGCCACTCCCCGGGCCTCAGCCCCTGCCTCGACAGGACGTCTGCTCCCTGATTTTGGATCCCGGGGACATACATCGCTCTGAGAGATGACAGTTTCCCCTGGGACCACAGAAGGATCTGGTGTGCCGGTCTGCATAGAGGGCTCGAGCTCAGACCCCCCTGATGATTCAGATACGCGACTACAGAAGTGTTGTCCGAGCGTATCAGGACTTGGTGGCTGAAGAGGTCCAGGAAAAAAACTCCTTAGAGCTTTGTTGACCGCCAGCATTTCCAGGCAATTGATGTGCCAGGAAAAATGCCGGGTCTCCCACAGACCTCTCGCAAAGCGGCCGTCCATGACCGCGCCCCAACCAGTGAGAGAGGCATCTGTTGAAACGATTTTCCGGCAACATGATGCTCCTAGCACCGGTCCCTGGGACAGGAACCAAGGTTTCCTCCATATGCCCAGGGAACGAAGGCATCTGCGCGTTACCCTGATCATACGGAACGGATTTCCCCTCGGCGAAAAACCCCTTGGCTCTCAACCACCACTGTAGGGATCTCATATGTAGCAGGCCAAAAGGTATGATGTTGGACGCTGCTGCCATGAGCGCCAGCAGTCTCTGAAACTGCTTCACAGTGAGGTTGTGGCCTAGCTTCACTCTGGAGACCATCGCCAGTATGGACTCCACGTGCGCAGGAGACATCTGTGCCCGCATCGTTGTGGAATCCCATACAACTCCCAGGAACGTAGTCTTCTGGGAGGGCGTCAACACACTCTTTTTTGTGTTGAGTCTCAACCCCAGACTCTGGATGTGGGCGAGGACGGCATCTCGATGCCGAATCGCCAGCTCTCGCGACTGGGCCAGAATCAGCCAGTCGTCGATGTAATTCAGCACCCTGCCGCCCTCGAGCCTCAGGGGTGCTAGAGCTGCATCCACCCACTTGGTGAAGGTGCGAGGGGAGAGAGCTAGGCCGAAGGGAAGAACCCGATATTGGTACGCTTCGCCCCCGAAAGCGAACCTCAGGAACTTCCTGTGAAATGGAAGGATGGATATATGGAAGTATGCGTCCTTCAGATCTAACATGACGAACCAGTCCTCGAACTGGATCTGACTCATGATGCTGGAATTGTGAGCATGTTGAACCTGAACCTCCTCAGAGAACGATTCAAGTGCCTGAGGTCTATTATTGGACGCAACCTCCCATCCTTCTTGGGAACTATGAAGTACCGGCTGTAGAACCCGGACTCCCTGTCTGGCAGAGCAACACATTCTAGGGCCTCCTTGACCAACAGGGATTGAACTTCCTGTTCCATAACCCGAACCTGCTCTGGGCCGACCACAGTCCAGACCACCCCGTTGAACTTTGGGGGAGGGGAGCTGAACTGCGGCCTGTAACCCAGCTCTCAGCGGTCTGGCTGCTCGAGCCTGGCTTCGGGTATCAATCGGGATTCGTTCTCGAACCCCTGAAGCGGATCTCCGGCAGGGTTCGACCGAAAACGATTCTCGATGGGCGGACGCGATTGCTGCCTGGCCGCAAGCCTGTGGGGCAGACAGAGCAGCGTGCGTTCGCTGGAAACCGATGTGTCCCGAAGCGTACTTAACGCCGGGATACAGACATCGACTTCCTGAGGGCTTCCCTGAGGGGAGGCTCTTTCGGTTTCGCTCTCGACACCCTGAAGCGGAGGACCGGCAGGGAATAATCGAAAACCGTTCCCGATGGGCAAACACGAGCAATGCCTGGCTGCAAGCCATTGGGGCGGCAGACAGAGCAGCGTGCGTTCGCTGCTCATCATATTAATTCCTCAGAATTAAATGCAGTCATAAACACTGTATAAGTGAAACACGGTCTGAATGGTAGGCTGAATTAAAATATCTAACTTAATATAATATTTGTTTATAATATTATCAGATAATATTCCATCATTTTAATTTCTTAAAATTAAATGCAGCCATAATACCAGACAATACTGTTTTGTGTTATACGATCTCTAATCTACACGCTGCCTCGGCAGACACGAGATTCGAGTCGTTACAATATATTTGGCTTTCAACCCTCAAGAAGAAAGTCAACAGGTGCGAGGATGAAATATCCGACAGCGCACGGATATACGCGTCGAGATATTTATCAATGAACAGCTGCCAGCACCCTCAGGAGCTGACTGTGAATGCCTCGCACCCAAACAGTATTATTTCACAGATCGCGTGTGTCCCTTTCATTGCAGACCCGTACTCTACGCGCTGCCTCGGCAAACGCGAGATTCGAGTCGTTCACAATATATTTGGTTTTCATCTCTCGAGAAGAAAATCAACGAGCGTGAGGCTGAAACACCCGAAAACGCACGGTTGTGCGCGTCGAGATGTTTCTCAATGAACACAGCCAGTACCCTCAGGAGCTGACTGTTCGTGCCTCGCACACACACAGAATCTTTAATGCAAAGAAGACCTGTAATCCAAGCGCTGCCTCTGCAAGCGCGAGATCCGAGCCACTAGATTCTGTATTTCAATGTACGAACTTTAATCTACGCGCTTCCTCGACAACGCGAGATCAAGTCACAGAATCTTTATTGCAGAGTAGACCCGTAATCAACGCGCTGCCTCGGCAAACGCGAGATCCGAGCCAGTATAGATTCTGTATTGCAATGCAGACCTCTAATCTACGTGCTGCCTGGACAACGCGAGATCCTAGTCACAGAATCTTTATTGCAGAGTAGACCCATAATCAACGCGCTGCCTCGGCAAACGCGAGATCCGAGCCCCTATAGATTCTATATTGCAATGCAGCTTATTTAGGACAATTCTTATGGGACAAACAACACCAAATAGGACAGACAGTTTGACACAGAGCACTTGCTGAAGAGCAAAAAGCTAATGTGTGTGTGTGCCGGCGTCCCTTTATATCTTCCGGTTGTGCCGTCATCTACTATGTCATGACGCAGCACCAATCAGGATTGGACAGATTTCATTCATTCTTCAGATGCGTTGCGCTAAGGGCGTTCCCCATAGTGTCGTCACGACGACGACGCAGTGCGATTTCCCTCGAAGGGGAACAATAGGATAAAGTGAAAAAAGTAATGTCCGCAACACTGCTTTAAACTCACATATTTAATATAAAGGCAGCATTTCAACCCTTCTGGGTCTTCTTCAGGCAAAAGAAGCTCTCTCTCACAGAAACGTGTTGTCAAAGCTTCTCTGATGATTTTATCACTAAAATAGTTTAGTAACTGAAAAGCTCCAAGACATTTCTCACTAGCGGTGTAATAACGGCTCTGTTCTCAGAGCAGATAAACTTACAGTTTCGCTATTAGTTGAGACGCTGCTGCGGAACTGATATTTCCCACTGACACACTACAGCAAATGTAAATAACCAGTTATACTAAAGTAGAATATATATATATATATATATATATATATATATATATATATATATATATATATATATATATTAGGGCTGGGCAAGTTAACGCGTTATTATCGCGTTAACGCATTTATTAATTAATGCCGACAATTTTTTTATTGCATGTTAACGCAGCTTTTTTTATTATTATTTTGAAAGTCCGTTGCTCACTGGCTCTGAATACACATAGGCCTACAGTCAAACCATGATCACAGGAGGGGTGGGATGTTGGTCAGCCAGCAAATAACCCACCCAAACAAGCAGTGGAGAGAGGCAGGTTCTCTCTGGTGAACAGTTAAAGGGTTGCGCTCCGCGAGTGAATGACAGGCGCTCTATGGATAGTACCAATACAACCTATAGATAATAACTATTTAGATTCTGGAAACTCACTAACAGCGAGCCGAGGATCAGTCTCTCTTCTAATGATTTGTGCTGCGCGTCCTTTATAAAAAGTTATAGACAATTCAACTTCGGCAACGAGCGGGCGCGGGTGCGTGCATGAGGCGAGCATGACCGCAACAGTTTCACAGGAACGGTGCTTGTCGCTGCACCTTGTGCTCGACCACTTCACCTCACTCTTGGCTGATTTATACATCTGCGTCGTACTTACGCCGAAGACTATACGCTATAGACTACGCGTTGGTTTTCATTTATATCTCTGCGTCGTTGTCCGCGTTGACGCGCAATTACACATACAGAGGGAGCATGTGAAACCCGGGGAGCGGTTCTAGCAATCACAGCGCTTGCGGTACGCGTAGAATTGATGTTACATTTTTGGAGAGGTGCACGTCAGGGTACGCCAAAGTGTACGCGCGCGATACACAGCTACGGCGTGAGTATAAAGAATAAATTGTTTTTTTACTCTGTTTAATGTAATCTTATGTGGGAAACCATGGAATGACCAAACCTAAGCTACTATAAGTAACGTTGGTCGACTTATATCTGTAGTAGTGATCATGACCACTGACTAGTACATAGACTGTTTCTGCTGCTCCCTGATAAAAGATACCTGTTGATACCTGTTCAGAAAAAAAGAAAAAGAAAACTGGACTTGTTTTAACAAACTAGATAAAAGGTAATGCCCTGGCAGTGGCAAATAGCTTTGTTTAAATATTTGATTTTATTACATTAATGTTTAAGTTGAGATTTGAGATTACTGTGTAAAGGGAATACTGCTGGTATAAAAGCACCTTATTTGTTTAAAGTTATTGCACTTTTGTGTATATAGCAGTACATTTAAATCAAAAGTGCGCAATACACTACTTTAGAAGTCATTATTCAATTTTGCGCATAACAATGTGATTAATCGCGATTAAAAATTTTAACCGTTGCCCAGCACTAATATATTTATATATATATATATATATATATATATATATATATATGATTAGATAATGTTGATGAATGTTTATAAGTAGTAAGAAATTGTTACACTGTATAGCTGAGCAAAAGAAACTCAAAAACATAAAAATAACGTACTTCAAATATTTGAAAGGTATATTCTTTCCTGAATGAATGAATTAATGACTGACTGAAGAAATTATTTATTTATTTATTTAGGACTAGTAGCTTCTGAGCATCTCAGACATTTGCATCATTGGAAAACAGTATCCCCACACACTGCAACCCAGTAGTCTGTTAAATATGTCATGAATAAATGCAGACTTTTTTGTTTGTTGATTCTGAAAGTATGAAAGCTTCTAGTTTCTAATGCAGTACCAAAAAGACTGTAACTTTTCTTTTTCACATGCCAACTTCACTGGCTTAAAGCTACATCAGACATAATTCAAGTGTTTAGATGGAGATGTTGGGGACACAAGATAAACCATTCATGTTGTTATTTGTACAGTATTCAATCAATTACATTTAATAAGTGTAACATAAAATATACATTAATTTAAATGCAAATTATTAAAGTAAATATGGTTCAAGCTTCTGAAGTCTGTTGCAGTGGATCTGTACTCTGCCTGCTGACTTTTCAAGACTTTCCAAAACACTGGATTATTGCTTCTTTGTATACGAGCCATTTCAAATTCCTGATTTTAACAGTTACAGTTTTTCTTGCCAGACTTACATCAGACAGATTGTTTGGAAGAACAAAATGCTTTAAAAATGTGTTATGATTAATTCAATATTGCTTGTAGTTGCTGCTATGATAGATCTTTTCTGTCCATTTTGCTGTTGCCAGTGCTGTTTCTTCTACTAAAGTTTCCATTTTTTCTATACGTTGTATACAATTTTTCTATTCATTATTTGTATCATAGTTAATATTGTAGACAAGGTGTGTTATAGATTCAAGCTGCACAATTTACATAAATACCACTCCATAAAACAGATATAAAACAGCAGAAAGAAATTGATGTTGGTTTGTTTAACATGACCCCGATCTTCAACCAGATGGAACTGGATAAATATTCTGAATGTTCTGATCCAATCTGGCTTCTGACCTACTGTATAATGCTGCCGGAATCATAATCATACACTGTTCGTTCGTTGGCCAGAAGAGAACCGACCCCCCGACTGAGCCTGGCTTCTCCCAAGGTCGTTTTCTCCATTCTGTCACCTGATGGAGTTTTGGTTCCTTGGTACTGTCGCCTGTTTTGTCTTTTTCACTTAGTTGGCAACATTTAATTAAATATTCAACAATATTATTGATCTGCCAGCATTGACACCATTATATAAGAACTGAACTGAGCTAGAGGATGATGTCACGGTTTTATAGTACATGCAATAGTAGCATGCTAATTTAACGCCAAACTCAAATGTTAAAACATTTATTTCATGGTAAAAAGAAAAGAAAATAAGAATATACTTCTAGGACTGTGAAGTTGTCACGTGTTCATGCACACCTATGAAACAACAGTTCTCTGAATCCAATTAGAAGTGGCTGAGAGTTTCTGTGTGCACAATTACTCATCATCCAAACTGATTCCTATCAGTACGGTGGTACTCTTCGTGTGCAGTCCCAGCCTCCTCAGGGTCACTGCTTCAGTGCTTTAAATATGTGATAGTAATCAGTCATTTTCTGCTTCCCATCATGCAGAAGTAGAGCTTGATATAAACAGCTGCAAGTGGCTATGCAACCCCCACATCCAAAACGTTTGAACTCAAAATGCAGAGAGATTCCACTGCTGGTCTATGTTGATTATGTTGTGTTAATTTGATAATTACCCATTTCTGTTTTAGCTGACTGTAGTCCTGTCAGACAAATTTATAGGAAATAGCCAAACTTAAGTTAAATGATCTTCTCAGTCACAGCCTTACGTGACCATGCAGTTCACAGCCATTGTTTTGCAGAGGGACAGTTGAGAAATAATCCCAAAGAACTCACAACAAGTTTACTATAATTGCTACAATAAAAGTGCAATAAAGTAATCACTTTTAAGCACATCTCTGTCAAAGAGGCCGGTGCAGTGGATGAGTTTTAGGCTGAGGTCTCACAGAAGAATAGCTCTTTAACTCTCTTAGCGAGGCCAGGACCTCAGGGCATGACTGACCTGACTTCCTATCAACGGTGGGCTAACACAAGAGGTTTGCAGATTGAATCAGTCCCAGTTTACCCTCCCAGCTGTATACCTGAGCAGCTCTATCTAATAATGGAGGATGCTGGTGCAGAGGAAAACTTACTAGAACATTCATACTCTTCAGTGTACAACACAGAATGATAGATAAGAGATACTGTAGAATTTGTTTTTCTTCTGTCTGGTTTGTTCAGCATGGAGTGAACTTAAAACCCCCTGGAAATGGTCTTTAACTTTAACCATTTCTCACCTGTCTATTCTTAGAGATACATTTCTCTCCTTGAACTGCAGATCTTAATTGACCGTTCGCAAAGACCCGCCCCCTTTAGTTACTGTTGCTTTGTCCGACAAGCCACGCCGCTCTCACTCACATCATGTTCTCACGCAGTGAAAAATACATTGTGGAGCGAAGAGAACACTGACCACGCGCTGACAGACAGGACAGACCAGGTTACTTTTGATATGGTGACAGGTTACTTAATTTATAGCATCAAATAAACATGAATGACCATAAGAAGGAATGTTGTTTTAACCACGGAAAGACGTCAGTACACACCGTTTTTCAAGTTCAAATCCTTCAACGTTAATCTAAACTCTCCTGACTGCTTTGTCGGACAAAAATGGCAGATGTCGGATTATTAATGGTCAGATCGCCTTTCAATCAAACTCCATGTGAAGGGTCAATTGGCTGTATTAGTGTTTTCATTGCATTGGAGGTGGTATATCATACATTCAGAAATCATCGATGTACTTAACACTTAGAGATGGTCAGTATATTGGCACCTTATCAATTATCAGATGATATTAGAGTTTTTTTTTTCTTGTTTTTTTTTCCAGAGGTTTTTTTTTTGTACTGGTTAGTATTAGAGAGATACTAGTATTGCTATATTTTTACAGTATATATAGTGCATATCTTTGTTGTGATCTAATGCTTACTTAAAGTTAATCTTTAAAATCCTAATAATTAAAAAAAAAAAATTTAATCTCTATTTATTTTCTCCACACCATTTCATGGTATACCATTCATTAATATACATTATTTGCTACCATTCAAAGGTTTGAGGTCTTTCAATATATATATATATTTTATATAAGTCTGCTATGCTCACCAAGGCTGCATTTGTTCGATTAAAATTAGTGTAAAAATACTAATATTGTAAAATATTATTAATGAATTATTCCTGTGATGGCAAGGCTGAATTTACCGGTCTTCAGTGTCACGTGATCCTTCAGAAATCATTATAATATGCTGATTTGGAACACAAGAAATATTTCTTATTATCAGTGTTGAAAACAGCTGCTTTGAAGTATTTCTTTAAAAAAAAAAAGGTGGCAAAATTTTAAAAGTGTAACGCAGGGTGAACTCAAGAAACAAAGGGAGAGCTGGATCCACATCCAAAGTAGTTTAATAAGAAAAGAAACAAAACCATAACCGAGAACAGACTGAGACACACCACACGTACATCCATATAGGACAAGACCTGACAAAGAACATAGGAAACACAGGGGATAAAATACACACGGCAAACAAGCTTAACAAGTTAACAAGTCACACCTGGGGAAGACTAATCAACATGAAAAACTAAAAAGAACTACAAAACATGGCACAAGACAGGAAATAACAAAAGGTCCACAAAAAGACAAGGGGAGCAAAAGACAGGAATCATGACAGAAAGGTAGTGTAATGTTTTGATGGGAAGATTCACTTGTAACATTTAAAAATATTTTTTTATTAGTAAATAATTTTGTTAATTGATGAAAATAATTGTATCTTATCAGTATAGTTTAGAATTCTAATATTACTGTGTCCCCACATACCAAAATACTACTTGAATGTAACAAACTCTTGGGAACCAAAGTAAAGTTGAACCTGTACCTTAGCAATAATTGTTGACTTTAAACTGTGTTTTTGGTGGCTTTTTGTACTGTATATTTATGAATCACAGGCATTTCAGTGAGGTTTGATTTAAATGGCATTATGGATGGGATGGTCCTTTTAAAGCATATAAAACAAGTTGTCCTCTAGCACCATGGCAATATAATTTGAGTGTGAGACAGGTTGCTACAGTACAGCAATTAAATTCACGCTGACGTGAAATCATAAAAGTCTAATTGTCATTCAGTAAGCAGCTTGTCATACATTTTGCAGGCAATGGGAAGGTGAGTGTTACCTCGAACAGATTTGAATTTATCACCCTCCACAGGACACCTTCCACCTGCTGAAGAATGTGTAAATCACTGGTAAAACATTTTGGATTCCAGATGTGTCAAGTGCAACATAAAACACATTTTGAAATATGTTTCAAAGCAACAGAAATTGGCTTCAGTCAGAAAGGGGCTTTTTATTGCATACCAAAAAGATGATTATGACTTCCAAGTTGAGGTTTGCATCTGAATTGTAATGCCATGACAAACATATTGTTGCATACAGAGAGACGGTTTGTTGTTGCTATCTCTCTCTTTTTTGTGTTTTTTTTTTTTTTTTTTGCCTAGAGAACTCTGTCCAGGATGTTGTAAATTATAAAAGGTCACCTTAGCAGACAGGTCATGAAAACTATCAGTTTTGCATAACTCCAACTTACAACCTCCATAGACTCTGAAGTGAAGAGGAATGTATTCTGTTTATCACCTTGTACTGTGAGACTAGATGGAGATCAAAGAGAGCAGGCATTAAAAAAAAAATATTTGGTCTATATGGTTTCAGTATTGTACTTTTACTTTCAGTAGACATGGACCTCTGTGATATTTAAACCAAAGCATAAAATACCTGATGAAAAAGCAGGTTCAAAAATGAGCCAGTCCCTGTGTGGAAATGCTATACTAGCGCACATGGTTGTTTTTGAGTATTCCCATCGTTTTACTAGTTAATTTCAAATTATAAAGTAGAGTGGGATTATAATTACGGGACGGCAGTGGTTCAGTGGTTCATGTAGGTTGTCTACAAACCGGAGGGTTGTTGGTTCCATCCCCGGCTCCACCTGACCAAGTGTCGAGGTGTCCATGAGCAAGACGAGCTGGATGGCGCCTTGCATGGCTGACACCGCCATGGGTGAATGTGAGGCAATATGTAAAGCGCTTTGGTGGCCATGGGTCTGTTGAAAGCGATATATAAATGCAGTCCATTTACCAAATGCAGTCCATATAGTAGCGCTCAGGGTTGTTTTGGAGTATTCCCGCCGTAAGTAAGTATTTACTTACTAGTTAATTTCAAATTATAAAGTAGACTGGGATTATAATTTCACCTGTTTTATTAATGTAGGACATGACGTACAATTTGTAATGCAAATAAATATTTAAAAAGAGTATGCCTGCCATATTCTGCTCCCTGTGATTAAGAGACTCAAATGATAGTGATATGCATTTTTAGAGCTGTTTTTTCTTTTCCTTATTTTGTATGGGATATGGCATTGTTTGTAAATTAAAATGTATTCTAAAACTATATAAATCTGTGAATTGCTGATCTATTTGTCTTGCTAAAGATTAGATATCATTTAATAAAGGATGCATTTTGATAGCTCTGGGGTAAACTCTGTTAGATGCTTTGTGGAAAGATGTGCCAGTTGCTAATTGTGATAGTAAACTTTACTTACGATCTGTGTGAAAATGCTTTTTTGTGGATTTTGTTTTTGTTTTTTGTAGTGCTTGTAATAGTACGTAGGACTGAAGGTGTAACAACAGTTTATAGATAATCTTTACCGTCTGAACAATAAAAAAAAAATGTTATATTACAAGTAGGTATGCAAAGGTGATGGAAAGATGCACTCTAACTTTAGTTAGATGAACCCATGTTCAGTTTATTTGAATAATCCAAAGTGAACAAAACGAGAAGATAACTTGAACAAAAATAGACATGGAACATGTTATGAATAGACTAAACATAAACATAAACTTGACTTGACTCACTGACAGCAGAATACACAAACCACAATACTCGACAAGAAAACATGGCAAACATGAGGGCTTAAAGGGATAGTTCAGTCAAAAAAGAAAATTTATGGGACCCCATTGAATTCCATAGTATTTTTATTTATTTATTTATTTTTTCATACTGTATAAGTCAATAGTGCCCATCAACAGTTTGGTTACCCGCATTCTTCAAAATATCATCTTATGTAGCAGAATAAATACCTTCATACAGGTTTATAAACAATTTGAGGATGAGTAAATGACGATCATCCCCAGTGTTGGGTAAGTTACTTTAAAAAAAAAGTAATTAGTTATAGTTATTAGTTACTTCTCACAAAAAATAACTGAGTTAGTAACTGAGTTTCATAATTACAAAAGTAACTAATTACTAGAGAAAGTAACTATTGTTTTTATTTAAGTAACTATTTATAAAATAGTAACTACTTAAATATATATATATATATATATATATATATATATATATATATATATATATATATATATATATTGAACTTGGATACCTCCAATATTAAATATGTTGAATGAATGAAATGGACACTAAATAGAATAAATTATTATTATAAAACCTTTTACCTTAATCTACACTATTTTAATGTTGCTGTGGGACAATGTGAGAGACACCTATTAACTTAAATATTAAAATATTATAATTACTATAGTGGAACTTAGGAATTTAGAATAATTTTAATATTTATTGCACAGACCACAACTTGCAAACAAATACGTCTACAAATAAATTATGCTTCTTAAGAAATGTACCAAAAATAGCAATAAACAATATACATACACATACACTCTTTGTAGTGCAAATTACAATAATAAAACTCACACACCTTTAAAACTGGGAGACATACTGTAGCCTACTTGGAGTATTTTCTTCCTCACAAAAGTAAACAGTTTAACAAAAAGTGTTCACAATATAATATGGAACAATGTACCAACATAAATAATAATAATAAAATATAATATTTAGGGGTTTTAGTTTTATAAAACCTACAGAGAACGTCATCATCAGAGGTTATTTGTGCCAAATTCTAGGCTCACAACCATTCAAACAAAATATGTTTTCTTTGAATGTTCCCTGCAGGTTATTTTTGAGTTTTATTGTATAACCATGTAAATGAATTAAAATGTTGCAGATTATACCAATAGGCTACAGATATTATTCTAATGCTAAATGTGTAAATGTGTGTGATCGGACACACTCGGTCTGTCTCTCGCCATGTCGAGTGCACTCTCGGACACACTCGGCCTCTCTCGCGCACTGTCGAGAGCTCTCACGGTGTTAGCTTCGCTTTTGTCCAGTCTGGCGCCTCTCTCACACACACACACACACACACACACACACACACACACACACACACACACACACACACACACACACACACACACACACACACACACACACACACACACACACACACACACACACACACACACACACACACACACACACACACACACACACACACACACACACACACACACACACACACACACACACACACACACACACACACACACACACACACACACACACACACACACACACACACACACACACACACACACACCAGAGAAAAAAAATAACCAATGAAAATACATAACTGATAACAAGTCAATAAACCTATGAGAACATAATACATTTACTAATACTGCCTTCACTCCATGTTGTAATTTCTGTAAAGAAAGCCCCGTATGCTTTCAAATCACTCTAACAATTTGATGTCACTGATCGGTCTGCACAGTGGCTCTTCAAGTCGAACACACCTTAAATCTGCAGTTGTCAGGTGGTACAAGTCATAGCTCTCAGAAAATGTAAGTGTTAATGTAAGTTATTCAAGCATGTAAAGGCTTTTTACAGTATAGAATTGTTATGGTAATAACAACATGGCATGAACGCATGACAAGATCACATTAGAAGAACATGGAATCACATGACATGAACAAACTTCAAATTAAAAGACATGAAAACCTAAACATGAGACAAACCCCCAAATCAAACGTTACAAGTACACACCCTTAATAACATTTTTCAAATGGGTTAAATGGAAGACGATGCATTTTGATGTGTTCTGTGATTCCTCTAAAAAAGTAACTTCACACAGTCCCCATGCAATCCATTAGCCATTTAGTTTTTAGTTTTTTTCCCCAACAAAAAGAGCCATGACACAGAGTAATTAGTCAGAATCTTCAAAAGAAAGTCTCCTAGTTATCATAGGCATTACCTGTGAAATGATATGGATGCGGAAGAGCAGCGCTGTCTAATTTTCATTTCAGAAAGTCTCCCACACTGTGATGCCATGGCTGACTGTCAAAAACCTCTCTATTAATCTGTCAGTCACACCATTTCACTGGCAGAATTAAGTAAATAGCATCTCATATTTTATGAGAGAGCGTATTTCCAGAACTGCCATTACAAAGACTGTACCAGGTCTCATATGTCCTATTTAGGCATACAAAATGTACAAAAGATGATGTGGACTGTTGAAAAACATCTTGTGATTATAGATATGAAACCTATTTCTGTTGAAATTTTATTTTCTGTTCTCATGTCTTCATGTTAAATTCAGAAATGTATTATCAAAGAACACTAACAAGCTTTAATTGAAGGCTAATTGTCCTGAACCCATCATGGGTGTTAATATTCCACCAAGAAGGGCACAGTTAGATTATGAGATGTGAATATTATCTCTGTTCTTGCAAATTTCACTCATCCAATCTGTTGCTAATGGTAATAACTGCCATTAAATGCTTTCTCAAGAAATGCCACAGTGTATTTAGCTCATCGTCTTAGTCACCAAAGCGGAAAGGCATTACTCTTATCATTTCATCCACACTATTGTGCTGTACTAGACTCTCTTTTTAATTTCCTCATACTGAGTCTGACATGTATGTAAAACTTGAATACCTGCTTATGTCAGGTGCAGCTGTGTAGGCCAAAGCCAGACGTTTTGGCATTGGTTTAAAGTTGTTGCTGTTTGTCTGACAGTTTAGTGATTTACAACAAGTGAGATCTAAAAATTCATTACACTAATTTATTTGGCTGTGTTTACATTGCAAGTCTTAATGCACAGATCTGGTCTTTTGACTTTATCCATTTTTATCCAAATACACTACTGTTATAATAACAATAATAACTAATAATAATAATACTGTTATTAATATTATTATTAACAAATCATCAGCCTAAATGTTGACTATTTACAGTCACATTAATATAGAATTTAATTTGTTTACAGAATGTTTACATCTGCTATTTCTTTCAACATTGCTAAATAAATCAGATTTTGAAAAGTTAACTATCAGTTTTATAATTAATCAAGTTAAATCTACATTTAATTACTCATGACAAGCGACATAAAATGTAAAGAATTAGGTCTTTGCACACTGAGTTTGAAATTCTCATTCGAAATTTCCGCATGAAAAAAAACAACAAAAGAAAAATGACCTCACATTGTCAATCACGGTTACACACTGCCTCCAAAACTTTCGTATGTCGTAAAATAATTCTGATCGGGTTCGATTTTTTTTTTTTTTTGGCATCCGTAGCAATAATATTGAGAGGTGTTTGACAACTCAGAGCCACCAAATGATGAATACGAAAAACGCATACGAAAATTGACTTAGTGTGCAAGGACCTAGAGATCTCAAATGAGAACTGAAATGATAGTAGGATGCCAACACAAAACAGAATAACAGATTATCACAAAAAGTACATAACAATTAAATAGATAAATTGACATGATATGTTGATTTAGTTGGGTTAGGGTATATAATAAGAAAGAGACTGTGCTGTGACATTAAACGAAACTTGCCTGGAAAATGCAGCAATTAACCAAGCAAAATCAAATATTCCAAAAAGCTGTGTATATAATATGTTGTTGTCTTATGAAAGCTGCACATGCACAATTCAGCATGTGAAACCATTTGGAATGAGAGATAACACTTAAGAGAACCTTATTGGCATAATGAATAGACACAGAAATAACGTCTGGATGAAAAAGTCGAAAGTGCAAGAGGGGAAACTGGAATGCTGAAGACAGCGCAGCTGCAGCATGAGGGGAATAGTTTACCCTTGAAGTGCACATAGTGTTTCAATGACACATTCTCATGCAGACCTCAGAGATAAACGTTGTACATGCCGGCGGGAGCAGTTGTTATTATGCATGACATGCTAATATTCTGTTTAGCAATGACAATGCCAGAGCATTAGAAGTGTTTAAATCCGGTCTCCATCTGGTCTGCCACATAGACAACACAAATCAACATGGCCTAGTGTAACGTTTATCTCTCATTCTTTCCGAATTTGCAGCATCAAGTATATCATTTGTTTAATGGTGCTCATGTTTAATCAATCTGAGTTGTAACAGCTTGTGACAGGCTTAGAGACGTCTGTGGTGGTTCATCATTCCATGGACAGAGCTCTGCCTTGTGTACATTCTGCTGCTATTTCTCCCTAGTGTTTCCTATTGTAACTGACCAATACGAGATGCACAGCATAATACCTAAATCAGTCATTCTCATCAGGCCACTTCTCTATCCAGATGGAACAGGAAAAAAAGCTAGTTGAGTGTTTAAAGCAATGCTTGCATGAACGGTTGGTAAGTATCTAGCACAGTCTTTGTGTCCCTTATTGCTGGTCATTTCCGGGTATGAATTCCTGTTCATTTCAAGGTCATTTTCCATAACACTGCATCCTCATTCTCTGCTTAAAGTTTACATCATATGAAGTGAAGTTAAGCAGCATGGAACTGATTAGGAAGATCCCTGACAACATATCAAGGGAGTTCTGTAGAAGGTATTTCACAGAAAGAAGCACCTGGGGCCTCATTTATAAAACTGTGCGTAGGATCCTTACTAAAAGTGTACGTGCGCCAGAAAGCCAAAAATGGCGTATGCAAAAAAATATTCAGACTTATAAAGCCGTGCGTACGCCATGACCTGCGCAGAATTCACTTTATAAATCCTAGTTAGCGGAAGATTGTGCGCACATGCGTCTCCTCCCCGAAACAACCATATATGGAGCTTACAACGCCTAGTTTTAATATGCATATCCTCATCTGCATATCATTTGCACATGATTATTCACCCACGTGATAACATGTTTAACGGTAGGCTACAAGACATCAGGAAAATATGAAATGCGGATGTGCTGTCACATTAGTTACATTAATAAAAATCATTTAGTAGCCTATCCTTGCCTATTTTTGAATAAATAAATCAAATAGTGTAAAATACATTTCGGAGAAAGTTTTTCTCAATCTTTTCCACTGGCCAAAGAGTATTTTTAATTGATTTATGTTTTTAATGGAAACAGATAGACCTCGTTGTGCATTATTTGCACGGAACTTTTTTCTCAGACAATCTGCTATTATCATGATAAGCAATTATCTCTGTAGTTAAAACATAAAAACACAACATGCCAGAGGAAAAGTGTTCGAAAGAATTGCATCCACAACAAATATTTCTATTAATTGATAATAAAAAATGTTGTAACTTCTCAGTAATGATTTCATGTAATTTAAGTGTTTAATCAGAATGGCATATTTAATCTAAATCTTTACAACAGAAGTAAAACAAAGTTTAAATCATTATTTTATTTATTTAAACTGTTATTGTGAACATGAACTGTATTTATGATTAGGACTTATAAGGAAGATTTACGGTTTTAGATATGCGTTATGCTATGCGTCAGTTTCACTTCACGGCCCAATGCGCTCGCTGGCGCGGACATTTTAGAAGGGATGGATGTTTGCTTCATGTGATAGGCTTGGTGAGTGAAATTATATTTGTATTATCTTTCTGTATATGTATAATTTTTATTTAGATTTTCTGTCTAAAAGTGACCACAAAGACATTTAACTCCAGCTCACCATCGGTGTCGCCAAACTGCTCCATCTCCAAAATGTTCGTACGCATGGGTCAGAGTTTGCATGAAGATGCGCAAATTTTCCAGTCAAGTTTGTTTTTATAAATCACAACTTGTGCGTCGGAAGTGGCGTACGCCAGGGCCTGTTTTGTGCGTACGCAATGGTTATAAATGAGGACCCTGGTCCTTTTGGAAAAAAAAATATAGGAAAGAAAAGAGAGAAAGAAATGGAAACAACCACTGCCTTAACCTAAAACCCACTTTATTTCCTCAAAGTAGCCCGAAAGCCAGAGGTCCTCGCATTGAAGAGTGTGGAAAGATAAATGTTCCCATATCTAAAATTAAATAAAATTAGCATACTTGTTCATCCTACATAAAAAAAGTCTGTCAAGCAAAGAAGAGATAGTGATGATAGTGGTAATCTGGTATTAGCCAAAAGTTTAATAATGTTTCCTATCAGTGCAATCGTCTTCAAGAAAAGTCTGAAATTAATGAAAAGATAAATGTAAAAAGTTTGAGGAAGTGTACAGGACTTTTGCAAACTCTAGATAATTCCACCAATATAAATTAAATACATTTTTACTGTTTCTATGAATACCAAATCAGTTAATTGACATTATCTAGCCACATAAAGCACTCATTCAAAGATAAAGGGCAATAAGTGGTGCTTTTCACATGGACGGTCAAATTCAGCCATTTTAACCTATTGAGCAAATCCAAAGGAGATGTGCAGGTTATGGAGAACGGGTTAAGTGTTTTGTTGAATTGTTTTTTTCTTTTAATTTTATTCTTGTGTCTTTGTTGGCCCTGAAGTGCTAACCGAGCCCTGGAGAACTAATAAACTAGTCTGAGTACAAGTGCCAAGCTTTTAATAAAAGAGGATGACAGCGTGTTCTCTGAGAGGAAGTAGTTCTGGAAGCATACTTTACCGTGTAAAATTTTTACTAGCAGTTTTGATGGCTCTTAATACATTTCATCCGTAATATGCGTGTGAATAATTTATAAATCATTTATATCAAATTTTACAATGAAGCTCTTTGATGCAGTTGCATTAGAAGCTGTCCTTTCGTCTGTCTTTGGCTCCTGTTGTTTTAAGAGTAGAGGAGACCACAGTGTGCCTTACAGAGCCAGTAGTTTGGCAGGTTCATTTTTCACATGATTTAATGAGGTGCTGAGCTAAACCAAAGAATCTGAGGTCTCACTGTAATCATTGCATTTTATTTTCTTACCAGACACACTAAATTAATAGCACAAATTAATAATAAAATTTGTATGGCAATATACCATTAACGTTAGCCTATATTTTATAGAGGATCATCATATTTGCGAGTCATTGGCATGAAAAAGTTTGAAAACTCCTGGTCTTCATCATGTTAACATTTTCACATTAACTGAAAAATATCCGAATTAAACAGGACACGGAAGACATGTGTAAAAGTTGTGCTAAGAAGCAAAAAAAAAATGTTTAACTCAAGATGAGACTCTTATCACAGATACAGAGTCATCCAGATACAGTTCACTTTGTACATGGCCATATTTAGCACTCTAAAACAGGACTGCGATCATTCTGCTGCTGTGAGTCTGGCCTTTGATATCACAAATTGTCAGGTTGTCAAATCTGCTCTGTATCATTTTAAAAGTGAAGAGTTTGTTGTGGGCTGATGTCCTAAGACCACATGACAGTTATGCGTTTGGAGTGTGCTGCTGCCATATTGCCTTTGTTTTAGCCATGTAATCTTGTCTTTTGGCACTGACTGTTGTTGGAGCCATTCTGAACTGTGTCAGACAGCTGTTTGCTGTCTGCTGTTGTTCCCTTTTGCAATCTGTTCCTGTTATCACAGACATAGTCATTTTGTCATCATCAGCCACCAGGGTTATTTGACCGAAGATGACCAAGTTTAGCTTCACTCCTGTGTTTCTGTCTGTCCTGGGATACTTACATGGTTTCATTTGCAGTAAAATTATTACTATATTAAATATAGCCTTATATTTTACCCAATCAAGATTGATATAGGGATACATGTTCAGCATCATCCTTATCATCATAATCATCATCATCTTTCATTCATTATCCAATCCAATTTCATGAATTTCGTCTCTATACAATGCATTGTATTTATTGTGCAATTTATACGCAGAAATTCGTTTTTACGTGAATATGATACACTGTAAACCCATTGGGTAGGATTAGTAGAGTGGGGTACGTCCATATTAAATGTTTGGGTAGGATTAGTGGTGTGGGGTACGTACATATACCATGGCATAAAGTGAGTATCATATGCATGCGAAAACTGCATATCATATGCACGTAAAAACAATTTTTTGCATATAAATTGCATGATAGAAACAATCTGTGCAATAGAGACTCATTTCATGAGATCAGGCTGCATTATCGGTATCAGTTATTGTTTATATCCTTATAATTTTACATTTAGATTTAGATTACATTTTACATTTCATTTAATGATCAATCAATGTTTATATTTAAAACACTAATAGTTTAATAAAGGACTGTTTAGCAAATCCTCTTTTTTAAATTGTTTAATACATTGAACAGAATGTTGATGCCTAAAATTACTTGTATAATTTAAAATGACTGATTTTAATTTTTAGTGTTTTATTTTATTTTTCATTTATTCCATAATGTGAAAAATAATTCTCATCTTAGTGGCCCATCCATACAACCCGAAAAGCCGGGGAAAAGTCCCATGATCGCTAAGAGTAAAACAGATCTATGCTCTCTGTGAAATTGCAAAACTTTGCCACATGATATGAAATCCATAGCAACAGGACGCACCCCCTGTCCCTTGAGATGAGCAGTCATTTTCGCTCGGTGGAACAATTTGACATAAATTCCCTCTGCACTGGCATGGTGAAGATGAGGTGCAAGTGGATCTTTTAATAGCTAACAGGGTGGGGATGTTTGATTTTCGAGCATACTCCTCCCCACAACAAGATCACAACATGGAAAAGATAAGTTAACAATGACAAGTAAAAGATTAGCCCTGACACATCTGAATGGATGAAATTGATCCTCTTTGTCATCTTTGTAAAAAAGAGCTTCATTTGTGGAGGAATATGGGATTTACTGTTTGTGTACAGATGTAATGAATCAGACAGAGGAGATGACTGGCAGACAGAAATTGGAGCCTGGGAATAGAGCCCATCTGACATGCTCAGCACAGCAGTTAACCACAGTCCTGCTCCTCAGCCTCTCCTCTGTCAAGGGACCACACACGCTCACTCTTCTGCTTACTCACTCAATCAGGTTTCTCAGTCTCATTCCATTCTCCATTGGACTGCTTAAAACTGTTTGTAATTGTCATTCAGGAACACATACATTGGGACACCCCTTTATTTTACCAACAAAGTCTCATTGGAAAAACTTACTTGTTGCGACATTTCTACAAAATAATATTGTGTTGCTTCTAGCATGTTTTCAACAATTTCAATGTGAAATATCCAACCCGATCTCATGACAATTCGTATGAATTTTACGAGATGGCTAATTCCATTTCATATTAATTCATACAAATGAGCTACCCATGACCCCGCCCCTAAACCTAATCGTTACTGGCCTTTAGACAAATGAATTCGCACGAATCAGTCACATTTTACTCACTCGTACGAATTTGTATGAATTGGTTGTGAGATAGTGTTGTATCCAGTTAGTGTGGCTCTAAAAGCATGTTCACAGATGAGTGTGAACAACATGTTATTACACTGGTTGTTTTTTGCATCGCAGCAGTTCAGAAAGTAAACGTACGGTGATGGGTTGCTAAAGGTAAATGCTATATTGTGTTTGAAAATAATGTACTAAACCCCACCATCAACTTAATCGTGTTAAAAAAAGAAAAATGTGTGCTAAAAACACATTAGCATTTTAGTTTGCGCGTCTTTGAGATATTTTATTGTGACACACGGGACTCGTACGCAAGCTCTCCACAACTTAAGTGCAACACTCTACCAGGTGAGCTACAGAGTAAGTTTACTATGTTAGAAAACCCTATACATATCGAGCTACAAATGCAAATCATATGGTACATTTTTTTAAGATGCTCATAACATAGTCTTTATTAATCGATAACCTGCCCCAGTAATCATAATTTGTGTGAAAAGAAATAAAAGTTGGTGTTGTACTGCCATTAGAGTTCATTTCCTCTGTAAGCTGCTGTGAATTGAAAGTATTGGTTCGTTTTTTGATTGTTGTTATTTTGCTACATTTTTCCAATGAGCCTTCTGGATGTTTTTAAGAGTATTTTAAGAGAGGAAATAATTCTGTGTAGCAAATTGTTGACACCCCTTTTAAAGTTGTGTATACACTGTTTGACCTTATATCAGCATTTGCCTCATTGAAATGCAAAATCTACACAATCTTTGGGTCAATCGGCTCTTATTAGAGCAGAGGCCATCATGATGACCAAGGTCTGTAAATTATAATATGTTAAAATCCAGGTCCACAGATAAGAATTGCAATCTACAGAAACACTAAACCCATATCAATCTTTTGATAATAGGGTATTTTATGCTTAATCTGAACAGCTTTGAAAACTCTGAAATGTCACCGCTGAGTGTTGTTTGTAAATGCTGGTAATTTCATTTATACTCATGAGAAATTGCACTGACATATGTTCAGTGTATGCTCATTATCACAAGCGTAATGAGTCATGCATCCTTATTTTATTTTTAAAACTTTTTTTAAAATGACAAGTTTGTCTCTCCTTCCATTCCTCCCTCTGCCTCACCTCCTTTGTCTGCCTCTCTCACTCTATCTCTCTCCCACTCCACCCCAGGGCCCAGTCATAGGGGAGAATGTGTGGCGGGGAGATAAAGAGGCTTGTCGCACCGCTTGATAGCCATTCGCTGATAAGATCTAGTTGCTGCCCATCAGGCTAGCTCATAGCAATGGCTGTCAGTGTCGTCCTCGGAAATTTGTCAGATGCACAAGCCTGTCATATCACTGACATCCCATAAAGAGCACATACACAAACAGGTCTTTGGTAGGATTCATTACCCTCTGATGGCTTCTGGATGAAAGGGGGAGACATCACAGTAATGACCCTCGATAGGAATTGTTTTGGCAGCAAAGAGAACAGAAAACAGTAATTTTGATGTTTGATGTGGACAAAACAAACCTCCTCTGACATATGTATTTCTATAGGTTTTAAAATGTGTTAAGTGGATGCTCATGAGTAAGATATGTCTTTTTGTTTTTTAATGTGTCGAAACAGATTACAGTCTGGTTGTCAGCAGACAGAAGGAGACAACAGGTAATATAATTCACAGAAAGGTTTATTGACAAGTGACAGGTGAAGCTGATCGAGTGGGTGGAGCTGAAGGGTCTTGTGTTGATGATGGCGTTGCATCCATGGTGTTGGTAATCCCACCAAAATTATGATGAAAATGTTTGTTAATGAATGCTTTTTTAACCTAGCTGAACCTGAACAGTGAATGAACTCCGGTAAACTGAAGAGCTTTGCTAGGAGGTTAATTAATCAAAATTTTCGCTCTTTTAAATGTTCGTACTTATATTCAGCAAGGGTGCATTATTTTATTCAGATTAATATTGACTGATGCAATATTTAATGAATATATATATACATATATATATATATATATATATATATATATATATATATATATATATATATATATATATATTTGTCATCCAAAAAAAGTAAAAATAAACACTGCATTAGAAATGTCCCTAATTTCCCTAACTAGTTATAATTAAGGGACAGATAAACATAATTATGTTCAGTAAATTTGACAGAGATAATACTTTTACAATCAGTTGGTCTTTACCAAATCAACCTGTTCCCAGGCCCTCATGTGTCAGGACCATGTCAAATAGCATCATTAGCCGCTTTTCCACTGTCGGCCAAGTGCGAGCCAGGCCTAAAAAATGTGCCAGGCGGGGGTCCAAATGCCTCAGACCTCAAGCAACAAGGGCAAAATCAAGTTGCATCTCAAGTTGCCCCCCCCCCCCCCCCTCCTAAATAGCCCACACCATGTCATCCACTGACAGTAAACTACAGATAGCAAAATGAGCATAACAGAAGCGAGCGTTTGGTCTTAAGGTTCCAGCTTTGATATTTGACCAATGTTTTGCAATAAAAATGTTACAGTGACAGTAATTTATTAGTTTGTGTCAGGAGTGCACATCAATTACGCTGAATCAAACTGGTATTTACCATTTCGCATAAAATGAGGAAGGAGAGGAAGCACTGCTATTGTGTGTCTCCTCCTCCAGACGAGGCATTGTCCCTGTCTAGTACTGCAAGGCCAGTCTAAACAATTAACCCACATCTTTGTATTGTCACCAACATATTGCATCTCAAACCTCATTCTCACAGAGTCATCTGAATTTCCAGCCTGTTGTGTAAGATACAAGAGAGACAAGAGCAAGAAACAATGAGCATCCTCAACCCGCATCTTAGATATACTGTACCTCCATTGCTTTAATGTTTCTAAGGGGGTAATCTCTCCACACTGCACTGTAAAAAAGAAAAAGTTAGTTCAACTCAAATTTTCAAGGCAACCGACTGCACAGAATTTTTGAGTTGAAGATATGAACTTAATTTTTTAAGTTTTAAAGGACTACAATTATTAAATTGCGTCAGCTAAGTTTTTTAAGTTCTGACAACTAAGTTTTTTTAATTCAAGTTACTGGAACTTTCAAGTCTGTAAAAGCTTACTATTTTGAGTTCAGATTACCATCCCCTGTAATAACTTGTTATTTTGAGTTTAAATTACCCCCTCACATTAAATCATCCACTGACAGTAAACCAGTTCATTTATGCATGTTTATTTGAACGACTTTGGCACAAACAGCTTTACAATTCCACAATGTAAACAAGTAATCTTATATCCAAAGCAAATACATCAGGTTTCAGAACCGTAATATGGGCAGGTTTTTTTTTCTTTCCGACTCTTGTTGAGACCTTACAAATAATGCAATATAGCCAAAGATGACCAATAAACAGTTGTATAGTGCCTAAGTATTAATTCAGAAATGTGTAAATCCCCAGCTGAAAAAGCCACATTATCTGAACTTTCTGAATTATCTGAACTTTGAAATTAGCCAAAAAGGCAAACATGCAGGCTATAACAGTAATGGTGAAATACAGCTTGCTTCTACTGAACAATCAATACCGTAGTCTCTTGACTGTAATATGACAGCTACACATAAAATATTTGTTTTTATTTCAAATAAAGCACTTGTGTGCAGAGCAAATAAGGCACATGTCAATAAGTTGGGGAAATCAAAAGGAAAAATATAAAAACTATAAGGTGGTCTATGTGAAGACTTACAAAATATACAAACATAATAAATGAACAAACATGGTAAAAGAAATCTTCCCCATGGACACTTGCCACATCAGCAAAGATGCAGACTATAACAGCAATGCTGAAACAAAGCTTGCTTCTACTGAGAAACAATCAATAGTCTTGTGACAGTTATATGACAGCTACAAATAACAGATTTGTTTTTAGTCAAAATAAAGGAACAACATAAAAACTATAAGGTGGTCTATGTGAAGACTTACAAAATATCCAAACGTAAATGAACAGACATGATAAAATAAATCTACCCCATGGAAAATGAATCACTGGTTTATCAGCTTGGTCTTGAAGCTCCGGACACGCTGTGAGCAATTGGTGGACATTTCCATGAAAATGTGCTGGATAGTTTCAAAGGTATACCTGATGTCTTTTGGGAACTCCATGTTGAGGGCATAAAGCAAGCCAAAAAGATACGCAAGCGCAGTCGGGGTGTCTGGGATATCTTTCAGGACAATGGTTTCCTCCAACACAAGGGCAATATTAATGACTGCGTCGTTGTCATCATCAAGCACTGTGAGGACCCCCATCTTGATGCCTTTCATCTGTTTGTCATCTGTATCAGTTGCCTGACAAAACAAAAACAACACTGAAATAATGTCCTGTAGAAAACTAGTCAATAAAAAGTGATGTCTATTTGTGTATGGCCTCTTTGCTATACAACACTACTAAAAGCTGAAGGTCTTCCAAGCTGCACTCACCAGGCATCTAGAGAAAAGCTTCCCAGTATTCTCCCGCAGAAATATGGGAAGACCTTCCACAGCTGCCTGTCTGCGATGACTTGTGATGTCAGATGTCTGTTTTGGAAGAATATAAAGACAAACAAATACTTTTGTTTAGCTCTGTGAAATGTACTTGTGCATGTGCACTTGTGCTTGTTCCATTTGTATTCCCATTTCTACAATTGTGCATGTAGGCAGATAAAATAATTGCAGCCTCTGTTAGTTTATTAGTGTTTCTTTTTGTCTTTTAAGGATAAGTTCACTATATTGCACTTTGAGCCCCCTTTCTGGGTTATCTTGGATGAAATAGAGTGTTTGACGAACAGTCAACGAACACCACTAACCAATCGGTGAGTTGCACATCTTTGAAAACAAACGTTTAGGGTTGATTTAAAGACAGGTTTGTGAATGCATGTAGCTAGCCATTCTGAAGCATGCAAAGTGCAAAACCGTGAACGTATCCTTTAAATATTACTGTATTAAATAGTCAATCAAGATGGAACTCGCTCACCAATGTAGCTGATGCAAAAAAAGAATTAAGTTATATTACATCAAAAGTGCAGAGTGCTAGCTTGGTAGTTCCTTCTTGATTAATGGTTTAAATTTTAGTGGACAAACTGAAGAAAAGGCCTTATATAACAACCTGTTTGTCAAGCATTTCCAAAAGGGTTTCCATCTCTCGACTAAAGGCGCCCTTCCTGGCACGATACAATTTCAGCAGACGAGGGGTGAACATCTCAAGGGCAGCTTTAAATGTTCCCATCAGGTCCTTGGTGGTCACACGAGTGAACTCTTGACAAATCTGAATGAAAGAAATGCAATACAAATACAACAAGCTGATAGTGTGATTTCATTGTTATAATTAAGTCTGCAAACTCAAAGCCATAATACAAATGAACCTACATACACTATTATGAAAAAAAACATAACACAAATGTAAACAAATGCACCAAGTTCAAGAAAAAAAAAAGATGCCTTACCTGTTCTTCAAGAAATAGACCAGGCCACCTCTCCAGAACCTCTGAGACCATGGGCTCCATCTCTACAATCTCCATTCTCCTAAGGGAGAATGTGATGTCCATCTTCTGTCTGATTAACTCCATGTCCTTGTTTTTCTTCTTCATGGCTTCAACCAGGGAAGACCTCAGGTCTTCCAAGTCATCCTCAGTGTAGCTTTCTGGGTGATCTGGTACATGGTTGACCTCACCTCGTTTTGGTTTTTTCAAGGAAAACCTTCCCTCCGGACCACCATCCCCATCATCATCATCTCTTCTTCGCCTGTTGACACCATGATCATCCGCCTCCTCCCTTCTTGATCTCCTGTTGACACCAACCTCATTACATCCAGCTTGACGCAGTTTTGATCTGTAGTTCCCCATCTTGTACTTTATGCTGGTTGTCCATCCTGCATATCCAGTACCACCACCAGGCTCTTTGAGGCAGGGATGTTTGATGACAAGTTCAGCAGCAACAGAATCGAACTCATGTTTTTCAGGGTAGGCTTTCACAGAAAATATTTCTTGTGCCAACTTGTCCAGAATCTCTTTTTTCACATCTCTGGTTACATGTAAACCCTTCCCTAATGTTTCAAACGTGTCATTCCCCTTGCGGAGTATCAGTTCAACATCATAAGAGAATTCTGGCACTGGGAACGGTGTGGGCCACTGTGCAACGTTCCTCCTATATGTCCGCACAACTGAAGATAAGCTGTGGATTGAGTCTGGAGATCCAATGATGGCTGTGTCAAGGGAAGAGATGGAGGATGACCGAGTTGGTGTTGGAGGTGGTGGTGATGGCATGTCCTCATTGCTCCACAGAATATGCAAGACAGCCTTTTCTGAAGGTAACTCTGCTATGTCAATCAGGTTGCAAACTGCCTGGCCAAAGTCTGAGTCTTCATACTGTATACAGAATTCACCCACAAGTTCAAGTTTTTGACGCAGTTCATTGTACAGTTCCTCTAAAGTTTCAGGGGCTTTGGTCAGCCGAATCTTACGGACGAGTTTGGGATTTATGTGGACCAAAAGCAACAAAGCCTGTGAGGACAAAAGAAGAACAGTTATTTGCATGACACTTTAAACTGAAGCCATATACAGTTATGGCCAAAAGTATTGGCGCACCTCAAGAATTGTTGGTTTTTAAGCAAAATTCGCACACTTTTGAAGGTTTTTTGATAAAATAAACAAACCAGGATATTTTCAATAGTTTAACACAACTGAAACAAGAATTGGTTTCCCCAAATGTAACAGAATGTATCACCAAAATACTGCGGGAAGTGAATACTGCATGGTCGAAAGTATTGCCACCCTTCACAACAAGTGTCTTTTGCTGTGATAAAAGCACACTTTTCATTGTTAAAATCCAGTGCTAAGGTTATGGGTAGTCAGATGTCAGCTGTGGTAGCGCTCCTGAGAAATATCGCCCATTTCTAATGGACGAAAATCTCCAGTTTACTCACTATACATCTCTGTTGGTTTATATGGACAGTATGAGGTTTTCAAGTAGAATCGAGTTTATTATCCTTTAGAAATGGGCTTATACTTCTCAGGAATGCTACCACAGCTGACGTCTGACTATCCATAACCTTAGCTGTGGATTTTAACAATGAAAAGTGTGCTTGTATCACTGCAAAAGACTGTTTACTGCAAAAGTTATTTTGAGCGCCAATACTTTTGACCATGCAGTATTCACTTCCCGCAGTATTTTGGTGATATTTTGTGTTGAATTTGAGGAAACCAATTTTTGTTGTTTCAGTTCTGTTGAGCTATTGAAAATATCCTGGTTATTACATAAAAACACCATCAAAAGTTTGTGAGTTTTGCTCGAAAACCAACACATCCGGAGGGGTGCCAATACTTTTGGCCATGACTGTACCTTGAACACTTAAAATCAAGTCATTAACACATGACAAAATTATGAAAACATACAAACAGAAAGGTGCTTACCATTTTAATTTACTGCAGTAGCCAAGCCCTTGGGGTCACCATCAAAGTTCTAGCAACTTGGTATGCAGCCAATGGGTGGTAGTCGTTCAAAGTCTCTGGATCCAGGATCTCTAAATCTGAGTGACAGTTATCAATGAGTTGGTAAGACCGATAATGTTCCATGTACCAAGATGATAACCTTGTGGTGACAAAATACACTTTCCACCACTTGTCCACCAATATGTGTAGTATTGTAAAGAATTCTGGCAGTCCACTGCAATGGACACAGGTTCATTTTCTAAGTCTGCTCTTAAACAGGTTCTGATATCACCATGCTTGTGTTTCCTACTTTTGTGTGAACTAAAAGTCTTTAGATTGTTTGTTTTAAAACTACATCTCAAGAAGGGGCAACAAACAGTCTCATGTTTTTTTAAATGGCGTCCAATGTGTGTGAAGAAAGACTGCTGCGTGCAGATTTCCCGGAATTCACATAGATCACAAAAAAAGGTGAATTTATCTTGTATTTTGGCTGTCCTACAATGTGATCTGGTCAAATGTGACTTTAAGGCGCCAGCTGTTTTAAAACTACATACACAGTCACTGTAAACACACGGCCAGTAAGCTCCTCTTCCGTGCCTGAGCCGATGGTGCCTAAGCAGACGCTCTTGATTTGCGCTGGCAAAGCTGCAGAAGCGGCACTTCATAGAAAACCTAGCACAAAAATAAGAGGAGAAAATTAACACAGTGACATACTTTGCAACCGTTCACGTTAATGCTGTTGAGCTTCAGGGCTAAAACACACAAAGGTATGGCTGGGTATTGTTCAAAATCTTTCGATCCGGTGCCAATTTCGATACCGGTTCCTCACGATACTAATTTCGATACCAATTTTATGGAATCCATTTTAACAAGATTACATAACACATTACCTCAGAAAAACTTTGGTTTTATTTTTTCTGTTTGACTTATGCTCCTTAGCCAGCGCACAAAGGAACAAAAAAAGCACAAAGGAACAAAAAATGTTTTATAAAGAGCTCATGCTCACCAAAGCTGAATTTTTTTAAAATAAAAAATACAGTAAAACTTGTAATATTGTGAAATAGTATGACAATTTAAAATCTTATTTGAATATATTTCAAAATGTTATTTATTGAAATTAATTGAATTCAAAGCTGAATTAACTAAATGATTACTTCAGTCACATGACCCTTCAGAAATATGAAAACAGTTTGCTGCTTAATATTTTGGAAACTATTATACATTTTTTCATGATTCTTTGATGAATAAATTCAAAAGAATTTTGAGAATTTTTTACAACAGTCATTTATTTAAAAACGAAATATTTTGTAACATTACATATGTTTTAATGTCACCTTTGATAACTTGCCTGAAAAAAAATTCTGACTAACCAACACATTTTTGAACGGCAGTGTACATTCAGTAGGTTATTATTTATTGCAATATAAACTGTCAGAGTGATAAACAAGGTATCTTTTCATTTACCAGTCGAAGCCGGAGCAACTTTTATGTTTACTCCGTGCACTGTCAAGCTCTTCATCATATTTGTCGTGGTACAGGTCTTTGCAGCAATTATTTTACCACAAATACTGCATCGCGCGCTGTTGGCATCGAGCCTGGAGAAATGCCCACACTTTTGATCGACTTTTCCACATCTTTAAGGTATTATGTGTGTGTGGTCGCGTCTCATATGAATATGTGCGCGGAGAGTTTGTGTGTGTGTGTGTGTGCTTTCGTGTCATTGAGCATGTGCGCGTACTGCGCGAGTTTGTGTGTGTGCTCGCGTATCATATAAGTATGCGCGTGGAAAGTTTGTGCGTGCACGCGTGCGTCTCATATGAGTATGTGCGCGGACAGTTCCGGGCGTCTTGTGTGTAGAGTTTGCGTGTATGTGCATTTCATATGTATTTGTTTGAGCACTGACGTTGACAAGTTAACTCCTTAGGTATCGAAATCTGGAACCGAACAACATGTCATTTTTCACTCGATAGAATCGAGGCAATTTAGTTTATTAACTAAAAAGTATCGAACTCGGTACCCAGCCCTACTCAAAGGTCGCATACTAGAAGCTATATCTACATAGTTAACTACCGTATCAAAGCGAAGTTTTGCATCACAGTTTTAGCTGCCTTGGTTGCAGCATGGTCACGAGCAGTAATGTGAACTATACGTTAACCACCGCCCCGGTGCTTCGGTTTCACGTCAATGAGCAAAGTAGACGTGCATAAAACAATGGAATGCCATCATTCATCGAAAATAACAAACATAACGGCAACACAAATCTTTCAATTAATATGTGGACAATTATTGAGCTTAGCTGTTCAAAATAAGCTAGCTTCTAACCGATTAGCAAGTGGGGGATTTTGTATTGCCATAAACGCCTCGCCTGGTTATGATTTATCGATTTTGTTTCCCGCAATGAAATGTAATACAAATACCAAATGCATATACATATTCATATAATTAACTTACCTGTTAGAAGGAATGTTTCTCTTCGACAAAGACGTCAGGGAAAGTTACTGCTGGCATCGTGAAAAGATGGCGGACGCAAACTTTCAAACCGTTTCAAACTGGAGCTCCTGGGAAAATCCTTGGAAACCCCGTCGCAGCCGGTTGCCATGACAAATTTCAAATGAGCATGCGCAGATAAGTTGACCTCACTCTAACTGGGTGTCAACTACAACTTCAAAATAAAACCAACTCAATTTATAACATAAGATGAACTTTTCCTCAGAAACGTCTGAAAGTGAGTTCAAGTGGCTTACAACAGATAGTTCAAGTTCCAACTAGCAATTTTATTGTCAGTGAATGCAAAAATCTTAGTAAGGTGAACAATTTTGAGTTGTCGTTTTTACAGTGTGTAACCTTTAATCCATGTGCAATTAGAACTGATTTTTTAACCTAAACTCAACAATAGATGAAGATAATGGTGCTGGAAGAGGACATATTTAGAGGAAACTGCTAACACAGCAGGTGCACCTTCATTTGAATCGGCATCAAATCAATATACAGGCCTGCCTGCCGCAAAGCAGCACTCTTGTTATTGCTAGGGCAAAATGATTGGGGGGATTTCTGCAGTTTCTCTCTAAATCTGTTTGTCCAGCGGTCTCATGAGAGAGCCCTGTATGAGCTCAGATAAGCTTTCTCTGTGTTTTACTCTAAGGCTTTTTGTTAAAGGGATAGTTCACCCAAAAATTAAGATTCTGACATTAATTACTAACCCTCAAGTTGTTCCAAGCACGTGAGACTTGTGTTCATGTTTGGAACACAAATGAAGATTTTTTTGATGAAATTGAGCAATTTCTGTCCCTACATTGTCAGCTACGCAACTACTACTTTGATGCCTCAAAAAGTTCATAAAGAGATCGTAAAACTAAATTGAGCCGTTTAGTAAAACATTTCAAGAGGCAACATCACTTTATGTGATAACCGGATTGAATTTAGGCTTTTATTCACACATAGACTGGTTTTATAATCTCTTTATGGACTTTTTGAAGCGTCAAACTGGTAAATGCGTAGACTGTCAAAGGAGGGAGAGAAATCGCATTTTATAAAAAAAGATCTACATTTTTACCACATTAGGGTGAGTTATTAATGACAGATTTTTTTTTATTATTATTTTTGGGTGAACTAACTCTTTAATTCCCTGTTCTCATGAGGGGGTTACCCTTTCCCTTTTTAAGAGTGCTTAGGAAGAAATATATTTTTATATTTATGTTAATTTAGCAATCCCACAAGTGTGCAACATTACAACAGTACGATGGTGAGTGTGATGTTTCTTTTAAACAAAAGCTCAATAATCAAGTAATTAATATTGACTAACTAATGTTTCTGACCAAATTTTTAGTTTATTCAGAGCAAATAGTGCCAACGCAAATTATTATAAAAGGCATAATCAATAAAACAACATAGAGACTGTAAACTGTCCTGAAACACTCAATATACAATTATATTTTCTAATACATATGATATAATATATATATATATATTCTCTGGACTAATAGGGGTAGTAATAGGGGTAATTTGTAACTTTACAGGAAGTTTTCTGTGATGGGTAGGTTTAGGGGTTGTGTTAGAGTTAGGGGACATAATATAAAGTTTGTACAGTATACAAATTATTGTAAATAGAAAGTCCACATAAAACATGAAAACCCAGTGTGTGTGTGTGTGTGTGTGTGTGTGTGTGTGTGTGTGTGTGTGTGTGTGTGTGTGTGTGTGTGTGTGTGTGTGTGTGTGTGTGTGTGTGTGTGTGTGTGTGTGTGTGTGTGTGTGTGTGACAACCTTGCAATTAGAAAGAGCCATTTTTAGATATTTGCGTGCGTGTTAGAAGACACTGGCATTCCAGATCGAACACATTGTCTTCCACACTGAGCATGTTAATTGCTTCTGAATCCATATGTTCACCCTCTCCATTGTGCATGTTTTCCCTCCTCAGCTCAAGAGGTGACACAGGAGGTCATATGATGGCCCCAGGTATCCAATGACATCATATGTCATGATGGTTTTATTGCTGTTTATACAGCATTATGGATCTCTGCATATATTTTAAAATTAAAAAAGCCTGTAAAACATTTGGGTTAGATGATCAGGCTTGAAAAAAATGTGATTGTATTATTAGATTTAATTCATGTAAAGAAATGGAGAACACTTTTTTTTTGCATGTGCTTTCTTTTAAAAGGGTTTGGTTTTTGCCTCCTATTTTTTTTTATTCTCTGCTGTTGTCATCAGCATTTGGCCTTCAGTATCCTGTTTGAATAATGCAAGAATGAGAAAAAAAGAATTAAAGGGTCTAAAAAAAGAGTTTTAGAATGCAGACTTTTTTTACTGAGCGTTTGGACTGGGCCAGGAACTCCTTCTGTCTAGACATTGTATGATGCCAAGTAAAACAATACCAAAGTAAGACACCATACCCATACCATATAATACCACAAGATACCATACCTAAAACAACACTTTAAAGACTCATTCACTGTAGACTTTCACTACTTTTAACTAACATTTATTTATTTATGTATTTGGTGTTATTGCCATTAATGTGTAATTTTCTGCAAAGCTGCATGGAAATTACATGAGTTGTGGCACTATACAAAATAACTATACAAATAACATTAATTGACTGAAAATTAAAAAGGAATAAAAGTCAAATATTGATAAAACGATTAATTTAATTGTTGCGTCCTTCTGTATTTAGTCTTCAGTGCAAACTGATGCTTGCAGTATGTGCAATTCTTGACACATCGATGAAAAAATAGATAGGTTACATTTGAATAAACATTGTCTGAAAGATTAAAATAATTTTGAATGTCTGACATTTGAAGGCTGCACAGTCAGAAGAAAGGATGGATGGATGTTGCCTAAACACTTATCAATGATTTCTGAAAGGAAGCGAAAGAAATTGCCGAATTAATGCCTTCCACGCTTTCTTTTTGTTTTCACAGCCATAGATGTAGACCTGTGATGTATGTTAAGACAGAAACTTTAAACCCTCATTGTCAGGGTGATATATTCCTAATTCCCTGCCTGGGTAAATCACTGACAGAGAATTGGATATTAATTTTCTGACTCTAAAGAAGCCAAAGAGTGAATTATGCTTCATAAGATGGATTACTGAACGACATGACGGTTGGTTTTATTGCTGTAAGGGAAAATATACTTTTTTCAACCTCTGTATAATTGATCCAAAGTGCAAGCAACTGTGTCAACTGCAAAGGTGTGATTTCTTTTTTTCTTTCTTCTTTTTTTATAGACAGATTACCAATGTGAGTAGCTGCCAGCCTGCATACCGATATGAAACGTTTATTTATTGATGCATACAAAATAACACTAAAGGTTGGAGGGTTGGAGTTGGTTGTGGCCAGGCAGTCGAAGCGGGGGAGAAAAACAGCAGGACAGGAAGTGTAATTCCAAATCCAATCTCGCTCAGAGGCCAGTACAAATGCACCATTCAAATGGAACAACTGAACCAAAACCCAAACCAAGAGTTTAGATAACAGAGCAAGGGCTATATAAGGAAGACCACAACACATTGCCTCGTTTTCCACTGCCTCTCTCTGGTCAATAGTTGGACTATTCCTCCCACCGGTCATTTATCTATACCAAATGTAGCTGCATTAGATTTGAGCATTTTCTCCTCTGAATTTCCTACATCCAATGCCTTTTACTTTTGTTCCTTGCTTTCGTTGTACTTTGTTGCTGCTTGCTTCGCAGATTTTAGCAACTTCCCAGAAACATTAACATCATAGCACTCATAGACTTTTACAATCATTTAATCCGCCATGGGCAATGCTGAAGTCACTGTTACAAACTGTACAGCGTGCAAGACTGTCATTATGTTTCACTCTTATAAGACAGGGGTACACTTTTGTGTAGTCTGGCGTAAAATGTGTCTTATATTTTCGCTTTTTGGGGCACTCTCCCTCTGCCATGATGCAGCTCCTGTGTCTAGATACACTGAACTGATAGGTTCTGCGGGAGGAGAGATAAAAGCCCGCCCACACTGACAATTGATTGGTTGACTTATCCAAAACAGGCCAATCAGGATGCTCTCTGTCTTACATGCACTTCTACACGCGCGGCACACACACACGCAAAGTCTCTCGCTCTCTCCCTCTCTGTCGTGTCGTGCGCGCTACACGGTTTGGAGCACAGTCTAACCGCTCTTGCTCGCGCGCTCTTGATTCCGGGAGATTTTAACTAATTTGCAGGCATCAGGGAGCCGCTATCAATATGCGGGAGACTCCCGGAACTTCCGGGAGACTTGGGATGTCTGCAAATGGCCCTTTTATGTTTTTGAATACAGACATTATTTTCAGGGTTTGAGTGTTACTGGTTTAGTTGTAAGACAGCAGGCAGTGGTTCACATACCGGGTTTGAGTGTTACTGGTTTAGTTGTAAGACAGCAGGCAGTGGTTCACATACTGTGGGATAGTGTTGTTAAGGGGGTGTGGAAACTTCACTTTCACACATTCACATGCGTTTACAAAAGATGTGAGAATCAGTGAGACCAACAACTTTTTTTTTTGTTGCTTCTCCAACATGTTTAAATTTTTAATTTGTAATATAATTGCTATTTAATTATTTATTTTATTTTATTTTATTTGTGTTATTTTTATTTGTGTCAGTATTTTTTCATTATTCAACACTAAAACTAATCAAATCCTGGAAGTGGTGCTACAAACATTTATGTTTTTGTACTTTCAAAAGAGAGAACAGCTACCACATAGCACCTTATTGGTCATTATTTGCAAGACAACAATGTTCCTGGTTGCAGATTTAAACCTGGTAATGGCTTTGAAAAAGTGAGTGCCAAGATAAACTTCATTAAACATTTAATGCTACGCTTTTCTGAAAGCACACCATTCTGACGCCAGGGCTGTGACATGCTATCTGTCCTCCAATGTGTCTTAGCAGTTAGTTGTTTCCTTTCTGTGCTTAAAGCTCATCCATAGATTTTCCAGTTCAAGGCCTGGTGACATTTGCCCAAAAGGATTTGAAGAGAAGAAAAAAAAAAAATACCGCTTTATCCTGCCAGGATAACCTTGGTTGGTCACTGAGTACAGACACAGGGTCAGCTCTCTGATCACAGCAACCCATTTCAAGAATATGGAAGGTTAGAGATACCAGGTGACAGGGTATCAGCATTTGTAAGACTGGTTTAAGCCTATACAGATTCAGTTCAGTGTGTTAACCTGTTAAGTGTCACCCCCCTTTTTTTGAATAGACATGAAAATGCACATTCCAAACTTAAATGGTATAGGATAAGAATCCTTTGGAATATACACATAAAATTGGTCTTGTTTTAAAGAAGACATTTGGCAGATTTTTGTAGAAGTGAAATAAATTAAGAAAGTGAAACAGAAAAAAAGTTACAGAAGTTTGAGTTTATGAAAATGTACGATTTAAAAAATTAATTATTCATATTTTATATAAAATATATATTTTCAAAACCTGGACAACTCTTAAACTGCAAAAAAGTCAAAGCCAAAAATCTGAACAAGTTGTGTTTCAAATTTTAGGTTGATATCTCAAGAAATGAGCTTTCAGTAAGATTTTG
The DNA here is from genome assembly GCF_051911475.1 of Siphateles boraxobius. Classification (NCBI taxonomy): domain Eukaryota; kingdom Metazoa; phylum Chordata; class Actinopteri; order Cypriniformes; family Leuciscidae; genus Siphateles; species Siphateles boraxobius. The sequence continues at coordinate 33,536,395 of NW_027508734.1, read as the reverse complement.
TTTGGGCGCAGTACCAAACTTTTTCACTAGGTCACAACCAGACTCCATTACTGCCCATATAAGGGCGCCTCCATTTCCATATGTGGTTTGAGTGATCTGAACCATCATTTTCACAATTTTCATACAATTTATAAAGTAGACATCCTATTCAGAAGTAGTATTGGAAGTTTGGCAGATTTTGATATGAATTAAACCTTGAATAAACACATAAAAGAACACATATGTGCGTTATAGCTCGCGGCCACATCACAAATGGTGAATCTATTATTTTTTCTTTATATTTAAAACATTTTCAGACCTTTTTTTTCTAAAATAATTGAATGCTTGCCATCTTTTGAACTCTTGGCATGAAAACAAACTGGTTTCTACCCTTCTTTCATGATTTTTCATGTTCATTGCTATTTCAAAATAAAGGTCTGAACACGCCTAGGAGTATGAAAATATTCTTGTTGCAAATTAATAAATTACGGCTCCTCTGTAATTTGTTTTGAGAATCAGTAACCAAATGTGGAAACTAGAGATTGTAAGCTTTCAAATGATATATAGTTTGTCAAGATTAGTTTAGGTTTAGTATAGGTTATTACTGTTTTAAATATGTAATGGATTTGGGCCCACCGGTGGGCCCATGACACTTGTTCAGAACCTATGTTGCCACACAAATGGCTGCTGACACTCATTCAGTGTATATGAAAGTATTCAAAATATGACTCCAGTGTTTTCATTATTGATCATCAGTCAATCATAATTAAAATTTGCATTATATTTTAAGACTTGTGAAGACTTTATTCTGTAATCTGTAATGAGCCAAGTGGGTTGAGTGAGGAGAATAACGATTTATACATAAATGAGCTACTACTTAAGACGTAGGGCGCGTGCAGTGTATTATTCATTTATTCATGCAGTCTAGAGAGAGGTCAAAATTATTCAGCTCACATTGCTTTATTCATCTAATTATAAGGGACCGTTTAAAGCTCAACTGTATTCAAATGTTTCGTTACAAATCATGCAATTTTCAACAGGGATCATATTGACGGCATGTTCATGAGGGAGAGAAGACCAGGAGTTAGATGAGGGTACTGTCTGTGACCATGTGAGGGCTACTTCATTATGCCTACTGTGTGAGACCAAACATATGTTCTAGGAAGCCAATGATGTTTCTTTGAGAGAGAGAGAAATAAATTATACACTATTTGTTTGATGTCCTGCTTGTGAGTTTTATATGTACATTTCCATTTGACAATAATGATGTTTTAAATATTCTGTTCTATTATCATCTGGCTGTTTTTTAAATTACATTGAACTATAATTTGGGACAGGCGCCAGAATTAATTCAAGCTCTCAAAGGCGCATTGTCATTGAATGAGCAATTGTCTCCCTCTGCATATTCAGTGCTACACATGACCAGCTGAAATTATTTGTTCAACATTCCATAACATCATAAATGGTAATTACTCTGAAAATTGTTTTGGGGCTTTTGGTAATGTTGAGAAATTCTTAATGAAGTAAACATCTCTAAAATATTTAAAGTGGTAACGGCTAATTCTATGGAAAGTGCAAGAAGTTGCACACTAGCTTTAATTTTTTTTTAGCAGTCCATAAGCTCTACTTTAGGTCTTGAGTGGCTCACCGACAGGGTTCCTGGGGATCAACGGAGCAGGAGTGAAGATAGACTGGAGACAGGAGATAATTGGGCAGAACAGGATGTGGTGTGGCACCATGGCCGCCCAGGGAGCTTCAGCACTAATCCATGCCTCCCATCAGGGGTGACACCGGAGGAATGACTATCTCAAGCACTCCCTTGGCGCTGGCTCCTTTGGGAAACTCCTTCTGTCAGTCTCTCTCTAAGCATCTGTCAGCCTTCCCGTCTGACTTTCTTGCTAACCACCAGCTCTGTCCAGCTCTGAGATCTGTCCTTATCATATCCTCTGACCTCTGGTGGCACCAAGAAGCTCAAGACAGGGTATCAGGTACTGGACTCTGGCTTGGTCATTAGTGGATGGAATAAAATGTTATTCCTGTCCTTGTTGTTCTTGAAGGCAATTGTTCTGAGGGGTCAATTGCATGACACGACATGTAGCCCTTTGCAGCATCCAATTTGATTTCTCTAAATATGTGATACAAAAGAGCTGGAAAAAAGAAAGTAACAAGAACATAATTTAAAGCATGAGGGACATGGAAATTAATGGCCATTATTAGGAAGCTCTTGTTGGTTATTCTGAATAGAAGTCTGGAGAAATCCAATCAGACCCCTGCTGAAGCTTTTTGAGAAGTGTAATGAGTTACTTACAATCATTGTGTTCTTCCAACTAAACTAGAATCCCAAGTGCATCTAGAAAGATGCCACCGTCGGAGATGAGCAAATGAATTTGGAATGAGTATTATGCATTTTGGTTTAATTTGATTTTATTCCATGCCAAATGGCTTGATGTTCTGAGTCATGAGACTGTAGGCCTCAGCTGTGTCCTGTGGGATTTTTGAGGTTCTTAGTGACATCTCAATTCAAAGAGTCACCGTTTGGATTTTAAAGTGTGGCCAATGTTTCTGTCAGGACACCCAGACCTCCCTCAGCATGCAGAATATTTATCAGGAAACATTTTGCATTTGTAGGAAATCATCAGAGGAAGGTGGCTGATGAATGTATGTATGTGCTAGCTCAACTAATTCACCACTGTTTGTATTCTCTCTCACACACACAGCTTTCAGGAATGGGTTTGAATTTTAAATATCCTCCCTTTGCCAAGGGCTTCATGATGGACGGGTGTCATATTGTCTTTACGTTTGTCTCCCTAATATATATATATATATATATATATATATATTAGTGCTGTCCGTTAAACGCGTTATTAACGGCGTTAACGCAAACACATTTTAACGGCGTCAATTTTTTTATCGCGAGATTAACGCTCTCTTTGGCCTAGCAAACTTTGTATTTTTTTCACATGCTGTTGCAACAACTAGTAACGTTATAAAAACTACAACATCACACCGGATAGCTAGACCGGAAACAAAACAACAGGCACGCCGCACGTACTTGTTTGGGCTTGCGCGCCGGCCAAAGAGTAGTAGGCTAGCGGTACGTTTTGAGTGGATGGCGCGAGCGCGAGACGCCGCTCTAGAGACGTGCACTCTAAACGCAATAGAGTGCGGCGCGGGACTAGATTTGATGGCCGAGAGCGAGGGCGGGCTCGAGCGGTAATGCACTCACTCTGTGTGCGGATACGGGAGAATAAAACGATTCGCGGGACTCCCGCAAACTAGAAATATCTATGAATAAAACATAAAAACTAATACATTTTTATTCATATGTTGCAGAAAAGCAACAAGAACAACTAAAACAAAATAGAAACGATTTACAGGCCAGAGTTTCTTTTTATAACATGTTTGCAGCGTTGAGGGATGTAGCCAATCACAGACATATGTGTTGATTTCTTGAACGCAATGGCCAATCAGAAGCATTTAAAATAGACTCCCCTCACCGCTCAAAACAGTCTTTTTGTTCAGTGCTGAATTCTGTAAGCTGGCAAATCCTCAAATTATAACAAACAAAGTGTATATATTATGAAAGATGCATTGTGCAGTCAGCTTCACTGATAATAACAGATGTGTGAGATTGCGATGAACTGATGTCAGCTTTTTAGGAATTATTAAGGGAGCGCACTTTGCGCGCATTCAGTCATGCCAAACCATGCACTCAGTAGCCTGCTTGCTTTTATTTTATAACAGTGGTTTGTGTGTTAATGCTTTAATAACACATAATTTATCAGGAGCATTTATGCTGATGTGTATGGTGGCGACACGTAGGCGAAGGTATTTGGAGGTAGCCTACAAAAAAAAGAGTGTATTTGCGGGCGGGAGCGGGACAAAAATGTTGCGGGCGGGAGAAAGTAACATAGAAAATAGTTGAGAACGTCAGTTATAACGACCCACGTATGAAAAAAATGGACGGGTTTAAATCGGGCTCGGGCTCATAATTACAGTTTATGTGTCGGGCCGGGCCGGGCTCGGACACAATGCGCACGGGCTCGGGTCGGGCTTGATTTTTTGGGCCCGATCTAAGCTCTACAATGGATGACTTCAGACAGAAGCACATGGATACCACAGCTAAGAACAAACTTACTGCTGATCCACTTTTCCATGTTGATAAGAGCATTAAAATTAGAAAAAATAATGAGACAAATAGAAATCAAGGGACATTTAGAATAGATAAAAATGTGCGATTAATCGCGAGTTAACTATGGCATTAAAGCGATTAATCGCGATTAAATATTTTAATCGTTTGACAGCACTAATATATATATATATATATATATATATATATGTATATATGTTTTCTTTGTGCAATGATATTGTTCATTCTCATTACAAAAGCAAACTGTCTTGCTATGATGCATATTTATACACCTCTAAATTTGGTGCCTTAATAGCTTTTTTTTCTTCTCTCTCTCTCTCTCTCTCTCTCTCTCTCTCTCTCTCTCTGTTTACCTGATTTATGTATTTTAATTACGACGAATAGGGTGAGAGGAACACAACATTGTGAACACAACAGAATTCCTTTGTTAATGTAAACAACTCCAGCATAAAGAAAAGCCCTTTTTCTTGCAGCATTCACTTCAACGAGCAACACTTCAAGAAATTTGTTTATTGGTTGAAATTGGCAGATCGAGTTTCTGCTTCTTATTGAAAATCACTAGGATTGTCTCTGTGTGTCCTTTAATGTCATTGCCAGCCTCTTGTGCAATGCTGCTTATGTCCTGATGTGATTACCGTCAGTGGTAGTCTCTTTGAGATGCAGAAAATGAGATTTTCAAAGAAAGAATATGAACCACATGAATGGTTTGACAGCAGTGAGTGAGAAAAAAAACACTGAAATACAACCACACGCCTGACTTTAGCCCGTATGTGAGGCTGCAAGGTTAAATTCAATGCTGAAAACAACAGGTTTTGCCACCGCCCCCCACCCCAACACAAGGTCTTTTAAAGCTGGGTAGAATGTTGATGTGCAGCTGTTCCTGACGTGGCTTCAACCTACACAACTAACTTTCCAAACTCCTTACATTTCTTATATCACATCTTCCTACAGTCATCCACATGGCTATTTATAGCGCTGCATTAATTTACTGCACATGGGACTCTGAGGGCCACATGGCTGTTCTTCTCCTCTAGCAGCTCTATTGCATGTGGTTTCAACCCTTTTATTGGTTTCCAGTACGCCCTGTTTTTGCTGGAGGAGTTATGAGCCGTTCATGGATGGAAGCCCAGTCCCAGGCAATGGCACTGCACAGGCTTTGAGTGCATATGTGGAAAGTTTGAGAAAAAAAAAATAAAGAAAAGAAAATAGTGAAACATGCAAAGGAAATGTGTAATCCAAAACTTTGAGTTGCCTTACATGTTTGGATGACCAGTAGAGGTTGTGGGGACGCTTACTGACAGTCCATATCAACATACCACTCGCCCTGAGGACAGATGAGGTGGCATTTCAGTCTGAATTCAGTCACCTCTGTTGGCTCCCAAATAATGGGAACCAACTTTCTCAAAGTTGGTTTCCCATTATTTCAAATGGGACTCAAAACAATTAAATAAAACAATACCGTTGTATTGTTTTCTTTAGTTGATTTGAGTCACAAATATATTTAATGAACAGACAAACCATGGTATTATGACAAATCAAATTTCCATTAGTTTCTAACAGTAGAGAGTATTCTTGCTTTAGCCCTGCATTACCATTTCACCCTTCTGGGAGTCAACATCTGGAACTGATCCCCTAAATGCTTGGAGAATTGAGCATAAACCATTAAAACAGAGAGAGAGAGAGTGAGAAAGATATATATATATATATATATATATATATATATATAACCCTAGATCACAAAACCAGTCACAAGTAGCACTGGTATATTTGTGGCACTAGCCAACAATACATTGTATGGGTCAAAATTATTAATTTTTCTTTTATGCCACAAATCATTGAATATTAAGTAAAGATCATGTTCCATGAATATATTTAGTAAATTTCCTACCGTAAATAAATAAAACATTTGTTTTTGTAAGTGAATGCAGCACAATCGCAAACATAAATGGACAACTTTAAAGGCGATTTTCTCAATGTTTTGATTTTTTTGTTCCCTCAAATTCAAGATTTTCAAATAGTTGTATCTCGGCCAAATATGATCATATCCTTATAAACAACACATCAATGGAAGGCTTATTTATTCATGTAACATATAAATCTCTTTTTCAAAAAAATGACCCATGTGACTGGTTTTGTGGTCCAGGGTCACATATATATAGTGGCCTGTCCCTTTAAATTTCATTTGGGATAACTTTTTAATGTGCTTCAGACTTTGGTAGTTTCTGGGAATCAATCAATTCACTGAGTCTTTCAATTGTGCTTGATGCAAAAGTATGATTTATCTCAACCCACAAGTGTTTGCTGTTGTGGGAGCCACAACAGCAAACACTTGTGGGTTGAGATAAATCATTTTCTACACTCATTTTTCAATCACTAGCTATACTGAAGCTTAGTGGAAGGTATTCCCAATTATAGGTTTGACTGCACAAATAAAATTTTTCAAGGCTTCAATATTTCTGGGAAGATTTTTTAAAGATCACAATGCTGTTTACAGTCAGCAAACACCACAGCGAGGTGGATGAAAACTGACAAATGATAAATAAATTACTACATCTCTCATCTTTACTGCACAAAATATTATTCCCAGTGTGAGTCTGGTAATCACTCTGCTAACAAGCCTAAGAGCAAATGCTGTCTCATGTTCAGATGGAGCCAAAGCAGTACAGTGTCCTTTGTTTACTGTTCCAAACTCCTGCAGTCATCTATGCACATCTTAAGGCTACCTCTCTGCCCTCGGCCACCTCTTCTCTAATCAGCATAAAAGCTCCCTAAGAGCTCAAAGATGAAGAGAATTGGCCTCAATTACACAGGTAATGACATTGTTTTCGCTAAGATACTTGGGGGGACTGGTGCCAGCAGCCACCTGGATCTATACCAGAGTCATTACATGATCTTTAATGTAATCAGTACACCCTTCCTTTGCAGGTTGGAGGTCCATCACTGCTCTGATGAGGGAGAAAGAGGAAAAGTGGATTTATGTAGTAGTTTCCCAGCATTCACTTCAGAGACTAGATATAAGGGTTCCAAAGCTATGTCTTAAATGAGACACACAAATCTCAGAGGAATGTAGTACATACTCTTCACTGATATCAGCTAAAAAAGGGAAATAGGAACACATAATAAGTGCAGAATGCAGAACAAGGGAGAAACCATGCACCTCTTAATTATTCTCAGGTGGGGAAAAGGAAGTCATGCTTTCTCTGTGGATTGGAGGCACACTTAGCTAATGCTGCAAACTGCCCAGCTGTGACTGCAACATGCAGGAAGACTCACAGACTTGTGTGGTGGATTTGGTGGTTGACAGTGGGTCTTTCATATCTTTCCTGCCCTACACACATGCATTTTATTTCAGTAACATGCTGCTGTCGCAACCCACAGCCAGGCTTGTGACGTATTCAAAAGCCCAAATCCCGGTGGTTGGATGTGTGTTACTGAACATTTCCCTACATGACCACTCATCATAATGCAAGGTTCTTCATTGTGGACAAAGGGACATCCCTCATGGGGACAGACCTAATGTCTGCACTGCATGTGAGGATTGAAAAAAATTAAGTCCTGCCTCATAATGCCCTTCCTGTGCCTGTTTCTCCTGTGACAATCTTTTAGTGCATTGTTGCTGAGTTAACCAAGTATGGATATGCTAAAAACAATATACTTTATATGCTTAAAGCTGGATGAAAGATCATGCCTGTGTGCCAAAAATGTTGCCATCTACCATTGGCTGTTCGCAGTGCTGTGTTAGAGTTATTAAATCGATTGCAAGCAGCTAGGGTTATAGAATGCATCGATGCATTCTACATGGGTGTCACCAATTGTTGTTACACAGAAAAAGTGTGGACACTTTTCCATCTCCACGCATTGATAGACTACTCTCTGCTCTAAAAGGTTCTACTGTTTTCACTACCATCGACCTGACTAATACTGTCTACCAAGTGCCTGACTACCAAGACTGTTCCCTTTTTGCCGTGTTCCATAGGGATTGGCTTCTGCACCTGCAACATTTACAAGATGATGACAATCATCCTGACTGGCTTGTCAGGAATTGAAAATTACCTGGACCACATCGTCATGCATAGACATGTCCAGTATGTGGATGATAAAGTACTTCAAGCAGTCTTGCAACAACTAGAACTAGAGCTTGCAGCTCAGTAAAGACAAATGTCGCTTCCGGCAAACCAGCCTGCTGTTCTTAAGTCATATTGTTTCAGGGGAGGGTCTTTTTCCTGATGTATCATGTGTACAGGTGATACAAAATACACCTGTTTATAATCTGTCACATTTGCCCTTACCTGCTTCTCCTGCAGATAATGCTGTTGCTCCAGCTCCTGTTACTGTAATCAGACGTATCCAGATCAGATGGAGGACCTATGCATGGACACGACCACAAAACATCCTTGAAGTGTCAGCAGAGATTGTGTCAACTAGTCTCTCCCCTTTGAAGGCCTCATCGACAACCATAATCATACACTGTTCGTTCATTGGCCAGAAGAGAACTTGGCCTCCGACTGAGCCTGGTTTCTCCCAAGGTTTTTTTCTCCATTCTGTCACCTGATGGAGTTTTGGTTCCTTGCCACTGTCGCCTTAATCACCTTTTTCTTTTGGCCTGCTTAGTTGGGGACATTTCATGTAATATTCTATTGATCTGCCTGCATTGACACCATTATATGAGAACTGAACTGAGCTGGATGATGACATCAAGGTTTTACATTTATATATATATATATATATATATATATATATACTAAGTTTTACAACAAAAATTAACCATCACTGAACTTACTTAAGCTGGACTATGACGCTAGTTTCTTCTAGACACAAAATTTGTTGCATTATGTGTTGACACCCAACACATTCACCAGATTCTACAATCTCCCAGTGGGGCCTGTGTCCTCTCGTGTACTCGCTTCAACCAGCCAGTACTAGGACCCGCTCAGGTGTCTTCGCTTCCTCGCCATTCCACTCCACGGACTGGATACGTGCGATATTTCCTCAGGTGTGCTTCCCCGACAAGCCCTGAGTTTCTTCAGCACTGCTGACGTCGACACCAGTGTCTATTGCCTGCGCGTTGGCTAGGTTTCTCAGTGTGCATGGCCCCCCCCTCTCTGCGACCCCCACATGTGTATTTCCACTGTAAGCCTCTCTGAGCATGTGTCTTTCCCTTGGCAACCACCTTGCCATCCCGGGGTTGAAATATTCCACCCTGCGGGCTGGAATATGAATATGCAATATGCAGTATTCTCCATATGCATCCCCCTTTGGGTCATATGTGTATTCTGTATGTCCCCCCCCCCCCCCCCCCCCCCTTGGGTTGGCATTATTGCATATTCCTCTGAGATATGAGATATGCTTCCCAGTGTACCCTGATATTCCTGTGTTAAGTAGGAGTCCTTTGTCCGTGCCAGTCTCACAAAAGGGAGCTCAGACTTACACAGGGCACTGGAAGACAGCTGTAAAGGTGGCGTGATTAGACTGGAACCCCATTAGTCGTCACGACGGAACTCGTAGTGACAACGAAAGGGAACGTCTCGGTTGCGTGTGTAACCCTCGTTCCGTGAGTAGGGAACGGAGACATCTTCCTGCCACTTCCGCTGTACCACGGGTATAGTCTGAGTTCAGTCTTGGCTCCTCAGCGATGAAACATACAGTATCTGAATGTTGCCAGCGTCCTTCTTTTATACCCACGAAGTGGGGCGGAGTTGGGCCATGTAAATTCCGCAGACCCATGGCATTTCTTTGCCATTGGCTCATTTTGTATACTCGAAGTTGATAGGCTTTCTAAGCGAAACCCCATTCGTCGTCACGACGGAACGTCTCCGTTCCCTAATCAGGGAACTGAAACACACGTAACTGAGACGTTCGCCAAACATAGGGGAGGAGCAGCAAAGGATTTTGTCACAGACAGTGAAAGTGACGTTCATTTTAGTTGAAACAACAAGCATAGCATGTGAGCTTTATTAATTAAATTGTGCGAGTTCTAGACTATATATATATATATATATATATATATATATATATATAGTTTTTGTGTGTGTGGTCTCATTTGCCCTTTTTCAGTGCATGCACTGGGAAATGAATATTTTGTATACTAGTTTTGAATGTTTACTTATTTTAATGTTTACTTTTTTTGAATGTTTTATTTTAATTAATATTGATTTTTTGTTTTGTTTTTAGTTGTTCTTTTTGCAGTGTAGACAGACAGATGTGCGGTTTAAATAATAGCAGAGACACATTCTAATGTAATGTGTTCTTGCATAAAAGAAGAAGAAAATAATGGATGATGTTCAGTATGTGTGACAGGAAGATGGACAGAGATTTTTGTTTGAATGAGGTTTAAAGTATGTGCGAGTTAGTATTACTATCGGCACTGTGTCATCCTCTCCCAGACACTCCAGCAGACAGGCTTTATTAAAATATACCTTGCCCCTGCCAAGGTTATGCCAGTGATAATCTCTGCAAAACTTTCTACCACTATGCACAGCTGACTGAACTGCAATTTCAAAGATTACAGATATTGTCATAAAAAAAAAAAAAATCATTATTCACTCCAGGCTGAAGAAGTTTTGTGGGAGCAAACATCTAAATGTTCCTGTAACACAGCGTTTCAGAAGAGCACTTCAAATAACAGTCATTCAGTTAAGACAGGTCTGACAACCATACTGCTGTTGTTGGTTATTTTTTTATTTATATTTTTATTAAGCAAACTATGCAATACAGATAAGTACATAAAGAAAAGAACAGCAAAAATCAAATATAGACAAATATAGATGTTGAAAAAGCAAGTATCAGACAAATAAGCTTATTGTTGGTTATTTTATTGATCACATAGACCTCTAAACATTTAATTCCGCATCCAAATATGATTTTGTCATGATTTTTTTTTGTTTTTGTGTGTGTGTGTGTGTGTGTGTGTTTGTGTGTGTGTGTGTGTGTGTGTGTTTGTGTGTGTGTGTGTGTGTGTGTGTGTGTGTGTGTGTGTGTGTGTGTGTGTGTGTGTGTGTGTGTGTGTGTGTGTGTGTGTGTGTGTGTGTGTGTGTGTGTGTGTGTGTGTGTGTGTGTGTGTGTGTGTGTGTGTGTGTGTGTGTGAAAAATAGCCTTTTATAGTCTGCATACACTGAGCATACATATACTTGTAATTGTCTTTTTGATTTTAATCACATATTACGTAATCACACATTCAGTTCCGCCTTAGGCAGTTTCCTGCTTTCAGCTGTAAAATTGTGGTTATATATTCTGAAGTATTGTGAGAAAAAAAAAAATATTTTCTGCATCTGGCATGCATGGCCTGTCTAATGCACTGCAATGTTCTATACTTAGAATAGAAGTAACAGTCTCTCTTTTTGGCGTGAATCAGCGTGCCAAGTAACCCGGCACACTGAACTGTCTGTAAGGCATCCATCCGTGACATTTGTTTGATGATGTTCTCTCCTCTGTCAGTGTGTTTTATAATTATGGGTATTTTGCAAAGCCTATTGGCTCAACAGAAACTCAGGTTAGCATCCTTAATACACTGAGACTCATTCACAGTAATTTTGCGGCATAATTGTGACCACATGACCGTGTTAAACAAGCATTTGTGCAAATAGCGTGCTTGTTATCTATTTAGCAAACTCGTATGCTTTTCTCTTTTTCGTAGGCCTACATGTGTGCAACATTTTATTGTACTATTTTTGTTTCTGTACCAGCTGTAAATAGCTGTACCCTTGAGGATTGGGACGGGCTAGAGTGGCTTCTTCCACATAGTGAAATAATTACTATGGTTCAAAACGGTATGAGATTTGATTGCATGTTTAGTATGTTATTCCACTGAGAGGGACTATATAATTTAGAAACTGATGACAATATTGCTTTCTCCTTAGAGGAGAAAAGGAACATTTGTATCTGCATTTTTGTCCCTGTCTCTGAGAATTTATCCAAGATGGTGACCCAAAAAGAAGGGAAATTACACAGGAGAATAGGAAGAAAAAAAATCATATCACGTGCAGGGCTGCTAATTATCCACAGAGAGGGACTCACTGGTGTCAGGTGATGCTGCGGGGCTTTGTGGAAGTATCACCCATATCTGTTTGTGTCCAAGTAACATGCAGCATGATCAAAGCCTCGACCGTCAAGTCATATCAGGAGCAGTGGAGAGTGGATAACAAGTTTTGGCTAATGAATGTCAGAGAATGTAAAACACGTATATGAGGCATTTGGTCAAAACCCTGTGTTTCCCCTCAGCACCCCTCCTCCCACAAACACATCAGGTGGAGCCACCCAGCACCCCATAGTGTGTATATCCTGCGTCTGGAAGGGGACCGTCTGCAGTCAGCAGGAGGACCAGGCTATATTGAAGAAGGAGAGGCTTTTTCAAAGCTCACTGAAGCAGCAATGTATTTCCCCCCTGGCTAGTTGAGTTAAGAGTGCCCCCGTAAACAATGACAGGGGGCCATCATACATGCCCTCTGAGGGCCAGGCACAGACATAATCATCTGATAGTGATGACGGGACTATTACCAGAGTGCTTTCATTCTCCTGCTTCTGTACACAGCCCTGTGTTTCCATCTCTGTGACACAGAGTTCAGATTGCAGTGTTTAAGCCTGTCCGCTTTGTATTTATATTCCAAGCCTTGTGATGAGCTGGTGGGTTTATACACATTCTTATTCTTTTTTGCTGCAAATGGAGAATCTGAAATTCTACACTATACAGTAACCAACCGGATGTGCTACCATGCATTATGGTGCATGTGGAATCACTTGTGCTGAGAAACAAAAAAGTGAGGTCTCTCTCGAAAACACATAAAGGCTGTCAGAGCTAATTGTGCTGAGTCTTTGATCTGCTGCTGCTATCGAATCTCAACATTTCAAGCAGCGTGTGAAAGCTTGATATTCCTCCGAATGGATCACTTTTGCTCCAGGCTGTAGGCTTACACTGCATGCAAATGCCCCAACAGTCAATAATTCCATGTGGTACATCTCACGTGGCACAAGCAATATCCTAAATTACTCCCCACGGACCTCTTGACTTCTCAATGCGATGACAACCCCAGTCATGAGATCAAATGAAAATAGAGGGATTTATTCATAAAAAGCATGACTAGGACGATACAGGAAAGTGTGACAAATAAACACCCTTACAAATGGGTGAACAATGTTACTATTTTTTTCTCATACATTGACTTTTTGTTTTTGATGTTTTGTTATTTATTAATTTATTATTTTGTTATTGTTATTTATTTGTTCATTTATCATTCTTTTTATAGTTATTGATTTATTTATTTAAATTTTTTGGGGTGTGTTGAACAAGTCAACAAGCACAATATTCTAAATATTGTATGACAAGGCAATATTAATTTGGGGTTTAAAAAAAACGTGGCACCACTTCTTATAAAAATGAATTAATTAATGGATGAATGAATGAATGAATGAATGAATGAATGAATGAATGAATGAATGACAATTTCCCAAAACAATTATAATTTTTTAAAATATTATTTAAAAAAACATTATGAGACCAAATACAGTAGTCAACATTTGAAGTGGATCAAAACAATTTATCAAAGTTGTCCTAAGACAAGAATGGGTATTGTTCAAAATTAATTTATACTTTTGATGAAAGGTTTTGATCCAGTTCAAATGTTGACTACTGTAAATATAATTTCTAAGCACTTGGAACATGTGTCTCAATCTAGATTATTTTTTTTTATTTATCTTGTTTTTTCATCATGGAAAATCTTAAAATATGTAATTGACTCAAGTGCACACTACTTGGACTAATAAACACACCAAAGGATGTAGTATGTGTGGTAAGCACTTCATGCAAATTTCAGAACCCATCTTCCTACAGTGAGTGAGGGACAGTGAGGGTTTCATATACTCTTTTCCTCTGAAAGCTGTCTTTTATACTCTGATTTATTGATAGCTCTAATGTCCCAAGCTGGTTCTGTGTTTTATTTCAGGAGGCACCGCTTTCCTTGCTCTCCCCTTCTCTTTAATTTTTCATTTCAAGCTGAGAGGATGTTTCAAGTCCGTAATGTACATGTCTTATTAATGTGAAGTTTTCATAACAGGGGTTTAATCGTGAGAAATGCCCCTCTTCGCCCCATCCCTTGACTGTCCTCCCTCCATCCCGGGTCTGTCTGAGGGGCCAGTGCAGAACACCAGTTGGGCTTTCAGGTCCTTTGACCTCACTTTATATTAAATCAGAGTTTGCCCTGTATTTCCAAATGTGACTTGTAACATTGTTCATTCAATCCATCCATCCATCCATCCATCCATCCATCCAGGAAATGCACTTAAAGGAACATTTAAGAGAAAAAAATTTAATTGCGTAATCGTTTTATCACCCTCATGTTAGATTTTTGAAAGTTTCATAAATGATACCATAAAGTAGTTCATATATAACTTGGGTAGCATATTCCAAGCTGTACGATAGCTTTGTGTGAGAAACAGACCAAAGTTTCAGTCGTTATTCACTGAAAGCGCTTAAATGAGAAAAGTAGTGATGTCTGATTTGTGAACACATTTTTATTTTAGAAATCTGGTTCGCAAATCTGCTCTGAATCATATCATTGATTAGAACCAAGTTCACGAGCTTGTCTGAGAATCATCCATTCATAGCTGTTAAGTGCTCACTTCAAAGGAAGATTATATCATATGAATTCATCATATCATGAACATCATTTCTGTTTTTTAAAAAGTCCCTTTTTAATGTCAATCAACAGCATTGGTGAGGGGGTAAATTATGACAGACTGTTTGGGGTGTTTAATTTTCATCTCTATCCTTATTAAGGGCAAAGGTTCTCTCTATCTTGGTCCATTTTGGATGTACAGATTTAGAATGAAATGTACAGTACCTCAAAAGAGTTCTTTGCTATTTTGTCTGTGTTTTTTTTCTACACCTAGTCAGACCCGTCGCTATGGGCGGGCCATAGGGGGCCGGGCCCGCCCCAAAAAATGCTTGTGCACCCCCCCACTTGAGGCACAGATAATTTAATTTTAATTTAATTTTAATATTATCATAGTTGCTAATTATGTGTTGCATTAATGTTGCATTCTTTATCATTAAAATATTTAAAAAATAAAGAAACAATGGTGTGATTTAGTTTGATTGATGGGAATCTACACTGCAACAGCCTATCACGGCCTTACAAAAGTAACGTACGTGACATACAACTAAGCCGCTCAACAGTTACCGCGCATTTTTGAAAGCTGTTTCAAAACGATTTTTCGCCAGCTTACTCGCTTCAGTTCCTTCCGAGTGGAATGATACTTTGATGAGGAGGTTCTGCTCAGAGAAACGCTTCCTCCTGCTGTACTAGGACTGGAGAGAGGACAGCGCTGCGTGTATTTGCGTGCGCGTGTGTGTGTGTGTGTGTGTGTGTGTGTGTGTGTGTGTGTGTGTGTGTGTGTGTGTCATGGCAATGCATATCCCTCTGTTGACTGCTTTAAAATGCAATGTTTGAGAGATGCTTATAGTGTTACATCTAATATGTTGTGTAGTCCAGTGTTTTTTGCTTCTGTGTAATGTGGTGTAGGCTAGGCTACCTGGTCATATTGCTGTTGGTTATTTGTTTAACGGGATGATTACGTGCTGCGCGACTAGAGTTATATATTATATACTAATATATATTATTACAAATATACATACTGTAGGCTAATAATAATTGTGCCCCCCCCATACTTTTCATATGCCCCCTTTAAGACTGAGGTCTGGCGACGGGTCTGCACTTAGTGCTGCAGGGGCGATTGTGTAATTAATGATTTTTTGCATCTGACTGAACCTGGCATTTGTGGGATGCCACCCATCTCCTTTGAGACTCTGTCAGCCTCGCATTAAAGTCCCAATTTAGATCCCCCAGTTTCCTTGATGACTTGGTAACAGCACACTATATCGGTCTTCAAAACACACAAACAAATCTGATTTTTCCATTTCTGTAGGTTCTAATTTAGGCTGCTCGATAAGCCCACCATACATGTTTATATAGATTGTTATGCAGAACAGTATACGAATGGCACTTTCATCCCAACTATAATTTAATCTTATTACAAACACACTAGAATAAGAGGAAGCAGCCATAAAGTCGGGATGGTCAATGACAGGAGTGTCTGTAGCTGCTCACAGGCAGTATCAGTCAGGCCTAATGTCACACTGATCTTTGTGATAAATGTTGCGGGTTTCACCTACTCCAAATGATGATGTGGCAGAGAAATCATTTCTCAGAGAGCGGACAGCTGTTTCTTCGGCCGTGATCTGAGAAGTGCAAGTGTTAATCCTCACTTGTCACAAAGCATGTGCATTGACACGCTTGTGTACTTGTCTAGTGTGTAAAACACAGATAATAGTAAGATAAAAGACACATTGGAGTTAATTGACTAAAAACTTATGGTTATATTAGTAATCAAATTTTGGTTTGGTGGACTATACATTTCTTCTCAAACATTCCTGGAAATCGGAAAATAAAAATAAAAAGTTTTTAGATGTCTTATTGGTGCCAACATGGATTTGTTTTGTTTTATGTAAGTAGAATATAGTAACACTATAAAAACATTGTTTAGTTAGTTTAAATTACAGAATTGGTGTTTTTTGGCATCAGTGTCTAAAAAAAAACATGTTCAGAAGGAGCTTAGTGTGAAAAAAATGCCTTTGTGTTTAGATTATGTCAAGATCACGTCGACTGAGTTTCTAAAATTAGCTTCTCTAAAATGTATTTGTGAAGCTGGCACATGATTCAGACACAGAAGCTAATGATTCACTGGGCCATGCCAATCGAGTAGCTTCTCAAATTGCCATCAAGCCTTGCCCAGACGACTGCTATCAGTGATTAGTACACACTTCTTGCTCATCACCCTAATGAACTGTTGGAACACACTTAGTCATCGTTCAGATTGAAATTTCACTGATGCTAAGTTGATGAATGTGGGGGAAAAAGGAAGCACTTCAAAATGTTATACACACTTTACTATGTATTGCATAATATGGTTTACTTTATGTTTCTGCCACACTTACACAGATGTCCACATACAGAAATAGAATCTGTATATAAGTTCAGACCTCCTATAGTGTCTGCCACAGAGGAACTAACAATCTAGCAGAGGTGCATCTCATTTTAAATGATATCACCTGCACATCATATACTTGTACACAGGTCAGAATTTGTGTTTGCAGGGGGAATTCAGGTAAATTAAGGTCACATTTGTACATCCGGGTATTTAGAGAAACAATACTCTGTTTTTGTGTAAATGAGAGGCCAAACCGCAGGGAAATATCTGCGTCTTCCCTTCGTGTAGGCCTAAACGGGGCATGAAACACTTTTTGCCATTGAGATGACTGGGAGAAAAATGTCCCCATTATCCTGAATTAGCCCTTTTCTTTAATTTTTGGATTTCATGCTGATTGAAGCAATCATTAGTGTTGTTAACATTTCAGGTAAATACTTGAAATCGGACTAGTCCAGTTTTTGTGAAGACAGCCTAACTGACATGGATAATGAGATTGTAGCTTATCTTCATCCAGCATGTAAGCACATTATTTAGACTACAATTAGCCTCGGTGTTGTGTGCCTGCGCCTACGAACGACTGAGATGACACAATTCATGGTTGAAACTTTGGATTAGTAGCTACAACCAATTAATCATCACTGATGAATAATCATTATCTATCACACAAGAGCCACAGTGTGAGCTTAATATTGTGTAAGAAGTAATTAATTATGCCAATTTGAATTCACTCCCACATCATCACCATAATTAAAATAATTCTAAACTAAATATCAAAATAATTAATTGACTTTGTCATAATTATAATCACATATATTTTACATTTGTATATTACTTCAAGCTATTATTTTTGCTAGAAAAAATAATAAAATATAACATTACACGTTTGAATATGTATCCTATCATTGCTCCACCTTGGTGAATTATTTATGTGACTGTGATTTATACCTTACAAACAACAAAACATTTCATCCATGACGCCTTCATGCCCGTGTCTCCATATATCTCTCTCTATGATTCCTAATTTAAAGGCTTAGAGTGTTGGTGCCTTTTCATATCATCTTCATCTATTTAATTTATCCTCTTCCATGACTTTCCTTTAAGTCTTTGCTGCTGCTGCTGCTGCTGCTATGTATTTTGATTCATTTCTATATCTCTCTATCTCTGCCTTCGAAGCACATCTTTCTCCCAGCTCTGTCTTAAAGGTAATCACATAATTCAATATTGATTATATTTCTTTTGACAAATGAGGTGCTCTATTTTTCTGAAGGTACTTCGATTGAATGCAGGCAGACTCTATTGCTTGAAGGTGGGAAAAACACTAAAAACATGCAAGTAATGAAAAAACATGAAAAAACAAAAACAAAGCAACAAATAAAAAGAAAAAAAAAATCTATAGTATATTGACCTAAATGCCAATGCACATCCACAACTGGGTAGATGTACAGTTTCTCAAAAAGTGGTCATCAAATGAATGATTAATTCACAGCTGTATGTATGACACATGCTTTGGATCAGATTTCTCCATGCATTTTTTATATTTATGAATAGTACTGCTGGGCAACCACTCGACAGAGCCGGACACATGGGAGCCTGTGTTCCATTAAATGTCTCTTTCTTTATGAGTGATTTCTTTACCTTTGAAATGGAACAGACGGAACAAATAATAAATAAGTAAAGAAATAAACCGAAACCAGTCTTTGTTTGTTTACTTCTCTGGAAGTGCTCAGAGACTTAAGAGCGCAGAGGAATAGGAAAGAAATCGTCAGGAAAATGTGTTCTCAGTAGAGACCTGCATATCAAATAGCTCTTGTTTTCTGATCTCTTAGAGTTTGGCAAAAACATCTGTCTCTGTCAAGCAGATCATGTCCGGTGGCAAACGTGCTATTAGCACATAAGATCTAACTCTTCGTGACCTAATATGTCTACTTCTGTACTATACTATGAGAAAAGCAGTACATCAAGTAGTTTAGTATTTGGCTATGTCTGAATGCTCTGTATTCATAACAGTAGGTGAAAAATACCTGAATGACCTACTTCCACTGAGATTCGGAAGTATATGTCAGATGGATTCCTTACTGATGAGGAAAAGACTGGTAAGAGGACGAACAGTGACAAGAATGTCATCATACAGTAGGTCAATACCAACATGGTGGATGGAGTATAGCTGCGTGATGTGTGCATTTATAAATACATACTTTATATAACATATCTCTTTATATGTATTACCTACTGTGACAGAATGCAAGTTCAGACACAGATATTGTAAACAGTGTACTGCCATTTTACATTTTGAAGTAAAGCTCTACATTTCATTATGGATTATACCATGAAGGAAATTCATTATGGATTATACTGGATTATTCATGAATATACATTGCTGTTTGAGGTTAGTAAGTGTTTTATTTGTTTAGTTATTTTATGTTTTTCAAAGTCTCTTATGCTCAGCAAGGCTATATTTAATAGGTCAGAAATACAGTAAAAACAGTAATAATGTTGTGTTATTACAATGTTATTACAAAACAGTTATTTGAGGAATAGATATTTCACAAGAACAGCATTTATTTGTTATAGAAATATTTTGTAACAATGCAAAGATCTTTATTGTAAATTTTGATCAATTTAATTGGTTCTCACTGAAGAGAAGTATTCAAAGAAAAAAAAAACTTAAAACTTCAGACCCAAACGTTTTAATATGCTTTGTTTTCATGCAATACATTTGGCAGATATTTTCACACTCACCAGCCAGTTTCCTGCTTCCCATAATGCAATGGTTCCAAAGTAAATATGAATAAATATGAGGAAAACAGCAGGTTGTAATAGGTCAAGTGACAATTATTTAGTATTCAACAGTTTGACAATTTGTTGCAAAATGTCCATTGGTTAGTAAAAGAGGAGAAGAGAAACTCAAGTAACTTCCTACTATCCAAAGTATAAATACAAATGTAATGCTGGCTCACATCCCCCCTTTTGTAGATTTGACTACAAAAACCAGAAGTGTAAATTCTGAAGGAACCACACAGACAAATAGAGTTGTCTTACCTGCTCTCATCCAATCAGGTGCCATAGATCAAATAGCATTTGATCTATGCACGATCGCTTCCGCGTTTTGTCTCAGCCCGCCCAGTTACATCCGGTGCTGCGTCAGAAGCCGGTTTTGCATTAGGTGGAGATAATGGCAAATTACACTGGCTGTTTACAAAAACTTCCTGCGGTTAACGTGAATGATGTTAACAACCCTGTGAGGCAGTTAGCTGTCACACATAAGAGAAAGAAAGAGAAGGGCTTTAAATTATATATTTCGACCTACATCGACAACTTTGAGGGTGAGTATTCTCTCATATCGTGCGAAATCCGACTAGCGAATCAGTTTCTAAAATCGTTGTCTCCGTTTCTGAGAAAATTAATTTTATTAAGGTTTTGCCGCTATACACTTCGCTATAGAACGCGCTATGCGGAAGTAAAGACGCTGGCTGAGATCCTACCGGAAATACGTCAGCAGCGTCCGTGCATAGAGGCTATTGTTACCAAGGAGAGATTGTATTTCGGGGCCTGATCAATGGTACTCAGCACATCTTCTGTAGATGTCTGATGCTGTTCATTTGCACAGATCTTGAGCACTTATGGTACAAAATCAATGATTCTGGCTGGAATATCTTCACAGAACATATCTGCAGAAGCCAACCAGTCGGCTTAGGACTATATGGCTTCACATCACACAGCTTGGTCGCTGCTAAACAAGAGCACTCTGAATCACAGGCCATCAAACTCTCCCTTTCCTCAGCTTCTATTTTTGCTCCTGGCATCAGATTATGTATATTCCATCCCGGTTAGAATTAAAGCAAAACGGTTATAATAACGGTGGCTAAAGCAGCGATATGTTCAAGGATCACATCTGTGTTGCTCTTGGGTGGAAAATGAGCTCCTATGTTTGGACTGACTTATTCAGCAGATTTTGCTTCGCATGGGATGAATGAATTTCCTTTTACTTCTTTCACGTCTTGATCACTCCCTACTTTAGAGCACATTTAGCTCTTCTCTACTTCATCTGTCTCATCTGTTTATTTGTTACAGCTGTATTCTAAGCATGGGAATAGGATATAACATTGCAATGCAACCGTGTATATCTACACAATTGTGCTTCACAGTGTTGTTTAGTGATTGTACTTGTTTATGTTTGGGTTTGTTTTAGCCATTATAATGTAATATTATTTAGTTTATTGAGTTACGTTGCATTTTTGCCCAGTTGCTGGGGGTTTGAGCATATTTCCAGCATATATTCAGTCAAGTCATACACACTGCATCACTAATGGAGAGTAGGGTAAGATGTGTCAGTGATTAAGCTATAACAAACTGTACAATGACCAGGTTTGTATTACATGTTAAAAAAAAATCTCTCATTAAAATGTCTTGCTGTAAAATTAATTTGTGTAAGGATGAGCCAAGCCAGATATAAACAATCAAAGAGTCGTTTATTGAAAAGGATGTATGGCAGAGTTCAGGTGAGTAAATGGCACATATTAAAAGAGAATGGTGGTGGATAACTTGGATTGCTTTTCGTTGCAGGTAGTGAATGGCGATGGTGGTAGAGGATCTTGATGAAGCACACACCTCTTGATGAACATGGAGAGTATACAGGTAATCTTTAATCCACAGGTCTCAGGCGCAAAGACAAAGTAGCTCATTAGAGAGGTGAAGGAAACGCAGGGGATTCGACACAGGCGATAAACATGGCTAACTAGCTGAACCACCAAGGTAAGCAGAGCAGGTAAGGAGTCTGTTTCCACATTCAAGATCTGGTATGCACTGACTCGAGCATATGAATTGCCCTATGCTATTGTGTATCTAGACCGAAGCAGACTGTGTGCGCACTGCGGCTGTTCGCGTGACACTAACGTAAAACCAGACTTTATTTGTCCCAATGGAAAGCATATTTACAGTTTGAATTGTTCCCCATCCCCTATTTAGTACACTATGTGCCATTCACCATGTAGAAAATAGTAAAGTGACCAATTTTACTCGCAGCTTCAGCGTCTATTTATAATGTAGGGGCGGGATGCTTTAGATTAGAGAGCATTTGATTGGACAGAAAATCTGATGAGAACGCGAAATGCAGAGTGATGTCATCAAAACCACTGACCTACGCCGAAGTGAGAGACTATAGGTTGTGAATGCTTATATCTTATATCTCTAACATATACATACTAAAAGCCAAAAAACTTAAACTTTGATTTCATGGGGACTTTTAAGTAAAAAGTGCCTCAGCTTACATCTCTCTCACCTTTATCGAATTGTTAATGAGTTAGCAGGAATATATGGTCTGTAGGAATCTGTAGAGCTTAGATATTGATCAGCATTGTGGCTCTGCATGGGCACTTCTTGTTTGTTGACCGTTAACCCTTTGCTTATCAGTCTCAGCAATTGTGAGGTGTCAACTGTAGCCTTTCTATCCACAAGTTTTATGTTTTTTTGCAAGCATCATCTTCTTAGACGCAACCATTTGTCATTCAACCTACCTAAAAAGACACAGATAACGGGCAGCAGTGCAGTTTATGTGCACCTTGTCCCTGCTTGCTCTTGAAAGAGCAGCACCTCGAGGAAGATTAATTCTCCTTGCTGCCCAGCTTTCAATGCAAGGATACTAAACAACGTGATAAATACCATGAGTTATCATACTCTGAGGAATAGAAACATCACATCTGATCCTGTAGTGGTGATTCACTGGTGGACGTGGATTCCTCTCAGTGGACAGTAATTGTGTGAGAGAGAATGTTCCTGCCCAACCTGCCCGTCAGGAAAGAGGTGCTTTGATTAATGCAGGAAAAGTGAAAAATCAATATATAAAGCAAACATTTAAAGGGAATGTCTAATGCTATTTCATGCATTCTTGCTTACACGGTTAAAGAGTTGTATTCTCATGCTAAACATGGACAAAGTTTCAAAAAACAAATTGGACTTATGACGGAGTACACTATTTCTGTGCCAAATACACTCCTTCATGATTCGTTTAAGTTTCAGAAAGTTTTTTTTCTTTATTTTTTTTTTCTCGAGTATGGTCCTGTATGACGTCATAAAGGACGGAAATCCTTCTATGGGCACTTCTCCTGGAAGTGCTCCTGCACACATCATCCAGAGCGAGAGCAAGAGCAATGCCCATCAACATGCTTCGTTCGGGTGATCGGCGCGTAAGTGGATATAATGTTAACAACACAAATGTATAGTGAATCAAAGATTATCCAGGGATAATGCGATGATGTATTGTGCGTGACTCTTTAGCTCCGTCCATGGCATACCCCCAGCAGCTCGGCTGTTTTCGGAAAGAATTAGTACAGCTGTTTCTGTATTTTATAAATCTGATAAAACTAAAGACTCTTGCCTTACGAAACAAAACTATATGGGAATATGAATGCGAAATATAATGGTATATATTACATAATAATTTCCATATTATGGTAAACTAGTGATTATATTTTTCAATGGACTGCAATATATGCATCAACCATGTATGGCTATATATTAATACATTTAAAATATTTATTAAGACAAAAAAATGCATTACATGTACTATTCACAAAGTTTTATAATTTATTGTGTATATATATATTGCACATACATGTTCCCATGTACATGTGAATTTATGTTCACACATATATATGCACACACATTCACGGAATGAGTTACAACATATTTCAAGTTCCCAGCATGCTTTGCTTCTGACTGTTAAAGGAGAGCAAATGTTAAAATGAAGTGTCATTTAGTGTGTTTTGCTCAATATTAATAAAGGGTGGAGATCTGTTAGTGTTTAATGTTCTATTATTGTGTAATTTAAAAAGTGTTCTAGTATGTGTGAGTTTTTGGGGTTACCATTGTTCTGAAGATTAGGGCCTGTGGTTTGACAATTGGCCAAATTACATTAAAGTCGACATAGTATGCCTCTTTTCATAAGATATAATATAAATCTATGGGGTCCTCACAATATGTGAAATGTATTATAGTTGCACCTTTTTGGGTGTGAGCAAAAAAAATGTGTGTGTCTCTTATCTGTGTGTCAAAGGCAAATGAGCTGCTGCTCCGCCTCCATTCAGAAGGCAGACGATCCTTTACACGAGCTTCGGAATCAATAACAAAACACGTGAATAATCACACTCATCCAAAAACTCAGAAATAACCAGTAGCGAGGTGCAGCCCTACAGAGACACTCAGGAAGAGGTTGCAACTGTAATTATTACCGAGGTTGCAACGGTAATAATAATATTACCGCCCCTTAAATAATTAAGGGGCGGTACTATTATAATAAGATCCCCTTCCTATTTCAGAAGGGGAGTGAAATCTGATAGGCTTATTTTTTTACATGCTCGCAGAGAAAGCTTTTTTGGGTTGGTAGATGGACCGGGGCTCATGATTATACTTATACATGGAAAATGTCAGATTTTCATGATATTTCTCCTTTAAGAATATAATTAGGCTACTACATTTTAAAAGGGCTGTGGACTCCTCAGCACAGTGGTAGTCTCTTGGTTAAATACTTTAGTACATGCAGGTGTGATTGTGCTACCTTAAACTTCTCAATTGGCAACTTGCATTGGTCTGATTCAGTGTTCAGTCTAAGCATGGTTTTCAGTCAGCTAGGCTGCTCGAGAGGTATTTGAAAGTGCAGAAAACTGAGCTTTGACAAACCCTTGACTAGAATTACCTTGAGAGCTTGAATAATCAGTTCTGGATAAGAAATATAAAGACAAGGCTGTTTTCATTTACTAGCTGGGATTGTATGTGGGCGAAAATGATGACATCTCCTGTGAGATGTGAAAGAGCAATTTACTGTAAAATGTTTCAAATAATCAAAAACAATTGGAACTTTCTAGAATGTTGATATGGCAGAAGCAAATATAAAAGGTCCTCTTTTATATAACAACATTAGAGTAGTGGAGACCAGGAGCTTAATCCCATGTTTAATCCCATGCTTAAACTATGTGAATTAGTGATCATTTTAAATGTGCCCCATGATCTCACAATCAATAATGAATAATATTATAGCACTGCATAAATATGTAACCTCAAACTCCTGCACAAACCTTAATACCATCAAATTGTTTCCTTTCCATTCACACTCAGTTAACCCTTTCACACGTAAGTTTCAAATATCCTAACTGACCCCCCAGAGTGAGTTTTTCAAGGCGACCGTTATTTAGAACTTGTCACTTTAATGTTTCCATGGTGATGCGTCATTGCTTGTCATGTGACACTGCGCAACCACAACACAGCGCTGAATGAATGATTATCTGCTTTAAGTCATTTTTCCTTTTTCATTAAAAATATTCACAAATTGATTAGCTATATTATGAAACACTGATATTCCGATTGTCAAATATGTGCAAGTGGATGTGTTTTGTTGTTTAAACACCTTTATAACGATCGCGTTAGTTGAGCTGTATGCTCGATGGGCGGCGCCATGTTAGTTTGTTTCACAGTTCAGAGGATCGGATCTGTTGGATTTACAACACGTCAATTCCTCCACTTCTCACAAAATACATGAAAGTAAGTGGATGGTGAACTGGGAGAAGAATAGGGTAAAATGTAAAGCTACTTACACAATATATATCTGATATGAATAAAACGTGTCGTCTTATTATAATGGAAAGGATTATTATTGCCGCTTGCATAGAGATCAGTGTGTATTTTACAAACTCAAAATCATTGTTTTGCTAGTACTTATGTGTTTTTATACATAAATAATCATTATGTGGTTGAAAACACTCAATAGTTGTGATGTATGACAGCACTGAGTGCGTCCGTCTCTGGCTCAGAGCCAGCCAACGCGCGAAAGCAAGTTTGAATTTAGCAGTTGATCACGTGATGCACTGACCGTTCTAATCACACCGGTGTGATCGTACGTGCTAAAGGGTTAAGGACTGAGGATCTCCTTCACTTTACCCCACTGTTTGCCTGGAACAGTGCCCTCTCACTAAACGGTTGGGCAAGAGTTGTGTGTCAAGCAGAATAATCATGTGGTCTACTGGGATTCCTGCTCTTGGATGTTTTGTGTGTTCCAAAACCTCTTTCAATGTAAGCGAGCAATTCCTCATTGTCTTATATGATGGAGGAGATCCACCTTTATCTGCCAATCACACAGGGGACCAAGGGCTTCATCTTGACAGAATCAGACATGGCTTTTTCAAGTCACTTTCTGGATATGCCAGACTGTCACTGTTTATTTTGCTCAAGCTGATGACGAGCTGGAACAGTTTTTCCACAAGTATGCTCAGCCTCTCAGTTGCATGACAAATAGTCACATGTGAGTGGCAAGAGTCTTGTTGTTGGATTGCCAGGCATCTGTAGGAGAGGCCCTCTACTCTTTTCCTTAATTTACTGGCAGTGAGATCCTTGCTGGTTCCTTCTCGAAATACTCTTGAGACAAGTTTATATAATTATTATTTTCTTCTATTCTTTTCTTGAAGTTTAATTATGTTATTGGCATGGGTAGCTGTGTCGAATGAAGCTTACGACGACAGGGATATGATAACAACAGTCTTTTAATATAACACTTTGGGAAACTCAGGAGAATCAGAATACACAGCCACTTGTAAACGAGAACAGACAAAGGAACAGACAGAAACTCAGGGTATAAATGCATGAGGCAAACAAAGGGAAGGAATCAGGACACAGCTGAACAGAATAACTAATCAATCAGTAACAAATGGAACTAATGAGAACTCAAAGGCAGACAAATGGGGAAATAACCAACAGAAACAAAACATGAATGAACGTAAGATCAACTGAGGAAGGAGGGAGGGAGGAGGACGAGTAGCTGGTGAAAAGCTGGCCAATTAGATACAGGCAGAAACAGTCACGGTGGCACAGGTGGCGAGGGGAGCCATGGAGGAACTAGGAGCAGACGCAGGCTGACGTGAACCGAGAGCTCAGCCTGGATGAAATCCCATGGTGGAGTCGGAGGAGGATTGAGCCATGGAGCTGAACTCGACGGCTTGGGGATGATGGACGACGACAGAGCCAATGGTGGAAGCCCAATGCACAGACGAAGAGCAGATGGTCCAGATCGAGATCGCAGGCTTTGGAGGCCGCTACGGAGCAGCAGAGAC
The DNA here is from genome assembly GCF_051911475.1 of Siphateles boraxobius. Classification (NCBI taxonomy): domain Eukaryota; kingdom Metazoa; phylum Chordata; class Actinopteri; order Cypriniformes; family Leuciscidae; genus Siphateles; species Siphateles boraxobius. The sequence goes on along the minus strand of NW_027508734.1, from coordinate 33,509,194 downwards.
GATCCCCTGAGGTAAAGCCAGAGTACCAGAGACCCTGAGGGCCGAGGCACAACCGGTGGGAGGGTCGAGCCACATGGGTGGAGAGACAGAGCATAGCAGATGGCTTGTAAGTCCATGGCATAGAAGCAGTGTCGTCTGACCTGGATGGAGCCAGAAGATCGAGGGAGCTTGGTGGAGCCAAAAGTTCCATGCTCCCTGGTGGAGCCGAGTGGATTACATTCAATTGTCTGCTGTTTCCTACATTGTCATTACGCTTATGCCATTATGATTATGTCATATTGATCAAAATATTATATTATACTAATTTTCTGTTGAATAGTCATACTCCCAAAGCATCTAGGCATTAGTTCATTGCATATGTCATTAAATGCAAAATGGTTGAACCAGTTGTCAAAATCTGTCAAGCATATTTACACTTTTTTGCAAATGTGTCCTGAATTGATAAATTGTTCTCAGGTGAATCTTGACTTTCATTAATGAAGGGGGAAAGACTGCACCGTAATTTCCGAAACAGTGCTGCACGTAAGCATAAATTTAAATCCTATCCAATCCCTTGTGGTCAATTTCACACGTACGGTAAAGTGTGAAAGTGATAATCTTTTTCATTGTTTGCTTAAGGGTAAAAATAAGTTTGAAATACTTTTTACATTACTTTTACTTTTTTAAAATACCTTTTACAGCTGGGAGTGGCGTTTAGATGAATATTTAAATATGTTCTATAAACTTTCCTCGCAATAACAAAAATGATAGTAGTAAGAAAACAACAGTCAAGAAATCATCTGATCATGTTTGCACCAGCTATGCAATTCGGCACTCCAGGACAGGTCAAATCACATTTATATTGCTCTTTATACAATAGATTGCATTGAAGCAAATAGCTTTACAGTATTAAACATGAAAAAAAAAAAAAAAAAAAAAAAAAAACGTGTCAGTGTTGCTTTTAATTAGAACTTTTTTGCCTGATTTTGATCGAAATGACCTCATACTAGTTCATTCTCTGATTTCGCTTGACGTATATTGGGTACTTGATTTGTACTGTTGAAATTAATATGTGCCATACAGAAAAAAGTTTTTTAATTTTTTTAAAAACAATTGACTTTTCAATCATTGTCATCACAACTGTAGCCTTTGTTTACATCAGGAAATACTAAGCAAGTTCAGTATTATATGAACAACATTTTGTCGATCTTGTTTTTGAACAGACAATTCAGCTTCCTGTTGTGAGCAATTTGATTTAAATTCACAGTCATGAATTTAAAGGGAGGCACTTCTTAATTTATGAATTTCCAATTTTCTCCTTTAGAAAGTCTAGTTCTGCTTCAGAGTATAGAGAGAGCTGAATTGATGGCACTGATATTTTCATTAACATAAACTTTTACTTTTGATCAGGAGGTTTCCTCCGAGGAGGCAATGCCACATAAAAAAAATAATGAGAAAATAATGGAGATTTTTTTTTTGGAAAATGTAACAATAAAAAGTGTATAAATCACCAATGAGCAATCTATTGAGTGAATAATGTTCCAAAAATAAGTTGACTATTAAAAAGAACAGCTGAAAATCAGTTCGCAAATAAAATATATAGTTTAAATTGTTACTACCTTCAGTTATTATTTTGGAATAAGTGTACAAATGCTTTAAAACCCCAACTTGAGATTTATCCTCAGTTTTAATAAATGTAATTAATAGAGTATCAGTTTAATTGTATTAATTTGATTCATTTAATTGTAATTAATAGAATATTAATTGCATAGTTAATGTCAAATTTCAAAATATATTATGTATTTTGTGATGTAATGCAAATTAATGTTTATTTAACCAGGAAAATGTGACAACATTAAGTGTAACTGCATGGACATGAATTTACATTTGATTTATGAAAACAAAGTGAGGATGGATGGATGGATGGATGGATGGATGGACCGCCGGCAGGACAGACTGACAATTTATTTAATTAAATTCAATCAAATTTCAATTCAGCTTCCTGTTGTGGCTAATTTGATTTAGATTCACATTCATGAATTTAAAAAAAATTTGAAAGCCAGTAATTATACTGCAAAATAGAGACAGCTGATCCCATAGCCTCTGTGTGTCAAGATGAAAAGCAAAAGAGATTAAAAGAAAAAAAAATGAATGGGACAGAATGAAGCTGTGAAAGAACTCCCAGTGGATGGGACACACTGGTGCCTGGTAGTGGGAGAAATTTTTCTTTTAACAACAAATAAAAAAATATAAAACAAGGAAACTGTGAGATATACGGTGACAGGTCGCAAAAAGCTTCCTGTTTTGCTTGACGAAGGGGACCGGGAGCTCTACATCCAAACGGCGAGCCTGCAGTCTCAGATGAGAGGGTACCACTCTTGGGCCCTTTACACTCTGTTGCCTGCAAAAACTGAGAAAATGTTCTGGGTGGAGCTGCGAAATTCAGTGCCCGTCACCACATCCTTCTACCACAGGCTTCAGGCTGCTCTGAGTCACTGACAATACTAAGCAGGGACACAAAGGTGAGGTCATGTGAACCAAAGTGACCTTCAGTCATGATTCCACACAGGCGTTTCAAATGCTTGATATGTTTTTATGAAATTTGCTTCTTAAACAAAAATGAGTTATTCTTTTTCATTTGTCTTTTTAGTCCCATGTTTACACAAATGCCCCATTAATGCCAACTGTTGCTCTGAGCCTTGTTACGCACTTACTGTACGAGCTTCGCTAATGCCATAGGAGGATTCAGCCGAACGATTGGAGAACAGAAGAAGTCTTGCAACAAATTTGACTAACATAGACCCATCCTCTTAAATTTATCATGTCTGAATTAACACATATTCCCTTCTTACATTGATAATAGGACATGGGATGAAATGTTTCACTTTTTCCCTGGCTGCACTCATATAGCCTGCATGGAAGAAATATCCATGAATTATGAATGCACTCATACATACATAAGTATGCGCAAAAGTTTGTGTCTCTTCCTCTGAATTCCATGTTGTTTGAAATGGCTTTGAATTCACAATATAAATTTAAAGTTTGGCTTTGTGCTAATACTGTCTAAAAAGTGATTTGCAAATCTGTAATCCAAGAAGTGTTTATTTTAATCAGTTCAGAAAGGGAGATACTGTGAAGAGTGTTGTGAATGGCACTGGAGGGTCACAGGGTGAAATCTAACACTTTAAAGTATATACTTTAGATTCATTGTGGAAGGAAGGAAGGAAGGAAGGAAGGAAGAGTTGAATGCAAGCACATTTGTTTGAAATATTTGAACAAATGAACAGATGGATATTTGAACGAATGCACATTTGAACAAACTGACATTTGAACAAACAAACAAATGCACATTTGAGCAAACACATTTAGGATGACACATTTGAACAACTTAGACATTTGAACAAACAAATCAAATGCTTATTTGAACAAACACATGCATATTTGAACAAGCGCACATTTGAAATAACACATTTAAAATAGCACATTTGAAGGAATCAAAGACACTAATTGACATTTTAATGAACAAACAAACACATTTGAACAATCTCACATTTAAACAGACTAAAAAAAAGCATATTTGAAAAATCATACATTTGAATGAACGCACATTTGAACAAAAACTTTTGAAATAACAAAAATTTGAACAAAAAACAAACAAACAAAGATTTAAATGAACAAATTAACATTTAAATGAACGAACACACGCATACCTGTTTTTGACCCTTTAAAATCACTGAGCTATACGTACTTTGGCTTTCCATTGCCTCGACTCACCCAGCCCGGCTGAACGTGAAGGATGGGCCATTCAGTTTTTTTCTCCACTGCTCTAATCTTGGTGGCGTGGAGAGCAGAGAGCAGGCAGTAAGTGTGAACGAGGGGCTGGACCGCGTAAGCTCTCCCCTACAGCTGCACGCCCAGCGTGCTGCACCCTCTTTGGCTTCAGATGCAATTGAATAATTTAAGGCAATTAACGCTGGCAGAGGTTAGGGCCTGCGGCGTCCATCTTTTTCTGAATCTGCTGCTGTGTAGGTCACAGGGGAATCTTTGTTGCCTCTGCTCTTGCAGCTGGCAGTGAGTGAGAGAACACTCTTACTATATCGCATCACACTGGCAGGAAGCCCACAGTCCACAGTGTCAGCCCCGCTGCCTGCAGGTCTCCAGTTTTAAGCCATTGATTTTAACTATTTTCTATTTTATCCCTCAGCCATGGCAACTGTTTAAAAAACCGAAGAGGGCAAATTAGGGTCAACAGTGCTTTCATGGAAATTATACTTAAAGCATCTTGATCATCATTATCTTTTTTTTTTTTTTTTCATCATAGCGTAAGTATCTTTTGAGCCAGAATTTAGTGCTGAGTTATATCTGTTGACACATCATCTGTTTTCAATCCAAAGGTGGCTGTAACTTGGTGCTTTTGACAGTGTCATTTCTCTTAATGTCTCATGTTGTCTTCAAACGAGGATGAGTTTCAACTCAGGGAGTAAAGAAAACAAAAGAGTGTGAAGTGAATTGACGTTTGAGGCGCACACAGACTGACGGGTTTTTAACAACCTCCATTTTACATCTGGTCCCCCTCTCAAGTTGACTTGGGTTTAGAATGATGGCAGTCCTGAAAGGTCAAACCTTACCAGATTGTAGAACAACACTAATCATCCTGGCCAGCCCATTTCCCACACTGACATCCCCTAATTTGTTACCAGCCGTCCAGCTGATTCAAAGCACTGCCAGCCACAAGCAGTGTTTGGCTGCTCTTTTCTGCTAAATAAGAATTAGGGAGGGTAGTGAAGAGGGTTAAAAGTGTTTCATCAACACTGTTGTCTCTGCTGCTTAAGAGAAGGGCACACTTTATGCAAAATTTAAATGTGTCTCTTGTAAATGTCCTTTGGATGTGACATGTAAGCTCGCCGCTTGATACCAATCTGTAAGACTAGTGTCCTGCTGTCTAAAACAGGCCTCTCTTGTCTGTTTTTGAGTACGGACGAGACGTGCCCGCTTCTTACCCCTCACTTCCTCTCAGAAATGGCAGACCTAGCCCATGTTTTGGGGAATTTCATCTTCCTTGATAGACAGCTGGCTTTGACTATGTTATGCTGTGAATAATTGCATTATGACAGTGATAAATAGGAACAGGATATTAAACTTGCTACATGAGGCCTGGACACAGAACAGGAAAACAGACAAGGTGTGTTTACCAAGCATTGATACTAGAAGGGCTGCTTTCCCAGACACAGATTAAACCTAATAGAGAGCTAAATGGGACATTTGATGGAGAATCCACATTGACAATATAATTTTCTCCAGGACAAAGTTTAATCTGTCCCCATTAAAAGCAGAACAAAGATCTATTGACCATGACAGAGGTAGCTAAATCAAGCTAAACAGCAGAGTACAGTAAGGGAATAATACTATACTAAATAATGTCATAGAGCTTTTTTCATTATATAAATATTCCTTTTTACTACCAATTGCAAATCAATTTAATTTTCTCAATAGTATCTGCGGTGACCCATACTCCAATTCAATTTCCTTAAATAGTAAGCTGCCTTCTGTCCGGACCTTGCTAACAAGATCCTTATGACGTCAATCTCAAAGCAGAGATAAAACACTCTTGAAAAGACAGTTGAGATTATTATAGAAAATCTGTCATTTAACAAAGCTTGCAGGAAAAATAGGAAAGAAATTAAAGATAATTGGACTTTGAAACCAAACAGAGGCAGGGATATAGATAATGGAGCTCCATGAATGAGCTCTCTTTGAGTGTCCTCACTGAAACATCTCCAAGAAGTTGGAATCACATTTAGATTATCTTCTTTTGGCGAGACCTTGAGGCAATGTCCTGCTTTCCTATTTAAACAAATCAGAAATGCTTTTCCTCCGACCCAATTTGTTGGAATCATCAATGTGTATGGATGATATCTGCAGACTTTCAACAGAACAAGGCCATGATTCATTCATATTCTTGTGTGTTGACAGGAAGTTACATCAGCACATTTGGATAACAGTCAGATGTTTCAGATGTACACTCTATTAGAATAGTATCAGCACATGTACATGTGGAAAGCATTAGTTGTCAGGGTTCTGCCCTGACAGCCTTGTCTGTGTTGTCTTTGTTTCATGTATCTATGCTTGAATATATGTTTGAATATAAATGTCCCATGTCTCTACGTTTGTTTTGTGTGTCAGCACATGGCTTTGTCTTTGTTTATATTTGCCATGTCCTGCTCTTGTTCCGCCTCCTTGTTTGCCGTTGCCACGCCCCCTTGTTTAGGCCTTGTCTAGTCCTCATTTGCTTGATTGTTTTAACCTGATCCTCATGTGCTGTTCCCTTTTTATGCTGCCTCTTTCCCTCATGTCTTTGTTTGTGTGTGCGCTCAGCTTGTCAGTCAGTGTTTCTGTCAGTTCTAGCTTTGTATTTATTTTGGGTTATTTTTTTCATTCTTTTCTTTGTTCCTGATTTTTAGTCAAATCCTAGTCTTTATTTTGCTCTAGTTCCTCCAAGCTTTATTTTTTTTTTTTTTTTTTGCTTCTGTTAACTAATCTTTTATTTATTTTTCTCTTTAGCTTGTCTTTAAGGTTGCAGTCTTGTTGTATTTATTTGTTTACTAGTTAAAGTTTATTTTAGTTTCTTAATGTTTTCTGGTGTTCTAGTTTTTGCCAGTTTTTATTTTGGTATTGTTTTAGTTTTTTCTCTTGTCTTGAGTTTTGTATTTTTTTCTGTTGTCTTGTGTTGGTTCCTGTCTGCTCCCTGAAGCCCCTTTCTCACAGCGCGTTGATCCCGGGAAATTGGCAGAACACCTTCTGTGTGAACGCAAACACGAACCGGGATTGATGCCGGGATCGATGCCGGGTTGGGGACTAAGTAACATTGCTGTGTTCAGTCCCGGAACGCGCGCTGTGCGAACAAAAGCCACAATCAATACCGTGTCGCAATGGTGGTGCTGAATCCGGGATCGTTCGCCAGCGTGAAACGGTACGTCATGCGCTAGTTTATGATCGAATCAGAAAAAAAATGCACAAGCGTGGTTGCAAACTATAGACGCTGCTGAGACATTACATGTCACATCACGTGTCTTTACGGGATTTTTTGGGGTTGTGTGTGAACGCACTCTCTGATTCCGGAAAATCCCTGGCAGTGTGAATGAACCAAAGTCAAACGAATCCGGGTCAAATCCCAGGTCACTTTATCTGTGTATTTTCCGGAATCTCTGTGTGAAAGGGGCTTATGATTCCCTGTCTGCTGGTTTCTTCTGCCTGGCAGTTAGACTGGTTTAGGGTCTGTGTGCAGCAAGTATCAGATCTCTGCTTCATGGTTCCTTGCCCTGTCTTCACCACAACCATCTTCCTGGCCTGGACACGTCCTCTGCAGTTCTTCAACCTGTTGTTGGTTCTAGCAGTCACCCACAGCTGGCCTGTTGATTCTTTTTGACCCTTATGTTTGGACTGTTCCTGCATCACCCTATCTTGTACGGTCTTCTGTTAATAAATATCACTCCCCTGCTCATTCTGCGTCTGGGTCTCCCTTATCTGAATCCTGACATTAGTAAATCTGATGTGCACACTCTTCAGTTTGAATTGTTCGCATGAGACTGTTAAATTTTATTTATAGTTTTCTTAAAATATTTGGTAACACTTTATTTTGATGGTCCCTTTTGAACATTCTGTTAACTATAAGTAACTTTGCAACTACATGTCAACTAACTCTCATTAGAGTATTAGTGGACTATCTGCTTCATAACTGCAAACTATTTATTGTGATGGTCCTCCAACAGACACTCAACTGACTATAAGTAACTTTGCAACTACATGTCAACTTATTCTAACCCTACCAGTCTACTAATAATCTAATGAGTGTTAGTAGACATGAAGGTGCAATGTTACTTATAGACAACAGAATGTGTTAAATGGACCATCAAAATAAAGTGAAACCAAATATTTAAATTCATATTTATCCCAATAACAAACTTATTTAATAAAGCCTGGTGGTGGTCATTAAACCATACGAAACTTTGTAGAAAGTGTCCTTTTGTCCTTAAAATGCTCTTGTGTGTAGGACTAATTTCGGTTTCACTTTTTTTTTGATTGTTTATATTAGTAGACTGGTAGGGTTAGGGATAGAATAAGTTGACATGTACTTACAAAGTAACTTATAGTCAGTATAATGTCTGGTGGGGGACCATTACGATATAGTTATGACAGACATGAGAGTTAGTTTACATGTAGTTGGTCACTTACAGTCAAGAGAATGTTTAAAAGGGACCATCAAACCATCAAAGGGAACACCGTTGCTAATTCCAAAACATAGTTTTAGAGCTAGTAGTGGAGGCTTGAGCCATTGACTAATGAGACCAATGATTGTGTGTGACCAGTTGGTGTGTGTGAATTGCACGTCTCTCAACCGTGTTCGGCAGCAGCATTTCTACTAATAGCGAAACTAAGTTTATCCGCTTCAATAACAGAGCTGTATTTACCCTGCTAGTAATAAATGACACATATTAGGGTGCTAAACTATTTTACTGATAAAATTGTCAGAGCAGCCAACACGTTTATGTGAGTGTGTGTCAGTACTGTATGTGTGCGCGTTTGATTGGGAGAGAGAGTAGTAAAAACAAGGTATGTGCCTTCCGTACATAATAAAACCTAATTTTGTGGCAATAAACATGTAAATAATTTGTAATTGTTACCCTATTGTTTACCATATTGATTTGATTGGTCATTGTGTTGGTTCTTTTGCTGAGGCTGAAAAGACCTTTGAAGTGATTTAGCTGTGCGTTTCAACTTAGAATGTTTATCAACCAATCAGATTTAAGCATTCAACATATATTCAACAATATTATTCTTAATGTAGTTAGTTATCCTGTAAATGTTGCCAGAAGGGTGTTTTTTCAAGATAGATGTCCTGACTTTCATGTGTTTTGGACTGCTATGTTTGTAGTGGAATATTATTAAACATAGACTGATGTAATAATATTGCTTTATTTTTAAATGTATTTTCTAAAGTGAGCTAGTGAAAGATTCACAGGGCTTTATTAAAGAAACTCATTGTGGTAAGGGGGGCGTGGTTCAGCGAAGTCTGTGACGGGAGAGAGGATCGGGAGACAGGTGCGGCGTAAGTGGGTTAAGTGTGAATGACAAACACCTGTGTCTTGTTTCAGTAATTGGCGTGGGGATATGGATAAAAGCCATGAGGAAACAAGAGACTTGGAGAGAGAGACCGGTAACGACTCGTGGGTGAACTGGACTGAGATGGAGAGAGGGAGAAAGGAGAACGCTGAGAGCGAGTGGCGTTGAAACTTGAGTAGCGTCTGTTTTGTCCAGCGCGTGGTGCGCATCTTTTGTTTTTGTTTGAGAATTTTGTTTTGAATAAAACACCCACAGTCACCTGAAGCCGACCCTGTCCTCTTCCTTCCCTTTATCTGAACATTTAATCCACTACACTGGTGCCGAAACCCGGGAAGGAAGACGGAAGCCGCCGCCAGCATGCAGTCACCGCCACCATTGCCACTTGCGGACGTGGTTGCTTCCCTCGCGGTCCTCCACCAAGACCAACATCGGGCCCTCTTGGAGATGAGGACCGATCTGGAAGGGCGGTTCCAGTTCCTGATCCAAGGCCAACAAGAGGATCGCGAGAGGTTCCGAAGCTGGATGGACCTGGAGGTTCGGCCGGGTTCAACGCCACCACCGGTCGAGTGCCCCCACCTGCCCCTGAATAAAATGGGTCCGCAGGACGACCCTGAGGCATTCCTGGACCTCTTCGAGAGATCAGCGGAGGCAGGTGGGTGGCCAAGAGAGCAATGGCCGGTGCGCCTCATCCCTTTGCTGACCGGAGAGGCGCAAGCGGCGGCCCAACAGCTACCCGTCCAGAATCTCCTGGTTTTCGACGACCTGAAAAGAGCCATCTTACAGCGGGTCGGCCGGAGCCCAGAGCAACATCGCCAGCGGTTCCGTTCCCTGGATCTGGGCGAGAGCGGCCGACCCTTCGTGTTGGCTCAACAGCTCCGGGACTCCTGCCGCAAGTGGCTGTTGGCTGAGGGAAGCGACGTCCGGGAGATCATCGACCGTGTGGTGCTGGAACAATTCATCAGCCGTTTGAGCGGCGTCGCTGGACTTGGCCATTCAGTTGGCGGAGGACCAGCTGGTGGCGTGCTCCAGGGTCGGCGAAAGCCTTCCAACTGTCTCTCTCTCATCCTCTTTTTCTTCTCCTTCCCCCTCTCATACCTCTTCCCCTCGACCTGTTCCCCTTCCCAGGTCCCGTCCTCCCGGACCGTTCCGTGGCCCTCCCCGGGGACGGGGGGGGACTTCGCTGGATCCGACAGGAGGCCTGAGACCCCAGCCCAGGGGCACGGGGTTCACTGCCGCTGGGGCGGACCCGGTTTCCTTTCCTCCCCTCTCCCCACGCCAGTCACTTACCCCACTTCTTGCCACTGGAGCGGTGGGGAGGCCTGGGCCGGCCTGCTGGCATTGCGGGGACCCGGACCATTTCATAGACAGGTGTCCGGTGATGCAAGTGGGGACAATGATCCGGGTCCTGGAAGCCCCGCAGGCTGCCCACGATCAGGCTGGCCGGTACCAAATACCTGTGAGTATAAAGGGGGGTACCTATCAGGCTCTGGTGGCTTCAGGATGTAACCAAACCTCGATCCACCAAAGCCTGATTCAATCTGAGGCATTGGATATGAGCCGCATGGTTCGGGTAAGGTGTGTGCACGGGGATGTGGTGAAGTATCCGCTGATGTCTGCTCTGATCAAATTTAGAGGGCAAAACCATAGTGTGGAGGTGGCAGTTAACCCGCACCTCAGGCATCCGCTGATTTTGGGAACTAATTGGCCGGCTTTTACGGAATTATTGGGGTTGTTGTGTGTGGATGTCTCTTGTGGAAAAGGGAAGCAGGAGAGGGGAGCGGTCGTGCGGTTGGAATAGGCTGAACTGGGACCTCCGGGACTGGGTCCAGGGGATCCGAGCGTAATTGGGAGACAGATTCTCCCAGAGCGTGATGATTTTCCCCTGGAACAGTCTCAGGATGAGTCGTTAAAACATGCTTTTGAACAGGTCCGTACTATCGACGGTCAGCCTCTCCAGCCCGCCCGACCGCTCACTTATCCATATTTTGCAATTCTGAAAGACCGGTTGTATAGAGTGATACAAGACACTCAAACAAAAGAAACTACAACCCAGTTGTTGGTACCAAAGAGCCGTCGGGAAATGCTTTTCAAGGCGGCTCATTCAAATCCCATGGCTGGACACTTAGGACAAATAACAACACTTAACCGTCTCATGGCCCGATTCTTTTGGCTGGGCATTCACGAGAACGTGCGTAGGTGGTGCGTGGCTTGTCGTGAATGTCAGCTGGTAAATCCGCCGGCCGCCCCAAAAGCGCCATTGCGCCCCCTTCCGTTGATCGAGGTCCCCTTCCAACGAATTGCGATGGACCTCATTGGGCCATTAGAACGGTCAGCACGGGGACATCGCTTTGCATTAGTCATAGTGGACTATGCAACGCGATATCCTGAGGCAGTGGCACTCCGCAAAATCTCCGCTAAAAGTGTAGCGGATGCCCTGTTTCGTCTAATCTCCCGAGTGGGGATCGCGAAAGAGATCCTCACTGATCAGGGCATGGTGTTTATGTCACGTACGTTGCACGAACTTTACGAGTTATTGGGAACTAAATCGATTCGCACCAGCGTCTTTCACCCACAAACGGACGGCTTGGTGGAACGATTTAATCGCACATTAAAGACAATGATTCGTAAATTCGTTCACGAAGACGCCAAAAATTGAGATAAATGGTTAGAACCCCTATCGTTCGCTGTGCGCAAGGTCCCACAAGCCTCCACGGGGTTTTCCCCCTTCGAGCTCCTTTATGGTCGTCAGCCCCGCGGGGTGCTAGCCGTGCTGAAGGAGACTTGGGAGGAGGGACCCTCGGAGAGTCGAAATGAAATTCAGTATGTCCTGGACCTGAGAACAAAACTCCACACTTTGGGACGGCTCTCAATGGAGAATTTGTTACAGGCTCAGGACAGACAGACCCAGTTATACAATAGGGGAACGAAACTAAGAGAATTTTCACCGGGAGATAAAGTCCTTCTATTGCTTCCCACGTCGAGTTCCAAATTACTCGCGAAGTGGCAAGGACCCTTTGAGGTCACACAGCGAGTCGGGGATCTCAATTATGAGGTGCTTCGAACGGATAGGAACGGGGCACGTCAAATTGACCACCTCAACCTCCTAAAAAAATGGAGTGCTGGCGACGGTGATTAGTGAAGAGGATCTCGGACCAGAAGCGAATATCAAATCTCCATCTCTCGCACTGGCTCCAGGTTGAGATCATCTTTCGCCGTCCCAGCTTACTGACGTTGCCAGGTTGCATGCAGAATTTACCGACGTGTTCTCGTCCACCTTCCAGCGTCTCATGGACAGGATACTCCGGCCACATGCTGCATATGCCGCTGCCTATCTGGATGATATCATCATTCATAGTAATGACTGGCAGCGCCATGTGGAGCATGTGCGCGCGGTTCTGGGAGCGCTGAGACTGGCTGGACTGACGGCCAACCCAAATAAGTGTGCGGTTGGGCGGGTAGAGGTCAGATATCTGGGATTCCACTTGGGTCACGGGCAAGTGCATCCCCAAATTGATAAGACAGCAGCCGTTGCAACATGCCCGAGACCCAAGACCAAAAAGGAGGTGAGACAGTTCCTGGGGCTGGCGGGATATTATAGAAGGTTGTGCCTAATTATTCGGACCTTGCCAGCCTGCTGACTGATCTCACTAAAAAGGAGTCACCAGATCCGGTTCAGTGGACGGAGCAGAGCCAGCAGGCTTTCACCCAGGTAAAGGCTGCTCTATGTGGTGGGCCGCTACTACAAGCTTCTGACCGGCTCCCCGGCCTGAGTCGGGCGGTGGGGGTATGTGGCAAGGGGGGCGTGGTTCAGCGAAGTCTGTGACGGGAGGCTGCAGGCCGGACGGCTCCCCGGCCTGAGTCGGGCGGTGGGGGTATGTGGCAAGGGGGGCGTGGTTCAGGGAAGTCTGTGACGGGATAGAGGATCGGGAGACAGGTGCGGCGTAAGTGGGTTAAGTGTGAATGACAAACACCTGTGTCTTGTTTCAGTAATTGGCGTGGGGAGATGGATAAAAGCCATGAGGAAACAAGAGACTTGGAGAGAGAGACCGGTAACGACTCGTGGGTGAACTGGACTGAGACGGAGAGAGGGAGAAAGGAGAACGCTGAGAGCGAGTGACGTTGAAACTTGAGTAGCGTCTGTTTTGTGCAGCGCGTGGTGCGCATCTTTTGTTTTTGTTTGAGAATTTTGTTTTGAATAAAACACCCACAGTCACCTGAAGCCGACCCTGTCCTCTTCCTTCCCTTTATCTGAACATTTCATCCACTACACTCATCCTTTCCTAACCTTTCATTTTTATTAGAATAAGATACGTGTTGCAAAGTTTTTTTTTTTTTTTTAAAGCTATGAGTTCATCTTTTTCTGAAACTCCAAATGTCAGTCGCGTCCCATGTGTCTATCAAGCTTCAATGAAGTGAATGATTTCACATATTCACTGATGAACCAAAATGATTATTTGTTGTAATAGGGGTGAAGATCAATTGCTAAGTTAGCACAGCCATGTGTATTCCAAGTCACCTGGTGTTTTATCCAGACCAAATTAAACACAGAGGCCACAAACAAGGTCTTGAGACCTTGATAGATTGAACTCATTTGAGTGTCCCTGCAAGTAATTAAATGATCCAATTATTTTGTTTTGGTGCCTTAGAGAATGTGGGAGAATGTGAAAGAGAATGTGAAAAAAAGATTATGTTGGGTTGGCCAAAGCATTTGTGTCACATATGTGTCCATTTCAGTTACGATCAATCTCAGCATAACACAATGTGTACTTTTTTATTATTTTTTTAATTAAAAGAAGCTGTTAACTTGTTACTTAAAATGACCAGTTTCCATCTTTCACATGTAGTTAAAAAAGATGGACCTGTTCTGGAGGTGTTCCGGGATTAAAGGGGCGAAACATCAGTGAAGGGTGGCTCCCGGCTGACGACCCTGCAGCCGGACCGAAAGGCACTGGCGGAAGTGCGTCAGGCAGAAAGGCCTTGCAGGTGGTCTCACCTGTGCTTACAACTAACTAACAGTGTTGCTAGTGACTTTTCTTGTAACTTTAAATCCACATACTTTTCTGTGGTTGACTCCATCCCATTAATAATGATGCTGTAGTTAAGCAATAATGACGGTGTAGTTATGTCTGATTGGATAGTACATACTGATAGTCTTGCTTAATCTGTCAGATGTTAAACCTTATCATAAAAAAAAAAAACATGTGTATGTTTATCACAAAGACAAAGATTTCTGGAAGAAAGTAACATTTAATAGACTTAAGCACAGACATATGGCTACGTACACACACACCCACACCCACACACACACACACACACACACACACACACACACACAAAACATGCATGTACTTGCATACAATTACATAGTCTCTAACTTTGATCCACTGTTACAAATCCAAATCACTATGGTGAATTTCAAATATGATTTGAGCCATCTTGCTGTGCTCCTGTGAGGCATTTATTTAAAAATCTTGTTTAGGTTCAGCCTTATAAGCTTTCCTCTCAGACACTCAATGTATGTTCATTTGGTAGTTTCACTCTGCTGTGGAAACTGAGCACATGAAGCAGATGTTGACAAATGTTGCAATATGCTAAGGGGGCATTAATCACCATTGAGAGAAAGAGAACAAAGCTGAAACACTTAAAAACTTGTTTTTGCCCATTTCATTAAGGGAATGCATTTACATTTAAATCTTGACATCTATAAGCTTTCTAGACAGAAACTTACACGTAATGTAGCATGTGCTTATATGCATAGACAAATACATACACTGAAGGATATGCTTCACACTAACAGCAGAATCTTTTTTTTTTTCATAGAAAAGGTTACAACAGTGAGCAATCAGCTAACAGAGCCTATAAAGAGTTTTCACCTTTTCATCATCCGCCTGTTGAAATAACAATAGGATGAGAGGAATTATGAACAGCAGATTAACACCAGTATAGTTTGCATAGCAGCCCTGTGCTCCTATTATGAGAAGTACCGAGATGAAAGGACATAGCCACCTGAATGAATCTGAGCTAAAGTGACAAGGATCAGCCAAGGCTTTCCCTTTGTCCTTCCTCTTTGTTTTCTTTTTTTTTTTTTTATTCTGTTTTGACAAGTTAAAGCATAAAAGCCATGCAAATGTTATGTGTGTGTTTGGGGGGGACAAAAGAGGTTAAGAGAGGACATGCTAAAAAGTCATAGTTCGTACATTGCACTTACACTTAAAAGGATAGTTCGTCACAAGTAAAAGTCTGTCATCATTTACGTGTGTGTGTGTGTGTGTGTGTGTGAGTGTGTGTGTGTGTGTGCGTGCGTCCGTGCGTCTGTGTTTTCCATGGAAAAAAGAAAGTCATATAGATTTGTAACAATATGAGACTGAGTAAATGATTTTTTTTTTGGTGAACTATCCCTTTAAGGGATAGTTCACCCAAAAATGAAAATTCTTTCAGTATTTACTCACCCTCATGTTGTTCCAACCCCGTAAGACCTTCGTTCATCTTTGGAACACGGATTAAGATATTTTTGATGAAATCTGAGAGCTGGATCACTCCTCCATACTCCTCCATAGGCTTCAAAAGGATTGAAACTTGCCGGCCTCGAAAAGTTATTAAATACATCGTTAAAATAGTCCAAGTGACTACAGTGGCTCAATCTTAAGTTTATCAAGCGACGAGAATACTTTTTGTGCGCAAAAACAAACAAAAATACCGACTTTATTTCAACTATTCATTTCCATCTCTGTTGGCCTCTAGTCAGTTAACTTAGTGTAATAGGGTAGTATGTCACACGTAGGCTCACTATTGGCCGACCCTGGTCATGTGTGTGATGCGTGTGACGTACAACAACAGAAGCTCTACGCTTTTACACTAGTGAACTGACTCGAGGCCCACAGAGAAGGAAATGAATAGTTGAAATGAAATCGTTATTTTTGTTTTTTGCGCACAAAAAGTATTCTCGTCGTTTGGAAAAACTTAAGATTGAGCCACTGTAGTCACTTGGACTATTTTAACGATGTCTGTAATAACTTTTCGGGGCCTGCAAGTTCAATCCCTCAAGAAGCCTATGGAGTAGTATGGAGGAGTGATCCAGCTCTCAGATTTCATCAAAAATATCTTAATTCGTGTTCCGAAGATGAACGAAGGACTTACAGGGTTGAACAACATGAGGGTGAGTAAATACTGACAGAATTTTCATTTTTGGGTGAACTATCCCTTTATGTGAAATGAGGGAAATGTGTATCCATGTCACATACTGTATATTACACACAAACCTCATCCAACCATATATTTGCTCGACAAATTTTTAAATGAAATTAGAAGGAAGCACAAGTGAGGATGATTCGCAGCTCTCCAATCTGGGGTGTTGGGTTCTTCCTTCCCTGCAAATAACGCTCCAAATTTTATCCAAGCTGTCTAGTGATTAGCCACGGTGGTCCAGTCTTGTCACTAAGGAAATGCCCCATGCCACTTCTTGGCATTGCAGATGAGCGTTAGAGCACGCCAGCTGGCCCTGGATGGCTCGATCCCCTTCAGTATGAAACAGGGATTTCGGAATACTGAAACCTTGGCTTGTTGCATCTCTCTGGTTGTTATGGGATGGAAGAACAAAAAAAAAAACTGAATAATTCAGAAGCTCTTTGCATTGAAATCTGTACACTGAAAAAATGCAAGCTAAAACTGATAACATCTATATTAATTGGTTTTATTCATTCAAAAATAATATTGATACTAAATCAACCTGTACATTAATTTACCAGCAAAACTATTTTATGGAATGCATCGGGTAAAAAATAGTTTAAGGTAACAATTATGGGTAACCACTTTCTACAGTGTATCAAAAGTTAACAGTCCTTAAGATATTTCCTGAAGTTTGCTCATTTTAGTCTCAGTTAATAAATATGTACATGCTTATAGTCATAAGGCTCGGATTTGAGGACATTTAGCAATAGCAAAGGAAATCTAATTTTAGCAACACTAACTGGCAGATGAACTTCGGAAGAGATCTTATACGTCTTTGGCTCTGTGGTGCGTAGTGTCTCTGATCAGATTGATGGATGAGTTAGACTGAAGGGGCAATAGGTTGTGACAGCGTGGCTCGATTGTGTGTCACCCACTGGGCGAGGGGAAACTTTAGTGAAAAAAACAGGGCAACTGAGTGACAGGTATGGCCCAGACACTGTCTGAGGTGACTCTGGGATGGTGCTCGAAAGAAAGTGCAAATCTCATCCACGTTGTTTAAGACAGTGACAGCTGTTCCGTGCTCCGCTCAGCTCCCACAGCAAAGCAGGACATTGTTCAGTAAGCTGGATATATGATAGAGCAAAAACTTGATTTAACTTGATTCGTTTACTATGCATTGCAGATAGATAGATAGATAGATAGATAGATAGATAGATAGATAGATAGATAGATAGATAGATAGATAGATAGATAGATAGATAGATAGATAGATAGATAGATAGATAGATAGATAGATAGATAGATAGATAGATAGCTAGATAGATAGATAGATAGATAGATAGATAGATGTGAGATAGTGAGAAAGACAGAAAGATGCACTCGTGTTTCTTTTTAGTTTTGACTGTATCTGCCTGTAAAATAAAATCTCCTCATACATTTGCAAAAAAGAGAGACATCCCTAGTATTTCTCATTGCATTTTCCATTCTTTGTGTCTGGTTTCACTGACACAGAGGACATTTTTAAACACCAATGTTAGACAGTGAGAAAAGTATGTTTGATGGACCTACAAACAAATTTTAGATAGATGGGAACCTTCTCTAGAAATGTACTTCTTACAAGATTATGAATGACTGAATGAATGAATGAATGAATGAATTAATGAATTAATTAATGAATTAATTAATTAATTACTGAATGAATGAATGAATGAATGAATGAATGAATGAACAAACGAACAAATGAACAAATGAGCGAACGAAGTTGAAAAAGAGAGCCTTCATTTTGTGATGGATAGTGTTGGATAAACTAATTTTTACTAAATGCTTGCCTTAGGCCAAGACCTAGTTTTCATCAAAGTATAATCAACATCATAGAGCTTACAGGAACTAGTTTATTCATTATGTCATTTCAGGGCTATACTCACATGACTGAAGTATAACAACCAAATTGCTTGAAACTATAAAAGAAGACTACCCGGGGCTATAAGTCAGAGTATGTGTGCTGGTCTCTGATAAACTGTCTAAATAATAAATTCAATGCAATGCCATTTTGTTGATTAAAAAGAAGAAGAAGAAGATAATAACTGTGCTATGTCTTTTTATTTATATAACCCTAAAGCTCAAATCTGGAGAATGTCATAAAGCTGAGAATATGCTGAATTATGCAGTCACTAATTTAAGAAAAAGTTTTGCAAAATATTGAAATAAGTGCTAATGATGTTCTGCTAACACCATATTTATATTGCCTGGGTGATCCATTTGTTGCATGATATCATTCTCCTTGTATGCCCCCAGAAGTGGTCTCGGGGTATCATGCTTCTTGTGATCAGATTAGTGGGTGACACATGGCCGAGGGACTGGGGAGACTCCATGGCATCCAGTAAACGAAACCCCATTGGGTTCAATCCTATATACCGGATATCAACAAAGCAGCAGGAGCCCTCCGTATGGTGGCAAAGATTCCCATTTGAGCCCAGCAGCCTGTTTCATTTCCATTAGCTGCTGCAGAACAGCCCCATTCAATTATATCCGCTATACCTGCCAATGTCCGGCACTCATTGCCAACTGTCTACAGCAGACCTAACTTTTACCAATTTAAATTTATGGACTGTACGCAGCAAATAGAGAGTAGAGTGGCAATACTTAGCTTGACTTGCAAAAAAAGAAAATAGATTAAAGGGATTTAGCCATAAATGAAATCTCTGTCATTACTCATCCTCATGTCGTTCCAACGTGTGAATTTCTTTCTTCTGTGGAACACCAAGGAAGATATGTTGAGGGCTGTTTCAACTGTTTTTGCACGTACAATTAAAGTCAATGGGGTCCAAAACATCGGATTGACTTTCATTGTATTATTTTCTTTTTCTGTGGAGGGGTGTAACGGTACATGTCTTCATCCCGAACTGACACGGTACAGATGTCACAGTTTGCTGAATACAGTCACAGGCCATCCATAATCCAACCCAGAGGGGGCGCGCTCGATAATGAAATGCTGTTTGCCAATTGCCACAACAGAAAAAGAGCAGAAGAAGAAGAGATGATCTATGCACCACCCAAAACAAGAGTTCAGATGACAGGCAAGAGCTTGCTAGTAGCCTATACCCTGAGTTTTGATTACTTTTTGTGGCACACTCCACAAGCTTCACGGAAATGAAACTGGGACGAACCGTACATAACCGTGAATTCTGTGTACTGTTGCACCCTACAATTTGTTCATTCTATTTCACCATTATTTAACTGACAAATGTACAAAGAAAAAATTCCAATGTTTTCACTGGCCAAATTAAATTTTAATTTTGATGACTGCAACACAATCCAAAAAAGTTGGGACAGAGGCAAAATAAAGCTCGCTACTTTTTTAAATATCTCCACATGGGCTTGGGAGTTCTTTGGAAAGCTATTTTCAACTAACACAGTCTGCTGGTGCATCAAGTAATATCTGTTACGCAAGAAGAAAGCTATACATCTGTTCAATGCAGAGATGATGCCTGAGTTCTCAGATGGTCTAAAAGACAGTGGAAATGTGTGTTGTGGTCAGATGAGTCCACATTTCAGCTTGTTTTTGGGAAAAACTGACTTTGAGTTCTCAGTTCCAAAGATGGGAAGGGTCATCCAGAATTTCATCAGTGACAGGTGCAGAAGCAAACATCTGTAATGGCATGGTGGTGCACTAGTGGAAAAGGTATGGGTGACTTGCATTGTGTGAAGGTACCATTGATGTGGAGGCGTATATTAAGATTGTACAGAGACATAAACTGTCGTCAAGATAACATATTTCCTGGGAAGCAAGACAATGTCAGGCCTCATTCTGCTCATGCTAAAAAAGTGGTTTCTAGACAAGTTACACCGTAGAAGGGACGTCCCTGACTACCTGCCTGCAGTCCAGATCTGTCTATTATTGAAAATGTATGGCACACCATGAAGAGGAGAATCAGACAACAAAGACCACAGACTGTTGAGCAGGTGTCTTGTATCAGTCGAGAACATTCATATAACTCGTATGATTATAAGGAAAGGTGATGTGACACAGTGTTGCACATGCCTCTGTCCCAACTTTTATAGAGTGTATTAAAGCCATCAAAATCAAAATTTGTTCATATTTACAAAATACACTTGAAAATATTTTCTTTGTACTTTTGTCATATAAATAAAGGTCAATGTTTAATAAAGGTTAAATCATAGATTCTTGATTGTATTGCATTTTACAAAATGTCCCAACTTTTCTGGATATTGTGGTAGTACATTTAAGAAGTGTGTGTGTGTGTGTGTGTGTGTGTGTGTGTGTGTGTGTGTGTGTGTGTGTGTGTGTGTGTGTGTGTGTGTGTGTGTGTGTGTGTGTGTGTGTGTGTGTGTGTGTGTGTGTGTGTGTGTGTGTGTGTGTGTGTTTTGGTACTATGTTTGTGTGTGTTTGATATACAGTATATCGTATATATACATATAAGAAGCATTTGTCGGTGTACACTGTCATTTAGGAGAAAAAGGTTTCTGTAGAAGTGCTTTGTGTTCTTTTTAAAGAATTCTCCGTCGCTTAAATGACACCAAAAGCTTTCCTTATTAGCATATATGCCTGAGAGTGAAACTGTCATCCAGCTGCACCAGCAATTAGCCAGTTTCATCATAAAGACTCGTATCAGCAGAAAAAAGTAATCATTTGCAGTAATGTGAAAGACCTTCCTCGTGATTTCCTCATTAAATTATTCATAGAGCTTCCTCTTGCTTGTAAATTTTCCATTTAGAATGAAAAGGTTCATTATAAAGATGAAGCTCCTGACATATTTTTGTGTAACTCTTTTTATGGGGTCTTTTCTGATTTTCTGGAACAAAACCACACACTCAAGTTATGGACCACAAGCGAGAAAAGAGTGAGAATAAAGAATGGAAATACTTCAAACTTTACAAAGCAAGATAAAGAAGTAGAGTGAGAAAAGCATGACTGTTTGTTTGCTTTGTTCACTGTCTATCCGTGTCTCGTCTGATGTGACATGACCTGATAAAGAGCAAGGACCCCATGTTTCCAGAATCACCTAAAGTAGAAAGGAGGCACCCCACTTGCAAACATATCTGTGGAGAATCTCTTAAAGAAAATAAAGTGAGCTCTCTCTGATGAGCACCTCCAACTGATAAGGTGTCAGATGTACCACTCCATTACTGTGACTGAGGTTGTTCTGTTTTTCTTTCATTTGAACCCCCACAGCAATAGAGTGAGTAATCAGCTCCTCTCCGTGCTCTGTGCGAAGACCCCTGCCAGGTCTCTGATCCACCAACAGATATCGGTGTCTCTTAATGGATTAAAATAGGGTTAGGCAAAATGGATATTATATCAAAGAGTGCATGTGTCTGGCTGCTTCCTCTGTTTTTGCAGCGAATACGTGATCAAAACAACACAGAGAAATAATAGTTCTGAAGTGTGTCGGAATCCAAGCTGTGGTGGAACATGTTTGATTCAGCTGCTGGGATGCACATTGGCATGGGTGTCTGATTTTATTTACCCAACTGTGCCCCAGTAAGACCATGCAATTGATATTGGCAGTCATTTTTTTGAGTGAATGAATGATAAAACAATAATAAAAAAGGTGAATCTTTGGCTTTTTAGAGTATTAAATGGTGATTTAGCAGGTTTTTTTGTAATGTGTGACATGAAAACATTGTTGCCACTGTCATATAATCTCTGGTGGAAAGTTAAGACAAACTGTATTAAGCGTGCCATAGAATCCTCCCGAGGAGCCTTGACAGGCTCTACTCAGATGTAAAATTGTACGATGATACATGCAATTGTGATACAGAAAGGCAATGCAAGACGTTTTCCTTATGTGACGGCTAATTTGTGCCTCCAAGGAGCCTGATTAAAAACTGACATGGATCTGATTGCTCTGCCATCCTGAGGTAACACCGCCAACTTGTCGCTCTCCTTTTTTTGTGCTTTTTTTCTATTCCATCCACACCCCCGCCCTCCTCTTCTACTTCTCTCTCTCACACACTTCTTTAAACCAGCCTTGGCTGAAGCGACCGTGTGAGCAGTGAATCCATTACCCGAGCGACAGCTCAATTCAATTATTAGACGGGCTGATAATCTGACTGAATTGATTGTTCACTATATCCCCAGTCAAATGGCTGATGGAGAGAGGATCATGTTTGGGATTGCCTTAAAGACAGGAATAGAGCACATGCTGAATATGATCAGGAGCTGTTCTTAATGAACACTACTCTTCCTCAATCTGAGAGGGTGAAACCCCAAACCATAAATGCGCCTAAGATTTTTTTTTTTTTTAGCGAACGACCAGTATTGTCTTCCATTAATATGTTGTTGCAAAAACAACACCGAACAGAAGGAAGGAAATTATTTTTATCCCATTAAACTCAACATCTAAACTGAGTGTTTTGCATTTTTCTTGATAGACTTCAAATGGGATTCTGAATAGTGATATTAGATCAGTTTTATTTTCAGCATGATCCACATACACAGAAAAAGAAACGTTCCTGCTTCAACCTTAAGCCTCAAATGGAAAAGAACTGGGTCAAACTGCAGTTTCAGTAGACTACCAATTCCAATCAACAAAGCACAATAGTAGACATTCCAATTAGCAGGGCAGTAATGGATACCATAATTATAGACCTAACCTACAATTAAGCTCTGACATGATGACCAGAGTAATGGTCTTACAACAAAATGACCTATTTCCAAAATGAGTTTTTCTGAGCATAGTGCTATGATTGTATGTGCGCAACACTGTATTCATTGTTAAAAATGGTGTGAGATAGATAAAAGATAAAGTCAACTTTGAAATAGGGGGAACTGGGGAGTGTTGTAATATGAGGTAAGTTGTAACTCACGTACCTTCAAAACAGTGTGGCTTTTGAGTACCTTATAGGTTAAACGGTTAGGCCATATTAACGGTTAATGCAAATTAATGTACTGTTATGAGATAAATAACAGACATTGTGCAATGGTATTAACAGGTGTTTCTGTCAGAGCTGGTACATAGAACAGCTTTAAAGTTATATTGACCTATCAGAAGTCACAGCCATATCTACTTGTTCTATAATTTATTAACACCCAAAACATTATGTTAAAAACAAACCAACAAATAATTAAGATAAAATAGTTGATCTAAACTAAATATTTTTATTTAGGCAATTTTTTTTTATTATTAAAATGTTTGTTTATTTACATTTTAATTAAAGTGGCGAACATGACCGTCTTGTAACTACAAATTTAAAGTACTGACAATAAATCTATCCACAGCTTTGCTATATAGCATTATAAACAATGTGTGATAAGTAATTTGGGTCCCACTTTATATTAAGTGGCTTTAAGTACTATGTGCTTACACTGAAATTAATAATTTGATACAATGGACGTATTGTGTATATACACTTTTTTTTTACATTGAACGTATATTTTGAAAATGCCTGCATGCAATTACCGCTGTAATAAATTTATGTAATTACATTTGTAATTACACTGTTGACCTTAACCTTACCCATATCACACCTCAAAAGCTGCAGAAGTGTTTTGCAATACAAAATGAACACAATAAGTAAATCAATGTAAGTACATAGTAAAGCCACTTAATATAAAGTGGGACCACAATTTGTATCGCACAGATATGGAAATATTATATCAAAGAGATAGATAAAGAAGAAAAAAAGTAAACTACGTTACAGACGATTAAACAAAATATGTGCAGTCCCTGGTTTTCCATATAGCTGTTATGTCAACTAAATAAAACAAACTAAAGCGGATAGGAGATAGTGCGGGATTAATAGAGATATTATGCATTTCCAAACGATCTTTATTTGTTTTTTCAGCTGGATTTCTCAATGAGAATTTTGTCACTTTGCATATATTTTTATTTAATTTAATTTATTTTTTTGATTGAGACGAGAAGGTTTTTTCATTCCCCAGTGGTGGCTCAGCTTTCATCCGACCGTTTTGATTGGAGGAGGATTTTAGAGGCCGGTTTAACAGTTGCGTTGGCCGCTCGCTTCGGATGGGACCGCGCGACAGGACAGACGAGAAACTGCTTCCATCTGGAAACGCAGGGAGAGGAGGAGGGTTGACTCGACACAGTCACTGGCAGTAAGACATAGCCTACACATCCTACTTGCGTTACATCGCACCGGTCATCATCATTCCGGCTGTTGGAGGAGCAGAGCGAACGTGCGCGCAGAACAGCTGCACCTGACTGATCGTGGACATACCTCAGTTTTATTTCAACAGTCTTTATTTAACAGTTGCCTTCGATACTGACTTGAAGAAGGGACAAGAAAATAAAGAAATCAACCGGGCTTTTACGTTTTGCTTCAATTCTGGGAGAGGACTTTTCCGGAGGACCCTGCGTCTGGAGTGCTACAGACTGCTCTTGTTGGATGTTGATTGTTGGTCAAAGAGAAGAAGTGGCAGCGTTTAGCCGCTGTTGGGACCACAACTGGACGGACTGGACCGGTGTCGTGTCTGAAAGTGTCCAAAGGTAGGAAGTGATGATGGTGTTTACGACTGAAATGCGCATCACATAAAAGCTGGACTGCAAGAGCTGGCTTCAGAGAAATAGAGAGGACGGGTCAGCCGTTCTCACCTAAGCTTTTCTCCATCCCTCAGCAGACAGCTCTTTTGCAGTGACTAAAAGCACGCCTATTGTAAACTATGTCAGTTAGTTGCAAATGTGAGCGCTTCTGATGACAATCAGAGGAGCGTTTTGCTTTCGTAGACAGTTGGACCATGGAGCTCAGCGAGAAGATCAACTTTTAGTTTTTAGCTGCTCCTCACGATAATGAGCACGCCGTGGATGCATTGCGTTCCACGAGCCTGTGCAAAAAAAATAAAATAAAAATAAAAAATAAAAAAAGAAAGAAAGAAAGAAAGAAAAAAATCAATTCGCTTTATTCTATATATAGCCTATTAGCTAGTGCAGAAGAAAACCGGCAGTTTTATTATTTTTGTGGTTATACGACGTCGTCATTATCTTATAGTTTAGGCTATTTGATTTATTTCCGTGACTTTGGCAAGTTATTTGTGACTGTCGATCATCGAGAGTGTTGTGAACAACTTTCCATGCAGCTAGCCTAATATCCAGAATACCGATTCTATATGCAGTGCAGGCAGGTGCAGGTGTCCACTGTTTGTTTATTAATTTATTTATTCAAAAATAGTTTATTTATTTAGGCTATAGCTAGGCTACAAGTGATGAGGCTTTCCCCCCGTCACGAGCTTTTGGTTTGTTGAAAGGAATGCGCGTCTCCTGTCGCTGGAGTGAATCCACAACGCCTCAGCATTCACGGCGGGGAATGGAGGAGTCGTGAGGGTGATGAGAGAGCACAACCCCGGGCATAAAAACAGTCATATACCCCCCATTGTGAGAATCACACCATGCATCTTTACACAAACCCGTTATGAACAATATCAGCTCTGTATTTCCTCCGTAGGACAAGCAGAACTTGTCAAGATAGTGAGTGAATCAGTGTAGCGAATTAGTTAGTGTGTGTGTGTGTTTGGATCGAAGTGCTGAGGGTTTTACATTTGTAAATTAGGTTTAATGTTTTTTAAAATTATATAGGCTATATATGTTTTTTTTCTTCTTTTTTTTTTAATATGTTGTCAGACTTAATGCAATGTGATAGGTAGCCTATACGATTATAAGATGTCTGTGCGGCAGTTATAGGCCCAACAAGAGATATTAGAAAGTATACAAATATTAAACAAAAACTAAGTCCAATTTTCCTAATCTCAGCAATCCAATAATTAGAGATACATGTGTGGGTATTATTATTGTTATTTCAACAACAACAGTAATAATTTAAAAATGATGATGATGATGATGATGATCATGATAATGATTGAAGAACACCAAACATGCTCACATGCATTCAATAGAGGGTGCTGTTGTTCTTTTCAGTCCTGGCCCAGTTTGCTTACCACAGTTTTGTCTCAGAGGGCCACTCAAAAAGATTGAGCGCCACCGTCTGTGTTGCTCATGCTCCCCAGGGATGCAGAATTCAATCTAGCAGAGGCTCTGGCTAATGCTGTGGCACTTTGTCAGGATTAACATCTTTCTAGTCAGTGGCTTCTGTTACCTTTGGTGTCACATTACCACCTTGGAGTTGTGTGCAGGGAAAAAAAATGAAGCCCCGGTATCTTGCTCTTGCATTGTGCTGGGTGCGCTACTCCAGTCCCACATCACTGCGGGTCGATAGAGGAAGAGACTCAGTCATTTTCAACAAATAAAGGCATTTGTTATGGTGACTTGTGAAGCTTCTCAAAGAGCCCTTTTTTCCACTACCAGTCACATCCAAACAAGGCCGGGAGACCTTTTTTGCTGAGTTTAATTTTCAATTAAAAAATACCTCAGCTAGAACAGATTTTCGGAGCTCATCTGATCAGTCCATATTCTGTGAGGGAGCATTTAATTATAGGTTTCATTAAAGCAGATCTTTTGAAAAGCAAAAGCGAAGTTACGGTTAGACAAACAGTGCTTTTGCACATAAATTGGGCTTTGGGCTTTTTAATCTCCACACCTATAAATTCAGTTATGTTCATGCATGAAGAAAGTCTTTCTGATTCTGCTGGCAGCCTCCTCGGCAGTTTGGTTTCATTGTGGTGGTTTCTACTCACGCGCAGAATAATGATGATTATACCAGCACTTGGACAGGACCAAGTTGTTTGTGCCAACTGTCTCCAGTGCAGGAATCTCATGCCATCTGTTAGTGACCTTGGAACACATAAATACGATTTTCTGACTGGTGGGTTGGTGCTGTATGATAACTCTACACTTTCAATTGTATAAAGTTTGTTTTTTTCTTGGGGATTGCTTGGCATCCCTCATGCAGATCCCAAGCATGCCTAAAAGTACTTAATTATATATATATATATATATATATATATATATATATATATATATATATATATATATATATATATATATATATATATATAATATAATATATATCTTGTTTGGACGGGGGCCTTCATCTTCAAGTGCTTTTCACAAAGAGTCATGAAGAGAGTCTACAATTACCACTATGAAATACGGTGGATGAAATATGGCAACAGGAGGATAAATTGGATGCGGATGTTTTTATTTATTTATTTATTTTAATTCCCCATCAAATAATTATTAATAGAGTATTTGACACAGTGGAGAATTATAGCTTCATTTATACAAAGCAGCCT
Source organism: Siphateles boraxobius (assembly GCF_051911475.1). Taxonomy (NCBI): domain Eukaryota; kingdom Metazoa; phylum Chordata; class Actinopteri; order Cypriniformes; family Leuciscidae; genus Siphateles; species Siphateles boraxobius. The sequence goes on along the minus strand of NW_027508734.1, from coordinate 33,481,761 downwards.
TCATGTTGAACGTGGTTGCACTAATCACTGCGTGGGTGCTGGAAAACATCCATTCACCCTTATGAGGAGCAATTAGCAAAGCAGAAAATCATACACCCTTTTATATGCTAACTTTTAGAGCAGGGGTGCTTTTCTTTTCTTTCTTTTATTATTTTAATGCCTTACTTTACAAGACGATGCAATGACAAACATAACTCGTCACTCATGATCTCACGACTAATGCAGTGGGAAGATGTTGAGATTGTGGAAGAAATGCCTAATGAACAACACCTGAGAGGATCTTAGTGATACAGATATTTGTGAGGATGAATTGATATGAACAGTGTGAGATGAGCTACCACATTGTGTCAGTTGCAGTTGGGTGTTTTTTGTTTTATGAGATTTGGTGTGATGTTATCTAAATGTTGGCAATCTGAAGCTTTAAAGGTGCTGCTCTGAAAAGGCTTTGGATTATGAATGAATACATCAAGAATGCATTGCATTGTGAATTTGCTGCCAACGGTATGGCTTGCTGGTTTTACTAGGCTTCACTGTTAATATTCTTCATTTACTCTGGATGGCCTGGAGTGTGACAAGCCAAGTAGATTTTGTCAAAGCAGTTTGGAAATCCTTTTTTTTTTTCTGATGTCAAGACCAGTCTTTGATCTAGCACTATATCATAATACTGTTTTTTTAACCTTTGCCTTTGAAGACCATGATGTAACTCAACCTTATTTGACTGTTGTATCCTCTATTCTTTTATGGATTACGTTCAGTACATATTTACAAATGATTCAATTTCATTGGTGTTCTCATGCTTGCATTTATTTTGAAATGCAGAAAAATAGAATGCAGTCATTAAATGACTTTATTACAAATACTTTTTATATATTTTATTTTGTTGAAGGACTATCAAGCACGTATTTTATTTGTATTTGTGGTATTACGTCTCACATGGAATAGTTAATGGTAAGGTAGTACATTTAGGATTGCCATTATCTGTGTGGTTTGACGTGTTTTGTGTTTGCTTTAATTGCACATATTTTTTTTCTTAATCGATTCAGTCATATCTTTGAAATTAAATCCAATTTTACATATTTAAATTCTGTTGACTATCATTTAAACATGGTAATTTTTGCCATTGACATTTTATCCTATAGACCTAGTCATTAAACAAATTTGTGAAATATTTTTCACTGAAATTAAACCAAAATACCAAATCATGCTGCGTTCTCATAGAGCTGACCTTTAGAAAGAAAGCACTGGTCATAAGTGATGTGACTTGGGGATATGGCCAGTAACAGGCCTGATTCTTTTCTCAGACTTGCTTGGCCGCAAAACAGCAGATAACATTATCCTGAACCCATTTCCACACAAACGCAATTAGACATGAGACGTGTAACCTTTTCTTCAGTAATGCATCCTAAGACAGAAGTGCTTTAACACCCCCTTCCTCTTTTTTTCCTCTCAGTTTGAATTCCAGTCGTAATACCAATAATAAAACACGCGATGGGTTAGATAAAGTAAGCACAGGATTTTTCTTTTTTTATTCCTCACATAACGCACTACACATAAAGGTGAAAACATGTGGTTGCATTAATATGGTTTTCTATGCATTAGTTCTTCCTGTCGTTCCAATAAATCCTGGAAGTAAACAAGTAGCTTATTCGTGAGTCCAGATACCAGCCATCTGGTTAGTGTTGCTAAGGGTTTGCACAGGTTTACAACTCTTCCTATTGGAGTGGGAAAGGGGTGGGAGGATGAACTGATCTGCAATGACATGCTCCATTACTCCTTCTTTGCATCTGCAATAAAGCTAATTGTTGGGTTTCACATGTTTAAGCCCAGAGTTGCCACAATGCACATTCACACTAATATTCAAGACACTGAAGACAATGAGCATGGGCTGCATTTCTCGCAAAACCAATCAGAAAGAGCACACTGGCACAAATGGATCACAAATACCACCCTCCTGTTCCTTCTGAAAGTGAACTAACATCTTTTAATTTATAGATGAACCATAGTCTGCAATCAGAGCGTTAAGTGCTCTAGGTTTATTATCGGATGGCATATGGTGATGCATTTGCAAAATACACTAATACTTACTCCAACTCTGTCCTATCTATCTCTGTGCTATTGGCAATGTATGATTTTGCGCAATTAAACTTTTCCCTGAGATACTCATTGTTCTTTTGTCTAATTAAGTCTTTGAATGTTATGAAACAATAGGGAAGATCACACCTTGACTCACAACCTGATCGTTGTAATTTCGCGCAACGTGAATTGGAGTGTCTCTAAATGTGTGGGGTGCGTAAATCACAGCGTATTTCTGTCTTTAAATGTTTATTTGTTGCCTCACCAGCCTAGAAATTACAAGAACAAAAAGGAAAAGACAGAGAATGGCATTCACGATGACAGCGGCTAATGTCTGGCATTTGTCTCCGTAGCTAGTTGTCTCTTAAGATTTGCAAGCCCCACGCCATCAAATGGGTTTTTGTAGCAACATTCAAGTGGCTTATTGTTTCCTACTTAATGGTAATAAATATTGCTGCATAATGTTGAAATGCAGAAACAAAATAGTAAAAGGAAATCTCTTAAAATTAGCTCACTTCAAGACATGAGGCATGAAATTGGATTTTAAGTTTGCTGTAGAGAGAGAGAGAGAGAGAGAGAGAGAGAGAGAGATAGAGAGAGAGAGAGAGAGAGAGAGAGAGAGAGAGAGAGAGAGAGAGAGAGAGAGAGAGAGAGAGAGAGAGAGAGAGACATAGAGTGCATTGCTGTTCTCACAGTTCAGTGCTTCTCTCATTGCTTGCTGTCCTTTTACTCTGTTGTATTTCCTCAGAGCTGCTGCCTCACCAGATCTCAATATTTAATGTGGTGGAGGGTCTTTTGGACTTGTAATGAAGTGGAGGTCAAGAGCTTCCTCCAGCTTCTTTCCTCCAAACTGGCCCTGTAAATGTCAGACGGGCTGTGAGAAAACAGTCTGAACTTTCCCCGTCTATCTCAGTCAGTCATCTCTTATTTCTCTTCATCACTGCCCACTCTTTTGCTCCCTCTATCTCCGCCGACCTTCGTCAGAATTCATCTCAGAGCCCTGGCCTCCACTCAGCCATAGTCCGAGCTTTTTCCATGTTATATTACCACCTCATCAGCCTTTTATTCTGTCACTCATCTTCCCTTTTTTTCTTATCTGATGAAAGACGGAGAAAATCCTCCAAAACAAAATTATTTTGACACGTGTGATGTGGTGATGGATGGCCGTACAGGATGTTTCTTTTTGAACAGAGCTTTTTGTTTGTTTTGTAATTATTATTATTTTTGGACCCCTGAGGACACAGTCATTTCTTTTGGCAAAAAGACGTAACTCATCAACTCCCGGACTTAGTGTTTCAGTTTTGTACGATCCTGGCCATTTTGGTGGCCTCGATAAAATATTCATCCCTTTAATCACTAAGCTGACACAATGGTGTGTGAAGAATCAGGCTATGTTCCATTCCATTGACCATCTGATGGGCAGCCTTTTCTAAAGACCTGGCCACAATACTAGCGTTTGGCTGCTTCACTCAGAGAAAAGAAGAGGTCCAAATCTAGCAGCACTGGGGCTTTGTCAGCAGTGAATAACAAGCAGGCCAATTACAACTCAGTTACCAAAAGAACAGTGGAGAAAGCTGCGAGTAACAGCAACTCCCAAACGGTGAGAGAAAACTAGGTTTATGGAACAGATGATGTGGAAGATAAAAGAATTTGTTGAATAACCTGGTGAGCCAATATTTCAGGCCAGGTATGCGGATAAAGGCTTCCAATTTTTGTGTTTATACATAATAAGTAGGATAAATTGAGCTTGGGAGTTTAACAAGTGCGGCACTGATAACCTTCTGCAGTCCTTGGCATTCATAGCTGTGTACCCTTGATCTCCAAGGTCTCATATTAACTTTTGGATGGAAATCTGTCTCGAATGAATTATGATGCAAAAATAATCCCAGGGGTTTGTAATCAGTAATTTTGTTTACTTTAGCCAATCGCAGGCCCCAGATCCAGGCTGTGATGTGGTCCTTTCTGTGCCAGGATCCGAAGACTTGAAAAGATATGTAAATTATATTAGTTTCTCTATTATACCTCTTAGCTTTTTTCTTTCTTCCGAGAATTATAATAGGACAAGATGCATGATTGATTACATGTATTTATCTAAATTTAACTATCTGAAGAGCTCATTTCCTCAGAGGGAAATTGCAACTAAATTAGCAAGGATGATTTTTTTAATGAAAGAAAGAAAGAAAGAAAGAAAGAAAGAAAGAAAGAAAGAAAGAAAGAAAGAAAAATATGTATGAACTCAATTGGGTTGGAACATCTGGTGTTCCAAAATGCCTTTGACTTGATATGCTAATCAAATTTTTTTGTCAAAAAAAGAAAAAAATGCTCAAAAGAGGAGTGGGACAGTCCCAGCACATATTCTCGGATCCTGCTTTTCCTTCCTATTGACGTTTTAAAGAGAGGGGTGCATTCAGTCAGCCCATCTCTCAAAACGTTTTTGTGTCATTTTCGTTTTTAACCTTGAGATCAACAAAAATAGCATGGAATGAGTGAATAATTTATTTAGGTCTGCTTCTAGTGGCTGGGTTAAGGGGAAGCGGTTTGGTCACAAAGGCATACATTTGTAAATGAGGCAGATAAACCTTTGGGTAGACAAGGAACGTTTTGTTTGACACAGGAATTCTGTTGTTGGCTGTTTTGGTTGTCAAGTACTCTGGGAAGGCAGGATGCGTACTGGGCCTACAATGGGCCTTTCAGCTAAGCATCTCAGATGCACGGCGATGCTGTCCCGCCTCCTTTCACAGTGCCCTAATCTCTTTATCAGGCAGCCACAATGGCGGATTCAGTCTTCAGCATTGCCGGCGAGATCAAGACCAGGAGGCAGACGTTTCAAACTGACCAGCGTCTAACCTCAACCATCCTCAGAGCACAACATTTTCACAAGTGCTCAAGAGTTATAGACACATTGAGAAAATTAAGAAGAACAGCCCATACTGCTAATGAGTAAAATATTTGAAATATCAGATACTTTAAATTATTTAAATTGTATATTTTCATCTTAAGCTGCATGCTTTTTTTCTAAAACATTTACATAATGTTACTAAATCAATAGTATTTTTTTTTTTTACACGATAACATGTACAGATATACTCAATAAATTAAGTGCATGATCTAAGTTTAGATACAAATAAACTGTAATGGCCATTAATTCTTGATATGCAAGAAAATGTATCCAGCTTATCTGTAAATCTGCAGATGAATTCCAACTTTTTCTACTTCACCTTTCAATTTTAAATGTGGCTCCAGAAAATGTTGCGTTTCTTATCTTTTGAAAAGTTAGTAATTGACGAATATAATAATACATTTCCTATGAACAAGATGACTTTAGTAGGGTATGGTTCTCTTTGTTTAACCTTATAAATTATGTCAATTTTTAGACATTTTCTTTCTAATAATGTTAAACCTGTAAAATAAATGAGATTTTTCAGAGATTGTTCAACTACATACTCACTCACTTTATTATATTTGATAAGATTTGATTGCCAGTTATTTGGAGTAGGCCTATTTGAATGATGTCTGTAAAACTAACCACAAAATAAATTAAAATTAGAAATATATAAAAAATAAAATAAAATAAAAAACAGTAAAACCGAATGCACCAGAAAGGTCCCTCCATCTAGTGGCCCATTTTTGTTTAGTGCCTGTCAATGTGTGTTTGCGTCAGTAAACTCATTCACACTCCTGGAGCCAGCAGCACCCTCAGGAATCTGTCAGCGTTGCAGTGCTACCTCTGTAGCGCAGACATTGTCATTCCATTTGTGGGGCTGTTTGTCTTTGATGCAACAGCATTTCTATTGCTTATATCCTTTCTGAATCATTATTCACTCTCGCAATAGGAAAACGCATTAAGGCATTTTAGGTTTGGCTGGATCACTGTAATGCCAAATTGCACTTAATTTCACACCTCTGTAAATTCTGTTGTGTCAGGAAAGCTCTTTTTAGACCTCTTTCTGTCACGGACAAGCTCTGCAGTAAATAGTTTGGGGCCTCAGGGACTCATCCAGGCTAAGGATTTAATTGTTATAATTTAATGCAGAGGTGTCCACATCCTGTTGACCCCTGTTTGCTGGGTTTTGTAGGTTACAGTGAAGGCAGAAATAATTTCCAGCTGCCTGACATTGTGGGTGGCCCATGGGTGGACATTATTTTAAGGAAAGCAGCCGCTTCCCTTTCTAATTAGGCTGTTGAACATTAGCACTACAACTGTTAGAGGAGAAGGGAAGTAATGGCCTTTTCAGTGAGAACGGTAAAGGGTTGTACACTGCTTGTCACTTCCACAAGGACACAGGGCTCGTGAAGGCCAGCAAGGCGTTCATTAACATGACAGTTAGCCTTGGGTCGTAAAACCAAACCTGTTTGTAATGGAGGAGCCCGGCCCCTGCTGAGCGACCAGGACAGTGTGGTGTACGGGGGTGGGTGGGGGTGTTAAACTTGAGACCACCCTCCATACAAATCCCACCACTCCCACATAGAGCAAACAAGCTGTACTTCCTTCTGCTGTCATGTAAAACACTGTCTTTCAGTTTATGCCAGAAAGACCTGTTCCCATCCGCGCAGTCCTTTTCTTCTTTTGCTATTCACCCATTCACCTTCTGTATGCACCTCTTACCCCAGAGCAAACCATCTTTTCTTTGATGCCCACTCGCGTGATTTTTGACCTGACAGCTGTCTGTATTTGAATGGCTCTCCATGGTAACAGTCGGGAATGTGTGTATTAGTGCTAAAGCACTGACTGTGCTGCGTAGAGAGTATAATATCAGTTCCTTATGAATTGCATCATACACTTCTTGATATTATGTTAGTTGTTATATATATATATATATATATATATATATATATATATATATACACACACATATATATATATATATATATACTAAAGTAATTCGACTCGCCATTTCTTTATTCTGCTTCTCTCATTCATGCTTTGATAAGAACTGTAGCTGCTGAAATGCTGAAATTTAAGAACCAAAGAATTTGCTATGCTTTTAGTGGCAAACTCTACTGCGTTTTATACAGGGACAGATCAGGATGAGCCACAGAGTGTGCATTGTTTCTCAGAAGTGTCTTAACACAGAATAGAGGCATGTGCGTCACCAAAGAGGGGATTTCAAAAGCACTGCTCTGAGCATCATTTGAAGCAGCGGAAATGGGAGATTTTGAGTGGCATGAAAGCTGACAATTAAAGTTCTTAACTTGGAGGTGTTTCTTTGCTTCTGAGGGTAATTTGGGGCACAGCGTATTGTCACTGGAAGTGGGGGATTGATAGAGAAGGCAGTAATTCTGGGTTGCAGAGTTGTTTTTTTTACCCGAATTTTAGTTTAATTGTAGGTCAATTCAAGGATTATGTGTGCAGTGTTTTAAACAATGTGTGTAGTTTCAAAGCAGCTTCAGAGAAAATGTTCAGACCTGGTATTAAGATCAGTGATAAATGAAAATCATGGTAACATTTTGCTATCTGGTCACTCCATAAACACTAATTTTTCCGGATGCGACCCACATGGTAAACCACTAAAAGAAGGGTTTAAAAGCTTCCATGTTTATAATTTATTAGGCTAGATTGTATTTGATTTTATTTTCTTATTATGCATATACATTTTTGTTTTAACTATTTTCTTGTTCTCTTGTGAACGAAAAGTGCTATATAAAAATAGAGATATTATTATTATTATATTCACAGCATTGTTTAAAAGTGTAAGAAGTTTGTTTTTGGAAGATTGTAATACTTTTACAAAAAAATACACTAAAGATTTTAGTGTTTCAAAAAATGTCTAAGTCAGATACACAATGTTCTTTTGAACTGTCTGATTTAAAAAAAAATCATAATAAAAAGTTTTTAATTGTAATAATATTACAATGTTTTTTTTTATCAAATAAATGAAGCCTTAGTGAGCCTAAGAAGCTTATTTCAAAAACAGCTCACTAGCTTACTGATATACGTACAATAAAAGTGTCTTCTAAGTGGATAATTGTAATTTGATAATTGTTACTTAATTGAAATACCTAAAATGTTTAGGAAATAAGGGAGAAAAATATTATTGCAGTTATGTATTCCAACACGGTGATGAAAGATGTTATGTAGAGTCTATATTGTTTTTCTTAAAATGTTGTTTTTTTTCTCCAATCTGCAGTTTGCACAGCAGTGCCAGCCTTTTCCCAGTGAGCACCCATAAGAAATGTCTAAATGCAGGTGGTGAAGAAGGCAGGCAGATGCTATCATTTATCACAACCCTTCTGTATGCAAGCGAAGCAAATCCTGAGGCTAAGAACAGAGAGAGAGGGACGAAAAAGAGAGCGATTTCCATGCCTGTTGAGGCCACGCTGACAGATATAGTCGCCTCTGAGATTAAATCAAATTCACAAAGAACACATCTGATACTAACACAAAGCTCGACGAGAGCTACATTATTAACATTGGTATTCATTCCGTCATCCAGTTATTCCACCTCCCATCCAGCCTGAACAGAAAACGTTATTGCTTGGATGGAGGGTGCCCGGTGGGTCATTATGGGTCAGTGCAGGTGTCCCTGGAAATCCTGTTGGGTTGCTACTCACACTGAGATGGTAAGACCCACTCGGACCATTTTCCCGCGGTCCCTGTCGTCTGTATGCTACAAACACAGTCGCTCAGTCCCTCCGTCGGAGGTGGCTTTTCAATTACTGAGCGAGGCTGCGGGGGAAAGGAGCTTGACAAAAGCCATGACATAAACCATTTATAGTGCGGCTTCATCATGGCCCCAATGCCAAAGCTGGCTGGACGGTTCATTTAAAAGAGAAATTAATCACACATGGTTTCAGGCACACAATAACAGATTATGACTGGCTAGTGGCACCTCACTGAGTCCAGGGATACAATTTTAAAAAGACACTTAAATCTGTGGAGAAATGCATAGGGTTTGTGCACCATTTGAAAAAAACGTAGGCCTATGAACTTACCTTAATTCAGAAATGCAGGTGAAGACTGTAAATCTTCTAAATACAACTGCACAAGGTAAATACAACTGCACAAATGCGTATTCAGTGTTTGTCAGTAATTGGCTATAAATTGTGATTTTACAAACTAAATTTTTCAGTAATATGACAGTTGCTCACTTCTTTTCAAAACATTAACAAGGAACTTTTTTTTTACCATTCGGTGTATTGTTAAAAAAAAAAAAAAAAAAACATCACTGTATTTTACTTCATATTTTATTATGCCCGCAATTGTGGAGGAGAATGATCTGAGGCAAAACTCAAACAATCACTGTTATCCATTGCATTTCATTGAGAAGTCTGCATTATAGTGAATCAGTTCTTTTAAAATAATCACTGTGCAATGAAATTATTCATTTTAACTCCTGTTATACATCGTTTTGAGGTAATATGCTTCGTTTGAATCTGTTATATTAGTATACAAGTAAACTTCCTTAGTGAAAAAAAAAACCTATACCAAAATGTATTTAAAATACATTTATTTCATACTAAGTATTCTACAAATCTATTAACATATTTACTGACATATCGGTTCAGACTTACTGATATGCATATTATAATTAAACTTTATTTGGAGTACTTCTTTACTGCACAATGCACATTTCTTAATATTAAGCCTAAAATATGTTTAGAACTTAGTGTTAATCACTATTGTTAAGGATAGCATGAAAGTGAACCTAAAGTATACTTGCAATAGTTCCACTTTAGCACAATCAAATATACTTAAATATATCTTTAGTTGGACCTCAGCACTACTTCCAAATAACTAAAATATATTTAGTTCCAATTAAGCAGACTTTAAGTATATCAGTTTAGTATACCAAAAGTACAATTACAGGGTATTTATATAATGTACATGCATATGTAAATGTATTTGTATAATACTCAGCATAAAATAACTGTGTTTAAAATACATTTTAGTATATTTATTTTTCACTAGGTTTATATTATATTATATTATATTATATTACTTTATTTATTTATTTTACTATTAGTACATATTAATAACTACTGTTCAAATGTTTGGGCACTGTTTTTTTTTAAGACAACTTTGATCAGCAAGGATGCATTAAATTGATCAAAATGACTGTAAATACATGCATAATGTTACAAAAGATTTATTTTGTAAATAAATGCTGTACATCAATGAATCCTGACATGTAACATATGTAACATGTATCACAGTTTACACAACCAGTAAGTTAAGCAGCTAATCTCCATTAGCTACTTTTTGTAAGAAATCAAAGCTTTTTAAAATAAAAAGAGTTTAGTATATCTACTAATTATATCTTTGCAATATACTGTTTCAAAGCGTCCTCAATAGTGTATTATATTTTAGGTTACACAAAATGTGTTCAGTGTAATATATTCTCTCATTATCAATGACTTCTTACCGTAACTATGGAAGATTACTGTGTCTATACAGTCAGAGTATGTGAGTCTAGGCTCGCTTTCATTAAACCACTAGAATAATTCATTTTCATGAATTATTCCATATTGTAGAATGCCTAATAATTGGGCAAATGATTGCGGGATGAAAAGAATGACAGCGAAGAGCCACTGAAAGACCGAACTGAAAATCAGAATAGGACTGAGAAAAAGAAAGATGGAGGGTTGCTGGGCAAAATGACCAGGAAGCCATTGAATACCACAACTAATCAAGCATGATGGAGATTGTACGCATAAAGAACAGAAACCTTACAGAAACAGATTTAGTCACTAGCCACAGCATGGAGCACACATTGGGAGATACATCTGCCTCTCCCCCAGGAGTGAGGGGTGTGAGAGCCACTGCCTTGATGAATGAGGCTCAACTGCTGCCGATTAGCGGAGCGTCCATAAGTGGGTGAGATGCAGAAGCCAGATCGTCCTCTAAAAATCTCTTTCTCAGCAGCCCGGCCAGCAAGCTTTCTCAGTGACTGTTTACACTTGTGTTGCCTTTTAAACCTGTGTTTATTGATAATTCAAGCTTATTGATTTCATTCTCGTTTTTTTTTTTTTTTTTATCGCACGCACATAAGGGTTTGGGGGGATTCCGTTCTCCTCAGGCTGTCCGAGCGAATGACTCAAATCCACATTAGGATTCCAGGATGCATTTAGTATTCACGAACGCAGGCCAGAGCCTCTTTTAATTTGGCGGGCGACAGTGGGTGTATGTAAGCGCCCCTACCTCACCTCTGGGTACTGCGCCCCGAGGTAATGGCTGTTTAAAAGGAGGCGGCGATTATAATGGAAGGTTTTTTTTTTATCCCCTCCGGAATGGCTGTAGACTGTGACGCACGTCACTTGATATTCATTGGAGGCTGTCACAATGCATGCAGCTCAGGGCCTACTCTTATCAAGATAACCATTCAGCTGCTCACAGCTTTTGAGTGCTGAAAGAAATAAAGAAATAGAGCAAAGAAAAATAAATAGCTGTAAATAAATAAAAAAGTGCATTCTATAGGTCACTTTCCAATGACAACGACCAAGGAAAGAAGAAAAATAGTATGTTCTTATCGTAAGGAAAGGGGTGATGTCTAATCTCTCTGAGATGATGTTTCTTTCGTTTAGCTCCCAGCACCCATAATGCACTGCTAGCATGAACGTTCAAGTGATAATTAATCACAAGGTTTATATTGACTGCTACATTATTATCCCAAAGAGTTCAGGAATTAAAAACGTAGCAGACTACCTTCAGGCTTATCTCATTACTAATGCTTTTTACGGATACTTTTTCAAGCGTCCTTTACTTATCTCCCAGCCTATCTAAATATTGGTTTATCTCCCATGTATCAATGGGCTCGTTGCATGGCCGTATTTTCTATTAATGATGATTTTATCAGAATGCACCTCGTCTACGCAAACAGTGCATCAATGACGTGCAGACACAAAGCCCCATTTAATAGCAATTTAAAATTTTCACAGCTTCTTCTCCTGCTCTCTTCATTTCTAAAGATTTCTGTAAATAGATTACTACAATCAAATATGCTGCTGCACAAATCCTATTAGAACGCACCAGAGTGAAGAAAATAATTTGCAGTTTGATGTGAAGAACTATAGACAAATAATAAAAACCTAATGATTTACAAAATTAGGGTCAGACAGGTGGAACTGCAATAATTCGATGAGCATACCGGGAGAAACATTGCTTTTTTTTATCAGATATACACAATAGCAAATCCGACACCAGTCCCGAAGAGGCTAAATGCATGTTGAAAGCATATTGAATTTCCCTCAATTGCGGGTTTTCGCACAGGTAATACAATGCACTAGGAGCCTCTTCTTCAAAATAAATGACAGTCAAGGAGGAAAAGTGGAGTGATTTAATTTGGCCTCGAGTCAGGTGATCGCCGGCAACGGAGGGTCAGTGACCTTTTTTGGGGGGAAATAAAGGACAGTCATTCTGAGGCACATCTCATAATCTGTGAAATACATATTCAAGAGCTTATCCATAAACATCACCCTCGAGAGAGAAGTGGTGCCAGGAATATCAGGGTACCATTGACCCATGCTTTGCTTAAGCTTTTGCGACTCTCCACTTTTACATATATTACCAATGCAATCACAGTCTCGTTTGTTGACTTCATGTTGTGGTACTCACACACACAGACATGCATAGACATATAGATATTAAATATATAGACTTGCATGCTTGGGCCAGGTATGCCTCTGTAATCACCTCCTCACCGAGAGGAAAAGTTTTTACGCTGTTTGTGGTGATGCTTTGGGTTGGAGGCATCAGGGTCAAAGTCATTACTTGGACTGAACCCTCACTTGAGGTTCCTCTTGAGGAGGAAAAATAGCCTGGAAAAGAAATGAAAAACCAGATTAGATGACTAGCTGTGAAAAGAGGATAGCCATACAAGATGCATAAAAGCTAGAATATGGCTCAACTTTGAAAATGTCTTATCAACAGGTCACTGAATATGTATTGTTAGATGAGAATAGAGGCGAGTGAGGCGGTTTGACAAGGTGACCTCTCTGTTTGACTTTTTTCCCTCTGCTGTTGAAACGCTGATGTTTTCGTCTCTGAGACAATGTCCTTAGATTACTAAATTAATTGTGTCCATATTTCCGAACAGAAAAGCAGAGTGAAGTAGTCTGCATATTTTATTACTCTCCTCTCTTACACAAATACACATAAACAGCCAATCAGAAGCGCCGGCCATGCTTGTGTTTAAGAGGCTTTTGATTGTTCCTCAAGTCTCTAGGAGATTGGGTGGCAGATATTGTTTTTTGCGCAGCCTGTATTGTGCACCATGCATGGTGTTTGAGGATGCTTATGTATGTAGTTTGTTCCCCCTGTCTGGTTTGAAGTGCTGGGAATCAAGCCCAGACGGTGTTGTTAGGATGCAGAGCTATAGATGAGTGTTCTGTCTCTCTGCAAATCCTTTAAGGTTGCTTTTTATTGTGCGTTTTGATCATATTTTTAATTTTTTTTTCATGATGTCAACTTGTTGTGTTTTGGTCCGAGGGACATTTCTGCTCATTGCTATTCAGAACAGTCAGTTTTGAATGGTTGTAATTGAACAGCGATAACGGAATATTTAAATTTCATGAAGACAGAAGGTGAATAATACTGGGTGCATCTCAAATCTATTCACTCTTTCCTCACAATTCCTGAAAACACAGAGCTTTGAGAATGAGTCATTTAGTTCTGTCTAACATTTCTGCCACAAATATTAGTAGTGTCTGGCAGGACTCCGTGCTCCATGTTCGCCCAAACCCAATTTCAACTTTTGTCCTGATTCGCTGAGGTTGGACTGTACCACACAAGATAAAAATGCAGTTAATCAATACAGAACATAACTGATGCACACACACTGTCTATGCTTAGTTAAAGAGACACCTCTATTTGAGATGTGTACCTCAGTTATTTTTGGCAGGTCTTCATGTTTATGTGAAGGAGAGCTAGAGGATTTTTTTTTTTCAAGCTGATGGCTGATCGGAGGTCCTATACGCTGTAATTATGAGGATAACTTGCTCTGCAAGGCTTCACGACTAGGCTGTTAATTACCCTTCTCACGCCTTAAGATTTGCAGTCTTGCAGCTGGGGAACAGCAAAACTCAATGGGCTGTGATTGAGTATATATATATATATATATATATATATATATATATATATATATATATATATATATATATATGTATATGCTGGCAGTTTTCTTTCTAGTTGCATTTGCAAATATAGACCAACATCTGCATCAAAGTTTTGGGGATATGAGTCCACATTTTACTTTTTTAAAATTGAGATCTGCAGTGACTAATAAAAAATATCATTTTCTTTTAACTATGCACGTTACAAATTAATTATTAATACAAATTAATATAATTTTTAATAGAAATGTATTGAAAATAAATGATTTCCCGATAATACTTTACACATTATTTATAATATTATTTTATTTTATTTTATAAACGGGTCCATAGACACATCTGACTGGCTTTTATATTTTAGTCCCACGAAAAGGTAACTTATTTGGGGGTCCGTGGCATCATCAAATTAGAAAATCCCTGATATATGCATTCATCTATCAATCTGTTTATTATGTTTTTTTAATGTATTTTATTGTTTTGTTTTAAGAACAAAGACACACATTACAAATAATAGGACAATTACAATATAACATGCACATAAAATAAACAGTGCATTAATATTTTCAGCTACAGTAGGTGTATTTACTGTAACAGTAGCATTCAAGTAAGGAATTTAATAAACACATGTGAAAATAAAGATACATAGACTTCACTGAATGAATTAAATATACACTGCTTCTTAAAGCTACAGAAGTTATTCAGTCAAGAGCAGTGAGTTATTTTCTCTACATATTTTGTTGTTTGATTAACATTAATGACATGACACAGACAGCAGCAGGTATATTAGGCTGATGTCACATCAAGACCTGTTGCACATACACTACTGACACGCATCCGTCAAACTGTTTACATTCATTTAAGATATATAATGACTTTGTTTATGTAAACCTGTGTGTATTTGACTGGTTAAGCGCAATAAGATGCGAAAGAGAATTTAGTTCAGTAATTGGGCTGTGTGACTGACATTTAGTGTGCATGCTCAGAAAAGCTTATGTCAACGCAAATAAAAAGTTGGTAATACCTGTACTTTATTTTGATCGTCCCTTTTGAACATTCTGTTGACTATAAGTAGCTTTGCAACTACATATACACTAACTCTCGTTAGAGTGGTCTGTCTGCTTAATGTCTGCCATCTCTATTGTGGTTGTCCCGCAACCGACATTCTACTGACTATAAGTAACTTTGCAACTACATGTCAACTTATTGTAACCCTAACCCTACAAGTCTACTAGTACTCTACTAACACTCTAATGAGAGTTAGTAGACCTGTAAGTGTCTTCTTATAGTCAACAGAATGTGTTAAAGGGTCCATCAAAATAAAGTGAAACCAAAAAGTTTAACTGGCAAGGCTTCAAATTCCATCCCACCACTATAGCCATACACATTCAGAAAGCAAGCATATTTAAAACAAAGTCCAACATCCAAAAACACATTCTGTTCCAAATCTCTGCACTCCACATAGTTTGTATTAAATGCATCTTATGTATAAAAATAAAATAGTGTTCTAATGTTGAATGTGAAACCAGCCTAATTATATTGTTGATTAATCTAGTCATTAAGGCAACCCACACCCCTAGTTTAAATTTGATTTTATAGAGCATCTGCTATATAATAGTTAGGCCAGTCATATTTCTTTACGATGATGATATGTCTGTTAATTCAAACTCAATTTTGCCTTTCCTTCAATACTATTTCTCATGTTCTCTCATTACTGTACAGAAAAGAAAAAAAAAAAAAATCTGTGACCATTATTGATATTCATTGAGTTCAGAGAAGTGACTGTGAGTCTGCCTCCTAGTTCCCCAAAGTTGATTTGATGCTAGCGTAGCACTAAATGAAATTCAATATGTCACCAGGAGTCATTTGTGGGCTCAGAGCATATAGCATTTAATGGTTTAAAGTTTCTCCACCTTCAAACACTGTTCTAGCATGTAGCGGTGTGTACGAATGAAGACTATAGTGAGTTTCTCTCTGTGCTTTCCCATTCTCTAATTGGCTGAAAGACTGAGGGTTTCTGCAGTTTGTCGTAACAAGCACTTACTGTGTGATGTATTTTTCAAAAAGGTTTTCCAGAACAAACTCACCTGCAAAAACTGTAAAAAGCACCTTAAAGTACAACTCTATATATTTTTTTTTTCATTTATTTAAATTATTTTTAAAATAATTATATACAAACTTAGTGTCACTGGCCCATCGAGGGGCCCATAGCCATTACATATTTAAAACAGTAATAACCTATACTTAACCTAAACTAATCTTGACAAACTATATATCATTTGAAATCTCAGAATCTCTAGTTTCCATATTTGGTGACTGAATATATATTTTATATTTTCAAAATATATTACAGAGGAGCCATAACTGATCAATTTGCCTCAAGAATATTTTCATATTCCTAAGGCGTGTTCAGACCTTTATTTTGAAATAGCGATGAGCATGAGAAAATCATGAAAGAATGGTAGAAAACTAAGTTTGTTTTCATGCCAAGAGTTCAAAAGATAGCATCCATTCAATTTAAAAAAAAGGTCTGAAAATGTTTTAAATAAAAAGAAAAAAATAATAGATTCATCATTTGTGATGTGGCAGCAAGCTATTACGCACAAACGTGTTATTTTTATGTGTTTATTAGAGGTTCAAATCATCTAAAAATCTGCCAAACATTCCATACTACTTCTGAACAGGATGTCTACTTCATAAATTGTATGAAAATTGTGGAAATAATGGTTCAGATCACTCATATCACATATGTAAATGGAGGTGGCCTTATATGGGCAGTAATGGAGTCTGGTTGTCACCAAGTGAAAAAGTTTGGAACTTTTATTTTATATAAAATATGAATAATTACATTTTTACATTGTACATTTTCATAAACTCAAACTTCTATAACTTTCTTAATTTATTTCACTTCTCCAAAAATCTGCCAAATGTCTTCTTTAAAACAAGACCAATCTTACATCTATATTCCAAAGGGGGGAGGTTAAAACTTAAACAATTAATTTTTTTATGAAATGTATGACTAATACATAACTATGAATATAATAATTATAATAAATAATAAAAAAATAATAATTAAAAAACACTGGAGCATTGGAAAAATTTTACGTTACTTCTTGCACATTTCGCAACATTTTGAAAGTGAAATGTAAGGGAGTGGCACTAAAGTGTGTCCTGTTTTATCAGAAACAGAATAATGTGAATCTGGCAATGTTGGCTGTTGTATGTATGGCAGAAGTTCAGAAATGACTATCACAAATGCAATACTGTACCAAGTTTACTATGTCAAAAAGCCATACATATGAAGCTTGTTATGTGATGCAAATATCAAAATATATTAGTTTACAAATCATGTATTATGGAAAGTTTGTTTTAGGTCATAACATTAATTGTACATTAACACATAAATTAATCTTGTGTGAAAAGGAAAAAAAGTTATTGTTTTTTTTACGATCACTAGTGCTTACTTCAGCTGTATAGTTAACTGTATAGGTAAAAAAGTGCAAAAAGGTAAAGAAAAACCTAAACAAAAATTATATGAACCTAAATTGCACATACTTAGCAACATTTCCCACACCAAAGTAATTCCTCTGGTCCTAATAGCCACAGCACGTGTGTATACACGACTTTCTTCTTTAAAAGCTTGCAGGCAAAACCGTCCATTTAACTAAATTATTTTTCCACTTGGGTTACCAGGATAGAATTGTGCTTTTTTTTCATAACATGACCTTTGTGAATCAAAACATAAAAAAAAAAAAAAAGTTTGCCAAAGGGATTCACAGACATGCAGAATGTGGAATTCATGGGAGACCCACTTCCATAACGTGACTGACATTTTCGTCAGTGTGCTCTCACTCCATATTGTTATTTTCAGAGACTGGATTTTTATAAATGCCATTTGTCAGCATAAACATGACTAATATAACTTGGAAATAATCAAAGAAGAATTTCTTGTTCTGGTTTGTTTTAGTCATGTTTTTGTCCATGACATTGCATTTGATTTCTTTTGTGTTTATGTATTTATTGAAGATAAGATATAAATGCTAGAATATGAATTTCAATTGGTCTGTGCCAAACACAAAAGCCATTGTATGTATAACAATGTATTGTCAGACATTTGATGTTAGCATTGCCTACATTTTGGTTCAGCTTTCCCCATGCATCTTGTAGTAGGGTGTAGTTTTGACTGATTGATGTGTGATGCATGTAAATGTCAGGTGGTTAAAGAATGCACATCCTCAAACCGGCATTCTGAAAATGACTCCTGTGGGTAAGCAAGCATTCCCCTCCCATTATTTCATTGCATCAAGATGTGACAGCTCACATCACAGTTGAGATATGCACTCTCACAAAGCAACATGCATTAATGTGCACTGACTTCTAGCTGTTTTAGAAACCGTGCGTTTTAATGAAAATCTGTTGCTAGAGCATGAACCAAGAATAATGCGTGGTGTGATTTTGATCGTGGCTCGTAGCCTAGCTTTGCCATATGTCATGATTGTCAGCAGCCACTAATCCTCTCCTGTCTACAATGTGAGAAAAAAAAGGAAAGAAGAGAGATGCCGATTTAAGTGAATGCCCTGGGAGTTGGATGCTAATGTCAACATTTTCAGCGGTTAGAACCCCTCTGAGCCTTAACCCCTGACCCTGACCCTGGCTTAAATAAGAGCGCTGGTGACATTTATAGAGGAGTGTGTCTCTTCATGTGCAGATGATAATGATTCTGTTGTTTTTAACCATTGACCGAAGGATCAGGCATTCGCTTGACACACATGCTAGGCATCGAAAACAAAACACTTTGCCTTCTGGATTTTAAACTGAGATTATAAGTTTAATTCTAGCCACGCAGGTTAAACGACTAGATTTATTGTCTCGTTGCCATGGTAGAATACAGATTTCCTCCCAACTAGTTTGTAGTTTATTGCTATAAATAGTTAAGCAGCCATCCATCCAGATCTTCCCCCTAGAAGGATTTTCCTTGATTCTTGATTTGTCAAGGGTGTTTTTCAAACCCGCTGAAACTATTGATTGTAAACAAGAGTTTTGATTAAACTGAGATACAAAGATTACAAATCAATAGTAGTGCTGTAGTTCAAAGCAATAGCTGATATTTGTGCCACTTTGATGAAATTTGTAAACTCAAATTTGAAATGTACCCTTTAGCTTACAAACACCAGATGCCCTAACCGAACGTAGTCTAAGCTGTTCACTACAGATTATTTTCAGATAAGTGGTTTAGGTATTGCATTGAAAATAATGACTCCTTATTATCCAGGTAATTCAAAAATAGTGATGTTTCTGAATATTAAAAGAAACAATTAAAAAAAGGGAAAGTTTATTTGTACTAAGTGCACATAACAATAGATACTATTTACACAAAGTACAAATAGCTATTTAGAAATAAGTTTAAATAGGAAAAGAATATATTTACACTAAGTGAAAATAGCGGCATTTTCTTAGTGATATGCTATTTACATTAAGTGAAAATAGAGATAGATTTTATTTACACTATGTAAAAATAGCATTATTTTCTTGGCAATAAATGTAAATAGTAGTTAGATGCTATTTATACTTATGAATTGTGACAGATACTATTTGCACATCAGCGTTATTGTACATTAAACGGTATGCAATAATAACAGAGTGTAAATTCTTATATTTATTAAAATTATTTAATGGATGCCGCCTTATTGGGACAATAAACCCCTCCCTACATCTACTCCTAACCCTAACCGATAAACTATTTATTATTAAACATATTAGACACTTTATTTCCACTTTTCATATATTTTCTTAATTTTTACTGAAAATAAATGCCTTTCCGATCTGATATGTGATGGGAAAAAGAAAGTAGAGTGAGTTCGGCAAAAGGTTACACCCCCTACACTATTGCTACCATTTGCAATCCAGAGTCTTACGTAATTTTGTCTGGCCCAACCAGATGTCAGTAGGTGGAGTTAGTGTAAAAAGCCTCTGCCAATAAGGTGGGCTATTTGCACTTAGTTTAATAGCCTGTAAATATTAAATGTACTAAATA
Source organism: Siphateles boraxobius (assembly GCF_051911475.1). Taxonomy (NCBI): domain Eukaryota; kingdom Metazoa; phylum Chordata; class Actinopteri; order Cypriniformes; family Leuciscidae; genus Siphateles; species Siphateles boraxobius. The sequence continues at coordinate 33,461,609 of NW_027508734.1, read as the reverse complement.
AATACATTTAAGATTAGATTTGATTTAGCTTTTATTGTGCTGAATACAGGTACAAAGACAATGAAATGAAGGCCCAGATAAATAAATAGTATACATCTCCCTTATCATGAGATTACAATGGTTCATAAATCCCAGAGGAATCAAACTTAGAGACACAGAAAACAAATGCAACCCCAGAGGATTAACAATCTCATTTTCCAACTTGCTAGAATAAAAAGAGGATTGCCCTGCTTCCTTTGATACCTTCCAAATGACTATCTTCTTAATTTCTTCTGCTGCACAGTAGGCGTGACGGTGTGCACTGGGGCCTGGGAGCTCCGCTCAGAACCAACCAGGCAGATGAGCCGCCTTTTGTGCTGCTCTTGAAATGGTGGATTGTGTCAACTGCCATTGAAAGCCTCATGAGGCACATTCACGTGTGTCTGGATGTGTGTGCAAGTGTGTGAAAAGGTCATTATGTAAAGGTGAAAAAGCACTGGGTAAGATTTACAGGCAGTAATGCTCAACTCAGTGAAGGATTGGTTGAGGAAGATACTCCTCAACAGAAGAAACCTGATAAGACGATATCATCTGCCTTGCAGCAATTTAAAGGTTATTCTGCTTGGTACAACAGAAATGTGACATGAGTTGTCATTTGATGTGTATTTGATATTGTTGTGAATGTGTTGGGACTGCTTATGGTATTGGAGAATAGTACAAAACATATAATTCAACAGTCAATTTAAAGCTTTTCAATTAAAACAGAGTATATTTGTACCTATGGTTACTTCTCTGTAATTTCCATATAATAATAGCTTTAACATGCAAAGTGGAGCTGAAGGAGATCAAACTTTTCGTGGTTCACAACCAGTGGATATGACCCCTAAAAAAAATGTTGGAGAAAAGGTCCCATAATGCAATTTGCAAATGTAAATTTTGTGAATTACGTTCTAGCCTAGGTAAAATCTCTGGTAAAATACAGTCATTCAATTGTTAATACACAGATTTTTTTTTTTTTAGAGTGAGCATGCGTATGTGACTATTATGTACATAGGTGACTTCCAAAATTAAAGCATATGATATAACTTGGTTCCTATTATTTTAAAGAGATGGAGAGAGAGAAAGAGATGGAGAGAGAGACAGAGAGAGGGGAGGGGGGGGGGGGGGTAAGGGGAATTGAACAAATTCAATTTCAAAGAATTAGTTTGAAATTGATCATTTCAAAGGATCAATTTTAATAGTTTGCAAATTTTAAGGCTTGTTCCTTGTGCAGGCTTTTTCAGTTTAACTCGATAGTTCATTTTAGTTTGTATTTATGTATCCAATATATAAAATATAAATATATCATTGTCCCTAATATTGCTGTCATTACCTTTGAGATTTTCCCGAAATAATGAGAAGTGACGGGGAGGCACATCTCTGCCAGGGCAGCAGAGTCACAGTTTAAAGATCTAATTCATTTTTTAATTAACTTTAATATTTCTACATAATTATATGATAATAGGTTTATTAGTCATTACTAAGACGGTCAGATATTTGAGCATTCTAATTTAGAAGAAAAAAATCCTTCTTTTTACCTGTAGGTTTAAAGTTATTAGACTAAACATTGATTAAACATTCAAACTGTAATGTCATACTCAGTGAAGACAGTTATGGCAGTTCAATATGACTCAGTAAGATCACCTAAGATTACCAAAGTGCCTTGACATGTGTGATTTCCTTAATTGTAGCCTTGAGAGACAAGAGATTTTCCAAATTGACTCTGGAATTTGACTCATCAACCTGAAGCTGTGCAGTTTCAGGTTTACAAGGATATCGTTTAATAAAAGACATGCAGGTTGCAGATGGGAAAGTTATAACTTAACATCTGATTTCATCCATAAAGGTCCTGATAAGATTGATAACAAGTGTGATTGTGTTCCCCTGTCTACATTTCCCTTTGTTTCCTCCCTGCTGGTCTGCATGTCCAAGGTTTGTGTTATTATATCACTGCCTTTTCCCATTTTGAGTCATTTACACCTAATCTTTGGCTTGAATCTGTCTCAAAGGAGTCCTGCTGGTAGGTAGTTGTCACCAGATGTTTTAAGGAAGACAGAGTATCTTTGTTGAGTCAGCGGTGCATGACAGGGGTGGATTGGGTCAAAGGATTGAGGACAGGCATCTCCTTGTTTTAACCAGCTCTCAAGGTCTCTATGCCATAGTTAGAGGGAAGCTTGAGCTTCAAATTGCTTGTGTTGAGAGACAGATGCATTTTCTCTAATGTCCTAAGAAATGGTCCAAAAGCAGATTCATAATTTGTATTTATTTCAAGGATAAAATTCAGACTCTGTAGTTTACGACACTATTGTAGTTGTGTTTGTTTATTGGTTTATTTTATTTCTCTTGGTATTAGGACTTTAAGCTAATTTCAAATTTTGGCACATTTATTTATTGATACACATTTAAAAGTGCAAAATATTTGGTCTATCTAGAAACAGGCTGGGAAAATGTTATAATTATTTTTAGTGCCAGGCTCTCAATGTGCACATCTCTGTGGAGGGGTTAGGGATATAGGTTCAGTGTCACAGCCTTCTGTTCAAAAGAGTCTATGTCTTCATCAATGATAAGAGGAAATTGGACGCAGTGAAGTGCTCTCTGACAGTGCTTTATGTTCTCTGATTTTGATTTCCCTTTGCTCATGTTGTTTACCCTCAACCCCTGCTTCCTTTTCACATCTTCTTGCTCATCACCTTGACGTCTTCTGTGTTTGTTTAACAACCATAGAGACAGTTTCGGTTCTGCTGCCCGCACCCATGAGTGAAATCTGTTCAGTGGGTATGAAATCGTGTGTTTAACATGTTGCTTTGTATCTTTTCTATGTTTGATCCCAATACATTTTTCTCCTCAATTCTGCTGCAAAGCCATCCTGGCACAACAGTAAATAAATAAATAAATTACCTCTAAATTTTCCAATGGGCGATCTTTGCTGTGAGACAGTTTCAAATCATTAATTCCATGTATTCTGTCTATATTTATTTATCAGGTAGTAAACAGTGAGCATTAGGGCTGTGATGTTTGCTGATTGGACATGTCAGTTGTATTGGCTATTGTCCTGCTTAAGTTTGATTCAAATTCACAAGCTTTCCATTCAATTATATTTTGTTTTTTATGTGGGAATCTTTTAAACAGGTTGCCTATATAGCTGTATAGTGTTTTTATATTATGCATATCTATCCTGTACAGACTAAGCGATTAAGCAAAATAAGTAAATCAGGGACATTTTCACTCATTTATTAAAAAACTGGCATATATTTACGAAATCCATTGTGGTATTTTGGCTCATTTAAATAAATATGAATATATACTGTAAAAAAAAAAAATATATATATATATATATATATATATATATTTTTTTTTTTTTAACAGTTCTGGATTATTATATAGTTTTCAAATTAATGAGACACACATGCCTCCTTTTCATTCTTAGTTTTAAGCAGTTCTGTGCCAGAGCAGCTGGATAATCATTTTCAGTCGCTCTCCTTTTCAGTTGTGCACACTATTGAAGGTTTAATTTCTCTATTTACCAATTCAATGAATTAACCTCTCCTAAGAGATGCTTGGTGAAAACGTATTGCAAACCGAGGGATGTTTATCAATGCACCATTTGCTTTTCAATCATCTCTGAAAAAGTCGAAAAATAAAGCTGTCAGTCAAGTATAGCTTAAGCATGGGAGTAGCTTGTAGATGCTACGGGTAATGAAGAGTGGTTTTAAAAAAATAAACAACCTACACAGAAAAACAGAGGAGGGAGTTTTATTTAAATTTGCCTAGTGACTTCAAATATCGGAGGTGGCATGGTCTAACAAGTTGTCTGGGGTCTGGGACTTGAAATGGCTCCCTAAATTCACCCAAGTTTGTCACATAAGCCTGATTGTCTCATTTTGCGCTCACTCCAATGTCTCCCTGCATTGCATTGGTGAGATCCATGACTTTTTGCCTGCTGTCCCCCAAACCTCAGGAATCCCAAGTATTTTATTTTCCCTTTGCCTCAAATCAATTCCAGACACCGCAGTTTCCTGCTCCCCGGATCCTCCGAGACGAGGCTGTCTGAAAACCCTGACTAGTCCTCCATTTTCCAGGAAATGAAAAGGTTTGGGAATGAGAGGCTATGGCAGGGCCTCACCATTCACCTCTTTGTAATGTAGCTGCTAAAAGAAAATCATGCATGCACGTCTACCACAGTGACAAGAATATTCTGCGGCCTTGTGCGTGAGACAAAAAAGAAGACACAGGGCCTTTATTAGCCTTGTACATTTTAATAATAGATGAAGTGTCTTGCGGGTGATTGAAGCTCTAAGGAGATGCAGCTGTCTTTAGTCAGTGTATTTTATAACCTAGTCATTCGTATTCTTGGATATACAGTGAAGCTATGAAGTACTTATTGGAATAGCATAATAACTGAAGATATAATTAGGATGTTATTGATGTGTAAAGAGGGGAAACAAGAAGAAAGGAACAATTATCTTTAATAATTAGAAACTATGTTAAATAACATCCAAGAAGTCAAGTGAGAGGCTATAGAACTTAGGAATCATCATTCATGGCTGAATATTTTAAAGTCAGTCATGCACGCCAGTCATGCATAGACATCAATGACTCAATTTAATACTGTTATGTATGCATCCTTGAACTGATTATCTGTCATCTTTTTGTTTATTTGTTCTCCTTTTCCTTGATAATTTCTTGAATATTATTATTTTATTGCTTTCAGTTTCCATGCCATCATCTACAATATATGCAAGAGGAAATAAATAATATTTTACACAATTTAAGCATCTATTCATGAAAATTAACAGTCTGTATTGTAGTGCTGTATTCATTTTTTTATTATTATTATTTAATTTGGGCCAGGAAAAGCAAAGGCTGGCTGGGAGTATTTTACAAATTGATATTAATATGCCGGTATTTGTGCTTGCATGAATAAACAGAAGGATAATGTGTTAGCGGGGATGAATAATGAGAGGAATTATCATTGTCAGGCATGTGCAAAAGCTGATTCGTGTGGTTTATAATTATGGCTAAAGCCATAATGAGTTTTAATGATCTGGTTGAGTGACTCAAACACACGTCCACACCAAATGTAGGTCCACCTGTGTCCACACCAATGACCCTTACACTGTTTGTTAGAAATTGTTTGTTATCATGACATTCTGTTTTGTTTCTACTGTTTGACCAAAGTTGATGTTCTATTGGAAATAAATACGTCTCGTAGAGTGGATTATCAAGGTATGCGGGGAATACAAGGCACACACTGTTGCCTTTAAGCGTCTAACCTTCATGTTGTTCTAGGTAATATAAGTAGAGTGCTGAGCCTTGTTTGCCCTAGTAAGGCGATACTCCGTTCACTTCTCCAAGGGCACGTGCTGCAGAACAGACAGTGGCGGAGCCTTGGGCTCATCTGAAATAAAATCATGAGAAAGTGTAAGGGCGTTCAACTCTGTAGTCAGACTTGCAAGACTCCACCACCGTTGCTTCAAGAAGCTCACCGGTTGTTAGCAATTGCGGTTTTCCCAGTAACATGCCATGGTAGCAGCAGCAGCAGCATCAACATCACAAACAACAGCAAAAGCAAGGGCATAACGTGTTCCATCAGATTCCCTCACCTCAATAACTAAGAACCCTGGCCACAACTGTTAGCATATTCATAATCCAGACCTCTCAGAGGAAGTGCGGGAGGCAGGAAAGAAGAAAAAGGCATGAACATTAGTCACCTTTTTAGAATACAAATCAGCCCTTTAGCCATGCACTGCAGTGAGCCAGGCTGAGGGATTTTTGTTTGCGAAACACCTCCACCGATTAGTCTCTGTAATTGAACGGCAATTAAGAGTCAGGTTTCGCCCTGTGAGCACAATCACTGACCAGGGGAAGTACTGCTGGGTAATGAGAAACCAAAAAGCTCTTTTCTCCGTGACAGCATCGGGAAAGGCTTTGATGGCAGAACTTTGAAGTGAATAGATACGCATCTCAATTCCCAGGTCCATCACGAGCACATGTAGTGTTTAGAGGTTATGACTTCCTGTTACATTGACACTTTTTAAAAGCCTTCTATTTTCTATGACTCAACTAGAAATTAGCCATTTGAAAGAAAATCTTTTTATTTCTGACTTTTGTTCTCAGAATTATGGTAGAAAGTACTAAAAGTTTTGACCTTCATCACACTTTTTTTAGGGGGAGACCAGAACTGTTATATGAATGTTTGAATGTCACTCTGAGGTCCTTAAAATTGCACATTGCCGGTACTAAACACTTTACATGATTTGCTTATATGAGAGCTCTCTATGATGTAGCGGCATTCAGATCTTTTACAAAAGTCACACTGGTTTTGAAAATACAAAGCTAGAAGGAAGCTCTCACTGTCTGTGGTGAAACACTCCTACTTAAAGATGACGTGTAATTGTTTTAATATGTATACAATATATATATTTTTTTACATTCCCAGTGAAATATCCAGAGACAACCCCCACGCAAAGTTATATTGTGTGGATTCCCATTGAAATTACTGGATTTTGCCTGCATTAGTATGTCAAAAAAAAAAAAAAATTCAGACATTTGTTGGTTGACCAGTGGCATAAGTCAGGGTCTGGACAATCTGTTTGTGCTGTCATTATTTTGTGATGTTAATTACACATAGTGCTCTTGCTTGAACCATTAAGCATGCCTGTAAAATGTTCTATTATAAACGCTGTGATTCATTAGATTCAATGGAGGTGAAAAGTGCAATTATCTCTGTTTATGCAGGCTGAAATCTGAGGTGTAGCACTATTATACAGATTCCAGCCATGCAGTGGGGTCTGCTGTATATCCATTAGGGCGGTAGGATGATGGTAAAAAAAAAGAAGGGGAAAAAAGCAGGCTACTTTCTGTAAATGCAGTTGAAATTCCTCCTCTTAATATACACCAGGGTAACATGCACCCACGGCACATCTTCAAAGCCAGCCACCAAACAGGCAGGCAGTACTTGAGATATCGTTCAGGAAGCTCTTCAAGATATAGGTAGAATATACTGAAATGTACAGTCAAACATGGTTTTAAAAGACCAATCATAACATATCATCAAATCCTGTGACATCAGCAAAGGCACTATTGGATCATTTTATATGAAACACCATGTACTGTATACCTTTGAGCAACAGGTAACTGTAGGAGTGTTTGAGTGATACAGGATTGGTACAAATTCTGTTTACAGTAACAATGGCAGCTATGGTTGCTAGAAATTCACAGTAAACAATACAGTGACAATGTTTCAGGTATTATGGGATGCCTATAATTAGATACAAACTTGCAGATAAGTTTTTACTGTAGCATTTTTGACTGCCTTTTTTTTTGTTGTAAAAATTGCAAACAATGTTTACAGTGTATTGTTACTGTCTTGTAAAGCTTGATAAAAGTGCCTGAGAGTGTCTGTCTTAAAAAGAGAGATGTGTTAGATGGATAGGCTTACAGCAAAGCTGTTCATCCCATAATACATAAATGGATCCATGTATATTTCACCGTGATTAATGTGTTGGATGAAGTGCATAGCCAAATACATAAACAATCAAGATTAGTGTTTTAAAGAAACAGTAAAAAAAAATTAAAAAATAAAAAGATCAGCACAGTATACACATAGGCTACTTTAACAAGATCCTGGTCATCTTTATTTCACTTTGCCAGCAAAATAGCAATCTTGTAAGTAATGGTAAAAAAAATAAAATAAAATAAAAAACAAGGAAAAGGAAATCTCTGGATGTTTAGCACAAATAGCCACTTAAGTTTAATATCTAGTGTATATGTGTGTGTGTGAACATGCCACTTAAGTTTAATATCTAATGTATATGTGTGTGTGAACACATGATACATGACACAAATACAGTCTCAGAGACTTAGGTGAAAACATTGAGCGTCACTACTGATGATCCAAGCTGAAAATAGCATATATGATAAATACACAGGGATTAATCATTTGTATTGCTACACACCACGTCTATCCATGTGTGCTTCACTTACATCATGAGTGCTACTGAGAGTTAAAGTGAGTGAAAAATTGAGTAGATCTGACCACACCATTTTCACATTAGTGTTTACTCTCAAGCCACTTTTCATTAGATATTAAATTTGTGGTTGAAGATCCAGAGTAGCAGAGTGTGCTCGCTGCTGAATTGCTGTAATTTACCTACTAAAATTCAGAAACCAACAGGGTAAGTGGCTGTTATCTGAAAATACAGTGCAAAGAACAAAATAACTTTTTCTCAGGTCTCAGTTTTTTACTGAATTATAGCTTCACTTCTGTTTGATTTCAAGTGTCATTCCGTAACCCTTCCTCTTTTGCTCTCTGTTTCCCTTTCTTGATCCTTCCGTTGTGAGAAAATATGATAGGAAATTAGATTCTTCTCAGGCTTCTGAATGCTTGCAATAGGCCATGACAGAGCTTCTGGATCCAGTTTGACATTTCTTCTAAGAATTTGAAATCTACTCGTCCATCTATTAATCCGTTTATTTGTTTTATCTCTTTATAGTAGTTGGGCCACAGGATCACTTCCAGTGCCTTTCAGATTCTGCAGTTGCTTCATTTCATCCCAAGGCACTTGCAGTGGCAACTGAGGTCTTGGTATTTTATATTGCAGAATTTCATATTTAGTTTAAGGAATGTGTAACATATTCCCCTGAACATATCCCACTAAACTAGTAATTATAGGCTGTGAGGCAGAGCGATCATTTGTGGTTGCAAAATACGGAGGCAATTTCTTCCCTTGTCCTCCATTAGGTGTAACGGTACACGCTAGCAGTTCCCTTTCAGTCGCTCACATTTGACATAGTAGACGTGTCGACTGATTGGGATCACGCTTAGGGAGCCTGTCATCTTCGAGTATTGTAAAAACGAGCCCAATGCACATTGGCGTGTGAGAATTGCATCACACACTCCGTTTTTACAATACTCGAAGAGGACAGGCTCCATAAACGTGATCCCAATCAGTCGACACGTCGACTACGTCTTTGTTCCCTCCTACAGGGGACAAGGGTTACATACATAACCAAGACGTTTCTTAGTTTTTGTTCCAGTGTAAAACTAAAACTGCTCTTAAAATACAATATCTGCATTTTATTTCCTTCATCAAATATGTTTTAAGATGCTAGAGCTTGAATCACTTCAATAGAGATAGAATTCTGGCCGATAAGAGGGCTTGATAAATAACGGTATCACTTTAACAGATGGTACAGACATTGCAGGACTGGTGAATCACTTACCATCTTGGAATAACTCTACACTTCAATTCAATTCAATTCAAATCAACAAATGTATCGAAAAATGTATTTCGATCCTCACAGATAATTATCCATAATAAAGACAAAAATATACATAATTACCGAAGACGGTGTAGGCTGAACCTTCTTGGTTTGTTATACAAATGTTTTAGTCAGGGCAAGAAATAATTCACTGTAGGGGTTAGACCATTTACTGTAATTTCTCAATATTTTTTTTTATAAATCATCAAGTGGTTTGGTGCTTGAGAAAAAGAGCATGCACCCCTCATGAATAAGAAAAGGCTCAGAACTATTCTCAGAGAAATGTTGTAGGTATGACAGTGAAGTGAGAGACAGAGCAGGGAACTCCTGACATTTAATCAACTAGATAGCTTCATCACACGGGAAATCAATACCAAAAAATGTTGTATTGATTACAATTGTATCGATAAGAGTAAATAGAACACTACTTACCATTAATATGCCTTCTGGTAATGCATTGTTTTAGGGAGTTATTTGTCAAGTCAAGTCAAGTCACCTTAATTTATATAGTGCTTTTTACAATACAGATTGTTTCAAAGCAGCTTTACTTTGATAATAGAAAATGAATGCTACACAGATTGTTTTGGCTGTACACCAGCTCTAGAGGAAAATCATTGTCTAGCTTAAGTACGTTTTTGATTGATTAATTCCGTTGTAAAAATCATTAGTTATTAAAGGGTAACTAAACACTAAAACAACTTGTTTTAGTTAATGATCTGTAAGAATGGAGCTTCATAAATGCTGTTCATTGATTTGAGTACATTTTTTGACATTTGGGTTTAAAGGGTTTTAATTCTACAATATATGGTGTAAAAACGTCTGAGTGCTGCCCTCTTCAGGTTAAACAATAGCTATTGCAGTTGAATTTTCCTATTGGAAGTTGTGGTACCCTCTGACGTCAGAGGGTACCAGCTAACCACGCCCTTGCCTACAGAGAGATGCGTCTCAGGTGCACGCACCCCTCCGCTGGGCTCTGCCCACTTTTCCAGCATTTTTCAAATATTGCAAATGGAGTCAGGCTCTGACCAGGGGTTTAGTTACCCTTTTAACTTAGTGGCCCCTAACACGACACAGTTTTTAACCGAAAACAGAATACTTTTAATGCATTCTGGCCATTCTTTGTAATTTGTCTTCACATTAGATATTTTATGATATGCAATTCAGTTGCAAATGAGACAGACCACAGAATCAGAATGGAGACCGGCAGTGAAAAGTTTATTTGAGCAGAATTTCACGAAACTCCAACATGCATAATGTCAGGTCATCAGCATTTTTATTGTATTTTATTTTATTTTTTATTTTTTATTTTTTTTGCAGCAGCAGCAGCAGCGGCAGCACAGAGAGATTGCATGAGCAAGGTTGCCAGATTGATAAGATTAAGTAAATCACTGGGCAAAATAATGTGTTTTTTTTAGGAGAAATCCCGTTTGGGAAAAGGAAAGATATTGGAGGCTTGTGTTGTTACCAATGCAAAATGCAAAAAACCTGCTCTGGACAAATAATAAGCGGGCCAAATATTGCAACGATTATTTTTAATTAATTAAGAGAAGCAGAAATCGTGATCATGATTAAAATGTGATTAACCGTGCTTGCATTGCAAAACCAATCAATAATCTTTATCAAATTCATATACTTTTACATTTTAATTGTACTTAACACATTTTAATGAATGTAATAAATATTTCACACTATTTTTTTTTACTGTATTTTTGATCAAATAAATGCTGCCTTGGAGAGCATAAGAAATGCCTTTCTTCTACAGAAATGAAATGTCCTTAAATGGAGGTTTCTGAAATGTCCTCAGAAATGTCCTTAAAATATTACTGCCCCAAATGTCCTATAGCCTGTAAAACCACCCCAACTAAAAGAGCATTTTGACATTTTGGTGGCCTGACAATAATGAAAGGAAGGAATAGAATGTCTTCTTTCTCTATCACCGCTGCCAATTTACAGCCAAGACTGAGGAGAGCGTGAAGAAATATAATGTAATCATTATAGGGCCTGACAGTGCGGAGGTCTGCTTGAGTTAAGGCACTCACTTCCCAAGTTCTCTGCTGGATACACTTTATTTGGGACATATTTAGGGCTTTACTTTGTAGACTGATGATTGGTTGGGTTTAGTCTTCTGTCTCGCTTATCTGCCCCTCTGGTGCCTTTCGCACTCTCACAAAACCCTCCTCTGTACGTGTGTGAAGTGAGGATTTGACTTACTATGATTAAGGTAAGGATGGTGCAGTGTGTGTGTGTGTGTGTGTGTGTGTGCGTGTGGGGGGGGGTGGGAGCGGGGGGGGGGGGGGATAGGGGCTAGGGTTGTCAGAGTTGTTGTCAGAGCTGAAGGTTGTTAGCGGCTCAGTGAATGAGAAAATACCCAACGTGCCTCACTCCCATACCATGTCCGCCTACACCCAGACAGAGAGCGATGAACGGACTTTATGGGATTTCACCCAACACCTCAAGTTGTTAATTACGGGATGTGTAACATGACAAGTGTCTACACAGGATAAAGCTCTTGAAAGGGATGTTATTGACAGCTGTTGGAGAACAGGTCTTGTGTTATATTGATAAGAATTTTATGAATTGTATATTTATTTAAGTAATATTAAAGTTTATGTGTATGTATATATATATATATATATATAGAGAGAGAGAGAGAGAGAGAGAGAGAGAGAGAGAGAGAGAGAGAGAGAGAGAGAGAAACGGCATTTATTTAAAATAGAAATCTTATTATACATTATAAAATGTCTGTATGGCAACTTGTGAGTAATTTAACAATTTAGCATTTTTTTCTTTCTAAAAAAGTTGCCAGACACCGCCAGTATTTTTAATCGTTTTCACAATTTTCATGGCCCCCAGAATATTTTGCTGTATGAATATCTGTATATGCCATTGTATCAAAAGGAATAAACGACCCTCTGCTTTAAAAAAAAAAAAAAAAAAAAAAAAAGAATATATATATATATATATAATTATTCTAGCGCCATGCATTCCTTTTTTTATCAACACTTGAATCTGGATAAGTTTCATAAAAAAGCAAAATTTTGAGCAAAAAGCTTTTGGTAGCCTTCTTTCAGAAGGTGCTTAATAGCGCTCCCTGCCGTATAACAGTAAAATTTCAGAAAGCCGGTTTTCCAACAATATTTCCAACAATGCGGAGAAGTGTTTTCTCACAAATGATGGATATTGCCCTGTACCTGTAAAAAAAAGTTTTGTGTCCTTGCTAATACAAGTATTAATATACTTAAAAAAAACTTACTGACCCCAAACCTTTGATTTGTATAGGGAGGGAGTTTTATTTGATAAATAAAATGAAATAACCACTCACACACACTCACATTGTGTTCTTCATTTATTCAACAGAAAGTCTTTTTTTATTACATTTTCAAATAAACAGCCATGAGACCCTGCAGTGTCGTGTGGTTTATATTCTGAAACATAGAGAATAGCTTACCGCAACAATGGTTTGCTGGTAGACTGCTGGCTGCGTAATGTCTAATTGAAAAGGCACAAATGGGCTTACAACCTCTGATGCTTAATTAGTTCAGGGTACACTGTTACAAAATGAATTAATACATTTCAACACAGTCAATCTAACTTGATTCCAGTGTGGTCTGACAAAAGTAATCATGTTGTATATTCAGTGGGCTACAAAAGTCTGAGACAGTTTTTTTTTCTCATTTAATGAATTGTTTTCATTACAAATTATAATGTAAGCAAAACAATTTGAGCTAAGAGTTGAAATGAAATACTAACATGACTTTCAGATTGGCTTTGTATTTGATTTGTCCCCGTTTGCTTGTATGGAGCTCGAGTGCTGCTCCCATTAACTCCCGAGGTGTGTTTGTAAAACCTATAATGATCATGTTCGCCAGCATGATTCAAGCCAAAGAGCATCATGTGCTTCAATAGAAGCAAGGACATCTGACCTTTACAAAGAATGCCACATGATCAATGACACAAATTATGTTATTTGATAAGCAATCTGGAAATGGTATGTCTTTAATCGTTTTAATATCCTAAAATTTTCAGTTTATTTCCAGGTTTGAATTACAATTTAGATCTTTGTACCCTACTTATACTCCCTCATGTGACCAATCATGTCTTTTCTCCTTTTTTTGTTTCAGAATCATAGAGGGATAAATGAGAAGTAAGAAAAGAGAGGCGAACTATGACTTTGTGATGCATCGCAGCGTGGGACGTCAAATCCAGTGAGGTCTCCTTCTTTCCCCCTAAACCCCTTAAGAGACCACACCATCCAGGGGGACACCGTTTCAAGGATTCTCTCTGGACCCTGATACCCACAGGAGGGGTGTGAACAGGAAGGCCCAGAGGAAGTGGACAGTGTGGGCAGGATGTGGGAGGGACTGAGACTGCATGTGTTCTTCTTGTGTTTGGGGGCTGCACTATGGAGCGCTGCAGCGGCAGCGACATACAGGGGATCAGGTCTACGGGAGCGTGGCCACCGCCGCCATCTCTCTTTGCACAGACACAGGGAGAGAGGCAAAGAAGGCCAGGTGCTCCACCGCTCCAAACGAGGATGGGTCTGGAACCAGTTCTTTGTCATTGAGGAGTACACAGGACCAGATCCGGTCTTAGTAGGTCGGGTAAGTAGAAAGAAACAGCTTCTACATCCATTTCCTCTTGTCCTGTTCCCCGTTCTCCTTCTCCCTCCCTCTTTTTTTTCTCTTAAGGTTATGCTGTGAGTGAAAGTCATTGGGGTTTTCATTACAGACAGAGTCCTTGCAATATCCTCCATTTGTTCCACAAAAGCAATCAGTGGCCCACTTGATTAAAGGTTATAAATTGGATTTCCTTTTTAATAACGGTGCAGTCCCCTATGGTTCTTGCATAGGGGAAATGGACGATTTATGGGCCTGACGGATAGTTACATGGAGAACCCTCAGCACGTTGGCCTTTAAATTCCCACCTGAACCCAACTGGAGGTTTAGACTTATTGAGTTGGGATATTCTGTGTCAGGAGTTTAATTTCATTTTAACCAGCATAATCAACATCCCTTGATTCACATCAGCTATATATGATACTGTATGAGTGCAACTTATCAACATCACGAACACGAGGTTCATTCTTATTTTAATATGAAACAATGACGTTCGCTCAAGAGTAATGTAGACTTGCACTTAGGAGAGTGATGTTCCCCTATGGAATTCACTGTCAATGCAGCAGCCATCAGGTTGGATATTACAGTAAGATATGATGCTATCATAGGTCGCTGAAGACCAGCCAAAAAGCTTTCTACTTTGAGTCAGCATTCCTGTTTGACCTGCTTGTTGTTGTTGAAAACCTCTCTTTCTCTCCCTCCAGCTTCATTCGGATGTAGATTCAGGAATTGGAAACATTAAATACATCCTTTCAGGGGAGGGGGCAGGCACTATTTTTGTCATTGATGACAAAACGGGCAACATTCACGCCACAAAGACTCTGGACAGAGAAGAACAGGCCCAGTACACACTGACCGCCCAGGCTGTAGATCGAGACACCAACAAGCCCCTAGAGCCTCCCTCAGAGTTCATTGTCAAGGTGCAGGACATCAACGACAATCCTCCAGAGTTCCTTCACGGCCCTTACTATGCGCGAGTGGCTGAGATGTCCAATGTTGGTGAGTGCGAGCCTCTGGAAAAGCATATTTGTCAGCTTCTTCTCTTTCTCTATGAGCCCACGCCTGACAGCTTGTTCCTCATGCATTATTCAAAAGAGCTGAAATCTGACTCTCAGAAAGTGAGTCGCTAGCCTTGTTGCAACTGTTGTTTTGCGACTGCTGACTTGTCTGGGTGTGTGTGCGTGTGTGACTGCATTTGTTTGTGTGCATGTGTTTGTGTGTTTACTGCATTTTCACTATGCAATACATCATCAGTAATGCTCACCTGTCACGGGGTAACAATCTGTTACCCCAAACCCACCCACCCCCACACACATAATACTACTGGTAACCTCGAATGGCTAGTTTTGTCCAGGTCAATTCTTTATACTTTTAGACAAGTTGGTAAACATGCTGGGTAAATTAATTTTAGTGTGTAAGCAGAATCAGATTTCATGGAAATTAGCCAACTGGGACAAAACCCTAGGTGACGGGTTGAATCATCTAGCTTTAGATTCTGAAATACTCTTGCTGCCTTTAAAAAAGGTTATTCAAGCTCAACTTTACATCCTGAGAAATAGCAAAGTTGCAGAATCTCTGTTATCTTTGCTGCCTTAATGGGAGGTGTATCCCAGACTGCGAGATCTGTGCAACATACAAACGTGTTGGATCCTTCTCATGGCTGTTTGGTGATGTTCTTCTTCTACAGGTACTTCAGTGATAAAAGTCACAGCCACGGACGCAGATGACCCCACGTATGGCAACAGCGCCAGGCTGGTCTACAGCATCCTGCAGGGCCAACCTTATTTTTCCGTGGAGCCGCAGACAGGTACAGTCGTCAATAATGATATTTTCACTGGTCTAGTGTTAGTTCTGTGGAGCCAGCCATGCATCCAAAAATGCATCATGTGCAATTTCAAATCATGTTTAGCTTCAATTCAATTACCACGGTATGAGGATTGGGAATGAAGAGGGTAGTCCTTTCACGCTTCGCAAGAGCACCTTAGCTTTCTCTGAGCTAAATTAATTTGTGGTCACATTAGTCCTACAATGTCCCGGTGGCAGTGGAAACCCCGACAGCAGTCAAAGGAGATGGAACAGATGCTGCTAATAAACTAAAGCTGGATGTTTTTCTTGATCCTGTTCAGTGCGGCTCATCTGTGTTGTACTAACAAAGCCATCATACAACTATTTCACGTATATACCCTTTGGACTATGGGGGAATGCATTTGTTACATGCTATATGAGCCTCAATAATGAGCAAAATAGCCAAATATTTTTCTTATCAGAAAGATTAAAGTTTTTTTTTTTATTATTATACAGCAGTATTCTGAAGTGTAAGGCCAAGATCAGTTGCCCTACTGGATAAAAGCTGACTGTGTATGACGTGTACATGGTAGGGGAAGATGCCCCCATTAAGAACAGTATACATTTACTGCTAATTGTAATACATTTACAGATATAAAATTAGCATATACTGATATATTGATATTGATGATGATCATACAGTATATTAAGGAAAATACATTTCAAATAAATTTGACAATTTTTTTGCTACTGAATTAGAATATGATTTAAAAATGTTTTTTTTTTTAATAAGTTGTCATTACTATGAAATCAGTTATTCTATGCAAATGTATGCATTTTGACTGATAAGTTGAATAATTGAATAGTGGCAATAAAATCAAATAACATAAGACAATCATGCATCTGAATTTAACTTTTGCATACAATCAATAATCTATAAATTTAGACTAAATGATTCCTCTCAATTAGCCTATTGGTTATAACGAATAATGAAAATGTTTGAAATGTAATTCATTAATTTCTGAGGGGGGCATCTAACTTCAAGGGTTTTCTATT
Organism: Siphateles boraxobius; assembly: GCF_051911475.1. Taxonomy (NCBI): domain Eukaryota; kingdom Metazoa; phylum Chordata; class Actinopteri; order Cypriniformes; family Leuciscidae; genus Siphateles; species Siphateles boraxobius. The sequence goes on along the minus strand of NW_027508734.1, from coordinate 33,444,870 downwards.
TACTGCCGCAACTGAAAAACTGTTTAGATGGAATCAATTGCATAAATGTTGATGAAAAGTCAAGTTAATTAATAAGAGCATAAGCGGTTCAGTAAATGAGATGAGATTATGTGACACCTGTGAACCAAGAGCACAAATGAATGGCCTGGAGGACATCTTACTCAATTTTGATCTATGATTGTACGTGTGTCTATAGGAATCATTCGAACAGCTCTTCCCAACATGGACAGGGAGGCCAGGCAGGAATACGATGTCGTCATCCAGGCCAAGGACATGGGTGGACACATGGGCGGTCTGTCAGGAACCACTCAGGTTAAAATCACCCTGACTGATGTCAATGACAACCCTCCAAAGTTCGCTCAGGGTGAGAGAATGTATTATTCCAGCTGTAAATGTTCTCTCATTCTTTGTCTTTCTCTCTTTCCCTATCTCTATCTCTCCTCCATCCATCATTTTTTGTCCCCCTCTATCCTTGTCAGGTTGTATTATAGTCACTGTGGCCATGCCTTGCTCTTTGGCTGGCTACACACAACATTACTCTGACCTCTGCTATGCATGCACCAAGGGAGGAGAGTTTGCTTTTAGCCAGTGTATAGCTCTTTCTTTTCCACACTTCAATCCTCAAACCACATATTAACATTGACAAGCCCTGAGGGACCAAGACAGAACTGCTAATATGAGCTGCAGATGTTAACATGGAAATATCACAACTTAATTATTCAAATGTTCTTTAAACGTTCAGCATGAGCACAATGACATCTCTCAAGTCTCTCAAGCGTAAAAGAGTTGTATGAAATATTTACCGTGTTTGCGTACACCGAAGAGAGTGGGAACGCGCTTGTGTGAGCTTGCACTTATGCATTGCCAATGTGACATTAAACTGCACACTAAGCACATAGATTGTATCTGTCTTTTTGTTCCAGAAATCGGCCCTATAAATCTCCTTCTAGCTTTCGCTTTTTTGTGAACTCTGAGCCTCAGGCTCAGTAGCAAAGGGCCTTCAAGCTTTTCCCTGACTTAAGCAGAATGCAGCATGGTCCCAGTGCTCCAGCTCCTACATAAGCCCTGTTTTTGGTGCTGGTAGAAACCGTTATTCATGGACCAAAATAAACTGTACATTGCAAGGTTATTTCCCACAATCAGTAGCTTAGGCCAGCATATCCTTAAATCTACCTCACCGATAGTTTGGAGCCAACTGCAAAATGGAACATTTCAGGAGCAAGATCGATTTTTTAATGTAGATTTTTTGGCTCAGAGTGCAGGTAAGAATCTGAGCTTCAGATATGTAATGTGGTTCTGGTTGCCCCGAAAATTAAGCTTGAGCAGTCGACTGTCTCTTTTTAGGCTCGATATTGATTTCCAGAGTTGTTTGCCCTATCCGAAACAGACTTTGACACATGATTTACTACAAACTTAGCTCCCGAAAAACGTGTAGATGAAAATGCTCCCTTTCTTTTTTTGTCTGTCGAGGGTCTGATTGAAAAAAACAGACCTTCTTGCACGCCCTGGCCTTTCTTCACGAGGACTTCCTCCCCATGTGGGAGTTATTTTTGTAAATGCAGCTGAAGCCTTTGGGTCTCAGCAGACAGGGAGTGGAGCCATATGGTCTTTCTGCGAGCTCCAGCCTCAGGCAGGTGTCTGTTATAGTCTTCATACACCCACCCACATACACGCACAGGCTCACTCGAGCACACAAATATAAATTTCACAAATGCACTTGTGTTCTCACCAGCTAAGAGCTCACAGGTGCCAGGCAGCTAGCTGAAGGTAGCACCGGTATCATGCAGCGAACTGACTCTCCATTCCCGGGTGGGCAGTGTGATCAGGATTTTTCTTGCCTGGGATATTATAAACCATATTACCTTCTACTCCTCCTTTCCTGAGAGCTCCCGGGACTCACTCTCCTACTTTACAGGTGTTTACTCAATGGCGGTCTCAGAAGACAAGGTTCCCGGGGAGGAGGTTGGCCGGCTGAAGGCCAGAGATCTTGATCTAGGGGAGAACGGACTGGTGGATTATCGCATCTTGGAGGGAGACGGCATGAACCTCTTCGAGATCACCAAGGACTCTGAGACCCAGGAGGCAGTCGTCAAACTAAAAAAGGTGAAGTGTGTAAGGGAGGAAAAGCGAGTGCCAAAGAAGTATGTTTGAATGTGACCTCTCGTTATGTAACTTAGCTTGTGAATGGAAGCACGTGTGCGCCTGAGAAAGGGAGGGGTGTTCTTTTCAGATATCATTACTGTGAATTTCTGGCCATGCCTTAGTCTGTGCTCTTTCTAAGGAATCATTTGCATTTAGCTTATTTGCTTATTCATTTGTGTTCCTATTTGCGTGGACACTCATATATGCAAGGTAGTGTGTTCAGATGTAGGACTACTGGGAAGCTAGAGTGATTTTTCACCATTTTCACTCTGTAATTGCAATGACATTGCCCATCCTTTCCCTATTATATCTGAGATGGACATTGACTTTCATGGCTGCTTCTCTCTGTCCATGTGAGGGGAACTCATCTGGGCTGGGCTTCCCGGGTTATTTCTCCCCTGCTGTGAGGCCCTGGATTATGCAGACAATTACACAGCCACTCGGGTTAGGCTGCCGCCCGTCCGTACCCCCACCTCCTGTGGATAAGGCAAATTCCCACATCGCCTTGAGGAGCCTGCTCACCACCAACCAGCTTTAGCCTGAGAGCCAAAGAGACCCAGTCTGCAGCCGTACCACTGCCACCTGCTGGTGATCTTTTACCCTTCACCCCACAGCTTGAGATCTGTAATGAGCATCCACAAAATGATCGTCAGAAAGGGATGCATATTGATGAACAATTATTGCTGTTTGAGCTGTGTTATCTGGCGAAGCATCAGCATATTGTGGATGTTGTTTGTGTAAAGGAGGTTTGTATGGTGAAGGATCGGGGCATTGTGTCATCCTCGCTTTTTTTTTTTTTAATTTTTTTAATTTTTTTAAGCGTCATTGCCACAGCAGTGCATTGTCAGATTGCAGAGAAGGGTATAAGGAGGGGATGAATGAGGAGTAAGGGTGAGAGAACAGACAATACGGCATGCCAACAACAATCAGCTTGATGCAATGCTGCTTCACTCAATAACACAATGCCTCGCTGATACACCTCTTGGGAAATCATCACCTTTTGCTCTTCAAAGCATGTTGAAAATTAAAGTCGAAATTACTGACGGAATTGCCAGGGTTTTAATCAAGTATTCTGTTTCAACTGCGGGCAGGCGACGCAGGCTGAATATTAAGCAGAGACATAGCATTATTGTGAATATTATCAGCTTCTGATTAGGTTCAGTCGGGAGTTATTAGGTGCCAAATAAAGGATTGTAGTAGGGGGAAAGAGAGAGAAGAGGGACCACTGTTGTCAGGATAAACAGAATAGTTTCCAACCTGTTGGAGGGAAGAACTGGGTCATAGTTGTTTGATCGTTGGCAGCTCCATTAAAGAGATCCAAAGAAAATAAAAAGAGAGAGAAGAGAATGAGGAAGCAAGAAAAAACATTTTTAACCAATCAACACACAGCTAGCTGGCATGTGTATGTGTGAGTGTGTGTTTGAGTTGATATCTACCCTTTATGTGTAATTCTCACTTGGTAATTTGTGACCAAAAGGTGTGACGGGTTAGACAGGCTGATCAGAACACAGGCAGACGTGTGAAAACTGGCGATGCAAGAGGACAAAGACATGCATTTGTGCACAGTTGTATTTGAGCACAGCATTTGAGCACAGTTGTTTGTTAAATGTTGTTTTATTTGCTTACACCTAAATTTTAATGAGAGTTGTGCCAGTGAAGAATTTTGGAAAAGTGCAATCTGTAACTGAAATACGTTTGCAAGAGCCTTGATATTTGTATTCTTTCTCAAATGAGCTTCTTTGTCGAAACAGTCTCCTTCCCAAATGTATAACAACAGTGCCCTCTAGTCTGTGTCTTTTAAAGTTTGCCCCTTTTTAAAATCTGGTTAGATGTATTCCAGTGTTTCTTTATTTTCTAATTAATTTCTGTTGATTTATTGGTAATCTATTCATGGTTATTTATTTGCTCAAACTTATTTATCTAGTAATTCCCCTTTGGTTCTCCGTGTAGTCCAGAATCTATTGACACAAAGGTCATTTTCATCTTCAAACATCTACAGTGATTCCTGAATATATATATATATATATATATATATATATATATATATATATATGTTTTTTTTCAATTGACAGCCTCTATCAAATTGAATAACCAAATTGTGTCCTGACCTCTTTTTTCAGCCAGTGGACTTTGAGACAAAGCGATCATACACACTGAAGGTAGAAGCTTCCAACCCACATATGGATCCTCGTTTCATTGCCTGGGGTCCATACAAAGATACTACCATTGTGAAAATATCAATAGAAGATGCAGACGAGCCCCCGACCTTCATGGCTCCCGGCTACAACTTTGAGGTGGAGGAGAACGCACCAGCAGGCACTCCGGTCGGCCGTGTGCATGCCAAAGACACCGACATCATGAACAACCCCATCAGGTAGCACCTCCTTCCTGCAAAAAAAAAAAAAAATATTACTTTTGCTTAGCGTATTTTTTGCCAGTACAGAAGTATGATCAGTGCTTTGTGTTTGATGACCATCAGAAAGGTTTTGTACTGTTCTGGGAATCTTGATTTATTAGACAAAATTCAAAGAGAGACTGAAAAAAAAAAAGAAAAGAAAAGAAAAAAAAATATATATATATAAAGAGAGAGAGAGAGAGAGAGAGAGAGAGAGAGAGAGAGAGAGAGAGAGAGAGAGAGAGAGAGAGAGAGACATCCCAAAATAAAGTTTTCACATTTTATTTTTTTCTCTTTCATCCCAGATATATGATCCCACGCTACACAGACTTGGAAGAGTTTTTCACCATTAATCCAGAGGACGGCATTATTAAGACCACAAGGCCCTTAGATCGGGAAGCACAAGCTTGGCACAATATCTCTGTCAGTGCTGCAGAGATTGGTAGGTCACTCATCTCCTTTCTGGGCTTTTAAATAACAGAGTAGCTGTGCATGTTTCTCATTTTTTCCCTAACCAAGCACTCCAGCTCTCCCTCCACCCTGCTCTTATGTGGTTGTAGTGTCGCCAGGCCTCCTGCATGATTTCAGAAGAGACAGCCACAGATTACCTCTTCAAACTTCAAATGATACCCTCAGTTCAGTGAACAGAGTGTATTTGGCCATAAATGTTATATATTTATTTTTGTGTGTATGTGATTTCCTTGAGGTGCAGTTAGTGTTTGTTTCTGGTTGAATTCAAGGTTTCTGCCTGATACATTTTCCTTTTCATTCCACTGTCTTTGATGATTTCAACCATCAAAAAATAAATAAAAATAAAATAAATACATAGAAAAGATTATTTTGTTATGTGGAAGACTCTTTGTCTGAAAGCATAATATCAAGGCATTCACTAAACCTGATCATTTCAGATAGGAGCTGTAACTGAAGCACACTTCAGTCTTTTTAAGTCTTGTCACTCAAGTACTTCCACTAAGGGCTAACTTAAATTTATACAGCACACTGATTATAGATATATCTCAAATAATGTGTCTTTTTTGTTTCATTTCTGTTGTTGTTCCAGGCGGCCATCACCAAGATGCAAAAGTACGAGTCAATATCAAAGTCAAAGATATGAATGACAATGCTCCTGAATTTGCCACTCAAAACGAAGTGCTTGTCTGTGAGAATGTCAGCCCTGGAAAGGTAAGTAAACTAACTGTTTATACTTGAGAACCAATTAAATATTGGCTAATTAAGTAAACAACTAATTAAATCATCTGCAACACTTTACAGTAAGTTTCATTGAGTGAGGAATAATTAACAATGGGCAATCTTAAAGGGATACTCCACTTTTTTTGGAAATAGGCTGATTTTACAACTCCCCCAGAGTTAAAGTGTTGAGCTTTACCGTTTTTGAATCCATTCAGCCGATCTCCGGTTCTGGCGGTACCACTTTTAGCATAGCTTAGCATACATCATTGAAGTGGACAAGACCATTAGCATTTCTCAAAAAAAAATGACCAAAGAGTTTCGATATTTTTCCTATTTAAAACTTGACTCTTCTGTAGTTACATCGTGCACTAAGACCGACGGAAAATGTAAAGTTTCGATTTTCTAGGCTGATATGGCTGGGAACTATACTCTCATTCGACTGCAGCAGGCGTAATGATATGGCGCAGCACCTGAAAAAAAGGCTACCTTCCGTCAACATAACCAACGTGACAACCTGCTTGCGCAGGGAGCGTTCCTTGTAGTATATGTCCTCTGAATCATCTGTCACAAATGTCTCCATGCTACAAGGAACGCTCCCTGCGCAAGCAGGTTGTCACGTTGGTTATGTTGATAGAAGGTAGCCTTATTTTCAGGTGCTGCGTCATATCATTACGCCAGCTGCACTCATGGTACGGCAGTAAAGTTTCTTGATTATTACGCAGGAATGAGAGTATAGTTCCCAGCCATATCAGCCTAGAAAATCGCAACTTTACATTTTCCGTCGGTCTTAGTGCACGATGTAACTCCAGAAGAGTCAAGTATTAAATAGGAAAAATATCGAAACTCTTTGGTCATTTTTTTTTTGAGAAATGCTAATGGTCTTGTCCACTTCAATGATGTATGCTAAGCTATGCTAAAAGTTGTACCGCCAGAACCGGAGATCGGCTGAATGGATTCAAAAACGGTAAAACTCAACACTTTAACTCTGGGGGAGTTGTAAAATGAGCCTATTTCCAAAAAAAGTGGAGTATCCCTTTAAATCCAGCTCCACCAAGCTGAGGATCCAGCTTGGGTGGTCTTACCATCTACCATGTTTATCAGCTACCATGAGCTGGTCATGCTGCTTTTTCCAGTAGGAGTAAAAAAGAGTATATGCTTTCCGTACGTAATAAAACATAATTTTGTGACAAAAATATGGAAATGGTCATTTTTATCCTATTGTTTACTATATTTATTTGCTTGGTCGGTGTCGTTGATGGTTTTGGTTCTTTTGCTGTTGTAGGCTGTAAAGACCTTTGAAATAACTGAAATAATTTGATGAAGTGATACTTTAGCCGTGCATTTCCCAAATTATATTAAAAAAGAAAACTTTATTTTAAAGTGCAATAATATTTCACAATATTACAGTTTGTTTGTTTTTGTTTGTTTTTTTTACTGTATTTTTGATTGAATAAATTCAGTTTTGTTGAGCATAAGTGACTTTTTCAAAAGAATTAAACAATCTTTCCGACAACAAACCTTTTAACAATAGTGTATAATCTTATTGTAAAGTGTTACCAGATAATATTTTAGACTAGTGGGTGAGTTTTAGCTTAAATGCTATTGCTTATTGTCATTTATTTGAATGTACCCTATTAATATGTACCTGCTAAATTTAAAACTGTCTTTAAATAAGTACAGAAAACTGTTAATGAATTAGCTAATTCCTAAAAGAGGTCACAACTTCCATCAAAACTTTTAAATGAACACACAAAAAAAGATTAAATTGATGTTGAGATTTAATCAATGCCGTGTTCACTTTCCCTTTGTCGGGCAGTTGAAAGTTTGAGTGACTGACAGAAAAAAAGAGAGAGAGAATGAAAGAGAGATAAAAGAGGCATACATTTATTTAAAGACATGCCCTGGTGATTTTAACCAATTTAACATGACCTGATATGAACTCTCTGCTCCACAGCTCATTGAGACAGTTAGTGCTACGGATAAGGACGAAATGGCCCACCGCCAGCACTTCCACTTCAGCCTGGCCCCTGAGGTCTCTAACAACCACAGTTTCTCCCTCAAGGACAACAGAGGTGAGTGACACACAAAACACCCCATTATAGAATAATTTCCACTGAAGAGCATTGCTTCTTTCAAGCCAAGTACAATGCCTCAGGAAATACGCCAATTGAAACAAAAAATATTTGAGTCTCTTTCCAAACCAAATGAATTTATCTATGCGTAGGAGTGAGTGTGTGCAGTGTCGACCAACCAACCTCATGTTCATAATTAGGTCACGATGAGGTGGGTCAACTTCCTCTCTTATTAATTATGGAGGCGTCACTCTCATTTGAGCTTCTCCATCTGTGGATTGGAAACGTGGGTGAGGCCCAGCTGGTAGGCAGCCGCATTTATATCTGCTTCTCAGGCATCCTGCTAGGTGCACAAAAAACATCATCACCATACTTTAGTCTAATAGTCTTTGCCCAAACAGGTAGATGCAGCTTTGAAGACCACATATAAGAGCCCTACCTACTGTAATGTGTGAGACTCAATTGCTGGGAAATGAGAAGTCTGAAGTTTAAGCTCACTTAAGAGCCTCTCTGAGGAGCACCATCGGGACTGGGTAGTGCTCAGTTTGATGGGAATTTGCTGCTTTTATATGAACTCATTATATTGTGGCTCTAGCTAGATTACAAGCTGAATTATGTATGTTTCAAAGAAACTGTAAATCGTGTTTACTTTGTTACAAGGAGCTTTAGTGTTATTTCAGAACGCTCGGTTCAACTGCCATGATATGATAATGAATTGTAGTCCATATGCTAACAAACTAAACTGTTTCCCACCTCTAGATCTGTTGAGTTTGTAGTCTTAAAACCTGGTAAAGAATTTGCATTTTCGAGCCATGGGTTCAGAAATTTCCAATCATTTTTCAGAATTACTTCAGATTTTCCTGTTGTGTTTACATAAATTAAACTTGTGAAATCTGCTAATTTTTCATTGCTAAATAAGGACTAAAATATCTTTGACTTTATCTGCTCAACAAATAAGACAACTGTAGCTCCATTTAATTTGTTTAACCTAGTTTAACCACAGACTTTATGTTACTCAAAAATCAAAACCTTATCTATCCTAAATACCCCAAGAGACCCATGTCAAAATAGCCAGCTTGACCTACAAATTGATGTCATGATTGGACTTCTCTGTTCCACTGGCTAATTTCTGATTGTGCTATATTTCTCTTTGACCACCAATAGATTGGACATTTCATGAAATACAATAAAACTGTCAGTAGCTGATGCTGGTATCTTCACATAATTGTAGCCTGACTGAGTGAAACGTGTTAATTGTATTTAAAGTGTAAATGTTTACACTCAGAGATCTGTTTAGCCTTTGTATTCTTAAATTAATAGAGTGAACCCATGTGAACAGAGAAGATGAGGGAGTGAAAGAGAAATGACTGTCTTTCCCGTTTGGTCTGCTCAATAGGAATGAGAAAGGAGATGAGCACTTTTTAGCAGGCCATTTCAAAAGCCAACAATATTAAGGAGACAGATTAGGCTACTCAAAACGACTGGCTTTATCAGGATCCAGAGCCTTTCAAATGGATACAGTTTTCAACAGCTTTGCCCACCCATTTATCTGAAGTTCCATTATGCTCCACTCTCTGCACAGAGGCTCTGACATGGCTCCTCTTATCAGATGGACGTAATGAAGGCCTGCTGATTATATATGTGCGTGAACTCTAAATATTAAGAGTATGGTATATTATCTTTTTAGTTGTAATAAAAAAAGTTATACAAAAACCATCAGATCTGGTAATAAATGTGTTCCTTTTACAGGCTGCAAGGTTTTAAAAGTGCCAACTGCATTTTAATGTGGGAATTAAATATTCAGCAATTACATATTTTTTTGCAAATTCTATTGTTGTGACCCATATTTTTTGAGGTCTGTATGGACTTCCTCTGCTGGTATATACAGTACATAGTATATTGCAGTATAATAATAATGCATATAAATAATATGTTTCAATATTTTTGCCATACATCAAGTGTACTGCATTCTCCAATAAAGGTGGCCCAAAAAAACAACATCGAAAACAAGGACCCAGAGGAGATGTCTCTGGTTCAAATGTGGCAAATTAATACTTCACACAGCCCATGGTAATCTCACTGACAGAATATGATAAAGATTTATAATGGATAGCATTAGATTGATCGAGCCTGTCCGCGGCATCGTGCTATATGAGCTTTGTAGCCATATCATTAGCGGCCTTCCCTGACAGAGCCACTGAAGGTTGAAGAAAGTGGTGCCAGAGGGAGTGAAAATGACTAAACCCCAGGCCCCTAAATGAACTCACTCCATCTACGCCTTCAGCGTGACCTTGCACTGAGTCAGGGAAATGCACTGGCACTGATCCATCCCTCCCAGTTGCAAATAAAACCAATACCGCTCCCTGCACTCTAACTTTGATTACACTTCCAAAAGGTGATAAATGATCACAATATTAAACATGAATTTAATATTGGAAGATTCACACCTCATTGACTCTCACCGTTGGCTGTGGGTAGTTCTCATGGCACGTAAACTCCAGGGAGGGGAAAACTTTGTAATTCTGTTCAACACATTAACAACTCTGTTGTGAATTTACTAAAATCGTATAATCTCCTCATCAGCTGAACTAAACATTCATTCAATGTCCCTCTGTTGCTTCCACAGACAGCACCGCCAGCATCTTTGTGATCCGGAAGGGCTTCAGCCGAATGACCCAGGATGTGTACCACCTTCCTATTGAGATTAATGACAATGGCGTACCCTCGATGAGCAGCACCAATACTCTTATAATCCGTGTGTGCAGCTGCGACAGCAAAGACACCATCCTCTCCTGCAATGTGGAACCTTTCATCCTGTCAGCAGGGCTGAGCACTGGAGCTCTGATTGCCATCTTGGCCTGTATTGTTATTCTACTAGGTGAGCCTATTTATATTTCTATTAGAATATACAAGCAACCATGTGTAAATAATTGGGGTCTTGCTTGGTTGGTTTAAACATTATTATAGGGACCTGATGCTTGTCAATATTTGCATTTTACCCCAAAAATTCATGTACACACATACAACTACAGAAGCATATTTATAGAACAGATACAGTACTTCACAAAGTACATAGTTTATTTACTTTGCATGTCTCTAAAAAAATAATCAGAGCTGTTTCCTAAAAGCAAAAATCAATTATTTTAAAATAACAATGCATAAAATAAAATATAAAAATATGTTATTATATCAAATTGTTTTGACTGTAAAATGTATAAAAAGAGTAGATGGTAACACTTTATTTTAAGTTGACGAAGCTACACATTACTACATGCACTTAGAAATGTAATATCAGTAAATTATTAAATAGTAAATCATAATTACAAGTAACTAACCCTAAACATAACCCAAACTATAACTCTATAATGAGTACATGTAAAGTATTTAATTAATATTACTCAGTACTTTTTTGAGTAAGTATAATGTTACTATGTCACTTTACAATAAAGTATAACCGATTATATTTATGTACCTTTTATGTTTGCATATACACACACAATCATGTTGAGTGTATTTTGAGAAATGCATGTAAAGTTATAAAATTTGCACATAGAAAACGTTTAGGGTTACGTCTGTAACCCTTGTTCCCTGAGAAGGGAACAAGACACTGCGTCGAAAATATGAACACTTTGGGGGCGCTCCCTAAGCGTATGCCTCTGAAGTATGAATGAAATTATTCCAATCCTGATTGGTGTTGCGTCATGATATAACATGTGATGGCATACCCAGAAGTAAAAAGTGACGCCGGCACACACACGCATTAGCTTTGCAATGAAGCAAGCCGCTCCCAGGGGCGTGGCAAGGAGACACAGTGTCTCGTTCTCAGGGAGCAAGGGTTATAGACGTAACCCGAGACGTTCCCTTTCGAGGGGTCTCGCACTGCGTCGTAAGAACGACACTTTGGGGAACGAATGCCCACTATGCCACGCGCAAAATGTGCCTGCCCTACTTTGAAAACCGTCTCAGGCACAAGCTAGGATGAGAGCACTTGTGCACCAGGCATGTGCGGGAGGTGCAGACTGTAAAACCTGATAAAGGTGTGTGGGGTAACCCAACCGGCTGCCTCACAGATCTCTTGGAGGGGCAATCCCGAGTAGAGGGCCCTAGAGGACGCCATGCCCTTAGTGGAATGAGACCTCACGGCCAAAGGTGAAGGCAAATTGTGCACCTGGTAGGCTGAGTCAATAGCATGTACAATCCAATTGCTAATTGTTTGTTTGGATACAGGGAGCCCATTCATAGGTGACCCAAAACACACCAACAGTTGGTCTGACCTCCTCCAAGAAGAGGACCTCTCAAGGTAAATACTCAGTGCTCTGACAGGACAGATCACATGGAGCCTCTCTTCTTCTGCCAACACATGTGGTGGAGGATGAAATGCCTGCAGGACCGTAGACCGTGCCATACTGGAGGGCACCTTGGGCACATAGCCAGGTCTCGGATGCAAGACATCGGGATGAAGTCTCCCGGGCCTCAGCCCCTGCCTCGACAGAATGTCTGCTCCCTGGTTCTGAACCTCTGGGACATGCATTGCTCTGAGAGACAACAGTTTCCCCTGGGACCAGATGAGGATCTGATGCACCAGTCTGGATAGAGGGCGCGATCTGTATCCCCCCGTCGATTCAGATAAGTGACCACTGACTTATTGTCTGATCATATCAGTACGTGGTAGCCTTTGATGTCTGGTAGGAAGCTCCTTAGAGCTCTGAACACAGCCGTCATATCTAGGCAATGTAAATGCCAAGAGCCCTGATGGTCCTGCCACAGACCCATGGCAAAGCGGCCGTCCATGACCGTGCCAGGGAGGGTTCTTGTCGCTTTTCTTAGTGTTGAGTCTCAACCCCAAGCTTTGAATGTAACCAAGGAGGGCATCTCAATGCCGAACTGCCATCTCTCGAGACTGAGCCATTATGAGCCAGTCGTCGATATAATTCACTACAAGGATGCCCTGGAGACTCAACGGGGCCAGAGCTGCATCCATGCACTTGGTGAATGTGTGAGGGGAGAGAACTAAGCCGAACGGAATAACCCGATATTGGAACGGTTCACCTCCGAAAGCGAAACCTCAGGAACCTCCTGTGACATGGAAGGATGGATATATGGAAGTATGCGTCTTTTAGATCAATCGTGACAAACAAGTCCTCGGACCTGATTTGGTTCACAATGATGGTAATAGTGAGCATCTCGAACCTGAACCTCCTCAGAGAACGATTCAAGTCTCAGATCAAGCCGCAATCCTCCGTCCTTCGTTGGAACTATAATGTACCGGCTGTAAAACCTAAACTCCCTGTCTGGAGAAGGAACACGTTATTTGGCCTCTTTGACCAGTAGAGGGTGTACTTCTTGTTTCATTATCCGAGCCTGCTCTGGAACCACTGCAGTCGGTGCTACCCCAGCGAACTTTCCAGGTTCCCGAGGGAGGGGAGATCTATCGCCAGAGCTGCCATGAAGCAGCCGATGGCACGGGCCGTCTCCTCAGTAGCCCGGAGAGACACATCTGTGGCTTTATGCAACTTCGCAATATCCTCCGGAGTTGGTCCCTCACTCTAATCCAAGTCTTTTAAAAGGTCGACCTGGCTCATCCAACTTGCTTTTATTAAGCGCTTCCTGTCTCTTATGTAACCAGCTGATGTTTAGTCTGGCCACAGCACGTGTTACAACCTCTACAAGGTCCTCATAGACGTGAATGTGAACTGGCGAGTTTTCTAATTCACATTCATCCGCCTAAGATATGCTGAGCACATCCACTTCCTCAGAAGCAGACAGCTCGAGCAACGGGCGCTAGTCACGGGCAGAAGAAGCCGCAGCGCAGGCTTCTGCACCACGAAGAAGCCGTTAAGAATCTAGGGCAGGGGGGCACACATCTTCTGAATTGATAACACGCCATAATATATTATTTTTTCTTTGAGACAAATAGCACCAAATAGAACAGACAACAACAGAGAGCAAATGCTGAAGAGCGAAAGCTAACACGTGTGTGTGCTTAGGTCACTTTATACTTTCAGGTATGCCGTCACATGTTACGTCATGACTCAACACCAATCAGGATTGGAATAGTTTCATTCATTCTTCAGAGGCGTACGCTTAGGTAGCGTCCCCAAAGTGTCGTTCTTACGACATAGTGCGTGTTCCCTCGAAGGGGAACACTCTCAAGAGGGATTCAAAATTTATTCTAATGTGTAAAGCCTGTCAAGCCATATTGAATAACTATAAAATTACCCTTCATCATTTCCCAAAATATATCAGCTGCCTCAAGTTATGTGGACTTACCAAAGCAGTATTTAAACATTGCATGTAACGGGAACACTTTATCTTTGTATTGAAACATTTCCAGCAAGTACATTTAAGAAAATAGTTTCTGATGTGATTACTTGTACACAAAAGCATCAATAGTGAGAGATGATTTTAGCATTGGCTTGACATTTGTCTGTATGTCTGCAGCAATCGTGGTTCTGTTTGTGGCCCTGCGGCGCCAGAAGAAGGAGCCTTTGATAATATTTGAGGAGGAAGACATTCGGGAGAACATCATCACCTATGATGATGAGGGAGGTGGAGAGGAGGACACAGAAGCGTTTGACATCGCCACCCTACAGAACCCAGATGGTGCCAACGGCTTCCTGCCCCGTAAGGACATCAAGCCCGAGCTGCAGTATCCTATGCGCCCCGGCCTGAGGCCCATCGGCAACAGCGTGGATGTGGATGATTTTATCAAATCTCGGATTTCTGACGCAGACAATGACCCCACAGCGCCCCCGTATGACTCCATTCAGATCTACGGTTATGAAGGTAGAGGTTCTATTGCCGGCTCTCTCAGTTCCTTAGAGTCGGTGACCACAGATTCAGACCTGGACTACGATTACCTCCAAAGCTGGGGGCCGCGCTTCAAGAAACTTGCCGATCTTTACGGCACCAAAGACTCCGCTGATGACAACTCTTAACGTTCGCTCAAATATGTCCTTTTTCATCTCCCTCCACCCGGCCCACCTTCACTAACTGTGTTTTGTGAAGTTTACTATAAGTATTTCATGAGTTTGTCACTTTATAGTAAACTTTAGCTTGTTTGTAAGTATACGCACAGTATACTAGATGCTGGGAGCCTCACAATGTGCTATGCGGGAGCCAGAAGGGTGGAAATAAAATTTTTACAAAAACAAAACAAAAAAAGATAAAAGAGACACATAGACACATCTGTGGTGGACGTGTCTCTGTGGTGTGTATGAAATGAAGAAATATGTGACAATATTGTTTAAGAACTGAAGAATGTTCTGTTACACTTTTGATGTTTGTAGGTTCCTACAGGTTTGAGGTTATGGATGTGGATCACAGAGAGACATGGATTTGTTGATACTGTGAATGAGCTCACAAAGAAATAAAAAAACAAAAACAGTTGCCTTAAGTAATCTGGAGCCAACGTCAACAAATTAAGGGGCCGTTTACACGACAACATTTTTGACTAAAAACGCAAAACTTTTTTTGTGTGCGCAAACATTTGAAAACAGGTTTCAAAGTACAAGTTTTTTTGAAAACAATAACGTTATGCCAATTTAAATAAAAAATAAAAACAGTGGCGTCCTGCGCATGCGTATTACGTGTTCAGTCTTTAGGCACATAGTTTTTCTTTACAAAGTGACCTCGCCACCTACTGGCCTGGCATGCATAGTACAGCATTGTTAATTGTTATCACAAATCAGTATGAACAGGGATCATTTTGACAACGTTGTCTTCAGTACACCAAAAATGCAAAGGAAAAGCTTTTTCAGTTTTTAGTACATCGATGTCGTGTAAACGTACTCTTAGACTTCTGTAGCTTCCGTAGCGCTGCCTCCATATTGTCCAGGGTCCAGATATTGTCCAGACAGGTCATCTTATATATATATATATATATATATATATATATATATATATATATATATATATATATATATATATATATATAAGGAAGCAGATGGATTCAGCAAAAATAGACTGTGTTTTTTCTGTTTTTGTCATCTAGAATAAAACAAAAACCCTTCAGCCCAGTTCCATCTACGAACAATCACAAAGACCTGTGAGCTCAAAAATCGCCTTAACTAATGGACACTCTTGCAACTTAGTGCATTTTTTGTAACTTGAAAGCTATATCCTAAAGCAAGCTAAAGTCCTTATAACGTATGTACAGTACAATGTGCAAAATATGTCTCTTGAGGATCGATCTTACACCTATCAGTTTATGTAAATCTTTCTCTTTTTTCAATTATGATGATATCATTATGACTATAATTTTTTAATGTTTTCTTCATTTCTCATTTTCTTTAATGGCTTATGTTATTCTCCTTGGTGAGAAAATAGCAGTCTGTCCTGTCGCAGTGAGAAATGGCTAATTTCTATGTCGATTTTATGGTAACTATTTGTACAATTTTAAAAGTTCTTATTTTAGTATACATACAAATATCAGTATTTCAACATGTAAGGAAAATATTACAGCATCACACTTATATTTTATGAACATTGTACCTTTCGCTTTATTATGTGCTTCAATCTCAGAAGCAAAAACTTTGAAATAAATGCTCTTTTTCTAAAAATGATTGATTGTGGTAATAAATTTGTGTGAAGAAAATCTATTGGCGCTAATCACTGTTGCACAAGCCATGATGGAAACACAAAGGTTGAACGCAAATACAGAGCTAGTGTGAATGCAAACATATTTTTGCATTCACACTAGCACAGACGTGCAGAGCTTTTCACCAGCGGCTTCGGTGCTTTCCAGTGGTAGGTCTCTCCATTGTCTCCAACTAGAGAGACTCACATTCTTCCTCTCCCAGGGTAGCCGCACACTGAAAGGTCAATGTGCACTTTGTTAAAAAAAAGGAAAAAAATAAGATTGAAAAGAAAAATAGCATTACATAAAACCGGACTTCAGCCCACCTGAATGAGATTGGACACCAATTTCCCTGAAGGGGCTTGGAAATAAACAGAAGAGCACTGCTGCAGGCTCTTCTCGCCCATGCAGGAAGACTACACATGCCGTAGCCCTGTACGGAAGACAGAAAATAGCCTCTGATTACAAACCTTACCATGTGGAACCATTGCCCTTAGCTATCCTCCATGCTAGGTGTCCTCTTAACAAGCAGCTAAAACACATGGCCTTTAAAAATACTGATTTTGATTTATTTTTACCTGAGGTTTTGTCAGAAAGGATATGGCTATCTGTGATTCTGAGCAGAAGGAAAAAAAAGGTCACATGACAGCAGCTGTGCAGTTTTCATGTCATGTCGCTAGACATGTTCTGTCAAAGAACTAGATTACGGGGGTGCACTAGCAGTGGGTGGCATCCGCTTGTTAGCTGATTAGTGATTTCAAACCAGTGCTCCACAGATATCAATCGGGAAATTTTTAGATTCCCACCAACATGGCTGATTGTTTTGAAATGCGGTTTACTGTTTCTGAAAAAATGCCCTGTACAAAATTTTGTTCGGTAAAGCAATACAGATAAAGAGTTATTTACAGATAAAGATAAATGTCGCATTTTCACACAAAGTACTGAGTCAGGTTTTTTTTGTTGTTTTTTTTTAATAACGTCACCTAATTCGACTGATGGTCGGTATAACAGGCCTCTATTTGTTTTTTGCTATTTTCTGGCTAACCGGTTCTCTCAACCAAACCCACTACCATTAGCTTTACTGTTCTGGTGATTATCCTGCCACCCTCTGTGCCCTTTAGGTCCTACTAACAGGGCCCGATGTCTAAGGAGTGCGTGGGGAGGGGCAGACTGCAGCTCTGACTCGTATCTCAAGGATCTATACAAAAAGTGTCAGATTCTTCCCTGGGTACTATGAATCAATAGTTCCTTCCTGACACTGGCGCTGCAAGCATTAAGTGTGGTTGGGTGCACTGCGATGTACCTGAGATAGAGAACAGGGTGGAGGAAAGACCTGCAGAAAATGCTCGAAAGCCCTAGAAACCTTGTATGACAGACAAGATCAAAATTAGAGGTGAAATTAAATGTCAGAAACACAACAACTAAAAACAACAATGCATACTTCCAGTGTCAATGAGGGTTCAAGTTCAAAATTATTTTGTAAGAGGGTCACATTGTCTTATAGCAGTGATGCATATGTATTACATTGCTGAGGGACAAACAGTTTCTCTGTTTGTGTATGTGGGTGTTTGGGTGTGAAACATATCACACATCCACTTTATCTTAGGAGTGCTTTATTATTATGAGAGTGAATAGTAGTAGTAGTAGCAGTACGTAGTAGTGGTAGTAGTAGTACGTAAATTAAAATCATATAATTTACATTTTATTTAAATTGTATTATATTATTATATGCCTGAAATTATATATATATGTTGTCAAATTAATTATAGAACATGGCACCTTTGTGTATATTACTAAAACAGTTATTTTATTATGTTAATTTACTCGGCTTTGTGTAACTGAATAAATCCTGCTTAATATATATATTTTTTTCTATCACTGGCAGAAGCCATTATTCCCTTTGTGTTGTCATTCAGCACTAAGCCCTCAATTAAGAATTGTAACTGCTCTGACTGATTTTGTCTTGTCTCGTTTATAGGATTGCTTTCAACAGGAAATTCAAGAAGATTTACTGTTGTTTGATTGTTACAAGCTGATTGTTAAGCTTGTAAGCCTGAAATACTGAGATACTGTTAAAGCAAAGGCAGTTGCTTCAGAAGTTTAGAGAGAGAGAGAGAGAGAGAGAGAGAGAGAGAGAGAGAGAGAGAGAGAGAGAGAGAGAGAGAGAGAGAGAGAGAGAGAGAGAGAGAGAAGGTGTGGGAGAGCATATTTAACCTAGGGTGGAGGTTGGAACAAAGGCTTGTGGAATTATGTCCATGATCACTTTTGCACAGATAACGCATCACATGCTTCCACAGGAGTTGCTCCTCATCGTTGTAGTTTTAGGATGGCAAAAAATGAAGGTGTAGAAAATAAATATAAAAGTTCAAACCTGTTCTATGATTAATGGTGTGTCGCAGGAAACTAGCAATAGCTTAGCTTCCATAACTCACAGCAGGATCCTTGCAAAGCTTCAGGGCCATATTGCTTTTCTGTTCTGTGTCCCTCACCCACAGGGATGCAGGGATAAATTTATTGTTGTGCCTCAACACTATTGCACACTTTTTGTTGTTCACAAAATACGTAAAGAACACCTGGGACAGTCACATGGGACCAACATTTTCCTCAAATGCACGGTAAGGATACAAGTCCAGCAGCAAGTCCCCCCCCTTTAAACTGTGAGTTAAACCCATCTGACCTCGCAGACTCATGTCTGGAATACATAATGGCACCAGCTTACAAGTTTGAAATTTCTTGAAATATTTTAAATATAATTATCTTTAAGTATATACCAATCTATAACAACATTATATATAATTGTGTAATTATAAATTTTAGCAACACTAACAAAAACATACAATTGTGTTTTTTGAACAGGTTTTATTTTATTTTTATTTATGTATTTATTTATTGTTGCTGCCATATGATGTGTGTTGGAGTACTGTCTGATTGTAATGTTACTGGAATATGGCAATCTTTTAGTACCATGGTATTACTATCTAATACCTTTACTGTACTGTGGTTCTATAAAACCATGTGAACGTCTCAGTGCTACCATTTTGGTTTGCCATGAAAATTATGTTTGTGGATATACATTAATCCTTTTAAACTTTTTTTATAGTGCCGTATAAACCCAATGATCTATCATAACTGCTTAACATTAACTTTTCTGTAGCTTTCCACTTTGTTCCAGTTCTTCAGTATGAAATGTCCTGACATTCTTTGTGTTCCCTTATCAGAACAGGTAGTGTTACGTGTGACAGCAGCCACTGTGACATGGGAGTTAGCATATTTAGGCCAGCGTATGCTGGATTGGGGAAAAGCTTCTGAGAATTATTTCTGGACTCACAGAGGACCAGCGGAGTGAAAACAATTAAGATTTTTTTTTTGTGACTTTAATTAACATTTTAGTTAATATAATTGTCTCCCAGGTCTTAATCGCTAGAGGTATGGCTAATTAAAACATATATCCTTCAAACTCTTAATAAGTTGGCACACTATGCATACTGATATGATTGATCTAAGCTGGTATGTCTTTCCACACTGTTCCACGTTCGGAAATGTTCTGACTGTAAATGTTCTACAATGGTTGTTAAGGTCCCTTGTCAACCCCTATACAAGACATGACCTAATATACGATATCAGGGACTAATATGATCAGTGAAAAGGCGTGATGATCAAGTATATAATATTAAGTAGCCAATACAAGCTGGAATCTCATTTGTATTTAATGATGCTAATTATTAACCTAATTCTAGTTTGGGCATTTCAAATGTATTATTATAAACTAGGTCAATTAAATCAGTTCTCAAAAGTGAAGTAATTTAAATCTGGACATGTTCACCAAATCACAAAATGAAATTGAATCAGACCTTTCAAGGATAGTTAAAATGAAATTGTATATCTTTTTTATTGTAAGCCTGACTTACAATATATTTTAACAATACTTCCTCATTTCATATCGCTATATCTAAATGCTATTTATATAAAATAAATATGAATTTATTTATTTAACCCTTGTTATTATTAAATATGGGTTATACACTGCTGCAGCAGCTTACACTCCAAAATGTATAATTGTAACATGCTTGGTCAGAAAATCAATTTTAGAGTTGTAGCCTCCCAGTAGCATGAACAAAAAATAGATTTATTTTTAAGAATAAATAATTCTCAGTGACTCATTTCGGTTTTTAAGAATATAACCCTAATACACATACAGTTCACCAAGTACACGCATCTTATTGTTTTATCTGGGATCTTTTCAGCTGACATTGTAGGAATGTCTTGATTAAGGTGTCTTTTCACATTTGTTTAATTTAAAAGGAAAGAGATTTAACCTCACATTAATGACTTGAATAGCCAAAGCTGCTAATTAGAAGTGGGCGTCCATGCACTTTTGGTATGCTTGTCAAAATTGTCAACATTATTACATGTTAGCAATACTGAATTTATGTTCAGATTTTATTTATTTAAATTTTTATTTATTTAAGAAAAAAAGTGATTTACAGTAAATAAGATTAACTATGCATTTTTTTTTTCATGTACAGTATAAAACCAGCAGTATTTTAAATCAAATGCATCTAATTGCATCACACATACGTAAGACAATTTTGACCCATGGGCATTTTAGGAGGGAATTTATCTGAGTTATAGGTAAAATAAGAACAGGAGGAAAATAAACAGAATTCAAACACATGCAAATGAACATATTCAGCAGCTCCCTCTGTAGTAGAAGTCACATCTCAGTCAAAGCGTGGATGAGGAGAAGGTGAGGAGAGAATTAAAACGAAAATCAGCAAGACAAAACCAGTGATGTCTTCTGTGAGTCACCATGGGGATATATCGCTGGTACGCAACAGTAGCAGATTCTTATTCTTCTTATGCACAATGGCATCAAATCACACCCCAAGGACATGATGAGGTTAAGGCCTGTGGTGCTATACTTTCATAGCAAATGACCACTTATGCTTTAATAATCATGCAATGGTGAGATGTCTGTTCATGTTATTTTATGTGATACTAACTTCTGAGTATCTCTGAGGTCTGATTATTTTACTTGACAACAGACATTATTGCAGTCAGATTCTAGTTAGTTCTCCAGCCAAATTTTTCATCACAATACAATAAAAAGTTCTGTGGCAAAGTGAGAAGATGCATGTGTGTAGTGAGCATAAACATTGATTTTAATTTGATTCACAAATTTGATTGTAATCTAAATCAGCTCAGTGTTCAGCCATACACATATTGCAATAACACCTTATATTTATACACTTATTAACTATTTGTTTAAGCAAAGTCTGCATGTGGGCTCAGGGGAGATAGTTGGTCTCAGCATGAGTGTGGGTTTGGGTCTGAGAATTGCTTCAAACCGCCAAGGTGGGGGACGAACTGTCTTTACTTGTGCCAGGCTGTCATGGCAATGAAACAAGTCATTACTAAACTGGCTTCACAATTGACTCCCTGGGCACCAACAACCGATCCACCTCAGATGTTTATCCAGCAAAGCCTAAATGTGTAACTGGATTACACTGCTCACCAAATTACAATCTTTTCATGTGATGACTGCAAACTTTGTCTTTCCAATAAGGCTTTTTTGCTCACTGTTTTAGAAAAATGTTTTAGAATCCTGAATTAGAGTACATGTGTCCATATACACATTCTTTATTTATAATTAACAAGCTTGTAAAATAATGAGCAGTGACATATTTGTTTTCCTTTTCAGATACATTATTTTGTGTAATATTATATCGTATTTTTTATAACCTTTTTTTTAGGATTCTTTGAGGAATAAAGTTCAAAGCATATATGTGAAAATTATTTTTTGCAACAATGTAAAGTCTTTACTTACTCCAAACCTTTTGAACAGTACTGTAAAAATATATAGTAAAAACGATAGCGCACACGTGTGTGTATTTGTGTTATATATATATATATATATATATATATATATATATATATATAGACAGACTGATAAATGCAAAATAATAATAATATACAATGACAGACAAATTTTATAATACTGTAAATAACATCCAGTATTTTTATGCTGCAGTGATATTAACATTTTTTTTTGGATGAAGGAACCATATGCTTGAAAGCAACATCAAACACTGAATGCATTTGAGGAATCTCTAGATAGATTCCGCCATTTAGAAGTGCAAATCCAGCAATTCCCTGTTTAATCAGATGTGTTTCCATGTACGTGCATGAGACGTCAGCCTTCATGAACATAGATAAGTAAATGGTCTTTATGTTATTTTTTTATTTTTTGATGAATCGTAAGCAGCTGGGTACCTATCTTAAAGCCAAGATGAGAAAAAAATATTTATCCTGGGTTTTTAATATTCTTTGTCCTTTATGCTGAGTTTCTTTCTGTCAAATGTTTCCTTTGTTCCAGTCTATTCAATCGTTTTGATAAGCTTTCCCTTAAAGATAAGACTAAAGCTTTTCGATATGGAGGGACTGGGACTTTGGAGATGTGGCAATCACTCTGGACATCTCTGTTGGGCTTTGCTGAATTCTCTACATCCCCCACTGTTTGCCCACATCAAGCATCAATGTAAGAGACACATGACACAAAAGCTCAAGGGATCTGGAGGACATTAGTTCTGTTTGCTACAGGTAAATCACAGTAAGTGTGTTTTTGGGAAGCTGACCAGCGAAATGTGCCCATAGTCTTTTTGGTCAAGGGTATTGATAGTCTTTGTTCCATCACTCTTAAATGTGGGCCACTTATTCCACTGCCAAGCTTTCTATAGTGTCACAGCTCATTGCAACTCTTCCCATTACTTCACTTCATCTTTCATCTGAAAAAAGAGACCAGATTAAATTACTCATATGCTGCTCTTTTATTCGCTATAAGATTATGTCTTAAACCTACAGCACCCGAGGTGAATACAGCATTTGCTAAGTGGGTTTTACAAACACCTTTAGATTGCACAGTTCTTATGGTTGATGTGGAAGGCATGATAGAGATGAAGCAATTTCTCTTCTGAAGAGCTGGAGGGTGAGTGTCACTGCCATTCGTCTTCCTGCAGCATTTAATGACTACTACAACAATAATGAGGATATTTTATGGACTTCTCTTCTCCACGGCTCATCTGCTACATGAGAATTAACTCAGAATATACATTACAAACAATCGCGGTGATGACGGATGAAGCCTATAAGCGTTCGCCATATATAATTGGTCGTCCAGTCATAACAATCCTTATGAGAGAAAATGTATGCTATTAGTTTTAGTATTTCTGCATATCCCACATCCGATCCATCATGACAACAGCGATTACAGAACAACAGGCTTATGTGCAGTATACTATATGTAGTTTGAGGATAACAAAGACAGCTCATCTTTATCATTTGTCACTTAGCTTGTTGAATAACCTCTGGAAATCTGCAGCATCATACTGATATTTTTCAAGAGTGGCATTTGACGACGTTCGTTTGATTTCTTATCAATATCCTAATTTCACAGTTGAAGGGAAAATTCTGTTGAGAACCGTTAATCCATGTCTAAATTAACACCACAATTTACTGAATTTGCATATTTTATTAGCAGTATCCTTTTGCCACGCTACCCTTAATGGTCATTCCGATTTTTTTCTCATTAATAAGCTTTATACATAAATAAATAAAGGTAACACTTTATAATTAGATTTTATTAGTTCATTATTGTATTAACTACCGTGAACCAACCATGTACAATACATTTTTTACAGTATGTGTTAATCTTTGTTAACGTTAGTTAATAAAATACAGCTGTACATTGTTTGTTCTTGTTAGTACACAGATGTTAACAAATATAAAGTTAACAAATAGAACTTTTGATTTTAATAATGTATAAGTACATGTTGAAATTAACATTTACTAAGATTAATAAATGCTGTAGAAGTGCAGTTCATTATTAGTTCATGTTAAGTGTAACCTTAAGTTAACCTTAAGTGTAAAGTGTTACGGAAATAAATAGTACTTCTGTCAGATATACTTAAATCATGTACACTCACATGAAGATTCCTGTGACAGTAGCAGATAGTTAAAAATGCAGTTCCCTTTCAAAAGCAACACTTAATGCTGCACTTGATTCAGCACTCTGGGGACACTTCTTGGCGTGACCGGCTGTGAATATATGTGTGCAACACGTCAGTGGAATTGACTTTGAACTTTTATAGCTTCGGAAAGTGACGTTATCGGAATGCGCGTGCGTCAGACTATAATTAGATGTGCCACAGGTGCATCGACAGGTATTTTTTCTTCAGACCATAGTGTGTGTGTGTGCTTTTAAATCTCTCAAGCTCCCTGTTTTTTCTGCTAGGAGTTATTTTTTGCTAGGCAGTGCAAGGGGAAAATGTTTCTCTTTTTCCTCTACACTCTGTCTGACAAGTGAAAGAAAAATAAACAAAAGAAATTAGCGATTTACCAAACAAACGATGTGTGCCTCCGTGTTCCCGTCCTATGGATGAATCGGACACACACCATTCTGTTTTGTTTGTTTGGGGGAAGAGCATGCTGCCGTTGAATTAGAACGAGGCGAATGCGTGCATTGTGAGTTATTCAGAGTAAAGATGCGAAGTGCTCGTCTTGCCTTCTTCCAAGGGCCAGCACCCACTATTCCATTTTGTGGCTCACAAATGGATCTGGCTGAGGGGCGAGAGACAGGTCCTATGGAGTTATTATTGTGCCATAATTAAACAAACAAATCCAGCATTTTGCAAACAAACACGATCTGCTTTGCAAAGGAAAACTCGACTCGCAAACAAACTCGATCTGATTTGCAAAGGAAAACTCGACACGCAAACAAACAGAAAGCAATGTTTTGAAAACAGTCTCGACCAGTCGAACCACGAACGCCGTGCTACATGAGCTGAACAGTGACTATCGACCAGGACATAGCACGACATTCGTGGTTCGACTGTCGAGACTGTTTTCCAAAGATGGCTCCTGCCTATATACATGAAGTGTACTGTCTTTATAAAGTATCTTCTTATTAAACTGTCTGTACACTTACAAAGTTCTCAATGTTTCGGTTTGCAGGTAGAGACCCTAATTATGCTACCGTGTTAGTGTGGGCCTATTTTGAGCCTTGTTAGTGGTATTAACTAGCGATTTTACTTATCCGATACCCCATGCACTAGCGTTATAAGCTAATATGTGGTTAAACTAAAACTAACGTTAAAACTGGGTACATTCGATTATCATGAAAATGCATCCCAGATAAAGGTCGACTCGGTACCCATGTGTTATTTAGCCCTAGGTTCATTTTTGGCCGGAATTGTCCTTTAACAATATAGCATTAAAAGATATTTTGAGCAACTGATCCTACTCCTACCCCTAAACCTACCCATAACCATTTCTTAAAACTACGTAAGCTACAGAACAAAAATGTTTATGAAGAAAAACATAACAGACAGACATACAAGTGTAATCACAATAATTTATTTATTGCGAAATGTTAAAACAGGTACCAAAAGTCGTTCACATGACGATGTGTTGCAGTCGCAGTACTCTCTGGCAGTATATTATAGTTTTGTATGATGTACAGAACAGAATTTAAATTATTAGCTAATCCACGAAAATGTGAAAATGTGAAATCCTTCTTGAGGACGCAATTTTTTAATTTGAATTCATCACAAGCGTGGGATTTGATGTTTACGGTCGCTGCTGAGAATGGAGATGAAGATCGCTGGATAAAGGGACGAATTTGGATCTGTTTCTTGCAAATGTATGGATTCTAAAGATTTGGATTACATCAAGCTAATACAATTGATGTCTTTTGTGAATTTATGTTGTGTTTTGGTGTATTATGGTTCTATAGGAGAAAGCGCATTTTGTGTCTCACGCTAAATAAACTATATTACAAAATAGTTAAACGATTAAAGAAGGTATTTTTAAGGTTTTAAAGTGTAGTCTTGTTTAACACCATGTCGATTAATCCTCCGAAACGAGTTTGCAGCAGAAAGCACGAACAGAGCGAAATGTTATTATTTCTTAACTTAAATGTGTAAACTGCATTTAATAAATGTGACTAAAAACGTAATCAATAGGACAATTAAATGCAATAGAGTCAAAACATTAATGCCACTATTTTAATATGCATAAATAGGAATATGTACAAATTTGTTCATACGTAAATAATTTACTTTTTTATGCTGTCAATACGTCAGTATTATACGTTTCAAACATAAGTATAAAACATAAGTAAATGTACATGTGGTAGAACTACACTTTACGTAAAAATACACACGTATTCTCATGAGATCACGACTGGCCACACGAACAAGAGACCCCCAAACACTCTAAATTAGAAGACAGATTTCTGTCTGGTGGTCAGTGGGAGGGACGATTTTTGGTGAGCATAATAGACTTTCAGGAACAATTAAAAAAATGTTACTGACCCCACAGATTTGAATGGTAGTTGTGCATACTAATGAGGCACAAGTGAATTCAACACGCATCTTTAAACCTGCAATCTTAATTCTGCTTCATCGTTCATCATTGGTCCAGCACTCCACAGATGAAAAGGATCACAGTTATAGACTGAATGGTCATGCTCCAAAAGTTCAATTAAGGAAAAAAACATTTCACTCAACCTTTATGTGATAGGATTACCAGATACATTCCAAAAGAGTGAGGAATTCTATCAAGTCCTCTCGTAAAATCCTCATAAAAAAAAAAATTCCATCATCTTTTAATCTCTGAAAAGAATTACAGCATGACAATGAAACTGCAATGCTTTCAGAACAATTTAAAAATAAAAAAAACATATCTGTTTTCCAATGCCATTTATTTGCTTAACTGACAATATAAAGAACTTCTGATAAGTCATTAAGATGTTTGCTGCAGAAATGTGAATATTCTATTAGCTGGAACAGCTGTGATATCAAGATTACTGCATTCATTTGTACCTTTAAACTATAAACAAGATGTATACCATCACGGCAAGCAGCCAGAACTGAAGTGAATAAGCTCGCTCCATCCAACCGTCCGTCCTTCCGTCTGTCTGTCTTTCCTTCTATCTATCTGGTACATCTATCTTGATTATTTTCACAGTACTCAAAATTATGCCATTTGCATTTTTCCCCCCCAATTTG
This sequence comes from Siphateles boraxobius, assembly GCF_051911475.1. Taxonomy (NCBI): domain Eukaryota; kingdom Metazoa; phylum Chordata; class Actinopteri; order Cypriniformes; family Leuciscidae; genus Siphateles; species Siphateles boraxobius. The sequence goes on along the minus strand of NW_027508734.1, from coordinate 33,417,426 downwards.
GTTTTGAATTGCGAAAGGGGAAGGGAGCTCATGTGAGACACCCTCAATCATGGAGGCACAGACAGTGAGCCTGAAGCCTGCCTCAGGTACTCGTCCCATCATTCTTTCTCTAAACCCAACTGATGTAATTAGCACCATGGCACCACACTGAGCCTAGTGATGACCAAATTAGTGCAACATAAACAAGAGGCAGAAGGTTAACTACCCCGTGTTTCCAGCTTGTTTTGATCGGAAGTTCTTCTGCAGTGCTGAACTTACGTGGTGACTCTTGCTTGACAATGCTGTCAGATTCCTGGGGGCGAAACGAGATACTTTCTACCCCCACACAACCGTCTTAGCTGTTTCATCATTTGTAAATGACACATTATTATTCTGTCTCCCTACTGCCTGATTCCTTCTCATTAGGGATTTTATTTATTTATTTATTTTTAGAATTTTTTTCCCCAGCACTTTGAGCCCCTTGAGCTGTTTGACAAGTGCAAAGGATGTTGGTGGAAAAATGAGAACAACAAAAGAAAGGCACAGTTACATTGTTGATATTTTGTTTTCCCCCTGTTCACTTTAACTTCATAAATAAACCTGCCATTGGTTGAAATTATAACTAAAATAATAATGTAAGCATTACATTATTCTAGATTGCATATGTGACCCTGGATCACAAAACCAGTCTTAAGTTGCACGGGTATATTTGTGGGAATAGCCAACAATACATTGTATGGGTCAAAATTATAAATGTTTCTTTAATGCCGAAAATCATTAGGATATTAAGTAAAGATCATGTTCCATGAAGATATTTTGTAAATTTCCTACCGTAAATGTATAAAACATTTATTTTTGTGAGTGAATGCATTACAATCGCGAACATAAATGGACAACTGTAAAGGTAAATTTTCTAACAAACCATACATCAATGGAAAGCTTAGTTATTCAGCTTTCGTGTGATGTATAAATCTCATTTTCAAAAAAATTAGCCATATGACTGGTTTTGTCATCCAGGGTCACATATGTAAAACCAAATATTTATTTTGTTAATCAAGTCATTATGGAGCTTTCAAATTGCACACAGTGATTAACATACAGTACCAAAGACATATGCAAGAAATCAGCAGCAAATCAATACAATGCAAAATGCCTATATAATTTATCCACTTTTTTCTTATATCTTTTTTATCTTATTTAACAAATAATCAGCTTATTAGTCATTTAACTGATGTTTTTTAAATAATTTCTATGATTGTATGTGGTAATATTATTTCAATGGGGTCAAGACATTATATAGACATTACATTATACATTATATATATATATATATATATATATATATATATATATATATATAAAAAATCAAATTTACTGTACACTCATCTAGATATGTGATTCATGATTGATAGATTAAAGGGTTAGTTCACCCAAAAATGAAAATGATGTCATTAATGACTCACCCTCATGTCGTTCCTTGCCTGTAAGACCTCCGTTCATCTTCAGAACACAGTTTAAGATATTTTAGATTTAGTCCGAGAGCTTTCTGTCCCTCCATTGAAAATTTATGAACGGTATACTGTCCTTGTCCAGAAAGGAAATAAAGACATCATCAAAGTAGTCCATGTGACATCAGTGGGTTAGTTAGAATGTTTTGAAGCATCGGAAATACATTTTGGTCCAAAAATAACAAAAACTAGGACTTTATTAAGCATTGTATTGTCTTCCGGTTCTCTTGTGGATCCGCATTCAGTGACGCTGCTGACGTAAGACGAGCTGACGTGTGTCTGGTGCGCCCGAGCTTCGTTTACAGTCTGAGGGAGAAGCACGCTGGAAACAAAACAATCTTCACAAACATGTCAAAGGATTTCGACACAGAGGAAGACTTGCATTTTTTTGCCCAGCCATATTTATTTGAACCCGAATACACGGACGCACCAGATACACGTCAGCAGCGTCTTACGTCATCAGCGTCACTGCGGACTCGTGAACGCGGATCCCCAACAGAACCGCAAGACAATACAATGCTGAATAAAGTCGTAGTTTTTGTTATTTTTGGACCAAAATGTATTTCCGATGCTTCAAAACATTCTAAATAACCCCCTGATTTCACATGGACTACTTTGATGATGTCTTTATTTCCTTTCTGGACAAGGACAGTACCGTTCATACATTTTCAATGGAGGAAAAGAAAACTCTCGGACTAAATCTAAAATATCTTAAACTGTGTTCAGAAGTTGAACGGAGGTCTTACGGGCTTGGAGCGACATGAGGGTGAGTCATTAATGACATCATTTTCATTTTTGGGTGAACTAACCCTTTCATTTTTGCATCCAAGCCACATGCTTTCAGAACTGAGAGAGTAAGACACACCTCCCACAAAACAAAAATCATAATAAAGAATCATTATACTGAAGCTACTGTATGCCGTGCAAGTACTGTTTCAATTGTTCACATTTGGCATGCATTGGTTCAGTTGGAATCTGGTGTTCTGGTGGATTGAATCTCAGGTTTTCAAAAAATGCGTTTGAACAATCAAAATCAGAAATAAAGACAATGAAAGCAAAAAATATATAAATACGCAAGAGGATTAGGGCCAAGCAATAATAAAAAAATAAAACCATCTCGAGATTAAAGTCATTATGATGCGAAATTAAACTCGTCAAATTTCGAGAAAAAAAACTTGAAATACAATCTTGAGAATAAACTCATTAAATATATAGAATAAAGTCGTTGTTTTTTGAGAAAAAAATCGTTAAATTTCGAGAAAAAAGTCTAAATACAATCTTGAATAAAACTCATAACATTTCGAGAATAAAGTCGTTGTGTTTTGAGAAAAATACTTTATTATTGCTTGGCCCTAATCCTCTTCCGTATATAAAAGGCAATGAAGGTAAAAAATATATAAAAAAGTAGTTGCATGTGGGCCTCTGTCAGCAGACAAATAATGGTGTGGTGAAAGCTGAAAGACAGCAAACTTTGAACAACGAGACAGATTTGGGGGGAAAAGACGAAGATTGCATCTGCTTACAGACATGTACACAACAGAATAACTGTGGGTGAGCTTTGACACAAAGCAATGAGAAAAAATAAATAAAAATAATAATAGGAAACTTATTTATTGACTCCAGAACTGTTATAGCCTACTAGTTTTTACTCCTAATAATCATTTAAAGTGCCCCAATTAGGATATTTATGCTTATTTTAAAAGTCCCTAATTTTCTTTTTAAATGTCTTAAATAGAATTAAATGCATCAAAGGTCAAAAACATTTTAATTTCCATATTTGACAGTAATATGAGCAGTAATGATGGTGTTATAATGTTCCATATAAATTCCTCCTTTAAATGAAGTGCATGCAAAGTGGATTCACAGCGCTGAAAACTGCATCTTCTCGACATGTTGACAACACGAACCAAACGCTTACAGGCCTCAGATACAACTACAGTGTTTGAGGTGGGTCAAAGTAGATGTTGTTCGTGGGCAGCCAATGAAGCCCATGGGCTGGTGTTATGCAAATGTGCTGCATTGTTACGAAGGTATGTAAACAGAAGTGAGACTGGAATTGCTGAAGAATCGTTTCGGCAGTTCAGAATCAATTATTTCTTTTATGAGAAAAATACTTTATGTGTCATGCATTTTGATCTTTAAAACTTTGCAGATATTTCATATTCACAAACAAAAGTATAATAGGGGCGCTTTAAAATAAGAGTAAAGTACCATTACCACGCAACTATAAAAAACGATTTTTGTAGTTTTATCTGTTGCTCTTGTTTCATCCATGTACAAAACATTACAAAAAAAATCCTCCTTTTATATTAATGTTGAAACACACTTATCCATGTTTTAACAATGGTGTAGACACAAAGTCTCACACAAAGACACAAACAAATAAAAGACAGGCTGCTACAACCCTGCAAATGACCTGAAGTCCTCCTGATGAAATGTCCTTGTATGGATTTCCATCCATGTCTTATGAGTAAATACCTCATCCCTGCTCAGAAGCGGCAGGTTAATCCACTGTCATCCAAAGCCCCAGCGATTAATCAGCCACAGTCAATCCATTATTATTCTTGTTTACTCTTTAATGAAAAAAAAAAAAAAAATACTGAAGGTCCCACAATGAGCTTAGGTGGAATTACATGTGCAAACCAAAAAAAAAAAAAGATTTAGAAATTATTTACAGTGAGGGCCAAAAAACTGTACATGCATCTAATATTAAGAGAGATTAAATCTTATCAGTCAGGGTTATATGAAATTAAATATCAGGACAGATCAGTAAATGGCTTAGTACTTTAAAATTACCCTCACAAAGTACACCGGAGATGTAATATAATCCAGCTCACAAGGGCCCACAATAGGTTTAGGGTATAATGATTATGAGATAGTCACAAATTACTTCGTTTCGTTGAACAGCATCTAGAGTTCATTTCTCTTGGTTCTAAATGAAGTAGAACATAGCGGCTGCCCTTTTCACTCTGACTAATAACATATAGTAGAGGAAGCAAGAGTTTCTGGCTGATTAGAGCTAGTAATATATTTATTAGCATTTGCAGGACAAAGTCAATCCATCATAGATAAGGTATGCAGGATAAAAGAGAAGAGGGATTGATTTTGGCTTAACTCAGCTGATCCGAACAATGAATCAAAGATGCAGTGCGGCACGATAAAATGACTGAGACACAACCTCCCTTTTAAACTTCCGCTGCATCTAATGCACTTCATTCCACTGCCTCACATCAATAATGTTTTCAAAAAGCAAAGTCTGAAATATTTGAAACACTTTAAGGTATGTACAAATTTTCAAAATTTCGAATGAGGTGCATTCAATTCTCCCATCTTATAAAGGGCAGAGGTTGGAGTTGATCCTAAAGAAATTATGATATGTTGTTTCACAACTTGTTCTTTTAGATTTATCAACATCACATCAACTCAGTCACATATAGAGATAATTAAACTTAATCACATAGAATAATATCAGTTTCACTCAACTATCAGTGCAACCTTACATTGCTTATCTATACCACGGATGTTATTTCTCATGCCATTAATACGCCAAAAATAGTTTTTGCGTGCATATGATACGCACTTTATGGCATGTAATACGCATGCACTCCTCACCCCTAATCCTACCCAAGGTGTTTTCAGTGCGTAGCATATGGACGCAAAAAAACATTTTTGACGTATAAATGGTACGAGAAATAAAATGTATGGTATAGATACGCACTTTCATGAGATTGTGTTGGATATTGCACCTGAACTGCATGAATTGTTACTAGTTATAAACATAAGTACTTCCTCTGGCACTCTCTTTGTTTTCTGCTAGTCTTACAGTCTAAATGGTAATTCATACTCAACTACATACTATAATATAATCAAAATGCCCTGTACAGAAATTTGTCATTTGTTTTTGTCATTAGGTATGGTATTGTATTGACAACCCACACTACATGCATACTATCTTACAACAAGGATTTATTTTACTTTATTTCATGCTGTAATGACATCTCCACACTTAATTGGCTTGCTAGCCTACACTGTAAAATAATTTGCCAGGAATTTAGAGGATTAAAGAGTATTATTTACTAGAGTCAGAAATTTACTGTGAAATCAATGCATGCTGGGTCATTTTCTAACAAATTCCTGTGTCAACTGAATCAACAGCAGAACTTACAACAGTAAGTTCAGTAAGTAACTATTATGGTGACTTCAGAACAATTACAGTGGTAATATATATATATATATATATATATATATATATATATATATATAAATATATATATATTACCACTGTAATTGTTCTGAAGTCACCATAATAGTGATAGTATCATTAGGACATTCTTCCTCAACGTCCTCAAACAGAGGCAGAGGGACATCAGTTGTAGTCCGTTGTAACACTGTGTGTTTGCACTTTTTGTAAACATGACATCTAAAGGACTCGTACTTTGAAAGCCTTCTCTGACAGTCATTAAGACCACAAGTTATTGAAAAATTTGCCTCATGTGCATTATTGAGACCAATGTGCTGGATTAATTGGACAATTCTGAATGTTCTCCGAGAGCAATTAGGACAGCAGAACGGGCAAGGCACTTTTGCAGATGTTACTGTAAAAGGTTGATTACTCTGGTAACTGGGGTAGGCCGAGGCTAGTCACCATCCACAGTAAGTTTCAAAACATACCGCTGAAGAAACACCAGGGTGTTCTTTCAGTGAGATGGATATGCAAATTGAAGACAAAATAGACACAGAATGCAGCAATAGCCCCTTCATCCACACCACTAGCCCGGCAGATCTCTATCCCATCAACTATCAACTTTATCTCAATCAAATTTTATGATCATACAAGTTAACTGATGAGAAATAATCTACATGCATAAGGAGTAATGATGATTATTATTCACCCAATTTGTATATGTAAATATATTTCAAGTATTGTAAAATGCATTTATGATAGACACTCAAGTCATAGAGAAACATATAGGCACATCCCCAAGCACAATGAAGTGTTCAAGCTTCTCTCTGAACAAGGCTGGTAACATGAGAGTGCTGCTTTGAAATAAATTCCTGAAATAAAAGATATAACATGATATTGACATGATATTACTACCTCTCTGGGTCTTGAAATTGGTAGTTAAGTAGCGGTCAATGGAGGGACAGAAAGCTGTCAAATTTCATTAAAAATATCTTCATTTGTGTTACAAAGATGAACAAAAGTCGTACAGGTTTGGAACATCATGAGGGTGAATAATCAACGGCAGAAATTTTCATTTTAGGGTGAACTATCCCTTTATTAAAGAGGATAAAGTTTAAAAAAGTTAATTACCAAGATGGTCTTCAATCAGAGATTCGTCTCTAGCTTATTTGTGAGGCTTTGCTAAAACAGATTTCCCTTGAGCAAGTTGTAGCACACTGGATGCAACGTTTCCAAAATTTTCTTGAAAGTACCCGCAGAGATTGACTTATACAGGAAACCAATTTCGTGATAAAGCTGAAATTAGTTAAAAAGACACAAGCATAAGGAAAACGTCTCCGGTTACGTATGTAACCCTGGTTCCCTGAGAGGGAACGAGACGCTGCGTCGAGACCCGGTGGGAACGCCCTGCGTGACTGCGTCGTGAAGCACGTGTATAATCAGTCCAATGGAAAAGTGTGACGTCATAGGTGGGTGACGTCATCGACCAGGAAGCTATAAAGCACCCCTGAAAACAGAGCGCGACAGCTTCTGAAAAGCCGAAGCCATTCGATCTCAGGCATGCAGGGAGTATGGCAGGGCGACGCAGCGTCTCGTTCCCTCCCAGGGAACCAGGGTTACATACGTAACCTGAGACGTTCCCTTTCAAGTTTCCCTCAAATGAAAGGAAATTGGGACACGTTGACACAGCATATACAAACCCATGAGCGATCCATAGGTGAACTCGCTAAAGAACTGAAAACCATGTCTGTACATCACGAGAGTCTGATCTCTAACCTCGCTGATAAATTCAAGTACAACCAACAGGAAGTGCTCACTCACATTTTGGACTGCAAACAACATGTGAAGAAAGAGACTGATCAACTCACTAAGTCCTTTAAGGATGTGATTTCTGATGAACTTAACCAAGCTAAGACCACTTATGTGTCTGAAGTGAGGTTCATGATTGACCAACATCAAGTGGAGGTTCAGCAAGACATGAAATCCTATCTGGTAACCCATCAAAAAAATCATGACCATTTGTCTACAGAGCTCAACCAGTGCACCCAAACCACTAACACACTGTGTGCAGCTGTAAATAGCTTACAATCTGAACTCGAGAAAAGGTTTGAACGACAAGATAAACAGATGACTGAATTGAAGACAAGAGATTACTCACCCTTACCGCTGACCAGTTCAGTTTCACCCACTTTAGCAGTTACAGCCCCTATTCTTCTCACTGCTCCTGCTGTAAAAAGTGATCATCTTAAAATTACTTTTCCTACCTTTGGGAGACATTCAGATGACTTAGACCCCTTGCTCTATATAACTAGATGTCAGGATTTTTTGGCGTTACATCCTCTTGCTGATGCTGACATCCTGGCCACTTTCCGTACTGTCCTCTACAGTACTGCCCGGGACTGGTGGGAAGTTGAACGATCCTCTATAACCACGTGGGAGGAGTTTAGATCCATTTTTCTCTCTGCTTTCCTATCAGAGGATTATGAAGACGAGCTGGCTGAAAGAGTAAGGACAATAACACCTACAGAGCCCTCTGCAAGAGGTGGAAACCCACCTTGACGGACAGGGAATTGGTGAAAATGATATAAAAAAATATATAACCCATACCTCGCAAATCAGATACGCAGTCGAGTTAACACTGTCGATGAACTCGTGAAATTAGGGCAACAGCTGGAAAAAGTCTATGAACAACAATTGCAATATGAAAAACATGTGAGTTCTAAGCAACCCATATCTACTCAGTAAAGACTTCTTTCCAACCGACCAGCAGAGAAACCTGTAGTGCAATGTTGGCGATGTAAAGGACATCACTCACCCGGCAGTTGTCCTCATTTTGTCACCTCTCAGTCCCAGTCAACTCAGTCCACCAACCAACACCCTTCTTCCAGTAGCAAGCGGACAACATTTCCAGCCTCTAAAGGTACTTGTCCACCTGGAAATCGCTCTGTGTCTGCTACTACTTCTCGCAAGACACCAGCAACTGGTAAGAAACCACCACCTATTGCTGTTCCACAACAATTAGTTATACCACTTGGTATTGGCACCTGGAAAGGAAAGGCTATTGTTGATACTGGAGCTAGTTACACCCTTATACATGAGAACCTCTGGAAAGAGGACTTCACTTCACAAAGACTCCATCCATGGACCCAAGGTCCTCTCTACCTAGCCAATGGAGAAGCAGAAGCTCCATTAGGTTGGATAAATGTGCCAATCACGCTACATCAAAAGGTATTCAACATACCGGCTGTTGTTCTTTCAGCCAAAGCCTTGGCATATGTAGTTGTAGTAGGATTGGACTTTATCTTCTTCAGTGGGCTGCAAATCAATGTAGCAGACCAAAGATATTCATTTCAGTCTAATCCTAAGGAAGATTATCCTTTCCAGCCAACTAATGCCAGTGTACCAGTTATTAGTTCCCAACATCTAAAGGAAAAGACGGGAAACCCTAACAGCCTCTCCTTACTAACTCCTGTTCCTCCTCAATTTAACACCGCTCAACCACCAGCCTGCCTAGATGAAAATACATTAAATGACACTGCTGTACATGACGCCCACTTACCTCCGGAAGGCAAGCAACAGTTACGGCGGATCCTCGAGTCAAACCCTCAAGTTTGTACCATGCGTCCAGGACGTACTGAAGTTATGCAGCATCACATATATACTACCCACCAAGTTCCTATAAAACAAAGACCGTACCGCACAACTCCTACTAAACAAGCTGTCATAAAAGAGCAGCTGGAAGAGATGTTGACTGCTGGCATTGTAGAACCGTCACACTCTGGATGGGCCTCACCTGTCGTCTTAGTCCCTAAAAAAGACGGAAGTCTTAGGTTTTGTGTAGACTACAGGAAAGTTAATGCCATTACAGAGAATGATGCCTACCCTTTACCCAACATCACTGAAATATTGGAATCATTATCTGGAGCAGCCATCTTCTCCACCATCGACCTTAACAGTGGCTACTGGCAAGTAAACATGGATCAAGAAAGTAAATCAAAGACTGCTTTCACAACTCAATCAGGACTGTTCCAGTTTAATGTTATGCCGTTCGGGTTAAAAATACCCCAGCAACCTTCCAAAGGCTGATGGAGAGTGTTCTAGGCGAATTGCGTGGAGACATTTGTTTCGTTTACATCGATGACATAATTATTTACTCACCCTCTGTAGCTCAGCACTTCATCGACCTCCAGATTGTTCTTTACAAGTTGCAAATAGCGGGTCTAACCATTAACTTAAAGAAAAGCAAGTTCTGCCTTCAGGAAATAACCTTTCTAGGACATGTCGTCAAAGTCCAAGGCATCACTGCAGACCCAAGTATAGTGGAGGCTATACGAGAATACCCCGTGCCTACCAATGTCAAGGAGGTCCAGCGTTTCCTGGGGTTAGCCGGGTGGTACCACCGGTTTGTACCAAACTTCTCCAGTATCACTGAACCCATAATTGCACTGAAAAAGAAAGGACGTTCCTTTATCTGGTCACCACAATGTCAGCAAGCCTTTGAATATCTAAAATGCTGTCTTACCTCTCCTCCAATTCTTGGCCATCCGGACCTTCAACTTCCTTTTACTGTGTATACAGACGCCAGTGACACTGGTTTGGGAGCTGTGCTGACTCAGCGCAAGGAAAAAGGATTGGAACAAGTTATTGCCTATGCTAGCAGGACCCTGAACAAAGCAGAGACAAATTATTCAACCACTGAAAAAGAGTGTTTGGCTGTAATTTGGGCCTTGGAGAAATGGCAGCACTATCTAGAGCACAAACTGTTCACAGTCATCACGGACCACTCTGCACTACAATGGGTAATGTCTTCCACAAAAACCACGAGTCGCCTCATCCGATGGGCCTTGCGACTTCAGAGGTTTGACTTTATTATTGAATATCGAAAAGGGAAACTGAATATGGCACCTGATGCTCTGTCTCGGATTCACACCAGGTGTAACCTGTACACTAGCCAACAGGAGAATGCTGTATTTCCGATGTCCCCAGCCACGATCTGGGAAGAACAACACAAAGACTCTGTAATTACCAACACACTTCAAGCACTCGCAGAAAAGGATTCTCCTCTAAAAAATAAATATGAGGTACTGGAGGATAAACTCTATCACAAAACTCACTTACCGAACAATCAAGTTCAATATAGAGTCTACATTCCTACCAGCCTTGTGTCATCCTTTCTACATCACTACCACTCGGACCCCTGGAGCGGTCACGTAGGTATCTATAAGACCTACAAGCGGATCCATGATGTTGCAATGGCCTGGGATGTGGACTGACATAAAACATCATGTTAAGAAGTGTATTAAATGTCAGAAACTTAAGGGAGAGAATCGGAAACCTGTTGGAAAACTTCAACAAATCACCACCACCCATTGCAATGAAATGCTTGGAGTAGACCTTATGGGACCAATGCCACGTAGCACTAAGCAAAATGTGTACCTCCTAGTGTTTGTAGACTACTACTCCCGCTGGGTGGAATTTTTTCCCATGCCAAACGCCGACGCACAGACTGTTGCCTTACTTCTCCGGAAGGAAATTCTAACCCGTTGGGGGGTGCCGGACTACTTTCTGTCGGATAGAGGTACGCAATTTGTGTCATCATTGTTCAGAGAACTTTGTCAAAAGTGGAGTATCAAACCCAAACTAACAACAGCCTACCATCCACAAACAAACATGACAGAAAGAGTCAATCGTACGCTCAAATGTATGATTTCTGCCTATGTGGACAACAATCACACAAAATGGGACCAATATTTACCCGAACTTCGTTTTGCCATTAATTCAGCTGTCCAGGAAACGATTGGGATGACCCCTGCAGAGCTTCATTTGGGGAGAAAACTGCAAAGTCCCATGGACAAGTTGTTACATGGTAAGAATCTAACTCCAGACTGCACATCTTACGACACAGTCCACCACCTAGCTGAGCTTCAGTCCAAAGCCATGGAATGCTGTAAAAAAGCACAAAAGAGACAGTTGCGAAACTACAATAAAAACAGGCGAGATGTCACACACAAGGAAAAGGATCGTATATGGATGAGAACATTTCCCCAGTCTAGTGCCCAACGTCACTTTACGGCGAAACTGGCTCAAAAGTGGAAAGGGCCTTACCGTATCATCAAACAGCTCGGTCCTTTGAACTTCCGGGTAGCACTGGAGTCCACTGGCGAAGATGTTCGCATCGTGAATGTGTGCAACCTGAAGCCATGTTTTCCCACAGCTGAAGAGCTAGACTACCAAGAGACGAAAAAACTCAGTCAACTTTTCAATGAATCTTCTGATGAAGAGGAGTTCGTTGGATTTTAAATTATACACATTGCCACAACCATGGGTTGTTTTTTTCCAGGGAGGGAGAGTGTGGCCATATGGAGAAAAGCGATCCATATCGGCTTTTTCACATTTCCTTATGGGCGGAAACCAATGGGGAAATGGAAGATAAAAGAAAACGGAAGTGAGGGTGAAAGGGGGGTAAGGAAGTGAGAGAACAAAAAAAAAAGAGGAAACACATGTGTAGGTGTTGGAAGTGGGACACAAGTTACCTGAAGGACGTTGCTGCTATTGTCAGCTGGAAGTTCTGTGTATGCGCTGCTGGGTGCGATTGCCAAAGGGACAGAGAAATATAGCTCTTCTTGGTTCGTTGCGTTGCCTGGAGCCACACTATCCAGTTTGGTTCGCCTGTCTCAGGTTATTGAAGTGGGACTCACGTTACCAGAAGGACGTTGCTGCTATTATCTGCTGGAAATCCTGTGTATGCGTTGCTGGGTGTGACGGCCAAAGTGACGGAGAAACACCGCTCTTCCTTGTTCGTTGCATTGCTTGGAGCAACACTATCCAGTTTGGTACGCCTGGTTCAGGTACTGATCTTGCTGTCCATCACCTTTTAACCTCACGTCAAAGCCTTCGAACTCTCCTCCCCACTTTTTAACCTCACGTAAAAGTCAAAACTCATTTTCCCGGCCAGGGATTCCCCGCCATTGCACAGACTACTTCACATGGTCATTATACACCCGCACCCACACATACTGTTGAATTGTGGGTATCCATACACGCTCCGTACACGCACGCGCATACACCAAATACATATGTATTTGTTTATTATTTATTTTCTTTGTTTTGTTTATTGCGTTTTCTTTGTTGATGAAATGGAACATGAAAGACTGAGTTCAAACAAATAGCTTACTTACGGACACTTGTGATCCAATGACTCTCGTGATTTTTTTTTGTGTGAATATTTGACTGTGAACATAAAATTGTTTCTTTTGTTTTGACATGTGAACAAAAAATAATACAAATTCTGTGAAAATTGAATTGTGGGTATCAGTTTATTATTATTATTTTTTTTGTATGTAACAGTGGTTGGAGCTGTCCAGCATATATATATATATTTTGTTTTCTTGACAAGTTGAACTTGTCTGGCGCCCGAATAATTTTAAACCAAACCTAGCCTTATTGAAAACCCATACTGGTTTGGTTAAGCCACCGTTACAACACCATCTTCAACAGTCATCCCACCAGTCATCTCCTTCCTCCTCCTTTGCTTCCCCATATTCAATTACTGTAATTGTACTTGTGCTTAATTGATTTCTTGCATCTACTGTTTAACATTAAGTATTAGAGATGTTCTGAAATTTCTGCCTTTTTCTTTGTCAACAATATAAACAGAAAACACTACTTAAACAGATCAGATAACAGACTATTTGACATGGTGAAAAAGCAGGGTGCACAGTTTCAGCCCAGTGTGGCCAGAGTTTTTAGACCACGATGAACGGCAACAGAACATTCAAAACATATTTTAGAGGGTTTGCACCTACGTCACGATTTGGTCAGTTACCCGGATTCACGGCCATATTGGAGATACTCGGATGTAAACAACAGCATGGATTGCTGTTTATGTACTACTGAACACATTGTTACACTAATTTATGATGTCTAAACTACGGAAAAAAAACTCATGGAAGCTGCAAAATCATATAGAGAAGGACTTAGTAAGCAGGAAAGAGTGCGGAATTTTGACGAACTAAAGTTAATATGTGGTAAAGATCCGAATGAGGTAGCTTCTCTAGCCCTTACCGCTATTCTTCCTTCTATTTCTTATCCCGACATAGGCTACGTTCAGATTGTCAGTCCAAAAAAAGCACATGGAATCCGTTTCAAGCTACATCCATATGTGGTTTGAAATCCTATTCAAATCACATATCACGAAATCCGCTTCTGTCTGAACGCTCTGATCGGATTTAGCGTGGTATGTGACTTTCCCACCCCACGTAAAATGTAAACGTCAAACGTCAGGGAACATGCTGAAAATTGCTGCCGAAACAAGGCTGTGTTGTTGCAAAGTGCCAGACAAGCAGAAAATCAATATTTTTTAAACATATTTTGAAACCGGTGCAGATAAGAGCGCGAAAAAAAAGCTGTGCATACCAGCCTCCTACAGTTCAGCAGCTCAAGACGCAGTAGTCCAGCGCAGCGGCTACACATTTCCATGTTGTAAAATTTAAAGAAGACAACAACTCTATTGCAAATGCAATCCCCTCCATCAACGCAACGTCATTGCCATATTGCCAAAGAGCTGCATGAACACACAGATCGGATCTGAACAGTTGCGATACACTGTGTGGAGATCCCCATACAAAAATTTTATATTATGGCCATATATGAACTTATATTTTAAATAGCATGACATATATCTATACATATATTTGACTTATCTGAGAACACAATATATGCCTGCAACATATATGAACATTTATGTGTCCAAACATGTGAAGAAAATATTTGAGTTCATCCATATATGATACCATATATCTGCATATTACAGTTTAGTATTGGTTTCTCGCATATATAGACAACATTAAGTATAAATATGTGGCATACATATTTGTTTCCCACACATTTAATAAATGGATGTAAACATACATGCATGTGATACTGATGCATTGAAATAAGTGTATATATGCATATATACATATATGTGTCTTACATAAATTTAACATTTATGTGCATATACGGGAAAATATATGGCACTAACATGAAAAGGACATTTTTGTTATATTTTGAAATATATGTTTCATATATGTCTATGTGTTATATATATATATATATATATATATATATATATATATATATATATATATATATATATATATATATATACCTTTGTCGGCAGTATCCAGCTCTGTGTTTACAGGATGCTGGAGACACCCTCCCAATGCTTCTGAAAAATTAAAGAGGAAAATACCCCTAGAGTCTGCGAGAGCAGGGGCGGAAGATGACTCAATGGTGGACAACATGGTTAACGACTTTGGAATGGAAACGGATATGAGTATGGAGAGTACTTCACAAAAGACTAGTTCAGGTTCAGCAGTTAGCAAAGCCATTGAACTCCAAGCTTGTGTCTGTGGCTGGAGCAAGGCGACAACGGTCAGGGGTTTGAAGATTCATCAAGGGAAAATGAAATGCTTGAGGGAGAAGGGACAAGGGCCTCGCATTGATCAGTACTTCTTACGGAGTCAGTCAAGTCAGTCGAATGAAATCCAGCGACAGGAAGCAAACCACAGTTCGCAGGATATCAGCACCCCTGTCATAGAGGAGATGAGGGTTAGCACAGTTAGTGATGAACACATTGATTCTTGTGAACCCGGTCAGACTAACCAGCATAAGAGAGAAAAGAACCTCAACGGGCATAGGCCTGGAGTTAGATGGCCAAGAGCTAGTGAGAAAACTGCATGGGACACGGTAAACACAGATCTATGCTTTGCATTGGAAAGATTAACTGGTACAGTTGAAAAGAAGCTGGATAAATTTGGGGACATCATTTACGCATATGGAAGTGAGAGGTTTGGTGTGGAAAAAAGGAAGGAAAAAGTACAAACTACTCCTGGATTGTCTAGACGGCAGCAGAAAATTGAAGGGTTAGTTAGAGAAAGGAGACAGCTGAGGAAGCAATGGAAAAGAGCGGAACAAAGTCAGAAGGAGGGACTCAATCTCTTACAAAGGGCCATAAAAGATAAGCTTGCAACATTACACAGAGCTGAGCGCCTACGGAAACGCTACAAAAAGAAGGAACGTGCGAGGGCTAATTTCTATAAAGATCCATTCAAATTCATAAAGAAGTTATTCACCAGTGAGAAGAATGGCACTTTAAAAGCATCTAGGGTTGAGCTAGAGAGATATTTGGAGGAAACGCATACAGATGCAAAAAGGCATGAGCCTATGTCAATTCCGTCAGACATCCCACCTGTCAATCCACCAGAATACCAAATGGAGGTCTGTGCACCCAAGTGGAAAGAGATAGAGCAGGTTGTGAGAAAGGCAAGGGCTTCATCATCTCCAGGGCCTAATGGAGTTCCGTACAGAGTGTACAAGAGTGCTTCAGGAGTTCTAAGGATTCTGTGGAAATTGATAAAAGTGGCTTGGAGAAAGCAGGTTGTACCTAGATCATGGCGCCGAGCAGGGGGAGTCTTTATACCCAAAGAGAAAGATGCTACAAGCATCAGTCAGTTTCGCCCTATTTCACTATTAAACGTCGAAGGCAACATTTTCTTCAGCATTATTGCTCAGAGATTGTATTAAAGAATGGCTTCATTGACACTTTTCAGTTCAAACAGCGGGCATTCCAGGATTCTCAGGATGCTTAGAACATATCAGTGTTGTCTGGCAACGAATACAATCAGCTAAAAAGGAGAGGAAGGAGCTCCACGTGACATTCCTGGATTTGGCTAATGCATATGGTTCAGTGCCACATGAGCTTCTTTGGGCATCATTTGATTTTTTCAGGGTACCGATGTCGATAACAAATTTAGAGAAAGCCTATTTTGGAGATTTGCAATTTAGTTTCTCAACTCCAGAATTCAGCACTACATGACAATGCTTAGAGGTTGGAATAATGGCAGGATGCACCATTTCTCCACTGGCTTTTACCATGGCAATGGAAGTAATCATTAGGGCATCAAAATGGGTAGTAGGAGGAGAGCGCTTGGCTTCTGGAATGCGACTACCACCAATCAGAGCATACATGGATGACATGACAACCATGACTACAACGGTAGCCTGCACTAATCGGTTATTGGGGAAGTTAACAGATAATATTGAATGGGCACGAATGCAATTTAAGCCCTCTAAATCAAGGAGAATCTCAATAGTTAAAGGCAAGGTAGTAGATAAAATATTCTTCATTAATGGTGAGGCAATACCAACAGTTTCTCAGAAGCCAGTGAAGAGTCTAGGGAGATGGTACGATGGGGATCTAAAGGACACAGTTCGAGTGGGAGAAGTTAGACGACAAGCAGTGGAAGGGTTGAAGAGCATAAACAGCTGTGCTCTACCAGGCAAACTAAAACTCTGGTGCTTTCAGTTTGGTCTACTGCCAAGGTTGCTGTGGCCACTGACTGTGTACGAGGTTTCTTTGATAACAGTGGATAAGCTGGAAGCGTTAATAAGTTCATACATCAGGAAATGGTTGGGAGTTCCACGCTGCCTCAGCAGAGTGGGACTTTATAGTAAAGGAGTATTGCAGCTGCCAGTTTCTGCTTTAACCGAGGAGTTTAAGTGTGCCAAGGTCAGACTGGAAATGACTTTAGCAGAGTCACGCGACAAATGTGTAAGGGAGGCAGCCCCTGTGGTAAAAACTGGTAGAAAGTGGTCAGCAAAGAAATCTGTAGTAGAGGCAAAGGCTGACCTTCAAATTGGGGATATCTTGGGACAGGTACAGCATGGAAGAGGGAGTTTAGCTCCTCCTAAATGGCACAAGGCAGGCCCAGCTCAAAGGAGGAAGCTGGTAGTCAACGAGGTGTGAAAGCAGGAGGAGAGGATGAGATGTATAAAGGCCATTTCCCAGACCAAGCAGGGAGAGTGGATGAGATGGGAGAGTGTGGAACAATGAAAAATGGGCTGGCAAGACCTTTGGTCAATGGAAGAGAGTAGGATCAGTTTCCTTATTAGGTCAACATATGATGTTCTCCCATCACTGCAGAACCTAAACCTCTGGGTAGGAGAGGATCCCTCTTGTCCTTTGCGTTCATCACCTGCCACATTAAGGCACATTTTGACAGGATGTAAGGTGGCTCTTAGCCAAGGTCGGTTTACTTGGCGCCATGACCAAGTATTGCAATGTTTGGCTTTAGCATTGGAAGGCAAGCGTAGTATGACCAATAAGTTGCCGCCTGTTCTAGCAAAACATTACACGCAGAAGACAATATTCCTCCGCCCAGGCGAGCAACCACCAAGAAAAGGTGCTAACACCAATTCTCGCCCAGGACAACTGGAAGCTGCTAGGGACTGGAAGATGCTGGCTGATCTTGATCAACGGCTTATTTTTCCACCTGAGATTGCCACCACTAACCTACGACCAGATATTGTTTTGTGGTCTGGATCAGCACGCATTGTTCAACTGACAGAGTTAACAGTGCCATGGGAGGATGCGGTAGATGAGGCATATGAGAGGAAGAAATTGCGGTATGCTCATCTGGCCACTGAAGCAGAACAGTGAGGATGGAGAGTCCAGGTTTATCCAGTGGAAGTGGGTTGTCGAGGTTTTGTGGCACACTCTACAACCCGATTCCTCAGAGACGTCGGATTCAGTGGTCAAGAGTTGCGTCGCACAGTAAAGAACTTATCTGAAGCAGCAGAAAGGCGCAGCAACTGGCTGTGGTTGAGACGGAAAGATTCTAGCTAGCTGAGTACAGGCCGCCATGCTACGGTTTCGTAGAATTCTTGAAAACTTGAAGGGTGTTGGTTTATTTGTATAGGTTGTATAGTATTTACAGTCATTACGTTCCTGTGTATATTGCGTGAATAACGGGAAGTTGGGCAGATATTGTGTTTTGCGGTAGGTGGTATGCCATACGGAACCGTTGCCACTGAAACTGCATATTAACGCACCAGTGGGGCTGGAGAGCCTTAGTCAAACGGGTTGGCGCGTATGGTTGGGTTGCGGAGAGATTGTGAGATTGTGGTTAGGTCTCAGCAGCACTGTTGTTTTATTTGTAGAGGTTGTATAGTATTTACAGTCATTACGTTCCTCTGTATATTGCGTGAATGACGGGTGGTTGGGCAGATATTGTGATTTGTGGTAGGTGGTATGCCATACGGAACCGTTGCCACTGAAACTGCATATTAACGCACCAGTGGGGCTCGACAGCCTTAGTCAAACGGGTTGGCGCGTATGGTTGGGTTGCGGAAAGATTGTGAGATTGTGGTTAGGTCTCAGCAGCACTGTTGGTTTATTTGTAGAGGTTGTATAGTATTTACAGTCATTACGTTCCTGTGTATATTGCGTGAATGACGGGTGGTTGGGCAGATATTGTGTTTTGCGGTAGGTGGTATGCCATACGGAACCGTTGCCACTGAAACTGCATATTAACGCACCAGTGGGGCTCGACAGCCTTAGTCAAACGGGTTGGCGCGTATGGTTGGGTTGCGGAGAGATTGTGAGATTGTGGTTAGGTCTCAGCAGCAAGAGGGAAGTAGAGGTCAGTAAGCTGGGCTGAGTTGAGTGGGGGACGGAGGGGGGTGACTCTGGGACGCCAGAGTCACTGTCGAGCCCTCTTGAGGTGCCGTGGGCTAGTCGACGAAACACTGAGGACGGAAGGTGCCCACTTGAAGACCCTAGAGATGTTCCCTACTCCGCTCAATCCAGAGGGTTGTTATGGGGGGACCACACTGTGGTTGCAGCCGTTGTGTGTGCTGACGCGCAAATACACTATTAACACCAGACAGAAGGAGATTCACGTCACCAGATGGAAATGGATGGAGAAGCATAGGTTACTGTAAAGCTACGTCTTAGTTGGTGCTTATCTTGGCGAAAGCCGGGTACAAATCAGCATGAAGTTTTAACATCTACTCTCGTGTAATGGAAATCAATTATATATATATATATATATATATATATATATATATATATATATATATATATATATATATATATATATATATACAGGTCCTTCTCAAAAAAATTGCATATTATGATAAAGTTCATTATATTCCAAAATGTAATGATAAAAATTAAACTTTCATATATTTTAGATTCATTGCACACCAACTTAAATATTTCAGATATTTTATTGTTTTAATACTGATGATTTTGGCATACAGCCCATGAAAAACCAAAATTCCTATCTCAAAAAATTAGCATATCATGAAAAGGTTCTCTAAACAAGCTATTAACCTAATCATCTGAATCAACTAATTAACTCTAAACTCCTGCAAAAGATTCCTGAGGCTTTTAAAAAGTCCGGACGCTTTAAAAAGAAAGCGAACGGACGCGTCGAGTATAAACAAGGCTTTACGGAGCGAGAGCGCACAGAGATATGAGAGAGAAACAGAACAATTATAATATATATATATATATATATATATATATATATATATATATATATATATATATATATATATATATATACACATACAATTATAGCATTATTTATTGTTTTAGCACTTTTATGATGGCAAGCAGTAAACGATTTACGGTGGAACAAGCTCTGGAACAATTACTGGAGAGTGACGAGGAGAAAGCGTTGCTTAGAAAATTCTAAGCATTCCTAAGAAAAACGCCTGGGACTATTTGTAAATAAAGTTAAATTTTTCATTGTTCTTTACACATTTTATTTAACAATTACACATGTCTGTCAAGCAAAGGCTTTGACAAATATATGTTTTGTTCAAAAACTGTTCACTATTGTTGTGTGATGTGTGATTTACAGAAAAATAAATGCCAAAAATCAAATTTCCGTTTTTGAAATTCTCTAGTTTATGGTTTATTTTCACTCATACTTCCTTTATAAACATATTACATGTGTGCTTATGTTAGCTTAGGGTCTTCTGAGTCCATAGATACCAAACACATAGTGTTCCATCTCCACTTACATATAGTTTATAAGCCCAAATGTAAAAATAGAGAAAACGGACCAAAAAGAGCTTAGTCCCCAGAGGGTTAATAAACACCTAATGGATAAGATTATGTCAAAAACTCAATTTCGACCAAAAGTGGAGATAGAACCATATAATTCTAAGCTCACGATGTGGCTAATACTGTGCCTCTCTCAACCACAAACGCCTTCTTTCATCCGTTTTTTGCACTCTTCTCTTTAACTTTTGGCAGTCTGTAGAACTCGAAATGTTTTTTCCCGGTGCGACAGATTAGTACAGACCAAAACACGACCATTTTTCAGCAGCAATAATCAGCCAAATATGCAAGTGCCTCCAAAATGGCCGACTTCCGGATTGATGAATTGTAGTGAAAACTACCCATTGCGGTTGACATTTTCCCCAACTCTATTTTGAACTTCTGAGGGCTCTTCCCAATCGGTCAGTAACGTACCACAGCCAGAATACTACTTTACAACAAACATGAACAATTGTTTCATGTTTAATATGTTAAAATAAAAAATAACATAAAAACAGACAAGTTATTCTACTTTGAGCTCAACTGTAAAAAAAAAGAACAAAAAAGAAAAAAAGGTTGAGGTCGTTTTGGGAACGTAATTGTACCCTAAGGACCTATTGTGGACCTTTAAGGATACAGTTATATATTTTGTACCAATAGGAACAAATTGTACCTACGCTGTTCCTTTTTTCTAAGTATGTGGGTACATTCATATTACCTATGCACTGTAGAAATACAGTATGATGTTGTTTGTTTACAGTAAATTGTGTTCCCTTTCGTTGTCACTCCGAGTTACGTCGGATGGCCGACGAATAGGGTTTCGCTTAGAAATCGACTTCGAGTATTACAAAACGAGCCAATCGCAAAGAAATGCCATGGGTCAGCGGAATTTGCATAGCATATCTCTCCGCCTTACCTCGTGGGTATAAAAGGAGGACACCGGCAACATGCAGATATGTTTTCGTTTCGGAGCCAAGAGTACCTCTTCACTCCATAGCCATTCCTGACTTCACTCTACGAGATGAGCCATTCTCCGGTGTTGGTGTGACGGCGATCTGCAGCGAGTTCACATTGCCTGCTGATCTGTGCAGTGATCTGCCAGTGAGTGTGTTTCTCCCTGCTCGCTTCAACATCGTGGAGTTTGTTCCTCTCACAAAAGAGCTTGCACGTGGCACGTCTTTTTTAAGACGTCTCGCCCGTGCATTTCTGGTTGCAGTAGACTCATTTCCGATTTTGATGGGCACAGTTTCTGCTCTGCGTGCTTGGGCTTGATCACGCTGGAGCAGCGTTTGTGGATGACTCACGTTCTCCCAGCGGGAACGTGACCATCACGTCATTACGGTCGAGACTCAATGATCTCGTTAGAGAGAGAGTCCCCTCATCCACACCCCGATCTAACACTCTCCACGTGAGGTGCTACTTCGGCTGGAGGCCAGGGTGATCTGGGGGTGATGGTGTGGAACAAAGGCGCCGACTATCCGTCCATGCCCCACGCCCCCCTCTTTATTGACGCAACCCGTGAACGATCACGGGACGCCCGCGGGCCCGTCTTCGGACCCCCCGCGGGTTTCCTTTGACGTTCCAGAATCGGATCTTTTGTCCATCGCAGCATCACAGGGCGGGCTAGAATCTTCAGGAAGTGAAGATTTGACAGTGCTGCCACTTTCGGGTGTGCATATGGCATTTGTCGAGTCAGATCCTGAGATGACGGCCATGCTTTCCCGGGCCGCCGCGAGCGTCGGACTAGAGTTGAACCTTCCACCCTGTCCTGTGCGCTCGCTGCTGCATGATTGGTTTTTGGGTGTGGCCGCTGACACCTGTCGGCGTCCACTCCAATACCTTTCTTTCCGGATGTGCATCAGGAGATCTCGAAATCCTCGAAGACCCTGTCTTCCAGCGAGCCCTCGTTGATCTTCTCTACCCTTCCTCACCTCCACGGGGCCGCTGCCCATGGGTAATTTGGGGTCCCCTGGTTGAACGCTCTGTTGTGATACTAAAATAACTGTGTCCTCAGAGTGCTTCTTCTCGGCGCGATCCTAAGCACGCGTCCGAACCCTTTAGTTTTTCGTCTACACTTGTGGCGAAATCCTATAGCGTTGCATGCCATGGCCATTCTGCTGGTCTACCTGGCCCAGGTGCTCATGGAAATGCAGGAGGGTAGGACTGAACCAGGGCTCTTCATCGAGCTGCGCGCCAACACTGACCTTGCTCACCGAGCGACAAAAGTGGCTGCATGCTCCCTGGGTAAGGTGATGTCCACCATTCAAGCCTGTGGCTTAACCTGTCTGATGTGCAGGATGTCCGGCGGACCCGTCTGCTCGACACCCTCATATCCCAGGTCGGCCCTTCGGTGGTGCGGTTGAGGGCTGTACAACAGTCAACTGCCCATGAGCAGACTGAGGCATATTCTGTCCCGACGGCCCTGCCGTCCGCTCAGATCCTTCAGTCTGCCCACCACCGAAGCCGCCCTCCTGCGGCTCCCACCCTGTGCGTTCACCCGGGCTGGTTCTGGAGGCCGCAGGGGGACGCCACTGCCCTCTCCAGCCCCACCCCCCGCTATACGCCGGGTTAAGCGGGCACTCTTGAGACAGGCTGCTCAGAGATGGGACTCAGTTCTTTCCAGAAGCCGGTAGCAGGGCCACTCCTTTCCCCGGTGGAAGGCCGGGGAAAAATCCTTATTCTCAGAAAGAACTGACTCTCCCATCTCTGAGCACACAGAGTTCTCGGACGACACGGTGCGCCGCCCCCGAGCCGTGCACCCCTCTTCCCCCTCTGTCTCAGAGCCAGATGACAGTGCGTGCCGTCCCCTGACCGTACCACTCTCATCCCCCTCTGTCGCCAGACCCCTGGCAGAGCAGGCCCCCGCGGAACGCTGGTCCTTCCCTGGCCTCCTCTGTCAGGGTGCGGTTATGACCGTGCCCCCACACCGGGCCACTATGCCGTCCACGTCCGGGCCGGCCATTCCGCTTCGCTGCACCACCGTGGGGACGTCTGTGGTTTGCGTGACTCTGCTGGCACAGTTGTTGGGAGTCTGGCTAGAGCTTCCCAATCTGTTCCGCTGGGTCGCGCAGACCATCTGGGGAGTCCGCTCCAATATGGTTGGTGGCTATGCCCCTATCATGAGAGCGGAGGTTGCTACCCTACTGGCGAAGGGTACGATCGAGACTGTCGCTCCAGTCGAAATGAGGTCCGGGTTTTACAGCCCCTACCTCATTGTCCCGGAGAAATCCGGTGGGTTACGGCCAATCCTGGACCTGCGCATCTGAACCGCCCCTTCACAGGCTGCCGTTCAAGATGCTCCTGGCCAAACGCATTTCCGAATGTGTGCGGCCACAAGATTGGTTTGCAGCGATCGACCTGAAGGACGCCTACTTTTATGTCTCCATTCTCCTTCGACTCAGACCGTACCTACGGTTTGCTGTCAGGGGGCATATCAGTACGCTGTTCTCCCATTCGGGCTAGCTCTGTCTCCTCTCGCCTTCACAAAGGTTGTTGTGGCAGCCCTTGTTCCTCCATGGGAACACAGGGTTCGCATCCTGAACTATCTCGGTGACTGGCTATCCTAGCTCACTCTCGAGACCAGGGTTGCGAACACAGGGACCCAGTGCTCCGGCACCTAGCTCGTCTGGGCCTTCGGGTCAACTGGGAAAAGAGTAAACTTTGCCCCGTGCAGAGGATCTCTTTTCTCGGTATTGACTTGGTCGCCTTCTCCACTCAGCCACTGCTGGCTTGCCTGAGTCAGTCAAGTGCAAGAATGCGGTTCCACAGAAGTTTTTTTTCAGAGGCTCCTGGGGCATATGACATCCGTAGCCACAACATTGCCACTCGGATTGCTCATATGAGACCGCTTCAACTTTCGGTTTGCGACCGAGTCCCGAGGTGGCCATGGCAACACGCAAACTTCCGAGTACCAGTTACTCCGACTTGCAGTCAGACCTTCACCCCGTGGTCGAACCTCAATTTTCTACGAGCCGGAGTGCCCCTGGCACAAGCTCCTTGGCATGTTGTTATAACGACAGATGCCTCCACCACGGGCTGGGGCGCCATGTGCAATGGACGTGCTGCCGCGGGCTCCTAGACAGGACCCCAGCGTCTTTGGCATGTCAATTGCCTCGAGTTTCTGGCTGTATGTCTTGCTCTGTGCCGCTTCCGGCCCGTGCTCAAGGGTCAACATGTTCTAGTCCGATTAAGACAATACCGCTACTGTAGTGTACATCAACCGTCAAGGTGGTCTGTGCTCCCCCCGTATGTCGCAACTCGCCCACCACCTCCTCTTATGGAGTCAGAAGCATCAGCTTTGTGCCATCTATATCCCCGGAGCCCTGAACTGTGCAGCCGAAGAGCTCTCACAGCTTCAGCCCCTCCCGGGAGATTGGCGACTCCATCCCCAGTCGGTTCAGCTGATTTGGGACCAGTCCGGCGACGCACAGATGGATCTGTTTGCTTCTCAAGACTCGACCCATTGCGCCCAGTATTATTCCCTGACCGAGGGCATGCTCGGCATGGATGCTCTGGTGGACAGCTGGCCGCGGGGCCGCAAATATGCGTTTTCCCCAGTGAGCCTTCTTGCGCAGACCTTGCACAAGGTCAGGGAGGACGAGGAGCAGGTCATTCTGGTTAAGCCACACTGGCCCACCCGGACCTGGTTCTCCGAACTAGTACTCCTCGCGACAGCACCTCCTTGGCCGATCCCTCTGAGGAAGGACCTCCTTTCTCAGGGACGGGGCACCCTATGGCACCCTCGTCCCGATCTTTGGAACCTCCACGTGTGGCTCCTGGACGGGTCGAGGCAGGTTTTAGTACCCTACCACCACCGGTGGTGGCTCCCATCACTTCCACTAGAGCATTGTCCACGAGTCATGCCTATGTGTTGAAGTGGAACCTCTTTGTCAACTGGTGCTCTTCTCACCGAGAAGACCCCCGGAGATGTTCGATCAGTGTCGTGCTTTCCTTCCTACAAAATGGGTTGGAGCGAAGGCTGTCTCCCTTCACACTAAAAGTCAATGTCGGCGCCATTGCCGCACAGCACGACTTTGTTGAAGGTAAGTCCTTGGGAAAGCACGACTTGATCGTCAGGTTCCTGAGAGGAGCGAGGAGACTGAATCCTCCTCGCCCTCCTCTCGTTCCCTCTTGGGACCTCTCAGTGGTGTTAACTGCCCTCCAGAGTGCTCCATTTGAGCCTCTGCAATCAGTGGAGCTTAAGTTCCTGTCAATGAAGACAGCGCTCCTGGTTGCACTGGCCTCCATCAAGAGGGTAGGGGACCTGCACGCATTCTCCGTTTGATGAAGCGTGCCTGGAATTCGGGCCGGCTTACTCTCACGTGATCCTGAGACCCCGGCCTGGATATGTGCCCAAGGTTCCTACCACTCCTTTTCGGGATCAGGTGGTGAACCTGCAAGCGCTGCCCCTGGAGGAGGCAGACCCAGCCTTGGCACTGCTCTGTCCAGTATGTGCTCTCCGCACCTATGTAGACAGAACGCAGTGTTTCAGGACCTCAGACCAGCTCTTTGTCTGTTATGGTGGGAAGCTGAAGGGAAAGGCTCTCTCCAAGCATAGGTTGTCTCACTGGATAGTGGACGTCATTGCTTTGGCATACCAACAGCAAGGTCGAACGTGCCCCCTTGATTTGACTGCCCACTCCACCGGAGTATGGCATCCTCTTGGGTTCTAGCGCATGGCGCCTCACTAACAGACATCTGCAGAGCTGCAGGCTGGGCGACACCAAACACATTTGCCATATTCTACAATCTCAGAGTGGAGCCCGTGTCCTCTCATGTACTCGCTTCCACTAGCTAGTACTGGACCCGCTCAGGTGTCTTTGCTCGCTCGCCATTCCACTCCACAAACTGGATACGTGTGATATTCTCCTCAGGTGAGCTTCCTCGAAAGCCCTGAGTTCCTCCAGCACTCCTGACGTCGGCGCCAGTGTCTATTGCCTGTGCGTCGGCTAGGTGCCTCCCGTGTGCATGGTCCCTCCTCTGAGCGACCCCCACACGTGTATTTCCACTGTAAGCCTCTCTGAGCAAGTGTCTTTCCCTTGGCAAGCCACCTTGCCACCCCTGGGGTTGAAATATTCCACCTGCGGTGTCCCCCCAGTGTTCTCCATATGCACCCCTCCGGGTCATATGTGAAGTCCCCCCCCCCCCACTCTAGATTGGCAATAATTGCGTATTTCCTCTAAGTTATGGGATATGCTCCCCAGTGCACCTTGGTATTCCTGTGCTAAATAGGAGTCCTTCGTCCGTGCTAGTCTCACGACAGGGGTCTCAGATTTACGCAGGGCACTGGAAGACAGCTGTGAAGGGAACGTCTCGGTTACGTATGTAACCCTCGTTCCCTGAGTAGGGAACAGAGACGTTACATCTTCCTGCCACTTCCGCGGGGTTCACCTTAGTTCAGTCTCGGCTCCTCAGCGAAGAAACATATCTGCATGTTGCCGGCGTCCTCCTTTTATACCCACGAGGTAAGGCGGAGATACACTATGCAAATTCCTCAGACCCATGGCATGTCTTTGCCATTGGCTCGTTTTGTAATACTCGAAGTTGATAGGCTTTCTAAGCGAAACCCCATTTGCCGTCATCAGACGTAACGTCTCCGTTCCCTACTCAGGGAACGAGGGTTAAATACGTAACCGAGACATTTTCCAATACTGTAAACTCACAGTGAACTGTTTTTTTTGTTGTACTTTTTTAGTGCAGTCAGATACAAAACTTCTACAAAACAGAAGTCCTACTGTAAAATTAATGCAATTATTAACCTGGAATATACTGTAATTTCACACTAAGATGTTTAACAGTGTAGCGATATACCGCCGAGACAGAGAATTAAGATTAAAAGCAAATAAAAGGGTTTTTGTTACAAATGGCTCAAAGGGTTTTTGAATTCTGGGTTGGACTTAAAATTATCTGAGTAGAGATGCACATCAATCCAGAGCCTTCTCAACATTCCGGTCCCTTAGCGATTTTTCCCCCCCGTGAAACATCTAAAGTGTGAGCGCACTGAATTAGAGCTAGTTCGAAGTTTTAAAGATTAGTTTGCCGATGCAACACAGCTCAATCCATGCTCTAGTGTGCTGCACTAGCTATTGGATTTCAAGAACTTATTTTAAATAGAGGGCAGACTCCCAGCCGAAGGATGAAGTGGCAGCCAGTGTGCAATGGATATTAGGCATCTACTTTAGCCATTGTCGAAGCAAACAGTTCCTGCTCAGTTGCTTTCCAACAATTTGATATGCTTGTCAAATGTCTGAATACATTTCAAATGTCTAAATGGGATCTGGAAAAGTTGGAAACCATGTCCTCTTTGCTGAGATCATTCCACCAGATAAACAGCCAGTAGTGTGGATCACATACAGGATTAAGTAAGTGTACCTCTCTTGGAAGGGTGGGTTTCTCTCTGAATCTGTCACCTGCTAGAGTTCTGCATTAGTGGCAAATTGATTTCTTGGTGTAGTGAAGGCTCAGCCTGTGGAGATGTGGGCTCAAACCCAGAGGGGACTGCCATCTGTGGACACTCAATCGATGTGAGATGGGGAGTGGAGAGAAAGATTGACAGCATCAGAAATAACGAAATAGGGCAATAATATGAGCCATGTGATTTGGCTTAAACTGAAAAGTTACAGAGTAGATGGGTTCAATCTAGAGTCATTTGTTATGGGCTTTCCACAGTATGTCAAAATAATAAGTACTGTAAAACTCTACTCACCTGCCTGCTGAACATATTTGGATTCAAAACGTATAATATGTTACAGGATATCTGACAAGAGATTTCAACAGTTGGGACATACTGAAATAATTTTCTGCCTGAATGACCTTCACAAGGGTAGAGAATTTTGCTAATTACTATATACTGGTTCTAGTGACCTTCTTTTGTCAAAGAAAAGAATTAAAAGGAGAGATGTGGGTCCTTAAAACTCATTTTTAGCTCAGTGAAGGTCAGAACAAAGTGGCGGTGTCCCCTCCTAAGACTATCTATAATTTATACATTTGTAAAGTTACGTTTCAGTTTTAATACCCAAACCAATTTAGAGATGGATCTACTCACATGAGGCATGCAGATATATTCAGCCATGAGGAGTGCACATATTTAACCCTTGGATTGACAATAAATAAGACTTTACAATGGAAAAACATGTCACTGATATGTTTGGGATATACTAATGAGATCATGTTGAACACTCACAACACTGACAATTAATATGGCTGACAATATATTTGATCAAACTGTCAGTGTGTAATTTTCTTAAGTGATACTACTTTTAAATATTTCTTCAAAGACAACCTAAAAAATGTTTTCCCATCATCATTTTTGTAGAAGGGTATTAGATGAAAAACAGGATTTGTCGAATAACATTTGTATTTAGTTGAATTACATGGATTCACTTAAGATTGCTGTGAGTTCTGAGGTTCCATGATTTTGGTTCAACTAGCTAATTTATCACATACAAATACTCCTACTCAGTTTGGAACTCTTTTGTCAAATATTTATATTTACTTGTTTATAAGAACCACAGAGGAAAGGCGCTGAACAGCTGATGACTAAATAGCTGTAAATGGCTTTGTTCATCGTTTGAAAAATATTAAACCTCCAGTACAGGAATACATAATCATTAACTTAATTTCATTATATCATGTTTGTTCAAGGGTGAAAAAATGTCATAAAAAAGACAATGGACACAGGCAACATTTCTGTGGTTCTGAGATGTTAAATTGACACACTCAATTGAATGCATTTGAACTGTTTTTCAGTTCTTAAAAAAAACACTTAAAAAAGGTGAATTCATGCTAAACATAATTTTATCTCTTAAAATCCTGATTAAGCAATAATTATAAAATGACACAACCTATTGCAATTCTTCCATAATCAGATTTGTATGTATTTTTTATGAAATACATTTTTTTTTAATTATTCCCATAAAAATAAAGAAATTGGGCTCCTGATGTTTAGGACTATTAATAATACTTTACATTGCCGGATGTGTGTTTGTAGAATTAATAAAAAAATGTACATCTAGAGACATGACAAGAAGTCTCATTTAACTTCTATTTGACAGTCCAGGAAATGTCTGCATTGTCAATATGTGTAATCATACCCTCATTCTGCACTTTTTAATTAAAGTTGTTGGCTGTCATGCATCTACATTTTTCATGCATACACATTACATCTACAATTCATTATTGTTGTTTTCAAAGGGGTTATATATGAGGATAGGATTAGGATTGGGGGGTGGGGGAGTTGGGTTGGAATTGCCTCATTCTTTGTATTTTTTTCTTTTTCTTTTTTTTTAAACCCATGCTTGCAAATTGATATGCACTAAATTTCCACGCAAATACATTACAATTAGAAAAAATTAATAGTTACCTAATTGATGACAGAAGCAATATAAACTGAAACATCTCTTGTTGGGTTTGTATTTATATTTGCATGCATTTAACACTTTTTATGTCTATCCAGACTACTACTCTGACTAAAGCCCAATTTATACTTCTGCGTCGAACTTACACCGTAGCTACGCCGTAGGCTGTGCTTAGCGCGCGTACCCTTCGGCGTACCCTGACGTGCACCTCTCCAAAAATGTAACAACGCATCAATTCTACACGGACGCAAGCGCTGTGATTGGTCTGCTCAAACCGCTCCCTCGGGTTTCACATGCTCCCTCTGCGTGCGTCAACGCGGACAACGACGCAGAAGTATAAATTAAAACCAATGCGTAGTCTACGGCGTAGAGGCTCCGGCGTATATCCGACGCAGAAGTATAAATCAGCCTTTAGTCGTATTGGCTAGTGATGGTATTATGAAGTCCTATTGAAATATCTGATGAAACGACCACCCTTACTCAATGGAACTTCAGAGGTCTTTTGATAAAAATCCTCAGATTCTGACACAGGTCATTAGACTTCAGCTGGCTGGGATCAGACAAAGTGACCATAAGCCATCAGACTAATCTGCTGATAGTGATGTGAGAGGGTAGCCATTATGACATTCCCTTTCTCACTTCCATTCCACAGAAGATATATCACCAGTGTTTCCCATTAGCAGGGGCCATGAGCTCATTTCTGTATTCATGCTGTCATTCACCCTTCTTTCTCTCTGAGGTTAAAACAATTTGTACTTTCACTCAGAGCAGTTGAAGGCTTCTTATCCAGCATTTAATTGGAAATCAGTGGTATATTAGTGATGAGCCTGGCATGTATCTTTCTGTGCAAAAATTGTAGTATCATGATTTCAATACTGCTATAAATGTCATGTGTATATTATGTTTTGGATTTGTTACTGCCTTTGTTCCCCATGCTCTTGCTTTTCATTTTTTGTCAGTGATTCATTAGTTTCATTAGTTCCCTTTCAGTCGCTCACTGATTGGGATCACGCTTAGGGAGCCTGTCATCTTAGAGTATTGATAAACCGAGCCACTGCTCATTGCCGTGCAGGCTTTGCATCTAGCGCTCCACCCCGCAGCAGGGGTATAAATACGGAAGTAGATGCATGCACCAGTTGTCTTTCACTTCGGAGCCGATCGGTCTTCATGTCGATGTCTCTGAAGAGTGTTGTTATATTACAACAAGCGAGTGTGTAGGCGCTTCTTCAGGAAGTCTCTCCCGGTGCTGGTGGTTCTACAGCACGAGTGCAGCGGTGGTTGCAAGCCTTCCGAGCTTTCAACTGGTGTTTTAACAGCATCACAATTCTGTGTTTGTGTTTGTTTGTCTGACGGCCGGTTGAGGGTGAAGAAAGTGAGTGCTTCACTGGTGCAGGCTGCACCATCCCTGTCAGTGTTGCAGCGATCATTTCCCTGTGAGCTCCAGCACTGGTTAGAGTTTTCATTTCCTGAAAGAGCAACACGGGTGCGTTTGCATCTTTTTCAAGATGTCATTCCAACCGTGCGTTTCTGGATGTGGTCATTCCCTGTCCCCCTCTGACGGTCACAATTGTTGCATCATGTGTTTGGGCTTACAGCACAATGAAGCAGCTTTTGTGGATGGCTCATGTTCTCATTGCGGGAATATGACTGTCTCTGTGTTAAGATCGAGACTCGCCTTCGTCCGCGAAGGTGGAGTCCCCATTACCATGCCCCACACTAGGATGCCGTGTGGGATGGGTGATAGGAGGATAGTGATGGAATACCCACCCCTTAACCATTCCCTGTGGTCTCCTCACTCCTCCATCACACAGCAGCCGGTGGAGTCCCCTGTTGAGCGTGCTGGACCCTCTGTAATAGACCGACCAGCCGTTTCTTTTGAGGCCGTTCCAGAGGACAGGATGCCGACTGCAGCATCGGAGGGTGAGCTGGCCTCTGGAGACAATGACTCGGCTGCGTTATCTCCATCTGGGAGTGTAATGTTGCCCAGGCTAGACCCAGAAATGTCACCTCCGCTGAAAAGGGCCACCAATGCTGTTGTGCTCGAGTTTAATACTCCACTGTTTCCCGCTCAGTCTCGGTTGGATGATTGGTTTCTCGGGCGGGCCACGCTGGTTCTCAGCCCGCCGCCCCAGAGCCTTTCTTTCCCGAAGTGCATGGAGAGCTTACTAGGTCATGAATGGCTCATTTTACTGCCAAAAACAGCCTAGATAGGTCCTTCCCCCTCACCACACTTGACGGAGGAGCGGTGAATGGTTACGAGGCGATCCCTCCAGTAGAGGGGTCTGTCGCGGCACACCTGTGTCCGGTGGCTGCTGCCTCTTGGACGGGGGATCCTCATCTCCCCTCTCAAGTCAGTGAGTTCTCGTCCGTTCTTACGGGCAGAGCTTACAACACCTGTGGGCAAGCCGTTTCCTCTTTGCATGCCATGTCGTTGCTACAGGTCTATCAGGCCAAGACACTTATGGATATACACGAGGGTAGCCTAGACCGTGCGCTCATGAGTGAGCTCTGCACCGCAACCGACTTGCACACTTTCCTGCAAGAAGGGTTGGAGCGAGGGCTGTCTGCCTCCACCCTCAAAGTGTATGTTGCCTATGTTGCCACACATCATGATGCAGTGGATGGGAGATCCGTGGGAAAGCACGACCTGATCGTCAGGTTCCTGAGGGGACCGAGGAGACTGAATCCTCCTCGTGCCCCCTCGATACCCTCTTGGGACTTCTGGTTCTGGATCTCTGGTGCTGACCGCACTGCAGAAACCTACATTTGAGCCACTGCAGGCAGCTGTGTTAAAAATCCTGTTTTTAAAAACAGTTTTCCTGCTTGATTTGGCCTCCATCAAGAGAGTAGGGTACCTGCATGCATTTTTGGTCGACGAATCATGCCTGGAATTCGGGTCGGCTAACTCTAACATTATCCTGAGACCCTGGCCTGGATATGTGTCCAAGGTTCCTACTACTCCCTTTCAGGACCAGATGGTTAACCTGCAAGCGCTGCCACCGGAGGAGGCAGACCCAGCCCTGGCTTTTCTCTGTCCCGTCCGCTCTTTGCTCCTGTTGAGTTCCTCCACACCCCTTTGGCATTGGATGTGGTGGAGCGTCCGATGCTAGGCCTACCACTCGTATTCACTGGTGGAACTTGTGCTAGGCTTGGTCCATATGTTGTGATCCTTACGGCAATCCCATATGTGTATGCTTCCAAGGTACGGCTCCCTGCGGCGAGCCTGTGTCTTTCCCTTGGCAGAGCTTGCTCTGCCGTTGCTGGCTGGTTGAGTCTCCCCCCTGTTATAGGCTGGAGCCACCCCAGTGACATTCCATATGTTGTACTGCCCGGTAATCCACCCAGTCCATATGTGTATCTCAAAATGTTTCCTCCCTGCGGGCTGGATGTGGCTTCCGTAGCGTCCCAGTGTTATCCAAGTCTAAGTGGGTCTTGTGGAACAGCAGTGACTTCCCTGGCCTAAGCCCTATCTCAACTCCGCCTCAATAATGCAGGGGGATCAGGAGGCTTTTGTCTAGGCACTGGAAGGTGGCAGCACTAGTGGCGTTTCAATAGGGATCCCAATCAGTCATAACTTCGACTACGTAGAACGTTAGCGACTGAAAGGGAACTGTCGCCACTATTGCTGGACCAACGCTGACTCCGAGTTACACTCGGCTCCTCAGCGAAAAACAACTAGTGCGTGCATCCACTTCCGTATTTATACCCATGCCGAAGGGGTGGAGTGTGTGATGATTTCATGCACGTCAATGTGCATTGGCTCGTTTTAACAGTACTCGAAGATGACAGGCTCCCTGACGTGATCCCAATCAGTCGACATGTCGACTACATCTCTGGTCCCTCCTTCAGGGAACGAGGGTTACATACGTAACAGAGACATAAGGTTTCTCCTACTCCTGAGTTTTAAGGTCATATTTGTTTTGCCTTCTGTATTTTTGGTTTGTTAATAACAGTTGTAATTATATCCATCTCCTTCCTTCATCACCATCCTTTGACATGACAATACATACATATGTACATAAATACATCCAAATGATTATTAGGGAGAATGTTAATCCATTATTTGACTGTTAAAATTAGGCATATTGATTCTTAGATCGCACATAAAAATAGTAAGTCTTTATGGTTGTGTGCTAGGTTGGTAATAGCTAGAGAATGTGTTGAATGTTCACAGAAATTATCCATAATACATTGTCTTTTACTGGAAATGATTCTATTCAAAATATAATGGGATAATTGGAGAGAAAAGGCTCAAAAAAGGGAGAGTGGAATAGATGGGAAAGGAGAGAGAGGAATGAAACAAAAAGAAAAAAAAAATTATGGTCCTATTGCTTTGATTCAGAATTGACCTATGGTGGCAAAAAATTAATTCAGGCTTAATTTCTTGAATCTAAATTCTGCACCTGCTATGAAAACTCAATCTCATTCTGATTTCAAAGACTTAGGGGCCGTCCCAACAAGGGACATTCTTGTGTTCAAAAACATCTAGACACAGTGGAACAGAACAGAGTGAGAGATCTAAATGTGCATTACAAAATAAGGAAACAAATATATCTTTATTCAGTTTTCAGTATATGTATTATCTTAATTTCTATTGGCTTACAGGGATAATTTAGGATCAATTAATTTCTTAAATGTAATACAAATATTAGAATACAAATTAAACATTACATATCAATCATGTTTTTGATAAATTCCAATTTAAAAAAAAAAACTTATTTTTAAAACTACCACACATTTGATCCATAATTATCCCCCATATGCGCCATATACAACATTAAAGCTGATATTCTCCCCTTTTTAGTGATATATGAGACATGTATGGGAAAATTCTTAAAGTTTTGTAAAACAGGCCTATTTATTATGATTCGCTTGTCCAAAAAGCTAAAAGCATAAAAACATTGAAACGAATGGGGGTATCAGAAGAGCTTGATTGTAACAACAATTGTCATGTCAATTCAGTTGAATGATTTGTATAACTTTATTAGTAAAATGAAATATCAGTGAAAATATAATATCAGACTAATAGCTTGGGGTTCAATCACCAAAACGGGCTCCTCCTCATCATCATGTTGGTCACTGACTGAAAAAACAAGGAGAATTGTTTCAATTCAGAGCAAGAGACCTAAATGGAGACCTAAACTTGCAGGGGGAGGGGGGTTATCCATTTTAAATCCACATTTAAAATGGATAATGAAGCATTTTATATGAAGATATCAGACTGGATCTGATTAATTGAGGGGAGGGCATAGGGACAAGAAATAGGTATGGATATGGCCATGGGTTCAATTCAGAGTGTAATCAAACAAATACATCATGTCATAAACGTAATTAATTTAAACTGACTCAATCCCAATCAACAAATGTAATAAACATTTAAATCATCTATTTTTGCATCACAGGATGAATTCTGTGTCAGCATTACATTGGCTGAACACTGACAGTAGGCCTATGTTACATATTCAGCATAAAAAAAAGTGACAAAAACTTACCGTCAAATTCGTCAGTTTCTTCAAAGAATGTGTCCTGTTCATCATCACCATCATCCTCCAGAAAATAATCCGCTATAAAACCTGACCTGATTGCCGCTTGTGCGGATTGATATTAAGGTCTGTTCACTCTTTCTAATAGAAATAAGTAGAAAAGAAGTTCCTAAACTGAATGATATAAGAATCAGCAGGTGTTGTTGCGCCGAAAAATAACCCCAGAGACGATTGAAATGTATAGAAAGCCCACGTCCGGTATTTTTTTTTTTTTGTGCAAAAGTATAACGTAGTGTCAATAAAATCATTGATTTTAGTATTTATCATGTTATAATGTGAGTATTGCATCTCAAAACCCTTGGTATAATCTATCATTTACAGCAATAAACACACATGACCCATTTTTGTCATTTTTATGGCTATGACTACTTTGACGCTCTTTTACTCATAATTAGATTCTGCGACTTTAGCCGGGGGTTCACAGGCGGGGTCACATATATGACAAGCCATGGCATAAGCAGGACATTGAGTTCTTCAAAGATTTTACAATGTGAGCTCTGAGTAAGGTCAAGCAAAGACCCTCAGATTTGGACACTTTCAACCAAGTGCATGTGTAAAGCGGTCTGGAAATAATTTTTAACGGGCCATTTCCTTTCTAAATATTTAATTATGACTTATTGTGTCCTCTACTTTTCCTAAAATCAATAAAGGACATTTATCTTCTTGGAGGTTTGACAGCTTCTCAGACATGTGTGACACTGTAAGTAAGAGATGCTGTTGGTGCTGTGGTTTGTGGGGTGATTGGGGGTGGGGGTCTGTTTTTGTGTTCTTTGTCCTCTGCTTTGCTTTGATTTCAGATGGTTTAGTTTAAAGAACCCCTGCATGGGCACAAATGGTCACACTATTTAATATGCTGACATATAAGAGGAATGACTTTATTTTAGCACTTTACACAAACAACTGAAATGGTTTTCACTGTAAAGAATAAGGATGATCGATAGCAGGCGGCCCATCTTGAACCATTTGCTATGTGTTTGATCTGACTCCAGTGCTCATTATTTAATCCTTTCCAGGTGTCCAGTTTGCACACAGACTTTTGCAGAGTAGCGATCCACAGTGTCCCTAGGAAAAAAGAGAGTGAACTTTTTAACTGTTTTGCTTTGTGGCATTCCATTTGCTTCTAGCGCTGGCAGGGAATGGGTGGATGACACTCTTCACCTCCGGAAATGTCTTTGTTTTCTTACTTGGCAAGGATGGACTTACACGCAATTTTGACAAATTACACTAAAGCCGAAAATGGTAAATGGTAAAACCACAGAATTTCTTTTTAGTTAATTATTGGATGTGACCTATTATAGCTCAGGGGAATTCCTACTGAAATTAATATTATTCCATTTAT
This sequence comes from Siphateles boraxobius, assembly GCF_051911475.1. Classification (NCBI taxonomy): domain Eukaryota; kingdom Metazoa; phylum Chordata; class Actinopteri; order Cypriniformes; family Leuciscidae; genus Siphateles; species Siphateles boraxobius. The sequence goes on along the minus strand of NW_027508734.1, from coordinate 33,380,643 downwards.
TTATTTATTTGACAGACACTTTTATCCAGAGCGACTAACTTTGTATTGCGTCCAAGATACATATTTCTCAATTCTCGTTTTCCCTAGGAATCGAACCCATGCATGACCTGGCATTATTAGTGCCGTGCTCTACTGATTGAGCTACAGGAATGCTCCGATGTTATGCATTACCTGCAACTGCTTTCATTGAATAATATATCAATCCTAAAATTAGTCAAATTGAAAAATAAATTATAAAGAGAATCAGAATGAAAATTGCATTATGATACACCATTGACTGACATACATTGCTATAAAATATACTGTATCCACATCTGTTTCAGACCCACTATGTTAGAGCTGTAGCTTGATAAAGAGCATTAAAACACGTCTATGCCCTCAGGAAGTGACCTGTCAGAAGGAATAATGGCTGCTTATTTCAAGGAAGGAATATTTCAGCTTCTCCAGAAAAAAAATATTGTTATTTGTCACCTGTGCTCCTCCGTGGCTTCTCTACAACTCCTACATTAACTTAGCCAAGTCTCTTTACACTTGCAATGATTTGACTTCAAACAAAGAAAGAACTGGCTCCAGTTGTCCCTCGCTCTACACACTTTATGTACTGAAGCGCAGTTCAGCGTCTACGACAACTCGAGGCATCGCACACCGGACGTGCACTTTCTTAGTTTATGGCCAGCAATAATGTTATGTTTAAGGACATTATGCAATTAAGACAATGTCTTTACAATGTTATGATTGTACTGTACAATAAAATACAGTCGTTGCTGAGTCTGCAGTCTGAACACTTTACCTCAGGGCATCCGTTAACTGAATTAATTGAGAATCTCACATGAAAATCCGATAACATCAGCAATTTTCATCCACGCAGCTGATTTCTGTAAATTAATGTAAAACTAAATGTATCTTGCAGCACAGGGTAAAGTCAGTATATAAATTTACAACGATTTGAGACAAATATAATGTAAATTTAATATAAAGCTATGTAAATGGTGCTCTGTGGCGCGGCAGGATTTTGAACAAGGTTCTGAGCTGTAGCTTGGCGCCATGGACAGACGCTGAATGGCGCTGTACACTCTTAAAAAATGTGTTCGAATTTCAAAGACGTGGTGCTGCGCTTCTCATCCAGTGTGCGACCCCCTTAACAGTTTCATTTGTTTTTCCTTGTCCACTTCTGTGCATAAATCAAACCATCCCTGAACAAGTCATCAGATCTGTAATATGGCAAATCCTGTAAACACATGCAGTGATCACTGCATATTGTACATCAATAAAGAATTGCCTCTTATTACAAATGTAATAGATAATTTGGGTAATCAGAAGTGGCTCGTCTCGTTTTAGGATGATAATGGGATGGGTGGGGATGGCAATATTGTGAGCTGTCAGCTCTGATGGATGGCAAGGTTCGCTGTCAATATTTCCACATGACAAAAGATGAATGATGCATTTAGCTATAGATAAACTATTAGCCTCTGATCTTTGGTGTTTGCAGTGACAGCAGGGCTAATTTAATGCCTAAAAAATAAGTTATTGAGGATAAAACAAAGCCTCCGAGGACCAATGGACCAAGGTTGAGGGTATTACATTACTTCATTAAATATATGGCAGCAGCATTTTATGAACAGAACAAAGCAAAAGAAAGGGATCGTCATCCCGCGGTTCAATTGCAATCATCAAGTATTCATGCACAGCCTGTACTTAGATCAAACAATGTTGAGCTTTATATCTTCCGGAAAACAACTTATATATATTATTCAACGGGAATAAACTAAGCTGTCCTGTTTATCAGTTAGCTGTGATTAGCTGGGTCCATAAAATTCTTCATTCAAGTGAATCTGCATGATTTGTGACGAGGATTTGGCTGGCTGGATTTGGACAAGGCTATAAGCACCTATTTAGCTTTAAATGGAGACAAACAGGCTTTAGCACAGTATCAAGCAATTCCCTGTCTTACTGCACAGAGTACTAACTTCAACCCAACCCCCAGAACCAGGCTTGAGGTAAATTACACAAAAAGATTAAAAAAAATAATTATATAAAACAAACAATGTGTAAAATAAGAGTTTGTTTTAAAGTGACACAATGATTATAAATCCAGTCACGTGAACATGATCATAATTTTCCTCTGCTTTTAAAAGGGAGCCTATTAATAAGCTGATAAATCCTACATTAATTGAAACTGAAATTATTTTCAGTCGTGGCATTTGGAAAAAAAAAAAATTCTTATTGCTGAGCCTTTCAATTCTCTTCATGTGCTGATTTGTGGAGATGAATAATAACAGACTCATTGAATGCAGCAATGGACTATTACTCCTTATTATTGAAAGATAATATTTAGCTTACCTTACAAGTGACACCCAATTCCAGACATGATCACAACTGCAAGCTAAAACCATTTTCTGTGTGTTGTGTAATAAAACAATAAAGATAATAAAAAACAAAAAAACTGCACACTGCATTTTACTAATATACTTACAGGGATAGTGTTTGAAAATACAGTTATTTCAACATCAATATTTTTTTTTTTCATAGCACATCAACATCCTAAAACTCGCCAGTGTAATTTGTTTCTCAACACTGCACAGTGAAAGCACTCGGCCAATATTTAATCGACATATTTGGTGTGGAGGGACCCTGGTGCAATAATGGCAACATAATGCATGCACCATGTTCTAAGGGCTCAAGGCACCAGCCATATGCCAGCCTTTATCTCAGGAGTGAGGCAGAGAGAGTGTGATCGATAGGGCATCTTTCACTCAGGGGAAATAAGTACCTTTGGTTTCCTACTGGAGCTACCGTGCATTGAAAATCATGCTGAAGTCCATAACTTCCCTCACATCATACCCCCACACCCCCCATGCAAGAGCAGTGTCAAAATATACAGGATTCCCTGATCACTCGTAATTGCCATCCTGACCTAATTAGTTGAGATGACTAGTCCATCTCACTGGATGTATTCACTTATGGACCTTCTCTATATTTGCATGAAATCATGTGAAGATGAGCTGAATTTCGCTTTTCTGGGTTTTTCTTTACAAACTCTGGTTTGAACTGGAATTTGATCACCACATAGTGACCTTTCAGTTATAAAGGTTCACTTAACAAAAAAAAAACACAAAAAAAACTTAAAGTTCACCACCCCAAAAAAATGAAAATTATGTTATAATTTACAAATTTACTAATCATCATGTCATTCTGTTAGTAGTCAGTTAGTTAGTTACTTAGTCAGTCCGTTCATTTGTTCTTTCTTTTATTCGTTAGTTCCTTCATTAGTTAATTAGTTCATTCGTTCATACAATGAAAGTCAATTGGGTCCAGTGTTGTTCTCGACAACCACTGACTCTATTATATTGATAAAGACAATTCGTGAGCTTAGAATTATACAGTTCTATCACCGTTTAGGGTAGTTCTGAGATATTGAGCATCAAAGTTTTTAAATCCCTGCTGTTTTGTGAGATGGAACCTTTTTATTTTATTAATAACTACTAACAAAATATTTTTTTTACAAAAATAACACCAGACAGACATTAATAAACACCTAATGGATAAGATTATGTCAAAAACTCAATTTCGACCAAAAGTGGAGATAGAACCATATAATTCTAAGCTCACGAATTCTTTAAAACATTTTATTTTGTGTTCTGCAGAAGAAAGATATGTAAGTAAATGATGAGAGCATCATACTTCAGTAGAAGTAACATGCTGTCGGAAGCAACACGTCTTTAAATTGGTCAAAACATTAAAGTGGTCACTATAGTGTTTAACTTGTCTAACTTGACACAACATTTGTTTTAGATGTGTGCAAACTAAGCATTTGCCCAGAGGACAAAGGTATGGCCCCGCAGAGCTTTCGGAAACTCAGGCGGCACAATGCCTAATTTACATTACAAGGACGCAGCTCACCCCAGGCCAGAAAGATGGCAGAGTTGTGCTCCACACCCACACTGTTCTGATGAATAAATTATATTTCTCCACCTCACATCTGAATGATCAGAGTGTAAATTCTTCAGGACTTAAATAGCCACGTAATGGAGCAACGCATCTTACAGTAAGTATTTCTCTGTCAAGGGAAAGGGTTGGGTCAGTTTGATAACAATAGTGGGAGGTTTGGGAAATCAGCGAAAGTGATCCTTAAGGTTTCCCCCTTAAGGCCTCACTAAAAGTAAGACATGTCTCTTGAGTGTAAAATAAAATTATGTGTATAAAAATGGAAATGGTGGAGGTGAGAAGTAAGAGTTTGTTGGACTTTTAAGCATTGTGGGGAAAAAAAGCCTTCAGACACTTTGCCTCGAAATGTGTCAATATATAGGTCTCATGTTATTTCATGCATTTTTACATTGTATGCTTAAATAATAATAATAAAAAAAAAACCTTTTCACTTACAGTTGAGTTAGTGTTTCAAGCGATTCATTTCAAAGTTAATTTATGATTTGACATGACTGAAATAATCTGAGTGGGTGAATATTTACTCTCAACTACACTCTGAGGACATAATGTGAGCATTATATGGGAATTTTCTCAGAGACGTGGTCATGCCAATGCCTTTTTTGTGGTGACTTTTTTAACTTTTCCAATCGCAGAACAAAAATGAAGGCTTAATTAATTCATTGGCAAGATATTACTCACAATAAAGCACTTCAAAGTTATAACAAATGGTCTACAGCCAAGAGTGTAATAAAGTTTTGTAAAAAATTGTGTGTGTGTGTATATATATATATATAATATAATTATATTATATATATTATATTATATATATTATAACCTATATATTATAGGTTCCCTATCGGTCAGTCACTACAACGTAGGTCATGACTGACCAATAGGAATCTCGCTAGAGAGGCCAATCTACTTCGAGTGAAACTAAAACAAGCCAATACACATTGGCGTGCAATCATTTGCATCAGCTGCGCGCCCTCGTTAGCGCGGGTATAAACGAGCAGCTGGTGCGATTGCACACTAGCTTTTTGCTTCGGAGCCAAGCACTTCGTATGCTGAACAGAGTGAATTTGAAAGCAAGCCTCTTCTGGATCTCTCCACTTTGGTGCGGGCGTGACGGCACAACAGCGCGAGCGGTCTTTTTCTCTTCTCTCTCTCTCTTCTTTGTTTGTTGTTTTAAAACTGAGCAAACAAAAAAGCTGTTTTCACGGCTGGTAAGGTGCGCGGTTAAAGCGCTCAACGGCCGTTTTTACGGCTGGTAAGGTGCGCGATTAAAGCGCTCAACGGCCGTTTTTACGGCTGGTAAGACCAGCGGGAGAGAATCGCGCACAGACAGGTGCACATTCCTGTCTGTGTTCGCTGTGACCGTTCCCCTGCGTGCTTCAGCACCAAGGAGAGCAGTCTCTAAAAGAGCTTACACAGATAGTTTGCGTCTTTTTCAAGATGACATTCTATCTGTGTGTTTCTGGATGCGGTCGTTACCTGGGGTCGCGGGATGGTCACGATCGCTGCCTTGTGTGTCTGGGCCTCGAACACGCACAGGCAGCGTTCGTGGATGAGTCATGTACCCATTGTGGGAAGATGACCATCTCGGAGCTGAGGTCGAGACTCACGTTCCTGCAAAGGGGCGGAGTCCCCGTGCCTGCACCTCGTTCCAACCCCCCTTCGCGGGTTGCTTCGGGCAGTGACACGGGTGACCTGAGGATTACAGTGAGCGCGCTTCCTTCGGGGAACCAACCCCCTAGGAACCCTCACTCCTCTCATGCTCCGCAACCAGTTGAGCTGCCAACGGAACGTTCTGGACCGTCCTCGAGATGTGTACCGGTCGTTTCGTTCGGCGCTCCCTGCGACGACCAGATGTCGATCGCTGCATCGGAGGGTGGGTCAGACCTCTCCGCGGACGACGGCTCGGAGCCGCTGCCTCCTTCAGGTGTGCCAGCGGTGCCCGAGTCGGACCCGGAGATGATGGCCATGCTTTCCCGGGCCGCCAACAGGATCGGGCTCGTGTGGAACCCTCCACCGTGTCCCGAGCCCTCGAGGTTGGACGATTGGTATCTCGGGGTGGCGCGCGCTGGTTCTCAGCAACCCACCCCAGTGCCTTTCTTCCCGGAGGTGCATGAGGAGCTCACAGGGACGTGGACGGCACCTTTTACTGCCAGAAACCGTCTCGGTGGATCCTCCTCCCTCACCACCCTTGATGGCGGGGCAGCTAAGGGATACACGCGTATCCCGCCAGTGGAACGGGCCGTTGCTATGCAACTGTGCCCTAACTCCACTTGGCGTGGAGAACCGTGTCTTCCTTCCCGGGCTTGTAAGTACTCGTCGGACCTGACCGGCAAGGCTTACAAGGCCTGTGGGGAAGCTGCCTCTGCCATGCACCCCATGGCGTTGTTGCAGGTTCATCAGGCCAAGGCACTGAAGGACCTGCACGAGGGTGGTCATGATCCACAAGTTCTCCAAGAACTTCGTGCCGCAACTGACCTCGCGCTCCGTGCGACGAAGGTCACTGCGCGGTCAGTGGGTCGTGCGATGTCCACACTGGTGGTCCAGGAACGCCACCTCTGGCTGTGTCTGGCTGACATGCGGGAGACCGACAAGATCAGGTTCCTTAACTCCCCCGTGTCCCAGACCGGCCTCTTCGGCGACGCGGTCGAGAACTTCGCCCAGCAGTTCTCGGCTGTACAGAAGCAGACTGAGGCCATTAGACACATCTTGCCGCGGCGGTCAGCTGCTGCCTCCACCCCACCGCCCGCGGCTCCTCGGTCTGCTCGTCGCCGTGGGCGTCCGCCTGCGTCTGCCCCTGCTCCCGCGCCGCAGCAGCAGCCTCCATCCAAGCGGCACCGTGGAGCCAGTCGCAGGCAGGGCGCCCCGCCCGTCCAGGCCCCCGCCAAGAGGGGCGGCAAAGCCAAAGGTAAGCGGCCCTAGGACGGGCGACCCAGAGGTGGAAGGGACTGCTCTCCAGGAGACGATGACTGCATCGCTCCCTCCCCCGGAAGAGGGCCGGGTGGAAAATCCTTTGTTTCGTTTTGTTTGTGTTCCGCCGCTGGCCTTAAAACCAGCGGTACCCAAATTTTCAATAAAAGAGCAGTTTCTATCATCTCTGGGTCCGAAGAGGGCCCGGAGAGTAGTGGGGGGTCAGAATCCTCACCACTCTCATCCGCCTCTTCTATCGCCAGCCGGCAGCTGCGTACGGTCCGAGAACGCCATCGAGCCGCCTCCCGCACCTCCTGCCCCGTGGAACCAGGTAAGTGCTGCACAGCACACTCAGACCCCGCTACGGGCCGCCTCCCAGAGAGAGCCTCCCGAGCTGCGTCCCTGTGTTCCACCTCGCTGCCCCACTCCGGGTACGCCTACGGTCCCTTTGGTCCCGCTTGTACGGTCTCTGCGAGCCTGGTTAGCGCTCCCCAGGCCGTCTCGCTGGCTCATTCGAACCATCAGGCTCGGCTATGCGATTCAGTTCGCCCGGCGTCCCCCCAAGTTTCGGGCCATCCACTCCACTACAGTGAGAGCAGCCGATGCCCATGTCTTGCGTGCGGAGATCGCAGTCCTACTGGCGAAGGATGCGATAGAGCCGGTCCCTCCAGCCGATATGAGGTCAGGGCACTACAGTCCCTACTTCATTGTACCCAAGAAAGGTGGTGGGTTACGACCGATCTTGGATCTGCGAGTTTTGAATCGTAGCCTCCACAAGCTACCGTTCAAAATGCTCACGCAGAGACGCATTTTCGAATGTATCCGTCCCCAAGATTGGTTTGCAGCGATCGACCTGAAGGACGCGTACTTTCATGTCTCGATTCTTCCTCGACACAGGCCATTTCTGCGCTTTGCGTTCGAGGGTCGAGCATATCAGTACAAAGTCCTACCCTTCGGGCTGTCCCTGTCCCCCCGTGTCTTCACGAAAGTCACGGAGGGGGCCCTTGTTCCCATGAGAGAACAGGGCGTTCGCATCCTCAACTATCTCGACGACTGGCTCATACTAGCACACTCTCGAGATCAGCTATGCGAACACAGGGACCTAGTGCTCAGGCACCTCAGCCAGTTGGGTCTTCAGGTCAACTGGGAAAAGAGCAAACTCTCCCCTGTGCAGAGGATCTCTTTTCTCGGTATGGAGTTGGATTCGGTCGCCCAGACAGCGCGCCTCACAGAGCAGCGTGCTCAGTCGGTGCTGAACTGCTTGAACACGTTCAAGGGCAGGACAGCGGTCCCACTGAAACTCTTTCAGAGGCTCCTGGGGCATATGGCAGCAGCATCAGCGGTAACCCCGCTCGGCCTGCTACATATGAGACCGCTTCAGCACTGGCTTCACGGCCGAGTCCCGAGATGGGCGTGGCGTCATGGCACTCACCGGGTGGCAATCACACCGGCGTGCCGCCAGACCTTCAGCCCGTGGTCAGACCCCTCGTTCCTGCGGGCAGGAGTCCCCTTGGAACAGGTGTCCAGGCATGCTGTGGTATTCACAGATACCTCTGCCACCGGCTGGGGTGCCACGTACAACGGGCATGCAGTGTCAGGGGTGTGGACGGACCCTCAACTGCGTTGGCACATCAACTGCCTCGAGTTGCTAGCAGTACATCTCGCCCTGACCCGCTTGAAAAGACGGCTACAGGGCAGGGACGTGCTGGTCCGTACGGACAACACTGCGACCGTTGCGTACATCAACCGACAAGGTGGTCTACGCTCCCGTCGCATGTCGCAACTCGCCTGTCATCTCCTCCTCTGGAGTCAGAAGCATCTGAGGTCGCTTCGAGCCATGTATGTCCCCGGCTTGCTCAACCGTGTGGCCGACGAGCTATCACGAGCTGTGCTCCCGGGAGAATGGCGACTCCACCCCCAGGCGGTTCAGCTGATCTGGAGAGAGTTCGGGGAGGCTCAGGTAGACCTGTTTGCCTCCTCAGAGACCTCCCACTGCCAGCTGTTTTACTCCCTGACCGAGGGAACACTCGGCACGGACGCACTGACACACAGCTGGCCCCGGGGCCTTCGCAAATATGCGTTTCCCCCAGTGAGCCTACTTGCGCAGACTCTGTGCAAAGTCAGGGAGGACGAGGAGCAGGTCCTTCTGGTGGCTCCCTATTGGCCCACCCGGACTTGGTTCCCAGAACTCATGCTCCTTGTGACAGTCCCTCCCTGGCCCATTCCTCTGAGGAAGGACCTTCTGACTCAGAGACGGGGCACCCTATGGCACCCGCGTCCAGACCTCTGGAAACTCCATGTCTGGTCCCTGGACGGGACGCGGAGGTTTTAGGTGACTTACCCCCTGAGGTACTTAACACCATCACTTCAGCACGGGCGCCGTCCACGAGACGTGTTTACGCCCTGAAGTGGAACCTGTTCGTCAAGTGGTGTTCTTCTCGCCGAGAAGACCCCCGAAGATGTCCGATAGGGTCTGTGCTTTCCTTCTTGCAGCAGGGGTTGGAGCGTAGACTGTCTCCCTCCACCCTCAAAGTACATGCTGCCGCTATTTCAGCTTATCACGACCACATAGATGGCAAATCAGTGGGAAAGCACGACCTGGTCGTCAGGTTTCTTAGGGGGGCGAGACGATTAAATCCTCCTCGACCCCCCTCCATACCCTCTTGGGATCTTCCCTGGTGCTTCGAGCACTTCAGGATGTTCCCTTTGAGCCTCTGCAGTCAGTAGACTTAAAGCTTCTTTCCATGAAGACTTTGCTGCTGGTTGCACTGGCCTCTGTCAAGAGGGTAGGAGACCTGCACGCATTTTCGGTCGACGAATCGTGCCTAGAGTTCGGGCCGGGTGGCAGCCACGTGGTACTAAGACCCCGGCCTGGCTATGTGCCCAAGGTTCCTACCACTCCCTTCAAAGACCAGGTAGTGAACCTGCAAGCGCTGCCTTTGGAGGAGGCAGACCCAGCCCTGGCTTTGCTCTGTCCCGTTCGCGCTCTGCGTATGTACGTGGACAGAACTCAAAGCGTCAGGACCTCAGACCAGCTCTTTGTCTGTTACGGAGGCCAGCAGAAGGGAAAGGCTGTCTCCAAGCAGAGGATGGCCCACTGGATAGTGGATGCCATCGCCTTGGCTTACCAAGCACAAGGCGTGCCCTGCCCGCTCAGGTTGCATGCACACTCCACGAGAGGCGTTGCATCCTCCTGGGCGCTGGCACGTGGCTCCTCGCTAACAGATATCTGTAGAGCTGCGGGCTGGGCGACACCTAACACGTTCGCTAGATACTATAGCCTACGTGTAGAGCCGGTGTCCTCCCGTGTTCTCACCCTAGACGGGTAGAAGCACTGAGAGGTCTGGCTCTGTCGGCTTGCTGCACCCTACTGTGCACCCTTATTGCTCCAGAGTAAAACCTGTTGAGTCCTCCAAAACCCCTCGGCCCGGACTTGGCGGAGCGTCCGGCGCCAGGCCCTTATCCGCTGAATCCTTGAGAACCGGATCTGGGCTGGGTTCCATTTGTGTGACCCTACGGGGATCCCATATGTGTATATTCCACGGCTGCTCCTATCGGAAGCCCGTGTCTTTCCCTTGGGCTAAGTCACCCTTTATTTCATATGCAGTACAGCCTTCGGCTAGTCCATATGCATTTCCACATAACTCTTTGAAGAAGTGGCTTCCGCAGCGTTCCTTCCTAAACAGAAAGGGCACGCTTTCCCAGTGTTATCCAATATCTCACTGTATGGGTTATTACGGAACAACAGTGTCAGACTCACTCTGTGTAAGCCTCCGCCTATCGTCCTTCCAGGCAAGAAGGTGTAGAGGCTTGCACGGGGGTGCTGGATGGGGTGCAGCGGCTGTGGCGCTTTGGTAGGGATTCCTATTGGTCAGTCATGACCTACGTTGTAGTGACTGACCGATAGGGAACGTCTCGGTTACATATGGTAACCCTCGTTCCCTGAGGGAGGGAACGGAGACGTAGGTCCCGTCGCCACATCCGCTGCCGCCCGCCGGGGCGGCTAGCTTCTCAGGCTTGGCTCCTCAGCAAAAAACTAGTGTGCAATCGCACCAGCTGCTCGTTTATACCCGCGCTAACGAGGGCGCGCAGCTGATGCAAATGATTGCACGCCAATGTGTATTGGCTTGTTTTAGTTTCACTCGAAGTAGATTGGCCTCTCTAGCGAGATTCCTATTGGTCAGTCATGACCTACGTCTCCGTTCCCTCCCTCAGGGAACGAGGGTTACCATATGTAACCGAGACGTTTCCCGGACAGGGTTAAAATTAAGACAGGAGTAATCCTTAATCTAGAATGGATGATATTCGTGTTAAAAAAATGTTTTTCTGAAACAAAGATTAAGTACGGATTACTAACACCTGGACTATGGAGTCCTGAGCTAAAATAAACGAGAATAATTTAAAACCATATATGCTAATCTGAATTAGCATTACAGAGGTTGCCTATAAAACATGTAATGAACAAAGAAAGCTTACAATCACATGGAACCGAGTAGCAAATCCAAGGAAAAAAATGACAAAACAAGGGAAAATTATTTTAAAGCAAGCTAGATAAAATTCACACACCAAATGTGGAATAAAATAAAAGGAATGTCTGGAAGTCTGTTTGTAATGAAAAAAATAAATAAAATACATAAATCTATTCAGATTTATATTTATATATATTCAGATTTGTAACTATTCACAACACTTATTACTATATATGTAGATTTACATTGAAATGTTCTTACAATGTATGTGTGTATATATATATATATATATATATATATATATATATATATATATATATATATATACCACCATAGTATGTATATACATTCACTAAACATAATTCACTAAACAGTTTTTTGCTGTATTCAGTGCAAAACCCAGAAAATTGCATTTAGCACAATTGTGGGGGGCATGTTTGTTGCATTTCCTGATTTGCACAATTCCTTTAGTGAATCTGTTACTGAAACAATACAGACAGCATGTGCAAATGAATTCCTCCCTACATAAACTACTTTTTCACATGTTCACTTGTTTTACCAATTACTGAGCTGTTTTGAATATATTCTTGGAATTGAACTGGCCTAATTTTATTGTCAGTCTCCCAGGTCATCGAACTGTTAGTTCCCTGAAGTCCAGTATGTTATTGAAAACAAATCTCAAGAAAATACCCCGGAGAAAGGGCTATAGAGGTCAAAGCTTCACATCACTGTCCTCTATAAAATATAGCTGCTCCGTAATCGTCAAGTGGATAAACAACACCTTCTGTTTCTGAGAGATTTTACTTTACATTGAATCCAGTTACCTTACTATTTTCTGTCAGCAATTTATTGATAGAGTACACCTAAGACACAGAACGTGTTTTTTTGTGTTCCACTGTGCTGATTTTAATTGTCTTTCTATGTAAACATGTCCTTTTGAATTGTTTGTGTCTTACTCATGAGCGCTTGCGTTTTGAAGATGTTTTAAGTGAAACAAAGCTTTTAAAAACACATCTCACGTTCTTTTCCATTCGTCCATTTTTGTTTTCTTTCTAAACAAACAAAGACACGCTCTGTGGCAAATGGTCTTAAATATCTTTTGCGGTCGCAATAAATCAAAATGATCAAAACGGATTATGATTAGATTATAAAACAGATAATTAAATTCTCAAGGACCCTATATTGCTCAGTACTAAGACTCTTACCAGGTGTCATCCATCCAAATCTGCGCACTGCAGTGTAGATCACTTCCTCGACACAAATGAGCACATAAAGTGTATGCCTATGATCAGTGTTTTGCCTGAACGCGTTCATTGAACACTAGTTCATGAACTCGTTCATATTTTGGGCGAACGTGAACTGACCGTACTGTATTACTGTCTGATGAATGTTACTGTTAACTCGTTCATTCTGGTGTCTGTGAACGGCACGCTCTCTCAGTTTAACTTCGTTCAATAGGATGTCAGATTTCTATAGAGCCTTCAGGGCGAAAACCCGGCTAAAACACACCGTAAACAGGCCTTAATATGTAGTGGAAAAAACACCCAATCTGGCAACACCAGCCACCAGTGTCACACCGCCGTATGCGTCATCAAAACAAAAAGCAGCAAGGAGGTGTCGTATGATCGTTTAAACGAGTTTTACGACAAGGTCGGTGAGGATTGGGAAAAATAAGTATGAACTATGAGCTGAACAAGTTCATTTTAAAATTTGTGAACTGAACTTTGAACTAGTTCATGTAGAAAGTGAACTTTCCCAACACTGCAATGATCTTTACAAAACCCTGATAATGTAATAAAGTACAGCATGACAAAGAGCACAGTGTCTTCATCATCCCAACCAACAGTTAGGTATTCGGGTTCGGGGTTAGTTTCAACCCGTAGTTGCAAAGCTACTTATAGTCAGTAGAATGTCTGTCTGGAGAGCATCAAAATAAAGTGTTAGTAGATATTGAGCAGACGGTCTAATACTCTAATGAGAGTTAGTTGACAAGTAGTTGCAAATGTATGTATAATTAGTAGAATATGTCTAAAGCGGACCATCAAAATAAGAGTATTAATGTATTTAAAATTTTTGAGCTTTTGATATTGGGCTCAAACACCCCCTGTGATTTACATTAACATACTGTTCTGTAATGTATATAGAAGTGTCACTTCCAGGGCAAAGTAGCAGGCATGTTTAAACAAAGTTCAACCCCAATACCTGAACCAGCTAACCAGGTCTGTTGAACCAGGTTAGATAGGAAGGTTGTAGGAAGGTGGACCTCCAGGAGTGGGATTAGACACCTCTGGTATTATACTGTAGATGTATAATGGGCCAAACCCTGATGTAAATATGCTCTGTAGTTTTATCTTTAGTATGGTAAATAGTTTTTAGAAGAGATGGCTCTTGCTACTGTGCCCTTTCTGTTGTCTGCAAGGTCGCAATAATTATGTATCACAAGGGATTGTTATTATTCATATTTGCTGCCATGAAAAATTGCTTCAGAACCACTTTTCGACCGAATGCAACGAGCGGCACAAATGAATAAGTGCCTATCATCCCTACCATCGTCAAACACTCCAAAGGATCCTCTGCCTATCTTCACCCAAAAGAAGGTCAACATATAATAATTGTGCACTCCAAAAGGCCTGTTTTATTCATTTGTTTAGTCTGAAATCTGAAAGTTAAGGGTGCATGGCATTTGAGTTAAAACAATAAGTGGTAGATTTATTGAAAGCTTCATGGACTTTACTGCTCGAATAACAGTCACTGAAGTAGAGACATTGTGAGCAGTAAACTGAAGCACATTATTGTGCTGATTTTTAGAAGCCCTTGATAGGGAGCACTTCTTTAGGTGGACAAAAGCCTGCCATCAGTGAGCAATGCTAACTGCCTGAAGGCTTCTCACTAAGACACAGCAGCATTATACTAAGTCTGAACAGAAGAGAAAGGAGACCGAGAACAGATTACAATTCTGCTCTGCAGCTGCGCAGAATTAATGCACTTGCGATTGGTTTCAGTTGAGTCAAAGAAGAAAGCCCTTCACCAGGGCTTTGCTCGTATTTCATGTTGTCTCCCTTTGTGGCTGACATCAGTGAAAATTAATGTATTCAGAAATGTCCTGAGTGCTTAGCAAGTGATTGATAAGATGATGTTAAATGCTACTCAGGGAACAACTGTAATCCCAATCAAGTAACTTTTATTCCCTCTCTTTTCTGCCCCTCTTTTAAGGGATTAAATTGACGTTATTTATTCGCAATGCATTTCAGTTACCACATTGGCTGGTGATAATTCTGCATTAGCAATCCCGCAGTTTATTCCATTTGTGGTCAGACCGGTCTAAATGTGTAAACATGAGGCTGTGTTCTGTGTTCAGAATGTCAATCAGATTTGTTTACAGCCTGGTGTTAATTGCATGCACACTGTAAAAGTTGTTTTGTGGTGAGTAAATCAGGGGCAGCAGCTCGATCCTGGCTTGTTTTGATACCTGTGTGTTTGGGTCGTATTGATTGCTAGGTCAGCTTTTAGCAGTGGGAAGATAAATGACCGTGAGTATCATTCAGGTGTTTTAGTCACTGACATGAATGATGCAGATTTTCGTTGATCAATACTAACCCTATGTGTTTCTGCCCTATGACCCTGTCAATAACAATTGCATTTTAAAAATGACCCACACTGGCAGATAATGGATCATAGTTCAAGATATAGAGCTCAAAAGAACGACCTACTGTATGTCTAAGTACGAAAACGAAATAAGTTATGCTTTCCATGCCTGTGAGGATAACAGGGACATAAATGCGAGTTGTTTTGAAGGCTCTCTAAAAATCATTCTCATGCAGACTCTCAGCTTTGAGTGTGGACAGGTGTGAGCGTGACCTCTGCTCTCATGTTTAAAACACAAGAGCTCTCCTCTGCACATAAACACTTTAACAGCTTTTGTTAATCGTTTGCCAGATTCACACTTCACTGTCCTCGATGTTACTGTTTCTCTTGCAAATGTATCCTAGAGCTCTGTTTAATTTGTTACTGCAATCTCATTATATTTTAAGGAAAAGCCTTCATTAATTTAAAGTATGGTAATTAATTAATACCAATAACATTTGTGTTTTGTTCTCACCAAAGGGAAGCCAAATATAAAAGATAATGAGCAGTCATAAACTTAAAAATAGGCTACTAAAGATTATTAAAAAAAAAAATAAACAAATAAATGAATATAGAGAAATGCATCCTATTCTGATGAGAATATGCATTCCATTAGACTATTTGTTAGTACATTTAATTGTATTACTTTGCCGTTTAATTTAAATTTGATTGTTAAAATGTAATTCTATTAACTCTATTAATTTTATTTGTTCTATATTGATTATATCAATGCTGTATAGGCAAATAAATTTGTTTTTTTTACATACATTTTTTTTTTTCAATAAATGAAAGGATTAAATAAATACTAATCAAATACTGGCGATAAGATATTGAAAGATAGCTAATCCCCTTATGTATGGTGATCTTGGTTTTCTTTTTGTTTAAAACTCTCTAACATACTCCAGTATGCTCCACTTTTCTCCAGGATAACATACACAGATGCAAATTATCCACGAATGCAGAGCTTATGAAGTGTTAACTACTCCCACCTTTTCATGGCAATCGATATGATCCCACTGGAGTGTTCGAGTCAAATCAGCTTCCTTTCTTTCCTGTGCATGTCTGTCTTGTCTTTTAGGGTAATGGTATGTAAAACAGTTATCATGAATGAGTGGGTAGATGTAGCTTGTTCTTATTGTCAAATTATAGAATTGAACCTAGCTGAAGCTTTACATCTGACAGAGTGCTGTTTAGACGTCAAGCGAACGGATGCCAGAGTAGATTTTCCTCTCTATGCCCTTTGAGCATAACAAAGTAAAGGGCATGAGTGGAAGGACACGTTCATTTCAGGGATGGAATAACAAGGCTAGATGAATGCCACTGTGTCTTCAGAACATTGCAAATCTATTCTGTAAATGTGTTGCTTTGTAGAGCCTATTCAGCTTGGTTCTGAAAACCAACGGCATCATAGCAACAGGCCTATGGATGGCAGATGAGAGGAGAGAGAACAATCGATTGCAGACACAAAGCTAGGTGCATAGACTAAGTTTGCTTTTCACAAGCAGCCTGTCAGCAGAGAGAGTGAAGTTAGCAGGGACCTGTCATGAAAAAAAACATCCAGGTGTCTTTATGTGAATGTCAAAGACAAGCTATTTTAATACATCACACTTTGCGTTCAGCTTTGTTGGAATTGACCTGTGAGCTAATCTTCTGAATGTACGTCTTGTACCAAAGAATGTCATTTAATCATTTGTATTTGCTGAGGCACAATAAAGACTCCTAAAGGAATAGTTTGTCAAAAAAAGTTAAATAAAATTGAATTTACTCACCCTCATGTTGTTCAACTTTTTTTCTTCTCTGGACCACAAAAGCAGACATTTTGTTGTTTTGTTGTTGGTTCTTGAACCCCATTGGCTTTCATTGTATGGACAAAATCATTCTTCAGAATATCTTTCTTTGTGTTCAACACAAGAAATGCAGCAGTACGGTTTTGGAACAGCTTTATTTAAATGATAACAGAATTTCTATTTATGGGTGAAGTCTCTATTTAAGCTTTTGCAGAATTTTTTTAGCAAAACCAAGGACATTTCTTGAAAAGCTCCAAAATGCTGTTCCTGAGTTTATGTGATTAGTCTCACTTTTCAAGTAAGGATAGTCCTAAATGATGTGGGCTTATTGGGTCACATTGTATTGTGTGTACAAAGGTGCAAGTTTCACCTCACAAAGACACAGGTGCTTTCAGAGACCTTTTTCAGGAATTATGAGTCAAAATGGCCCCTCTAAAAGCACTACAAGCGCGTAACGGTTCTCTTCAGCTGTTACCCAGCAACAGAGAGTGATAAGAGCACACTGTCCATTTAGAATGACTGAACAGAGAATATACACTGTTATTGATAATTCATGTAACCCTTTGGCATATATGCTGAAACTGTTGCTCCCAGAGGAGTGCCGTTGTTGTAAAGCACAACGGCTCAAACGAGAGCTCTTGACACAGCCGTGGGATTTGTTGTAAGCCATTGCATATTCACAGAATCAACTCAAGGTTTTTATCCATCCACACACACATTCTGGGTAACAAAGGCAGGCTGAGCCACCCTGCTTTGAAGCCTGTTTCATTTAGTGCCATTCGCCGCACGCGTCGTCCATTTAAATGCAATGGTATTGTTCTCGGCAATGTCAGCTGCATTTTGATCAGGGTCATGATGCAAAATATTTTCTCATCTGAAAGCTGCCCAATAGGCGAAACAAATAAAACACAGAGTAAAAAATGAGGAGACGGTTGCTGTCGTGTTGTGCAACCTCAAGCTAGGGCCTGTTTTGCATTTTAATTAGTTTATTTTGCACTATGTGAGCTAATGCTGGTGCTGGTGTGAATTTTACAATACATTTCAACATGGCACATTATGACATTGCACATTTCCTCCTCAAACATTTAAGTCTTATCTTTATAATGTGGGATTATGGTTTACGCATGATATCTCATCTTGACATTTTTTTAATCTTTTTGAACATTGTGGCTTTTCATATGCTTTGATTATAATACTATGTAAACCATTAGTCAAATGATTGGTAGAGCCAGAAATGATTTCTCTTTGTGCCCCATTCCAGTCTTTCAGACCAGTGGGCGCCTAACTGTACCCAGAACTCTCCACAAGAGAGAAATTTCTCCCACTGAGTGTTGAGGTTGTGCCAGCATAATTAGTCCCCCATGCACTCTCCTCCAGCTTGAGTGAGACATGCAAGAGACTTTCTTTGTTGCTTATAGTGGCTGAGCATTAGCCCCGGAAAAGAATTCAACAAAGGCTTATTTGTTTATTTATTTATTTATTCAGCAAGAGATGTTTTGTAGTAGATAAAGTTTGCTTGTTGGATTTAAGAGAAACTGGTCCATGTTCCTGTTACTAGAAGATGCTGGTGAGTAAAGCAATTCCATCCTTATGGATGGAGATCATTCTCCCCATCAACTTGGCAAATCTCCAGTCCAGTTGGTCTTACACTGTCCTATAAAGATGTTCATGCTGTGCGTTTTCTACATTTGTTTCTGCATAGTTGGTGCAACAAAAGCCAGTTCTGGAAAATTTGACTTTGATAACTCTTTTTTATTTAAATTAATTTATATATTTCAGAAATGAAAACCCAGTCGCCAGGCTACACTTTCATTTATTTTACTGACATGAAATACTTGACTTAAAAGCTGAAAATTGGTAAATTAGCAGTCTTGTTTTTCATTCTTTATTTTCTTTATACCTAATCTAAAATAGATTGGCTTTACAAGGTAAGATATTTAAAATGTTCCATTATCATGTTTAACACAGAACTCTTCTCCATAAATAAGTGACAATATGACCGCAGTCCATATCATCATCATCATGAGAATAATTTCTCACTCATCATCCTTATCATGACGTACATTGTTAGTGATATATGTGAAAATACTAGTGATATAGTGGCCGTTAAGAATGTGTGCGAGGGAGTCTTCCTGTGAAAGGAGATATGATGTGACCCTTGGCATGTCTGGATGAGAATGGATTTGAGTATATGATATTGGATGGCAGCTCTCAGGTGCTTAGATATAGTCTGTCAGCCTTGATGAATGAGACAGTATATTCCTCTTGGAAAAGCCTGAAACTCTAGACCAGATTACCAGATTACTAGCAGTCTGTTTCAGATCTGTTGTCCCACCTGCTGCTAAAACACTCACTGATATCTGGTGGTTTTGCACCATAAACATCCAGACTGTGTTTTGGTGTTTGTTATTATGAACACATTGGTGTGATTCTTGCAGTGCTTGCAGATGGTCAAATAGCGTCTATGATGCTCAAAAATAATTTTAAAATGTATTATTTTGACAATAAATTAATAAAAAAAAAAAAATTAACAAGCACTTCATTGTTTTGGTGCTAAGAAATACCACTCCAAGTAAAACCCTCAAAGACTGTTTCTCTTGACAATATGCAACGCATACTGGACAATTGATGGGATTTAAAGGTTTTGAAAAACTACCACTGTTATGTCCACCTATCTATTTAGTTTGTTATTAGTTATCGTACGTGATTCATACATACTTAAAATCTCACTCATTCTCAAATGAAGGATTAATTAGTCTGTTTGATACAAAAGTTGGAAATCAAATTTAGTCCAATAGTGACACACATATGTGGGGAAAAAAAAAAAACAGATTGGAAAGCCACAATGAATGTCCAGATGACCACCGAAACAAATTCAGCATATTCTGAACAGCAAACCTATGTTTCCCTTGTGCTGTGTGTTGTATAATTTCCAGTCTTTACAATGTAATGTACAATGGCATCTGTAACTACTCCGTCTTGTGATCCCATATTCAGTAATGACTTTGCATAGCCAAAGTCATTAGAAATATGTGTGATCTTCAGTCTTTAATATGAATTTAAGAGCCCCGAAGACAGTGTAGGAAATAAACTATTCATTCCTATTACTTGGTTTCCCCTTCATTGAAAAAAAAAAAATTAAATTGATTATCTTGACAGGTGGGGATTGATTTGACATCTAAAAAAATAGATTAGGTATACTTCCCTCTCCAATTACATTCACATATTTCAAATATGTATGAGGAACATTATGCCTCATGAGATTATTTTTCACGCTGACCTCATTGTCTTTGCTCACACCCAATCTCATTTAGGCTGAAAAGTGAAATTGAGTTGTTGGATGAATCAGCCTCATTGTGGGGCACACAATGACCGATTTTGGGCAACATCAAAATGCCAAATCAATCCACAAAGCATTTTTGGAGGGTTTGTCTTGAATTATGATAACCGGTACAGAGAATACCAAACAAGCAGACAAATGGCAAACTTCAGACACACCAGTATATATTCATATTAATAGCTACAACTTTAAATGGTTTTAATAAGCTGTTTATTGCAGGCTGAGAGTATTATTTCTGACATAGAGAATTCTATGTCATCAGCTTGCAAGTAAAGTCCGAGCTTCTGGTTAGAGGTCAGTCTGTAGACTTAACATCTCTGAGCAAATGTGGACTCATGTAAAGCTGGATAGAGCCCCCAGAGACCCGGAAGCCTCTTAGCTGGATGCTCCTGACAGCACAGTCCTCTCCTGTAACCTTGTTCTCTCATCTGCACTCAAGCGAGCCTCCATGGCAGAAGAGTTTTAATGACCCATGCCACTTCAGAGGCCACGCTGCCCGCTATAGGGTGGAGATCAAAAGGCCAGGGTTTACCTGTTTCTCCCCCTCTCTCCTTTGTTGTGGGACGAAAATTTCAACAGATATCAGAAGCAGATCAAAGCATCTCTGTCTGCTCATTTACTTTGGTTGAATTTTGAGCGTATGAGAGAGAGCAGCATTATAAACGGTGCTCAAAGGCAACTGCTGGGAAGTGAAATCCCGGCGCTCCTGAAACAAAATCAAACCTGTATGCAATGCCAGATTGTTTTTGAATCATGAACGGCATTAATAGTGTGCCCTATTAATACTTGTAGTACTAGGACTATTGATACAATTTTTTTTATGTTACATTAATATATCTAATGCTCTCCAATGCTGCATTTATTTGATAAAAAATACAGTAATATTGTGAAAAATTATTACAATTTAAATCTTATGTTTTAAAATATAATTTATTCCTGCAAAGCTGAATTTTCAGCAGCCGGTCTTCAGCATCACATGATCATTCAGAAATCATTCTAATGTGCTGATTTGGTGCTCAAGAAACATTTACTATAATTATCAATGTAGAATTTTTTTTTTTTTTTACAAAAATATTGCTGTAGAAACCACGTTGCATTTTTTGATGAGTAGGAAATTGAAAAGAACTGCATGTATTTGAAATTTAGATTTTTTTGTATTTTTTTCCCTGTATTGTCACTATTGATCAATTTAATTGGTTCCAGTTGAATAAAAGTATCAATTTATTTAAAAAAAGTGAGGCCATCCCTATGAAAGGTAGTACCTGTATGTACCAAGCTCATGTTTCTATCTAAGTAATGAGATGATCAGTTACATGCATTATCATTTGCAAGATTTTAAGTTTAAACCCATTTCAAATCTTTGAAGTTTGACTTTTATATATTCTGGGGGGCTGCTAGGGTTATTAGAAGCGAGAATTGAAATTGTGAAAATGAATTTTTTTTAAAAACACCCTAATCTAAGTTTGTACAATAACATCAAACCAATAAAATTATGTTTTACTAACAAAAACAAAATTATATTTATTTCCTACTATATAGCTACACAATTTTATTATTGGCAGTTTGCGGTTCTTTGGTTGCAATTGTATTAATGTTCCTATTGGACCTTGACATATATCCTTACATTTACTTGCTAAATTGTTACAAAAGCAATTGCATTCTCTTTGAGCTTTTTAGGTATGTGTAGCTATAATGATTTAATGACCACTGTGTGCTAATGTTCTTGTTGTGGGATCAGAGATATTGGGTATCTACGATCATTTCTTTTGAGTTTCATGTTCAGGTTGCATGTTGTATTGTTCGTCTCTTCAGGCAATATTATCTAGTCTGTAGTTTAAAGTCTCTACAGGCCACAAACCAGCATGAGCAAACTGTTAATATTTTCATATCACAGTTTTGAGCTGATCTGCACATAGTCTTTCTTATTATTTAGCCTTAAGCCATATTTTTTGGGAGGTGAAAATGTATTAGTGTTCCATCTCTCGTGTGACATCGGTAGCTCCTAATCAGATGACAGACACACACACACACACAAACACACACACACACACACACACACACACACACACACACACACACACACACACACACACACACACACACACACACACACACACACACACACACACACACACACACACACACACACACACACAAACACACACACACACACACACACACACACACACACACACACACACACACAAACATCAGTTCTCTAGTGTTGAAACGAATCCCCCAAAAGTGGCGAGGAAACTCATTAGCACTGGGCTTCTGTAATTGATAAGTTTACATCAGAAAGATAAGGCAGGTTGGACTTCATTAGCTTAGTTTAGTTTAGACTAGATGGAGATTTTCTCTTTTCCTTTCAGGTATCTATTTCTCCTGTTTCTCAGAAAGCTTTGTCATGGATCTCTTGTTTAAAAACAAAAAAAATAGCATTTTTAAATAGTGTATATATACTTTTTGCTGTTTGTTTGTTGTGTTTTTTCTCGGAATGTGTCTCCTCAGTTTGAATGCACCTGGTGATTCTGACTGTACATTTTCAATCACATGGATGTGTGCAAAATATAGATATTTTTCAACCTTTTTTGAATATTATTCTTGAACTGCTATCACTGACTATTATAATAAGACTAACATTTGTAAATGCCAATAATAAATCAGTTTGCACCTGCTTAAAATATTCTTAAATGTTAGAATTAGGAGCTTTAGACATCATAATTATTTTCTTCTCTTTCATTTACTGTAATTAGTCGTACTTTTATCTTCTTCTTTTTTTGCATTGTGGAATAATTTTCTTTTAGGGTCAGACTCCATATATAATATGTCACATTTAATTTTATTTTCATTGACTGATCAAAGTCAAAGTATATACATACATAGTGACAGTGACTAAAGAAAACATCAAAAATGGCGACGTAACATGCTCGCGACTGTATTTTGCTGCTGTGTGAAAGTAGCATATGGAGCGGATATACATTTGTCACAATTCAAGCATGACATGATTCCAGCTCAACTTTAACAGCATTTTTTAGGTGGGGAGGCATCCACAGTTTGACTTTGCAAGGTTGCAACCAATTTCTTTCCATCAGTATTCTAATGACCTGGGGGTACTTCCTCTTACGTCTTTGTTACAGTCACTGAGATCCCAGCCAACTGCTCATCAATTTGTCTTATCTCTCCCTTCCTGCTTCCATTCCTTGCCAATGCTCAGTAGGTGGAATAAATTACTACCAGTCAACATAAACTATGAAATGGCACAAACATACTCTTTCGCTTGGTGCTACTGAATGACAACAGAGGGAGGCAGGGGGAAGAAGTGACTGAGATAGAGATCAAAGCTGAGCATTTTCACTGAAAGTTATCTATCGCTCTCCTTCGTTCTGGTGATGGCACCTTGTAATTCCTTGCAGATAATTGCTATGACCCTACCTGTAATGTTATTCTTCATAGGAAAAATAATGACACTTGGTCCTGATGTTTAACTGAATGACAGCAAAATTCGAAGTAACCGGCAAAGTTCAGAAGTTCAGATAGCCATGTGTTACCAGGGGAAATATGGAAAAGTAATTAGGAGCTTAATAACACAATGAATGTATTACTCAGAATAGTGTGGCTGCTGGTGCAATTTTTGATGTGTTTTTCTGCCAAGAAACGACATTTTCAAAATTTATTTCTATATAAAAAAAGATGGTAAATTCACTAATCCCTAAAGCAGTGAAAATTATGGATGAATTCCATGAAAAAAATAAATAAATGCATTATGACCTAAAAGAGGAAAAAACAATTAATGTAGCATTTATAGTCTAATCTGTGAGAATGAGCAGTAATTATTCTGTACTTGGTGCACTGTGTGTGTGTGTGTGTGTGTGTGTGTGTGTGTGTGTGTGTGTGTGTGTGTGTGTGTGTGTGTGTGTGTGTGTGTGTGTGTGTGTGTGTGTGTTGTTTGTGTGTGTGTGTGTGTGTGTGTGTGTGTGTGTGTGTGTGTGTGTGTGTGTGTGTGTGTGTGTGTGTGTGTGTGTGTGCGTGCGTGCGTGTGTGTGTGCGTGCGTGCGTGCGTGCGTGCGTGTGTGCGTGCGTGCGTGCGTGCATGCGTGTGTGTCTGTGTCTGTGTTTATGTGCATGTGTATGTTTCAAGATGGCCCTGTTTTCTGGACGCTTTAAACAGCTTATCTAGTGTGCATTTAAGATGGATTACAGTTGTGTGTTAGGGCTGATTTCCTTCTCCTGTGTGACTCCAGGGTTCCAGCCTGTGAAATAGAGAGACACCAGAGTGTTCGCAGAAGCCTTTCTTATTGCGCTCAATGCAGATGAGGTGCTTTAACAAACAGAAGCACTGGTAATTTGGAGAGAAAATAAATGCAAGGACAGGCTGTGTGTATAAATGAGGTCTCTCTCTTCAGTCTCCAGATACCGCTCTTGCCGTCAGCGCTATACACACTGATGGTGTCACTGAAGCAAGGCAGTCATTAAAATGTTCAAAATAAGGGTGAAGGTCAAGTGGATGCCTATGTTATCTCAGTCATTGAATTTAAATTCTTAGCGCAAAATTATAGACCAGCCAATTAAACTTGCAATGAGGACAAATATTATAAAGGCTTGAGCTTTGGGGTGCTAATTTGAATAACTGCTGGCCATTGAGATCATCTCTTCCTGGAATTGGTTCTTTTTATTTCTTCCTTTCTTTCTTGACACATTAGCGGGAGAGAATGCTGTTTTTAAAAGTCATCCGTATAGTTGCCTTTGTGTAATGTGTGTGTGGTCCTGGTAAACCTTATGTTACGGGGACAAAATGTCCTCAAAAAGATGAAAATATTCAAAAACAGCTTATAAATCAAAGTAAATTATTTATTTTTTTAATTGTTTTTTGAAAAATGTAAAAATGCATTTTTTTTTTTGTGAGGGTTGTGTTTAGGGGTTGGGTTAGGGGATAGACAGTTTGTACAGTATAATAATAATTTTTCATGGAATGTCCCCATAAAACCCCGTGTGTGCGTGTGTGTGTGTGTGTGTGTGTGTGTGTGTGTGTGTGTGTGTGTGTGTGTGTGTGTGTGTGTGTGTGTGTGTGTGTGTGTGTGTGTGTGTGTGTGTGTGTGAGTGTGTTTCAAGAGGGCCCTGTTTTCTGTGTGTGGCCTGGTAAACCCTGCATATGGGGACAAAATGTCCCCACAGAGGTATACGCAATCCTTGTCCTTTTTTTTTTACATTCTTTGGTCCCCATGAGGAAAAGAGCTTATAAAACATATAAAACAGAAAAATGCAGAAAGTTTTCAGTGATGGGTAAGTTTAGGGAAATGGTTTGTGTAAGGGGACAGAATATACAGTTTGTAAAGTATAAAAATGATTATGTCTACCAAAATTCCCCATAACACATGAAAAACAACATATTGTTTTATAAACTCCTGCACATAACTATTGTTTATAGGAAAGTTGTCTCTGTGGCTATGTGTTTGTGAATTGCAATGGTAAACATGTTCTAGATCTGTGTTTTCTATCAGTTGCACACTGCTTTCAACTTTTCAGCCTGCTGCCATTTAGAAGAGAATCCATGGGACTGCCGATGGCAGTAGTGAGGTATTGTCAACAGAAATACAATATAACAAAATAAAACAAATTCTGTTGTAGTAAAAAGTATGTCAGACATGGAAGAATTTCTGTCTGTATAAATCATTCTAATTTACTGATTTGGTACTCAAGCAACTTTTCATTTTATTATCATCAAAGTTGAAAACAGATTAATAAACTGTGATAACATTCAAACATTTATGTAAGTTTAAGTAATATAAAAAAATAAAAATAATGACATTAAATATATTTTCAGTATGATGAGAGTAAAGACATTTACAATGTTACTAAATATTTCTATTTCAAATAAACACTGTTCATTGGGTATCACTGTTTCCACAAAATTATTAAACTGCCTTCAACATTGATAATAGTTATTAGTAATATTTGAGAACCAAAAATGATTAATCATAACTGAGCGCGAAATGAGCATATTAAAATGATTTCTGAAGGATCAAGTGTAACTGAAGACTGGAATATTGGCTGCTAAAGATTCAGCTTTATCATCCCAGGAATTTTAAAATATATTCAAATAGAAAACTTAGGGGTGTGATATGAGATATAATGTCAAGCCCTGTACATGTTGTAGCGTGATGCGGTGAAGGCAGATATGAGGCTGGATCCAAACGCAGTGTACACGCTTTATTTAAACAAACTATAAACTTAAACAGAGACTCAGAACGTGGAACAAGAAAACTTTACACAGGGAACGACCCACACTCACGTTGATCCTGAAACATACAACAACTCACAAAGACAGGGCAGAAACACAGGGCTTAAATAATCAGGGACAAACGAGCTAACAGGATAACAAGGGGGCGTGGGAAAATCAGAAACACCTGGGAAAACTAATGAACAAGACAGGGAACCAAAGAACATGACAGGACACAAACCCACATCGTGACATAACCCCCCCCTTAAGGGCGGCTCCTGAAGCCCAATAAAACAAACAAAAGTCCAGGAGGGCGGTCTTGGGGGAGGGATGGGGGGCCAGGCCCATGCAGGGGAACGGGACCTGGACCTAGGCAAGGCGGGCCTGGGCCGCAGAGCGTGGGCGGACCAGACTGGACCGAAGGCCAGGGCGGCGCAGGACGAGGCGAAGGCCAGGGCGGAGCAGGACGAGGCGAAGGCCAGGGCGGAGCAGGACGTGATGGCGGCCATGGAGGTGAAGCCCCTGCAGACGACCATGGCGGCGCAGCCCTCATGGTCTCCTCACCGGACCCTTGGCCCCCCCCCAAAAAATACTTGGGGAAATCCACGGGTTCAGGAAAGCCCTCCCGGAGCTTGAAGGGCGCAGGCAGGGCGAGGCGCAGAGGCGGGGCCGGCAGGGCGAGGCGCAGAGGCGGGGCCGGCAGGGCGAGGCGCAGAGGCGGGGCCGGCAGGGCGAGGCGCAGAGGCGGGGCCGGCAGGGCGAGGCGCAGAGGCGGGGCCGGCAGGGCGAGGCGCAGAGGCGGGGCCGGCAGGGCGAGGCGCAGAGGCGGGGCCGGCAGGGCGAGGCGCAGAGGCGGGGCCGGCAGGGCGAGGCATCTGGGAACGCCCTCCGGAGCCTGGCAAGCAAAACGAGTCCTCCTCCTCCTGCGACGGCGCTTCACTGGGCTTGAAACTTTCACTTGGCTGGATTCACTTGACTTGGAACTCGACTCACTTGACTTGGAACTCGACTCACTTGACTTGGAACTCGACTCACTTGACTTGGAACTCGACTCACTTGACTCGGCGGCACTTGACTCACTTGCACTTGACTCACTTGACTCACTTGCACTTGACTCACTTGACGCACTTGCACTTGACTCACTTGACTTGGAACTCGACTCACTTGACTTGGAACTCGACTCACTTGACTCGGCGGCACTTGACTCACTTGCACTTGACTCACTTGACTCATTTGCACTTGACTCACTTGACGCACTTGCACTTGACTCACTTGACTCGGCGGCACTTGACTCACTTGAATCGGCGGCACTTGACTCACTTGAATCGGCGGCACTTGACTCACTTGAATCGGCGGCACTTGACTCACTTGAATCGGCGGCACTTGACTCACTTGAATCGGCGGCACTTGACTCACTTGAATCGGCGGCACTTGACTCACTTGATTCGGCGGCACTTGACTCACTTGATTCGGCGGCACTTGACTCGGCAGTTGACTCGGCACTTGATTCACTTGACTCGGGAATTGACTCACTTGACTCGGGACTTGACTCACTTGACTCGGTGGCACTTGACTCGGCAGTTGACTCACTTGACTCGGCGGCATCTGACTCACTTGGCTCGGCGGCACCTGGCTCGGCGGCACTTGACTCGGCGGCGCAGACGAGAAGTGCGGGCTCGTCGGGGCTCACGTGAAATGCATGCTCGTCGGGGCTCACGTGAAATGCATGCTCGTCGGGGCTCACGTGAAATGCATGCTCGTCGGGGCTCACGTGAAATGCATGCTCGTCGGGGCTCACGTGAAATGCATGCTCGTCGGGGCTCACGTGAAATGCATGCTCGTCGAGGCTCACGTGAAGCGCGGCCTCGGTTGGGCTTACGAGAGGCGACGAAAGCCCGGCAGGTGTCGAGTAGAACAAGCCCGTAATCGAGAAGAGATCATCCAAGGAGCAAGCCTGAGCAATATACCGGTCAAGAGTCCATTCAGTAAGATCCCTCGGCATCCATCGAGCGATCTTATAATCCAGCCCGTTCCAAAACAGGTCCATGAGCTGGATCTCATCTAGCGCTCCCAGATGGCAAATGGACAGAAAATCCTTCGCGTACCTTTGGACTGACTGGCCCTCTTGCAATAACGTCGACAGGTATTCTCCCAGAGCCCGGTTGCTGACAACTGCTGGATCCATTTCGTGGTGAGTTGTTCTGTAGCGTGATGCGGTGAAGGCAGATATGAGGCTGGATCCAAACGCAGTGTACACGCTTTATTTAAACAAACTATAAACTTAAACAGAGACTCAGAACGTGGAACAAGAAAACTTTACACAGGGAACGACCCACACTCACGTTGATCCTGAAACATACAACAACTCACAAAGACAGGGCAGAAACACAGGGCTTAAATAATCAGGGACAAACGAGCTAACAGGATAACAAGGGGGCGTGGGAAAATCAGAAACACCTGGGAAAACTAATGAACAAGACAGGGAACCAAAGAACATGACAGGACACAAACCCACATCGTGACACATGTGTATATATATATATATATATATATATATATCAATAATATACATTAGCTCTGATAAGGTTGTGTGTAAAGCTCCTTTTTTTTAAAGATAAAGACATAAAATAATAAAAGTGATGCATGGATGTAGAAGATTAATAAAAAAGTTTAAAAAAAAACTAAACTGAAAAAAACTTTAGCATTAGAAACCCTGTCTGTTTAAATATCAGAGTCAGATTCAGAATTTATTGAGACCCCAAGGGGAAATTCTTTGTTACAAGTTGCAATGGAAAGTAGGTCAGTCTCGAAACCTCACGAAAAATGCATGCCATGGTTTGGACAAAGTTGCTTTTATTTTCATTAAAATTTGAGGGGGACGTTCCTCTCATCTTAAAGAACACATTTCAGTTTTTGTCATTTTTGTGCTCATTTTTGTGCTTGAATGTGAGAGTGATTGTGGCGAGCAGGACGAGGCCGAGGGACGTGAGAGAACGGCATGAGGCCGGTGGCCTGATTAATGATGAACAACACCTGCGCGACGCACCAGTCTCGCATCTCTCACGAAGAAGCGGAAGCATAAAAGGAGGAGCGACGACCGTGAAGAGCGTGAGAGGACAGGCCTGAATTTTAGTTGATGTTTTGTTTTATTGTGTGTGGCGGCAGTCGACTGTGAGGGACCGCCGTCTTTACTTTCGTTCTTCTATTTGTTTTATTTTGTCATTAAAGTGTATTTGATTGTTCGCCGGTTCCCACCTCCTCCTTCCCATAACATCTGAACTGCGTTACACTGGTGCCTGGGAAGAAGGAGATGCCTTACTACAATTATTCAACCCGCCAAAGTGGCTAGTTGGAGTGACTGTGTTACCCGCCACGAGCAAAATCCACCCGCATTTGGCGGGTTGGCGGGTGTTAATGTCAAGCCCTGTATATATAAATATATGGCATGCTTCTGTTGCTACCGACAATGCTGTTGACATAGGATACTGAAATATAGTGGCTAGCGTTGTCCATGTTTGTTGGTTGGATTCCCGGCAACATTCTTTTAGCTGCTGGAGGTTACACTTAAGCCTAGTCCCTTACTAAAATGTTTGAGTGATTTTAACTGACAGCAACTTGCACTGACTTTTTTTTTTTTTTAGGAACATTTATAAAAGCTATTTAAATGTCATAATTGAACTAAGGCCTAGTCCTGGCTTAATCTAATCACTGTCTTTGAAAGTCTCATGTTACTTCCGTGTAAATACTTCACTCCTAGACAACAGTCATCATTCCATCCTGCACTGTCTGCACTATTACACAGCTCAGCAACAGTGTGACAGTATCATGGGAGATCTCATTTTGCCAGCCATTAGTGGAAATGGAGAAATACAGGAAAGCAGCCAAGGCGCAACTGAGCATGTGTGTCATTACTCAAGTTTTAAAACATTCCACTAACTGTAACTGCATATTAAAAAAAAAAACTGTCATAATCAAGAGAGTACAAGGGAGCAAAATAAACATTAATAGGATAATCTCTCACCATAAGAGGCTTTTAAAAAACACATTTATTTTATAGTATTTTTCACAGGGGTTATTTGCAAGGAAGGCACTTAAAGAGAGTTAAAAGGGAGAAAAATGTATAGACTGAAGGATAAACTACAACTATATTCATAAAGAAAGCATTACTGTATAGTATAAGATTATGCATGTGTAGCAGTACTGGTTACACCTGTCGGAGTCACTTCATATGAGGGGGAGTGCCCCTTTAATTGCGTCCTTCTGCGACATATAAGGGTGTCGCTAGGAGTGTGCATTCTCTCTGTGGCATTGAGCGAGTCACCGTGTTTCCGGTGGGACGCACGCATGTTTGTAAGGTAGGAGCTGTTGGCAGTGATTGTAGTGCGGCTTGCTCGTGGGTTGTTTCACAGGGGATTCTATGGGTTTTTTTTCTGTTCGTTTAACTAAAGGGTGGACTGAGGAGCTTTGTGCGATGCCTTCGAAGTTGATTCGTTTCATGGACTGTGTGTGATGCGCAGCAGTTTTGGTGCCGTTTGAATCGCACGACAGGTATGGTTCAACTGAATCAATAATCATATGATCACTGCTAGCCGGGCTGGCCTATTTCATGTCTTGTGTTATGTTCTATTTAAGGTGCGGGCCAACGTGCAAGAGGCGTTATAGTGGGCTGCTGTTTGGGGTTAGCTCAACTTTTGTGCAGATACTCTTTATTGTCTGCTTGCTTGGCTACCTGTACTGACATCGACTTATCAGCGTGACTTTCCTGTCGGTTTGAGGGAGACCGGTCCATACGGGTTCGTCTGCGTACTGAATTAGCAGACGAGCGAAGTTAACTCCGTTCCAGTTCGCGTGGTGCATCGACACGCCGGGTCCCGTCTCATCGCTTCATCCAGTTCCGAACGCTGTCGCTGGATCAGCTGGACTGTTGAGAATATGGGCTGTGAGTAATTTGAGTTTCCAGTGGCGTTTAACCATTAGATTAGCCATCTAACTGTCCCCATCTGTTCTGCATTGTTTTGTTTTCTTTAAATATTATTTTCTTTCCTTGTGAGTTGATTGTTGTGAAACTTATATTTTCTTGTGTTGAATTATGGTTGGTATGTTATTCATGTAATGTTATCTATTTTGTACGTGAGATCAGTTTTCCTTGTTCGCTGTTTATGGGTGGCCAACCTGAGGGCGGCCTATTGAAGGTGTTTTCTTTTTTTTCTTTTTTTTGTAATATTGTTGGCTGCTTTTTGCCCATTCTTTGCCCAGCCCAAAGATTGGTTGTCGGGGTGACCGGACGCGGCACCTTGAGTTGACGAGCCAAGCTGGTGTGGTGAACTCTTTTAGTATTGTATTTTAGACTTGTTTGTAGTGACTGTTTTGTATATGATTGCTTGTGTGTGTGTGTTTCGTGTTACTTGGTCTTTTTTTTCTCTTCCTTCAGAATTGGGGCGATCAGTGGCAGAAAGATAAGCGTCTCTTCCCGATTGTGGTGGTGGGTTCGTTTGCCTGAATGCTGTGCTCCGAATGCTGTGCTCATATTGAGGTGTGATGTGAGTGTGCACGTATGATTGCTGTCATTGCTGCCACGGGAAGCCAGCGCCCAATTCTGAAGCAAGGTCTGTGTGTTATTTGTGTGTATTCTTCTTTTTGATTTATTGGTGTCTTGTTAAATAAAATTGGAAGACTTTTGATGAGAAAATAAAGTTTTTATTGTTTGTACTCAACCCAAGTCTGATACCTGACTCTGTTAAAACGAGCCTGTGAGCCTTGCTCTAGTGCGAAGGGAAATTCCCCGGAAGTAGGCCCCGGGGTGGCGTAGTCGGTAACTTTATAACCGCCCACCTCACTTGTGGCCCAGTTGTCTGGGCTAACGTGTAGGTTGAGCGAAATTTTCTAAATCTTAGTGCATCTTTACTCGGGTCGCCACACATGGGTGTACAGTTGTCGGTTGTATGAGATTATGCATGAATGTGAAGTCTGTGATTTGTCTATTTATTTCACATTGCGAAGTGTGAAAGGGCCTATGCAGTAACTTTGACCCAATGCAAACTGCAATATTCAACCGAGGATTAGGTGCCACCGTGAATGAAAAAAGAGATAGAGAGCTCTCTACCGGCATGCAGATTGGTTACCAATGGGGCTCTTTCCACTTTAATCTTGGTTTTTCTTTTTAAAAGTGACTGCCCATCTGCCAAAGGCTAGTGCTTTCAATTGTAGAATAAGCTAATGACCGTTTTTTTTTTTTTTGTGTTTCTTTGAACTTAGGATCTCTACGTTTGACGAGCGCTGGCACCTGGGGCTTTGATAAACAGATCCTCTAGCTTCTATTGTGCATGTGGGAGTCAAATGTTTCAAGGTTGAAATCATTGGCCTCATTTTTCCCAACATTAAACGACATAGGCTGTTGACATGTACTTTCTAAATTCTTGCAGTGATTATACAATTTCCTGTTCTGAATACAATTCTTCACTCAATAGTTACTTTGCTAACACATTAACACATTTGGAATATAGACATATAATTTGACTCCTACAACAGATTAAATATTAATCTTGCTAGTTTTGCTCATCTTTATCTTTTTTTCTTTTTAGTTATAGTCTACTTTTCGTAGTTATTAATCTACAAGCTAGTAAGTTATTAAAGCTAGTAATTAATCATTGGTGTCAGTTTTGATATTTCAAACAAATAATTTCTTAAACCCTGTGTAAACATTCTTATTTGCTTATTTATGAGGTTACAGCAATTGGAGAAAAACAGCATGCTATCTGTTTATATATATATATATATATATATATATATATATATATATATATATATATATATATATATATATATATTTTTTTTTTTTTTTTTGATTGTCCATCTTTGGAAATGTTGCCACATAGATTCTTGATTATGAAATATCTTAAGAACGTACAGAAACAATAGCAATAGTTTCTATTTTTCTAAGACACTAAAGCTAAACAGCATGAATGTTTCTGTGACTGTTCAAAAACACCTCGGTTTCCTGAAGAGGGAACGAAATGCTGCGTCGATTGAGACTAAGGGAACGCTTGCGTGATGATGTCTTGAAGCACATGTAAAATCCAATAATGTGGCAGAACGTCAAAGGCGGGTAACGTCATGAACCAGGAAACTATAAAGCCTGCCCAAACAAAGCAGCGTAGCTTCTTAAGGTCTGAGCAAGTCGTTACAGGCACATAGGAAATATGTCAGGTGATGCAGCGTCTCATTCCCTCATCAGGGAACCGAGGTTACAGTCGTGACCGAGGCGTTTCCTTTCAAGGGAACATGCGCTGCGTAGACTGATGCTAGGAGAACGACTATACCAACGCCACCATAGCGAGAAGTGTCTGTCCTGTGTGAAATCCGAAGAGCAGCACTAGGACGAAAGCACCCGAGACCCCGGTGTAGAGTACAGGTCCAAAAAGTAAAACCTGATGAATGTATGCGGTGAGGACCACCCTGCCACATCACAAATGTCCTGGAGGGGCACTCCTGACATTAGAGCCTTAGAGGCCGCCTTACTCCTAGTAGAGTGAGACTGGACAGCCATAGGTGAAGGTTGTCCGGTCAACTCAAAAGCAAGTGAGATAGCTTCAACCACCCACTTGCTCATGCTCTGCTGAGATGCTGGGGACCCTTTGTTAGGGGATGCAAAACATCAGAGTTGGGGGACTCGAGTCACATGACTTGAATCGAGTCTGACTCTAGTCGCAAATTTAAGGACTTGAGACTTACTTGACTAAATTAAGAAAATTACTTGACTTGACTTTGACTTGTGATCCAGTGATTCGAGACTTGACTTGACTTTAACTGTATGACTCGAAAATGACTTCATATACATTTTTATATAAATCATCGCAACATCAATTCAATTGATGAACAAAATGAAAGTAACAGAACCATTGACGCCAGTCATCAGATTCTGCGCGATTGCATGACGCTGCACAGAAAAAACATACACCTCAGTCAGCGGGCTAAATACAAAAACATCTCCCAGCATCGTTTCTTTTTGGATATAAACACTAGAAACTGACCATATTGATACAAGAAGATTTGCTGTACGCATAATAACTGGCAATGGATATCCGACACGAGCACCACAACCTCGAACTTCATTCACCACGCCTAAAAGTAAGCTATGGCTTCTTTAACCTGTTTGTTATAGTTAATTTGACTAACGTTAAATCTAGAGAGAACAGTGATCAAAACAGCATGCCTCTTTATACAATATTATGTTTTCAAATGTAGCTTAAGGCTGCCAATAGATTCAAATGATAATTAATGGTGGCATATTTTTTGTATAACGTGCATAAATTCACACAGACATTTGTGTCCCTAGTATGAGTTATTTTTGTATTTATAACATGATATTAAAAATATATATATTTCCAGAATATTGGTGTGATTGCAGATGTGATAATGATTTTATAAAACAGTTCAATGAACAAAGAGTGAATATTGTGATGTGACATTTTAGACGTAATAGTGTAAATATGCTCTGTTTTTGCTCTATTTCTCCAATGACAGTAGTTCCAAACAAGCCACAGAAAAAGAGGTATGCATATCTGAACAAATCCGAGGTTTTTGTGATTCAGTGACCTAGTTACTTAGTTCCAGAATGAATCTGCCATTTTGAACGAATCAGTTGAATGAATGCTTCTATGACTCGTTCATTAAGACGGCGATTTAGTGCCACCCATTGATGGTTTTAATTTCATAATTAAATTTTTTTTTATTTATTATTTTTTTGCAATCTATTTTTTTTCTATATTAAAATGATTATATTTAAATCATTAATCTCATAACATTATTTATGGTGTTGTAATTACAGTGTAAATGCATGGTTAGAAAAAAAGGGTTAGAACATAGTTAGTAAAAAAATGCCCCTGGAAATCAATTTAAGGGGTCAAATATGGGCTATTAATGGGAAAGTTAATGTCTGCCGGGTGATATTGCATAAAAAAAATATATAAGCAAAGTTAAACATATGACATTTACTATAAAACCAATATAATTAATGCATTACACTTGTGAATTTACCTTCAAATGTTTTATCTTCAACATTTTTCATATAATTGTTATTATAATTTTGATTATAATAAATACATGCTGTAAGAAATTATATGAATATTATTAATATTACGATATAAATGTATAAAAAAGGTAATCATGGTAATCAAAAATAAATAAGGTTGAGGCCAAACTTTTTTTTCCGGTTGGTATTGTAACTTGACTTGGACTTGACTTGACCCTTAGCAGGACTCGATTTGTCTTGCTTGAAGTGAACCATTGACTTGACTTGACTTGACTTGACTTGACTTGGTTTGTGTGTACTGCGACTTAGACTTGCTTGAGACTTGATGGTATGGGACTTGAGACTTACTTGTGAGTTGAACATGTGTGACTTACTCCCACCTCTGCAAAACATACAAACAACTGTTCAGCTTTACGCCACAGGGCAGCTCTGTGAAGATAGGCATCCAGTGCCCAAATGGGCACAGCAGATTGTTATTTCCTGCTCTGAATCCTGAAAAGGAGGAGGACAGAAGGTCTGCAGTACTATAGATCGAGCCACATTAGTGGGGACCTTGGGAATATAGCCTGGTCTAGGGTGAAGGATAGCTTTAACCCTCTGGGGTCTAAGGTGTTTTTGGGGTCCTTGAGAAGTTTTGACATGCCCTGACATTTGTGCTTTTATAAGTTGCTTATAAACATATTAATAGAAAAGGTGTAATTACACTCTATTTAGCACAAACAGGGCTACCATAATCTGTGAGCAAGATATATGTACATGTTTGTATTTTTGAGAGAATATTGTTTATGCATGGTTATTGAAAAAACAAAAAATTAAAGTGTCTGAAATAAGGCCACAAAACACATACTAAATATGTGTCCACAAGACTTTTGACTAATGGGTGTTGTTGCCTAGAGTTTTTGCTTCAAAATGATCTGAAAATCATCCTGCCTAATCATTTACACAAAACAATACATTGACTTAAATTTTATAAGACACCTTTTGTTTGGAAAGGCAATATGCGTGTTCACACCTGGGAAGACAATATATTAGCATATACATGTTAATTTGCAGTTTTTTGCTTATACAGACATTTTATTTCAACATATTTCAGTCTATTTATACTCATTTTAGTAGGCTATAGCAATATAGTTTGGATGTGTTCATGTAAAAATAACATTTACTAAAGTAGATGCAAGAGTGAATGAACGGCACAGACACGAGCTGTATAACTGTAGTAAACAACGCGCGTGCCTGTGCCATTCATTCATCATTTAGCCTACACACAGACATGCAATTCATATTTAAACAGTCTTTTTGCGGTTTATAGACACTATTCAATATCGTGATTAGAACAAAGCACTTAAGAATAAATTACTTACTACATCAGCTAGATCCGTTGCTCCTCGAAATGAAACTACCAGCACTTCTGGTACATTTTCCAGGTTTATTAGATAGTATTATTCCTCACAGGTAGCAAGACGAAGTAAAGTGCAAGTTTTTTTATTAAACATGATGTGTTTTATAAAACAGCTGGTGGGCGTTGGCATGTTTGCATGGCTTGCCTTAGATCATTTGCGTTTGAATACCGCGCGCTCTCCGTGGGCGTGGCACATTAACGCATAATCAGGTATAATGAGCTGGAAAGAAAAAGATTGACATCTCTCTCTTTTCATACAGATTACATAAACTGAAAATATTTGTTTTTTATATAAATTAATTCATTTAAAAGAAGAGAGTTCAAGCTTCATAATGGAAAAACACTCGTGCCTGTATGACAAGTATTCGCGGAGTTACAGTTAATTTTCGGACGCATTTCAGAATGGACTTCACTGACAGAGAGAAGGCAAAACTAGCATCATGTTTATTTTTCTTTATTTGACTAAAAGCACAATACTTTGTTTATATTGTTAGTATACACACAAAAAAATAGACACTTAACAGGATCGAATGATGTATAACACAAATATCAAATATCAAAATCAACAGAGTATTTTGAGTCTCTTTTGCACTGATAAGAAAAAAAAAGTGAGACTATCGCACCGGCGCAATTGTTGGTTAACCATGCCAGGCGCAAATTCTAAGCACGAAGGTGCAACCGACAATGCCTGAAGATCTCCTATTCTTTAAAGATATGAGATGGCGTGGAGGAACATATCTATCAAAGTAGAAATCAATCTGGCACCTCCTCCAAATACTCAAAGGGAGCCTGGCAAAGGCCTTGAAGGACAATGGCCAGATCCCATGTCGGCACCCTGGTGCGAGCTGCAGGCCTCAGCCTTAGAATACCATGGAGGAAACGTGATACCAAGGGGTCTTTACCTAAAGACATTCCACCTAAAGGGATGTGGTAAGCACCTTTGGCCGCCACATAAACCTTTAAAGTGGACAGGGATAGACCTGCAGTGAACCACTCCTGCAGGAAGTCCAGCACTGTACCAACCAGGCAGTTAACTGGGTCCAACTGACAGTCACTACAACATGAAGTGAAGACTCTCCACTTCAGAGTATAAAGTTTCCTCATGGAGGGAGCTCTTGCTTGTAGAATGGTCTCCACAACTTCGGTTGAGAGACCTGTCCCTATGAGCTGGTCCTTCTAAGAGGCCAAGCCCACATGTTCCAGAGTTCTGGTCGAGGGTGAATGATTGAGCCCTCTTCTTGGGACAGAAGGTCCCTCCTGACGAGTAGCTCCAGAGGAGCCCCTTCGAGGAGAGACACTAAATCGTGGAACCAAACTCTGCCCGGCCACCGCGGGGCTATGAGAAGTAGGCGTACATGGTCCCTGAGAACTCTCTCCAGAACTCCCGGGAGCAGAGTGATCGGGGGAAAAGCATGCAAACGTAGCCTTGGTTCCAATTCGAGAGGAGCTGGATACGTGAGTGAGAACCAGAGTGGACAGTGAGACGTCTCTCGAGACGCAAACAGATCCACTTGAGCCTGGCCGAACACCCTCCATATCTGCTCCACCACATCGGGGTGAAGCCTCCATTCCCCGGGCTTCAGCCCCTGTCTCGACAGGATGTCCTGCTCCTATATTCTGGGGTGATATTACTCCAGGGATGTAAGCTGCTCTGAGGGACAGCACATGAGGATTTGGTGCACCAGTTTGCATAGTGGATCAGAGCGCAAAGCCCCATGATGATTTATATAGGCGACCACCAATGTGTTGTCTGTGGGGACCAACGCATGGTGGCCCCTGAGGTCTGGGAGGAAATTCTTGAGGGCAAGAAATACAGCCAACATCTCTAGGCGATGTCAACAGTCTCAACAGTCTCTGAAACTGTTTGACAGTGAGAGACTGACCAAGCTTTAGTTTTTTTCACGACTGACAGGATAGACTCTATGCATGCTATGATAGGCATGCCCGCATCAGCACAGAAACCCATACCACGCCCAGATAAGTGGTACTCTGTAGTGAAGAAAGCACACTCTTTTTGGTGTTTAACCCTAACCCCAACTCTTTCATGTGGGCGAGAATGACATCTCGATGCCGAACCGCCAACTGATGCGACTGAGCTAGAATCAACCAGTCGTCAATGTAGTTCATGATCCGAATACCCTGCAGATGCAGTGGTGCCAGAGCTGCATCTATGCATTTCGTGAAAGTGCAGGGTGATAGTGCTAGGCCGAAAGGAAGAACTCAATATTGGTATCCTTTGCCACGGAAAGCAAACCTCAGGAACTTCCAGTCATATGGAAGGATAGAAATGTGGAAGTATGCGTCTGTGGCGAGGGGGGTGTGGTTAAGCGGAGTCTGTAGCGGAGAGCGAGGGCAGAGCCGAGCGGTGAGTAAGTGGGTCAAGTGCAAAATGACGAACACCTGTTTCTGATTGCAGGAATTGGCGTGGGGAGATCGCATAAAAGCCGGCTGGTGCGAGAGAGGAGAGAGAGAGAAGGACTGGGAACTCGTACGGAAAGTGCAACCTGAGAGCTGGATATACACAGCGGACTGAGTACTTTTATAGTGGACTGAGTTACTTGAGTGTTCATTGAACGTTGCTGTAAAAACATTTCTACGGTGAAGACGCACGTGGCACACCTTTTGTTTTGGCTGTGTTTTGAGTAAAATAAACCGTACGAGACCCAGTCACACCGACCCCTTGTCTTCTTCCATCCACACCCACACTGAACCTAACTACAGCGTCCTTGAGATCTATCGTGACAAACGAGTCCTCGGATCTGATCTGTGGCACAAGTGTCTCAGTGTTAACATTTTGAACTTTAGCTGCATGACTGATTAGTTCAGCACTCTCAGTTCCGAAATGGAAAACTCTGCAGAGTCACTTTATTTCGACATTGTCTAATAATCCAAATGTAGTTGTATAAGTTACTATTTTACAACCCAAAGGACAGGCAATGTTTTCCGGGCTACAGATGGCAGAATTAATGCTTGTCTTTTCTGTTATTGTTGCAAATATAGCCTATCTAATGATAATAATAGGTAATAATAAATAATAATAAATATCTAAATAATATAAAGTATATATATATATATATATATATATATATATATATATATATATATATATATATATATATAT
This sequence comes from Siphateles boraxobius, assembly GCF_051911475.1. NCBI lineage: Eukaryota > Metazoa > Chordata > Actinopteri > Cypriniformes > Leuciscidae > Siphateles > Siphateles boraxobius. Next base: position 33,340,806 of record NW_027508734.1, on the reverse strand, counting down.
ATATATATATATATATATATATACTACATACAGGTGCTGGTCATATAATTAGAATATCATCAAAAAGTTGATTTGTTTCAGTAATTCCATTCAAAAAGGGAAATTTGGATATTATATTCATTCATTACACACAGACTGATATATGTCGTGTTCATTCCTTTTAATTTTGATGATTATAACTGACAACTAATGAAAACCCCAAAATCAGTATCTCAGAAAATTAGAATATTGTGAAAAGGTTCAAAATTGTAGACACCTAGTGCCACACTCTAATCCTCTAATTAACTCAAAACACCTGCAAAGCCCTTTAAATGGTCTTTCAGTCTAGTTCTGTAGGCTAAACAATCATGGGGAAGACTGCTGACTTGACAGCTGTCCAAAAGCATTGGCTACATTAAACATTAATACCATTGACATCTTGCACAATGTCAACAGGGCAAGACACAAAAGGGCATTGCTAAAGAGGCTGGCTGTTCACAGAGCTCTGTGTCAAAGCACATTAATAAAGAGGCGAAGGGAAGGAAAAGATGTGGTAGAAAAAAGTGTACAAGCAATAGGGATAACCGCACCCTGGAGAGGATTGTGAAACAAACTCATTCAAAAATGTGGGGGAGATTCACAAAGAGTGGACTGCAGCTGGATTCAGTGCTTCAAGAACCACCACGCACAGACATATGCAAGACATGAGTTTCAGCTGTCGCATTCCTTGTATCAAGCTACTCTTGAACAACAGAAAGCGTCAGAAGCGTCACTCCTGGGCTAAAGACAAAACTGCTGCGTGGTCTAAAAGTGGTCTAAAGTTATGTTCTCTGATGAAAGTAAATTTTGCATTTCCTTTGGAAATCAAGGTCCCAGAGTCTGGAGGAAGAGAGGAGAGGCACAAAATCCACATTGCTTGAAGTCCAGGGTAAAGTTTCCACAGTCAGTGATGGTTTAGGGTGCCATGTCATCTGCTGGTGTTGGTCCACTGTGTTTTCTGAGGTCCAAGGTTAACGCAGCCGTCTACCAGAAAGTTTTAGAGTACTTCATGCTTCCTGCTGCTGACTAACTTTATGGAGATGCAGATTTCATTTTCCAACAGGACTGGGCACCTGCACACAGTGCCAAAGCTACCAGTACCTGGTTTAAGGACCATGGTATCCCTGTTCTCAATTGGCCAGAAAACTCGCCTGACCTTAGCCCTATAGAAAATCTATGGGGTATTGTGAAGAGGAATATGCGATACGCCAGACCCAACAATGCAGAAGAGCTGAGGCCACTATCAGAGCAACCTGGGCTCTCATAATACTTAAGCAGTGCCACAGACTGATCGACTCCATGCCATGCCGCATTGCTGCAGTAACTCAGGCAAAAGGAGCCCCAACTAAGTATTGAGTGCTGTACATGCGCATACTTTTAATGTTCATACTTTTCAGTTGGGCAACATTTCTAAAAATCATTTTTTTGTATTGGTCTTAAGTAATATTCTAATTTTCGGAGATACTGAATTTGGGATTTTCATTAGTTGTCAGTTTTAATCATCCCAATTAAATGAAATAAACATTTGAAATAAATCAGTCTGTGAGTAATGAATGAATATAATAATCCAAATTTCTCTTTTTGAATGGAATTACTGAAATAAATCAGCTTTTTGATGATATTCTAATTATATGTCCAGCACCTGTATATATATGCAGGTGTATTAAGGTGCTTAATAATCCTTTAGGTGAGTGTATATATATATATATATATATATATATATATATATATATATATATATATATACACTCACCTAAAGGATTATTATAATTATTATTATAATCAACCAATCACATGGCAGTTGCTTCAATGCATTTAGGGGTGTGGTCCTGGTCAAGACAATCTCCTGAACTCCAAACTGAATGGGAAAGAAAGGTTATTTAAGCAATTTTGAGCGTGGCATGATTGTTGGTGCCAGATGGGCCGGTCTGAGTATTTCACAATCTACTCAGTTACTGGGATTTTCACGCACAAACATTTCTAGGGTTTACAAAGAATGGTGTGAAAAGGGAAAAACATCCAGTATGCGGCAGTCCTGTGGGCGAAAATGCCTTGTTGATGCTATAGGTCAGAGGAGAATGGGCGACTGATTCAAGCTGATAGAAAGGCAACTTTGACTGAAATAAACACTAGTTACAACTGAGGTATGCAGCAAAGCATTTGTGAAGCCACAACTTACACAACCTTGAGGCGGATGGGCTACAAAAGCAGAAGACCCAACCGGGTACCACTCATCTCCACTACAAATAGGAAAAAGAGGCTACAATTTGCAAGAGCTCACCAAAATTGGACAGTTGAAGACTGGAAAAATGTTGCCTGGTCGGGTGAGTCTCGATTTTCTGTTGAGACATTCAGATGGTAGAGTCAGAATTTGTCGTAAACAGAATGAGAACATGGATCCATCATGCCGTGTTACCACTGTGCAGGCTGGTGGTGGTGTAATCGTGTGGGGGATGTTTTCTTGGCACACTTTAGGACCCTTAGTGCCAATTGGGCATCGTTTAAATGCCACGGACTACCTGAGCATTGTTTCTGACCATGTCCATCCATTTATGGCCACCATGCACCCATTCTCTGATGGCTACTTCCAGCAGGATAATGCACAATGTCACAAAGCTCGAATCATTTCATATTGGTTTCTTGAACATGACAATGAGTTCACTGTACTAAAATGGCCCCCACAGTCACCAGATCTCAACCCAATAGAGCATCTTTGGGATGTGGTGGAACGGGAGCTTCGTGCCCTGGATGTGCATCCCACAAATCTCCAATAACTGCAAGATGCTATCCTATCAATATGGACCAACATTTCTAAAGAATGCTTTCAGCACCTTGTTGAATCAATGCCACGTAGAATTAAGGCAGTTCTGAAGGCAAAAGGGGGTCAAACACAGTATTAGTATGGTGTTCTTAATAATCCTTTAGGTGAGTGTATATATATATATATATATGGCCTATATGGCCTATATGATCCGAAGCAACTAGTAACTAACTACTTGAGTAAGAGTAAAAAGTATCAAATGAAAAAAAACTACTCAAGTAACTATTAAGATTATTACTTTTACTTTGAGTAAATATTTCTATAAGTACTTTTACTTGAGTAGAGTTTTTGGATACTCTACCCACCTCTGCCGGCAGGGAACAACTGAACTGACTGCTCTGGGACCCTCATCGGAGGGGGGCGAGCATCCTAGAACCACTACGTTTCCAGGTGGACCCTGAGATAGCATATTCAGGGTTAGCATAGCGGTCCCCCGAAGGCACAAAAGGGAGACGGGCACCATATAATGAGGTGTTGACCGCTCTGCTTCGGGGGATCTGCCTTCAGAGGCCTGCGCTGTCGGCCATCAGGAACTTTTCCCCTCAGCCTTATTAGAAATAATGAAGGTCCTCAGATCCTTCTTACCCTTTGAAGGCTGCGGTTGAGAACGCTTTCCGTGTCCCAAGTCATTTTGTGGGGGAGCTCGGGAAGCAACACTCTGATTTGTCTGGCACAGTGTGAGGACCTGGCTTTTGAGATTTGGGGCTGCTCTCCCGCTCAGCAGCCCCGGAGAAATGTGTGCGGCGGGGGAGGAGTTTCTGGAATGCAGCCGCCTGTTTAGCTGACTCCTGAAACCTCTCGACAACCGAATTTACTGCGTTGCCATAGAGGGCAGGCTGTGACAGAGGTGCATCCATTATTTTTTTAAAATATTTTTCCTTTACATTAATCAGGTTGAGTCAGAGATGTCTCTCGGTGGCCAGCAGGGCTGAATAAGCCTTACCCACCAAAGCTAATGTTGTTCTAACTGGTAATAGCGGGGCTTTAAAGGGAGAGGTAGCTCTTTTACCTTTGACATCTCCCCATAATTGTGCTCTTTATAGTTAGAGATAGAGGAATAGTGTGATGTTTGTAGACTATAAACTTTATATGAAACTGGTTTATCACGCGATCTTGACACTTCGGTGTGGAGATCGAGGAAAAACGGAAGGCCCCGGCATTGAGATTGTGAATGAGAGGGCAGGAAGCGTTCATCTAGCTTGCTTTTTGAACGAACGTATTGCTTATCAGCCGGAATCGATTCTTAATCTTTCAACCGCTCTCGATACAACCTCAACAAGCTCCTCAAAAGCATGACACTGAGGTGACGAGTCCTCAGTAACTCCTGCTTCGACACTAACAACCCGAGTCTTGGGCAACGCGAGCCTGAGGGTCCTCGCGAAAGAACGCCAGGCGGGATCGGAGTGTCTGCATTGGAAGCACCTCGCAGTGCTCACAGCCAGCGCACTCGAGCACTGACTATGCATGCTCCTCACCCAAACATGCAACACAAAGAAAATGTGTGTTCCCACCCATTAAATAGTGTGGACAGGGGTGCACACACAGTCTGAACTCCTGCTGCTTACTCGCCATAATATACTATATAGAGACAATTCAGCACCAAATAGACTGTTTTACACAGAGCGCTTGTGAAGACAAAGAAGCTAGCGCTGCTTTGTTTGGGCAGGCTTTATAGTTTCCTGGTTCATGATGTCACCCGCCTCTGACGTTCCGCCACACCATTGGACTGATTTTATATGTGCTTCAAGACATCATCATGCAAAGCGAACCCTTAGCGTCAATCAACTCAGTGCAAGTTCCCTTGAAAGAGAATCATGAATTTTTAATGAGCCAAACACTGAGGTAGTTTCATAGGTTGCGTGTTGCTAAACAACTTGCATTTTCTTACTCACATTAAAAGAACCATATTCATTTTTTTATATTGGCACTACAATTAGATGGCAAAATCTCTGGATTAAAATGGGTCTGCGGTTAACTGGGGGGCATGACTAATATTTGTGATGAGGCAGTACTAACTGTCAACCTGACATGTTTACTAGCATTCAAACCTACAATATTATGCGGTGGTGTCTCTTGAACACATTTCATATAAAGATAGGTTAGCATTACTGGAACAGCCTTCAGATGACATTCTAACCATGACCAATAAACCAAGTAAATTATTCCATAATGTACTACTTCCTTGGGTGTTAGTCTGACATGTTCCCTACTGGGATCCAATATCTGGAAGACCAATATTGAAGAAGACTATTATGCTAATGGCTATAGTATTCCTTTTTGCAAACACAGAGACAATATGTGAATTCGAGCTTGTGAAGCTAGGATTTGTTTTCACTTACCTAGTGTATGTTTTAGGTCTAAATAATGCTTATACAATAACACATTTATAAATGCAATTTTAAAAGGTTAGTTGTACCTGTCAGCCAAACCAAAAAGTAAAATGACTCAATAATAATAATAATAATAATAATAATAATTATTATTAATGGGATAAACAATAAATTGAATATATATATATATCGACAATTATACTTAAGTGAAAGTACAGATAGGCTACTGATTGAATTGTTTTACTCAGTTAAAAGTACAAGTATCTGGTCAAAAATATGCTTGAGTAAAATTAAAAAGTGTTAAAGTTAAAGATAGTTATTATAATAAAAAAGCTCATGATATAGTACTATACATGTAAAGAAAGATTTAACATGAAGAGACATTTCAACCATATGTAACATATGAGTTTAATTTAAGGTATCATGAGGCACAATAATGTTGTGTGTTGGAGAATACAATATTTATTACAATGTTACAATATGTTAAAAAGTCCATAAGAATGGTGACAATGACAATAATGATTTAATAAAAAAAAACATATAACTGTTGTCCCATAAACCAAGCAAGCAACCATCCAACCAACCAAGCCAACAATCAATCAATATGGCAAGTTCATATAAATTTCATTTATTAAAGGAACAACATGTAATATTTTTAGATTCAAAAATCACTAGAACAATGCTATATATTCGGTTGACTTTTGTACTTACACTATCCCAGATGTTTTCAACTATGTCTAAATCAGCAATTTTAACAAGTGTAACGGCCAATGTCATTGTTTCGCCTGTCAATGACGTCATATCTGTGTTACCCTCAATTTCCAGTTTTACTATGGTAGAAACCATGGAAACACCAAAGACACTTTAAAATATTATGTGTTTTAATAGGCAGGTGAGCAACTGTTTGGATACATTTATCAACAGAAAGCTAATCGTTGTATAGCTCAACACGGTTTATTTACCACAAGTTATCACGGTTCATGAATTCGCTGTTTTCTTCATGTCTCGTGTAATTGTTGTTATGTGTGTGTGAGCGCGTGTGAGTGGGCGTTACCGCTCGTTCCACTGATCAGCGTACCAGCTGATCTCATTCTCTGCACCAGCTGCTGCAAATCATCTCTCCTATTTATACTCATCACACTCTCCTCTCTTTGTCAGATCGTTGTTTGGTGTTCACAGTGTTTGTTCCTCGCGTGTCCTGTCTGCAGTCCTGGTCCGGTTCGAGTTCCTGTTCAGTGTCTTCTCGGTTTCGTCTCGTCTGGATGTTCACCTGCACTTGGATTCACGACCAGCACTTTTCACCTGCACGCTGACCATCTAGTCCCTGCGCCACCAGCCCACCCGTGTTGCTTGGACTTTGATCTTTTACCCTCTCAATAAAGAGATTACTTGCATCATTGCTTCCGCTTGTGATTGTGACAGAACGATCTGACCTAGAATGGAAGCAGCAAGTGAAGCCTCATCTTCCTTAGAGGAATTCGTCAAGACCAGCATTGCACGGATGGATTCCCAGGAGAGGCACATGAGTGAGTCGGGTCGGGCTATTCAAGCTCTTGTGGCGCAGGTGTCCGAGCTCACCCCGCAATTCCAACTTATGCGAGCTCCCACTGCGCCACCCACACCGTCTGCTCCTCCCGTACCACCAGAGAGCGTCTCCCAGTCAGAGCCCCGCCTACCTGTTCCTGAGCCTTACAACGGTGAGCCGAATTTTTGCAGAGCATTTCTAACACGCTGTTCGATGCACTTTTCTCTACAGCCCAGGACCTTCGCTAATGAACGAAGCAAGGTCGCATTTGTGCTCACGCTACTGACTGGGAGGGCAGCTCTATGGGGGACGGCGGTGTGGGACAACCAAGATCCGTGCTGCGCCTCGTTCCAGACACTCGCCGCCGAGATGAAGAAGGTTTTTGACCGTGCGGTCGCAGGAAGAGAAGCGGCTCGGATTCTCGCAGACCTCAAGCAAGGCGAAAGATCTGTATCTGATTACTCCATCGAGTTCCGGACGTTGGCGGCTGAGTGTCAATGGAACGAGGAGGCGCAGTGGGACATGTTCCTGCATGGGCTGGCTGACCGCGTCCAAAGAGAGATTTATACCCTGGACTTACCAACTACTCTCAATGGACTGATCGAATTGGCACTTCGTGTGGATTCCCGACTTTCTCGAGTCGAACGTAGGAGGTTACCCGCTCGGATGTCTGGAGCAGTGGAGACCCTGCGTACCAGCGGCGGTGACGCGGTCAGCCCCGTCGTCGATCACGAGCCCATGCAGGTCGGGCGAGCTCGGCTTTCCCGGGAGGAGAAGGAAAGGCGGAGGTCCCAAGGCCTTTGCCTTTACTGTGGCACAGCGGGACACTTTGCGTTCAACTGCCCGGTAAAAGGGCAAGCCCGGCAGTAAATTTGAGGCTACTGTCGGGTGGGATCTCCGCTGAGAAGACCTCATCAACATCTACGCTCCTCCCGGTAAGACTAGGATGGTCAACCCACACGCACGACTGTCGAGCACTACTGGACTCTGGGGCGGAAGGTAACTTCATGGACTACACATTCGCACTCAAGATTCAGGCCCCCCTTCTGCCTCTCACCCGTACCATCGCAGTTCACGCTCTTAACGGTCAAGCACTTCCCACCATTTCATTCACTACTGAACCCATCACACTCAGCGTGTCTGGCAATCACACTGAAACCATCACCTTTTACATTCTGGACTCCCCTCTTGCACCCGTTGTTTTAGGACACCCCTGGCTCATCAAACACAACCCCAAGATAGACTGGCAGCAGAGATCAGTATCTGAGTGGAGCAGTGAATGTCATGAGTCCTGTCTTGTGTCTGCTTGTCCGTTTGTTTCTGTCTCTTCGTTTCAGGAGGAAGCAGTGGATTTATCAAACGTGCCCACGGAGTATCTAGACCTGAAGGAAGTGTTCAGTAAGTCTCGTGCTGCTTCTCTCCCTCCACATCGTCCCTACGACTGTGCTATAGAGTTACTGCCAGGTACGTCTCCGCCTAAGGGCAAGTTATATTCACTTTCTGTTCCAGAAAGAGAGGCCATGGAGAAATACATTTCTTATTCTCTAGCAGCTAAGTTCATCCGTCCCTCCTCTTCTCCAGCGGGGGCGGGGTTCTTTTTTGTGGGGAAGAAGGACGGATCCCTGCGACCTTGTATTGACTACCGGGGGCTGAACAGCATCACGGTAAAGAATACTTATCCTTTGCCGCTGATGTCTTCAGCCTTCGAGAGGTTGCAGGGAGCGTCGATCTTCACGAAATTGGATTTACGTAATGCTTATCATTTGGTTCGCATCAGGAGGGGGGATGAGTGGAAGACTGCTTTTAATACCCCCAGGGGGCACTTTGAATACTTGGTCATGCCTTTCGGCCTGTCCAACTCCCCAGCAGTCTTCCAGGCACTCGTCAACGACGTGCTGCGAGATATGGTCGATCAGTTCATATATGTCTACCTGGATGACATATTGATTTTTTCTTCTTCTCTCCAGGAACACGTGCAACACGTTCGACGAGTGCTTCAGAGGCTGCTAGAGAATGGGCTTTTTGTCAAGGCGGAGAAATGCGCTTTTCATGCACAGTCTGTTCCCTTCTTAGGATATATTGTGTCATCTGAGGGTATGCGTATGGATCCTGAAAAGGTTAAGGCTGTGGTAGATTGGCCAAGTCCAGATTCCCGTAAGGCCCTACAGCGGTTTCTGGGGTTCGCCAATTTTTACCGGCGGTTCATTCGCAATTTCAGCCAACTAGCCTCGCCTCTGACCGCCTTGACCTCCCCCAGAACTGCGTTCAGGTGGTCAGACGCAGCTGAGGCTGCGTTTGCCAAACTGAAAGGCCGCTTTGTTTCAGCCCCAATCTTGGTTACCCCTGATCCATCACGTCAGTTCGTGGTGGAGGTTGATGCGTCAGAGGTGGGGGTAGGTGCAGTGTTGTCCCAACGTTCCCCTACAGATGACAGAGTGCATCCGTGCGCGTTTTTGTCTCACCGTTTATCTCCTGCCGAACGTAATTATGACATTGGTAATAGAGAGTTGTTGGCACTCAAGTTAGCGTTGGAGGAATGGCGCCACTGGTTAGAAGGGTCGGGGGTACCTTTTATCGTCTGGACCGACCATAAGAATCTGGCATATATTAGAACCGCTAAAAGACTGAACTCTAGGCAGGCTCGGTGGGCACTTTTTTTCGGACGTTTTGACTTTACTCTCTCGTACCGCCCGGGTTCTAAAAACATCAAACCCGATTCTTTATCACGCATTTTTGACCATTCCGATCGCCCGTCTACTCCCGAGTGCATTTTTCCAGAGACCTTAATTATCTCTACACTCACATGGGAGGTCGAATCGAAGGTCAAGAAGGCCTTACAACGGGTAACGCCTCCGGTCGGTTGTCCACCGAACCGGTTATTTGTGCCAGAGGGATTACGGTCTGAGGTCATTCAGTGGGGGCATTGTTCCAACGTGGCTTGTCATCCAGGAGTTAGTCGCACTACATCTTTAGTCAAGCAACGATTCTGGTGGCCACGCATGGCTCGCGACGTTCACAGTTTTGTTTTGGCTTGCTCAGTTTGTGCCACTGGTAAGACTTCCAATCGACCCCCAGATGGGCTCCTTCAACCGCTGCCGGTTCCTTCGAGACCCTGGTCCCATATCGCTCTAGATTTTGTCACCGCCCTCCCACCCTCTCAGGGTAACACGGTAGTTTTGACCGTGGTGGACCGGTTCTCGAAGGCGGCCCACTTTATTCCCTTGCCCAAATTACCCTCAGCCAAGGAGACAGCGTTAACAGTCGTTAACCACGTCTTTCGGTTACATGGCCTCCCGATGGACGTGGTTTCGGACAGAGGACCCCAATTTGTGTCCAAATTTTGGCAAGAGTTTTGTAAATTACTGGGTGCGACTGTTAGTCTGTCCTCAGGGTTTCATCCCCAGAGCAATGGCCAAACTGAGAGAGCCAACCAGGATTTGGAGAGAACGTTGCGATGTCTGGTCTCCAAGAATCCTTCCTCATGGAGCCAACAACTGTCAATGGTGGAGTACGCCCACAATTCGTTACCAGTGTCATCTACGGGCCTATCTCCGTTTGAGTGTAGTCTAGGTTACCAGCCACCAATTTTTCCTAGTCTGGAATCCGAAGTCGCGGTTCCCTCCGCTCACGCTTTCGTCCAGAGGTGTCATCGCACTTGGACTAGAGCCCGTGAGACTCTACTCCAAGTGGGAGCGCGCACCAAGGCCAAGGCCGATCGCCACCGGTCTAGACCTCCCGTATACGTCGTCGGTTCCAAAGTGTGGCTTTCTACCAAGAACATTCCTCTCCGCTCCGTTTCTAATAAGCTTGCTCCCAAATTCATTGGCCCGTTCACTGTCACCAAAATCATTAATCCGGTGGCAGTCCGCCTCAATCTTCCTCCAGTGTACAGGAGAATTCATCCCGTTTTTCATGTATCCAAAATTAAACCCGTTTTTCACTCTCGCATTAATCCGCCTGCTCCGGTTCCCCCACCGCCGCGACTCGTAGAAGGGGAACCAACATATTTGGTTAATCGTATTCTGGACTCAAGGCGGAGGGGACGCGGAATCCAGTACTTGGTGGACTGGGAAGGTTACGGTCCGGAGGAGAGAAGTTGGGTGCCTGCTAGAGACATCCTGGATCACTCCCTTATTGATGATTACAATCGACAGGTAAGGGAGTCTGGGGACGCCAGGAGGCGTTCCTAGGAGGGGGGGTACTATCACGGTTCATGAATTCGCTGTTTTCTTCATGTCTCGTGTAATTGTTGTTATGTGTGTGTGAGCGCGTGTGAGTGGGCGTTACCGCTCGTTCCACTGATCAGCGTACCAGCTGATCTCATTCTCTGCACCAGCTGCTGCAAATCATCTCTCCTATTTATACTCATCACACTCTCCTCTCTTTGTCAGATCGTTGTTTGGTGTTCACAGTGTTTGTTCCTCGCGTGTCCTGTCTGCAGTCCTGGTCCGGTTCGAGTTCCTGTTCAGTGTCTTCTCGGTTTCGTCTCGTCTGGATGTTCACCTGCACTTGGATTCACGACCAGCACTTTTCACCTGCACGCTGACCATCTAGTCCCTGCGCCACCAGCCCACCCGTGTTGCTTGGACTTTGATCTTTTACCCTCTCAATAAAGAGATTACTTGCATCATTGCTTCCGCTTGTGATTGTGACACAAGTACCATGTTTTTACAATGCCTCAGAGATAATGCTATTTTGCCAATTGGCTAATATAGCATATTCAGAGAGAGCTTTCTCCATCATACAATATATTTTAAAATGAACTACATGTCATATAGCAAATACAAGTCATCCAGCTTTTGTTAATATGATATTATAATATCGATCTAGATTACTGCAAAGTGCAACAAGTGTCTAAAACTAGCCACCAAGCGAACGTACAGAGTAATGTTATAACAACTTTCAACACACTCAAATGTATTTAGTATGATTGTTTTAACCATGTAAAACAGCACAACACGTTTTACCCTGCATAAAACGAAAAGAGCGGAAGTGGCTAAATGGAGCATAAAGCTCTGATGGACTCAAGACCTGTGTGCAGGTATCTCTCAGTAGCATTCGTATCCAGAGCTCTCGGCCCTAGCTGATTCAAACCACAGTAATATTAATAATACTTTAATACATTAACTCATCAATAAATATAATATACAAAATGTACATATTGTGCCTTTAATTGTGACATTTGAATGTCATCCACTTGAATTTGACCATATAATTTGAATTCAATATTTAGAAATCACCAAGGTGTTGCCCCCTTTGACAGTGAATGTTTCCTTTGCAGGATTAAAGAAATTTGTAAAGCTACCATCTGCTGTCAGAAATGTCATTCTCGTTCAGGATCAAACATGAGAAGCGCTCAGTCTTGCATTCCTCTCAGCATCCATAGAATCCTAAAGTGCCTCTTTCAAGCCTGTCATAAAGGCCACTTCAAGGTCAGAGGACATGCATTGTGCATAACAGAGCCTTTGGGGTGGTAGACAAAGGTTGGCAATTAGGGAGGCAGTCACCAAACCAAAGCACATTAACAGTAGATTGGCAGACATTTAGCGCAGAATGTGAAAATGGATTTTAATGATGAAATAGAACAGACTACTTAAAAAATGCATATGCAAGTGCACAGGATTTCTACCATAAATATTAGGCTACTATTGCAATATTTTGGATAAGGACAGTCTGTTTCACAACATGCAATTTTGATTGGCACATAACCTACTGTACAGACTTCCCACGGCCCCACGAAGAATGCAGCTCTACTGAGTATGCTAAAGGTATGATGACATAGTTTTTTCATGTTTAGAGCGCTAGATAATTGGTCATAGTTAGTTGATCATTTCATTCTATTGTTATTGTTTATCACCGGTTGCAGTCCATGATGTTCTAAGTTACCCTAAAATATTCATCTGTTATACACCTCGCAAAGAGTGTGTGTTATGTTAGTGAAGCGGTCGCAATGAGAGTGTATTTTCTAGTAAAGCAGACACAATTAAATAGGCCTACTTTTGGTGGTGGTGGTGGTGGCGGTGGTGGTATCATAGTAACTTATCTGTATTCATGGTAAAACCACTGAAATTGTGTATCTGAGATGTATTTATATCTGGTTGTCTAAAACGTGTTTATTTCATCATATCGATCAACACAGTCTCATCCCAAGGCGTCATCTAACTGACGCTTTTGACCATGCGTCAACATGACGACGCACATGGCACCCTTTAAACGTCAATATGAGACGCTCATCCTCGGGGGTCATCTAACTGACGCTTTTGACAATGCGTCTAAATCCGACGCACATGGCACCCTTTAGCGTCAGTTAGATGACGCTTCAGTTATGGGTAGGTTCAGGTCTGGGGTAGGGTAAGGGTTAGACCACTAGGAGGCGCATCTCATATTGACGCTTAAAGGGTGCCATGTGCGTCGGCATGTTGATGCATGGTCAAACATGGTCAAAAGCGTCAGTTAGATGACGCCTTGGGATGAGACTGGGCTGTATCGATGCATTTTGAATATGTTGGCCTAGGCAATTTTGCTTTTTGTTTTATGTAGTAATGTTATTCAATGCACTGCCATTTGAATTTGCTCAGTAGCTTTTCGTTTCATAGCCAAGTTGTAGAATGGGCCACATATGTTTTTTCTTGCTGGGTATATTTGCATCACATCTTCGCCCCCTTTCGTTAATTCAGACACCCCCTCTTCAGTGTGCCGGCTCTGCATCTATTGACGTACAAGCAGTACTGGATAAAAGAGATAAACATTGCACCAAGAGTTCAAGGTTTGACTAGTTAGCATGTTCTAGTTAGCCCCTGCTGGTAGGTCCCCTTGCTGCATCATCTACCTGCATCTGTTTTGATGGCCATTCAAATCTGTGTAGTATGACAATTTGTCATGGGTGGCTGGTATAATACAGCGCACAATGAAGGAGAATTCAAAATGAACAGTCTCTATATTAAAACCAGGCTTGAGAATGGGAAAACACAACCACATAACATAGCAGAAGAAAACAGGGAGTACTTACTTTTACCAGAACTAAACGAGGGAAGAAATTAATTAATCAACAGACAAATGGTGAGCAGAATGAGGGAAGTACAGACATGGAAACCAGGCTTGGGTGATGGAACCAGGGATGTGATCCAATGCGACTCAGCCGAGGGGACACGGTGCCAGGATGATACTGCAGGTACGGGAGGTAAATGTGAAACTGACAGCTCATGGGATCAAGATGGAGGCGGGAATCCGGAAGTCTGCTGTGGAGCCAGTGTGACTGAGGACAATGCTGGAGCTGGAGGGAAGGCAGAACCCGGTGGAGCTGAAGGGATGGAGGGCAGAGGTGCAACCGGTAGCAAGGAATCCCATGGTGGAACCGGGGTCAAGTCTGACCAAGGCCGTGATTGGTGGACGAGGGAGCCTGGTGAAGCTGGCGGGATGATGAGCGACGGTGGAGCTGAGGGAGCATTGAGACAAGGCTGAGCTGATGGATCAGAGGACTGAGGTGGAGTCTGGGGCTCTGTGGCTGGAGACGGGGGATCTGGCTGATGCTCCATCTGGCAGGGTGAAGGCTGACTGGTTTATGGGTCTGGAGTGGGACTGTTATCCTCCACTGGACCAATGGTAACCCTCTCCACAGATGAGGCATAGTTTTTACAACGGCCCCGTTGACATGCCAACTCCAAAAGGTGTGTGACTCCAGGGAGCGATCTATCTGCTCCAGGCACAAAATCTGGGCATGCTCTGAGTCTTCTTCTACAGTTTTTGTTTTTATGTATCTCTCTGGCAGAATTACAGTGCCACATACTAGTCTGGCATGTATACTACATCATTTTGAGTCTGTTTCAGTGGTTTGTATGTATGCAGATATTTCTTGAGACGACGGCGTGTTTACATAATTTTTTTTTTGGAACGAGAAAAAGAAAAAAGATTGGTTAGGGAAAGCTCTGGCTTCGTCTGGATGTGACCTAGGCCACACAGGTAAGTCTCAAGTCTAGTTTATTTATAGAGCCCTTTCCACTACAAAGTAGATCAAAGGGCTGTATAGTTAAAATCAGTCTACAGATAATAGCAAATAATAATAAAACAGTAGGCTACACAAAACAACAGTCAACAGTAGCAAAAAAATAAATAAAAAAGAAAAAACAGCGAGGAAAAAACATAAACAAAATACAACTGCCAAAATTTCATAATTAAAAGCCATAGAAAACAAATGTGTTTTCAATCGAGGTTTAAAAATATCAATTGAGTGTGCAGATCTAATGTCAAGTGAAAGGGTATTCCACAGTCTATTTGAGGTGTCAAATTGTCTGGCTTATTGATGAGAGGTGTGCTATGACTTTTACAAGTGATTGTAAAACACAGTCAAGAAATTTGTGAGATCATAACTCTGCATCAGAATGTCCTTGAGACTTGGGGGTTGTATCAGTTGAATAGGCACATCAAGAAGCCAATAAATAGTAATATTCAAACTTTTTAGCCCCACCCTAGCAGCCACTTACAGCACCCTAGCAACCGTATAACAAAATTAACAAGCGATATCACAGCACCACAACAATGTAGAAAAACACAGGGTTGGGATCTTTTGACTCAGACTGGCAAATAGTCTTAAGATCACCCTATAAATTGTATAGCCACACCCTCAACCATTTATAGTTCTCTAGCAATGTGCAAATACATGAATAAGCCATATCTCAGCTCCAGAACACTGTACAGACATGGTGGTAGGCTCTCTTGCAATCACTCAGAACACTGTAGCATATGCCCTGTGTCCAGTTTTACCACGGCAAGCACCACTCACATTTTCTTCAGAAAATCTATGTCTAGTTATTTTTATAATTATATGAAACCAAAATATAAAATGTTTTAATTATTTAATATAATTTGTATTTTTTGTAGCTTTATCTAGGTATTATAGACCTTCTTACATTGCACAGAGAGCAATAGTATTTTTTGTTGACATGGAATATATGTTCATATGCAAACACATTCTATTTCTACTTCTGCTCTTCAAGAATCATGGAGAGTATATCTGCTTATATGGAATAATTCCAAATACAATAAAAACATCTGCAACTAAACCACTAGAACTGTTTCTGACACAATGGCTAAAGTATTTCACAGCATAGAACTGTTGGCTGAAAGGGCATGAAGCTGTTTTTAGGAAACATTAACATAGCAAATATGACATCCTTTTAAATGCTTCAGTCGAACAAACAAGGAGTATTTTGATCCATTCAAAAACATGTTTTAGTAGAATCATTTGATGTTTTTTGTTTATTTCAATAGTGTTTAGCCTCAATGGTCGACAATGTTAGAAAACGATTATTGTTATATAAAAAAAATATCATCTGTCAAACAGATGACCAACTGCAGTGACATTTTAATTTTGCATTATGACCACTCTTATCCTCAAAAGCCTAAAACACAACAGTCTTAAACACAAAGCTAAACCTTTCATTACATGATATGATTTTCATGCACAACTTTCTGTTGTCTTTATGAGCATACAGGGTCAGCACATCTTTTCATTTTGTCTGAGGCAAAGGATCTTATGTCAATATGTTTTTTTTCTTTCTTTTTTTTTCGGATATGAAAATGGGATGTTTGGTGGATTATAGGAGATGTGTCAGACTAATCCATGGATTTAAACTGGCACTGAGAATATTAAGAATATGCTCTCAGTGGGGTGGGCCTAAGTAACATTCACATCCACAGTGAATACATGAAAGACAAGGGTGGCAAACAATATAACTGGGTCAACAACTGCTTGTGCGTGAAATGTGAACTATGGACAATGGCCAGCATTATGTCCAAAAGCAGCATACAATTCTGGAGATTTATAAGCAGTTGGGGCAAATAAGGCCCACTGTAATATTGGTTGGGGAGGTGGCCAAATAGGTCTCTGAGACATCTGGATCAGAAATCTGTTTCCTTCCTCCAACCTGTCTAACCTCCAGCCCCAGAGAGGGAGAGCCAAGACCGCTCGTTTGCTTCTGTTTGTGACTGGTAACTACATTCCCTTGAAAAACAACATACTGCTATGCCTGGCAATATCGTCCTGAGTTCAAAGGTGCTGTTCAAAGGGAGGGCTGTTCTGGGTCACTCAGGCTTGACCACAACCCCACCTGCCATTTGTTATTAAATGTATGCGACATGACAGGTCTACTCTGGAGTTCTTCTTAATGACCCCATTATTGAAAGGTTTGACTCTCCATCTGCCAGGTCCTCCTGATGTGCTCTTCCTTAAGGTTGCTTCCATTAAGTTTGAGCACACAGACTGTTAATTTATCAGGCATTCTTGATATTTTACGTTTTGTTGAATTGTGATTCAACCATTGAGTTTTGTGAGGAAATCGTCTCGGTTACGTATGTAACCCTCGTTCCCTGAGTAGGGAACGGAGACGTTACGTCGGATGACGACGAATGGGGTTTCGCTTAGAACACCTATCGACTTCGAGTATTACAAAACGAGCCAATGGCAAAGAAATGCCATGGGTCTGCGGAATTTGCATAGCGTATCTCCGCCTTACCTCGTGGGTATAAAAGGAGGACGCCGGCAACAGGCAGATATGTTTCTTCGCTGAGGAGCCAAGACTGAGCTCAGGCGATCCCCGCGGTACAGCGGAAAGTGGCAGGAAGACGTAACGTCTCCGTTCCCTACTCAGGGAACGAGGGTTACATACGTAACCGAGACGTTCCCTTTCGTTGTCACTCCGAGTTACGTCGGATGGCGACGAATGGGGTTACCAGTCTAATCACGCCACCTTCTCAGCTGTCTTCCAGTGCCCTGCGTAAATCTGAGATCCCTGTCGTGAGACTGGCACGGACGAAGGACTCCTATTTAGCACAGGAATACCAAGGTACACTGGGGAGCATATCCCAAAGTTTAGGGGAAATATGCAATTACTGCCAACCCAGAGGGGGGGGGACTTAGAGAATACACATATGACCCGAAGGAGACATATGGAGAACACTGGGGTGTCCAGCCGCAGGTGGAATATTTCAACCCCAGGGGTGGCAAGGTGGCTTGCCAAGGGAAAGACACATGCTCAAGAGGCTTACAGTGGAAATACACATGTGGGGGTCGCTCAGAGGAGGGACCATGCACACGGGAGGCACCTAGCCGACGCACAGGCAATAGACACTGGCGCCAACGTCAGGAGTGCTGGAGGAACTCAGGGCTTTTCGGGGAAGCTCACCTGAGGAGAATATCGCACGTATCCAGTCCGTGGAGTGGAATGGCGAGCAAGCGAAGACACCTGAGCGGGTCCAGTACTAGCTGGTTGAAGCGAGTACATGAGAGGACACTGGCTCCACTCGGAGATTGTAGAATCTGGCGAATGTGTTAGGTGTCGCCCAGCCTGCAGCTCTGCAGATGTCTGTTAGCGAGGCGCCATGCGCTAGAGCCCAAGAGGATGCCACACTCCGGGTGGAGTGGGCGGTCACACCAAGGGGGCACGGTCGACCTTGCTGCTGGTATGCCAAGGCAACGGCGTCCACTATCCAGTGAGACAACCTTTGCTTGGAGAGAGCCTTTCCCTTCAGCTTCCCACCATAACAGACAAAGAGCTGGTCTGAGGTCCTGAAACACTGCGTCCTGTCTACATAGGCGCGGAGGGCGTGTACTGGACAGAGCAGTGCCAAGGCTGGGTCTGCCTCCTCCGGGGGCAGCGCTTGCAGGTTCACCACCTGGTCCCGGAAGGGAGTGGTAGGAACCTTGGGCACATATCCAGGCCGGGGTCTCAGGATCACGTGAGAGTAAGCCGGCCCAAACTCCAGGCACGCTTCGTCAACGGAGAATGCATGCAAGTCCCCCACCCTCTTGATGGAGGCCAATGCAACCAGGAGCGCTGTCTTCATAGACAGGAACTTAAGCTCCACTGATTGCAAAGGCTCAAAGGGAGCACTCCGCAGGCCAGTTAGAACCACTGAGAGGTCCCAAGAGGGAACGAGAGGAGGACGAGGAGGATTCAGTCTCCTCGCTCCTCTCAGGAACCTGATGATCAGGTCGTGCCTTCCAACAGACTTACCTTCGACTGGGTCATGGTGTGCGGCAATGGCGGCAACATAGACTTTCAGGGTGGAGGGAGACAGCCTTCGCTCCAGCCTATCTTGAAGGAAGGAAAGCACGACACTAATCGAACATCTCCGGGGGTCTTCTTGAAGAGAAGAGCACCAGTTGACGAAGAGGTTCCACTTCAACGCGTAGACGTGTCTCGTGGACGACGCTCTAGCGGAAGTGATGGTAGCCGCCACCGTAGGTGGAAGGGTACTCAAACCTGCTTCGTCCCGTCCAGGAGCCACACGTGGAGGTTCCAAAGATCGGGACGAGGGTGCCATAGGGTGCCCCGTCCCTGAGAAAGGAGGTCCTTCCTCAGGGGAATCGGCCAGGGAGGTGCTGTCGCGAGGAGTACTAGTTCGGAGAACCAGGTCCGGGCGGGCCAGTATGGCGCGACCAGAATGACCTGCTCCTCGTCCTCCCTGACCTTGCGCAGGGTCTGCGCAAGAAGGCTCACTGGGGGAAACGCATATTTGCGGCCCCGCGGCCAGCTGTGCGCCAGTGCATCCGTGCCGAGCGTGCCCTCGGTCAGGGAATAGTACAGGGCGCAATGGGTCGAGTCGTGAGAGGCAAACAGATCTATCTGTGCGTCCCCGAACTGGTCCCAAATCAGCTGAACCGACTGGGGATGGAGTCGCCAATCTCCCGGGAGGGGCTGAAGCCGTGAGAGCTCGTCGGCTGCACAGTTCAGGGCTCCGGGGATGTAAATGGCATGAAGCGACCTCAGATGCTTCTGACTCCATATGAGGAGGTGGCGGGCGAGTTGCGACATACGGCGGGAGCGTAGACCACCTTGATGGTTGATGTACGCTACAGTGGCGGTATTGTCTGAACGGACTAGTACGTGTTGGTTCTTGAGCACGGCCCGGAAGCGGCGCAAAGAAAGACGTACGGCCAGCAACTCGAGGCAATTGACGTGCCAGAGGCGTCGGGGTCCTGTCCAGGAGCCCGCGGCAGCACGTCCATTGCACATGGCACCCCAGCCCGTGGAGGAGGCATCTGTCGTTACAACAATATGCCGCGAAGCTTGTTCCAGGGGCACTCGGCCCGTAGAAAACTGAGGTTCGACCACGGGGTGACGGCAGGTCGGAGTAACTGGTACTCGGAGGGTGCCGTGTTGCCATGCCCACCTCGGGACTCGGGACTCGGTCGCGGAGCCAAAGCTGAAGCGGTCTCATATGAAGCAATCTGAGCGGCGAACCACGGCTGCAGATGCCATATGCCCCAGGAGCCTCTGAAGAAACCTCAGTGGAACCGCACTCTTGCGCTTGATAGTCTCAGGCAAGTCAGCAATGGCTGAGTGGAGAAGGCGACCAAGTCCATACCGAGAAAAGAGCTCCTCTGCACGGGGCAAAGTTTACTCCTTCCCCGGTTGACCCGAAGGCCCAGACGAGCTAGGTGCCGAAGCACTGGGTCCCTGTATTCGCAAACCTGGTCTCAGGAGTGAGCTTAAGACAGCCAGTCACCGAGATAGTTCAGGATGCGAACCCCGTGTTCCCCTGGAGGAACAAAGGCAGCCTCAACAACCTTGTGAAGGCGCGAAGAGACAGGGCTAGCCCGAATGGGAAAACAGCGTACTGATATGCGCGCGCCCTGACAGCAAACTGTAGGTATGGTCTGAGTCGAGGGAGAACGGAGACATAAAAGTAGGCGTCCTTCAGGTCAATCGCTGCAAACCAATCCTGTGGCCGCACACATCCAGAAATGCGTTTGGCGAGAGCATCTTGAACGGCAGCCTGAGAAGGGAGCGGTTCGGACCAGGATTGGCCGTAACCCACCAGACTTCTCCGGGACAAGGAGGTAGGGGCTGTACCCCCTGGACCTCCTTTCGGCTGGAGGAACAGTCTCAATCGCACCCTTCGCCAGTAGGGTAGCAACCTCCGCTCTCATGATAGGGCATAGCCATCGACCAAAGTGGAGCGGACTCCCCTGAAGTGGGGAGGAGACCGTGCGAACTGAATCGCATAGCCGAGCCGATGGTTCGCGCGGAACAGAAGGGAAGCTCTAGGCAGGCTCCCAACTGTGCCAGCGGCGTCGAGAACCACAGACGTCCCTCCGGTGGTGCAGCGAAGCGGAATGACCGGCCCAGACGTGGACGGCATAGCGGCCCGGTGTGGGGGCAAGGTCAAAACCGCACCCTGACAGAGGAGGCCAGGGAAGGACCAGCGTTCCACAGGGGCCTGCTCTGTCAAGGGTCTGGCGACAGAGGGGGACAGGGGCGAAGCGGTCGTGGACGGCACGCCGCGTCAACCACCTCCGGGACAGAGGGGGACGAGGAGAGCACGGCATGTGGGCGGCGCTCTGTGTCGTCCGAACTCTCTGTGCTCAGAGACGGGAGAGTCAGTTCTTTGGAGAATAAGGATTCTTCCCCGGCCCTCACCCGGGGAAAGGAGTGGTCCTGCTACCAGCTCCTGGAAAGAACTGAGTCCCATCTCTGAGGAGCCCATCCCAAGAGCGCCGCTTAACCCGGCGTGTAGCGGGGGGCGGGGCTGGAGAGGACTGTTTTGGCGTCCGACCGCGGCCTCCAGAGCCGGCCCGGCTGAGCGGGCGGGGTGGGAGCCGCGGGGGAGCGCCCACGGCGGTGGGCAGACCGAGGGACCTGAGCGGACGGCGGGGCCGTCGGGACAGAGTCAACCTCAGTCTGCTCCATCCCCGAGGAGCCCGTCTCAGGAGCGCCGCTTAACCCGGCGTGTAGCGGGGGGGCGGGGCCGTCGGGACAGAATCAACGTCAGTCTGCTCATGAGCGGCTGAGAGCTGTTGGTCAAGCCCTCAACCGCACCGCCGGAGAGGCCGACCTGGGATATGGGAATGTCGGACAGACGGGTCCGTGCGACATCCAGCACATCAGACAGGTTCAGCCACAGAATGGTGAGCATCACCTGACCCAGGGAGCGTACGGCCACTTTCGTCGCTCGGAGAGCAAGGTCAGTGACGGCGCGCAGCTCAGTGAAGAGCCCTGGGTCAGTCCCGCCCTCGTGCAGGTCCATGAGCATCTGGGTCAGCCATGGCATGCAGAGAGGCGGCTGCCAGTCCCGTGGCACTACAGGATCTCGCCACAAGCGTAGGCGAAAAACTACAGGGCACGGGCGGGTGCTTAGGATTGCGCCGAGAAGAAGCACTCTGAGGACACATAGCATCGCAACAGAGCGTTCAGCCGGGGGAACCCCAGTGTACCCAAGGGCAGCGGCCCCATCGAGGGGAGGAAAGGCGGATGAGATCAGCGAGCGGTCCTGAGAAGACAAGGGGGTCTTCTAGGACTTCGAGATCTCATCATGCACGTCCGGGAAGAGAGGTATTGGGGTTTGCCACGGACGAGGGTCGGCGGCCTTACCCAAAACCAATCGTCCCAGGAAAGCATGGCCGTCATCTCCGGATCAGACTCAGGCACAGCCGTATGCACACTGGAAGGTGGCAGCTGTGACGAGCCCTCACTTCCAGAAGACTCAAGCCCACCTAGTGATGCTGCAACAGACATGGCATCTTCCTCTGTAGCTTCAACTGAAACACGCGGGCCACCAGAGGGTAGACTCGCGGAAATCAGCAGTTCACTAGCGGGCACCGTCATTGAAGAGGGGGGCTGGGGTCACGGACAAGTAGTCGGCGCCTTGTTCCAGACCGTAACCCTCAGGTCACCCTGGCCACCAGCCGAAGATCGGGGGGTGGATGAGGGGACTCTCACTCTTGCGAGTTCACCGAGTCTCGACCTATATATGACGCGATGATCACGTTCCCTTGCGAGAACATGAGTCACCCACGAGCGCTGTTCAAGCATGATCAAACACACTAGACAGCGCTCGTGCCCATCAGAGTCCGATACCAGTCCGCTGCAACCAGAAATGCACGGGCGAGCCGTCTTTAAAAAGACGTGCCGCGTGCGAGCTCTTTTATGAGAGGAGAGAAAAAAACTCCGCGATGTTGAAGCGCACAGGGAGACACACACACACTGGCAGATTACTGCACAGATCAGCAGGCACTGTGAGCTCGCTGCAGATCGCCGTCACACCAACACCGGAGAGAGAAGCTCGTCTCGTAGAGCGAAGTCAGAGATGACTGTGGAGTGAAGAAATACTCTTGGCTCCGAAGCGAAAACATATCTGCCTGTTGCCGGCGTCCTCCTTTTATACCCACGAGGTAAGGCGGAGATACGCTATGCAAATTCCGCAGACCCATGGCATTTCTTTGCCATTGGCTCGTTTTGTAATACTCGAAGTCGATAGGTGTTCTAAGCGAAACCCCATTCGTCGTCATCCGACGTAACTCGGAGTGACAACGAAAGGGAACTGCTGTTTCAGAAAGTCATCTTTTCATTTGGTCTTGTTTACTATCTCAAACATACACACACACACACACACACACACACACACACACACACACACACAACCATGGTTTGGTTTTGACACATAGAATGAAACAAAATAAATCATCATTCTGAAATAAGTTAACATTATGAGTGAGATGGACGATTAATTATTTAAGTTATTTAAAAAAAAAGTCGAAACCAGATTGTGAAATTGGTATTAAATTAATAATACATCATATATTAGTTTAATATTAAAATATTACAATTCACAAATTGCACAAATGTGTTACATGTGATCTTCCCTCTTAAAACTACACTTTAACAGTGTACCAACCTGACAACCAAACATAACAGACATGCACAACATAGATTTTGACATCCATGACATAGAATCTGTTTTTAAAGTTTGATTGTAACCCTCATTTGTTCCACCAGATATATATTCAACAAAGAAAAAATGCCAGTCAACTCCATTCTTCCTTGCATTGTCAGTGTCAACGTGTCGTTTTACTCAATGATCCCCTCTTTGTGTAAACATTCCCTTGACAAGAATGCTGCAAATTGAATGATGGCTAAAACAGAGCAGTATGATTGATTGTAAACATTTGAAAAAGGAGATCACAGGGGAGAAGAGAATATTGAATGTTTTATGTCAGAAGTCTCTTCCCCCAGGTATCAATTCATAATTGCTTTAGATAATAGGGATTCAATCATTTATGTTCCATTTAGGTCTTGGGAGAATTGTCGGAAAAGTACAATATGTCTTAATCTAATTAAGGTGAGAGTCAGACCTGGAGGTAGATGAGGGAAATCAAGGGAAAGGGGGAGAGTGGAAAAGAGAGCAGACATAGACTGATTAGTGAGATGGGTTTTTTGATGACAGTGGTAAGAAGCTATAACTGCTTTCTCTCATATGCTTTTAATCCTGTTTACTTTAGTGAATTTGTGTGATTTACATAATATCATAGTCATATAATATATAGCCTTTTTGTACTCTGATTTCCACTGAATGTATTTTTGTCTGGTACAGAGATATAAGAATAGATGTAGCATTTATGTATAAGGAAACACTCCACCTTATGGCTTGGCCAGAGTGATCTCTTCACCAAAAGAAAACTTACCATGAGTTTTACTGTAGTTATGGTCTCATACCATCCTACTGAGACAGACTTTCACCAAACTGATTGTCATTTACATCCTGATGTATATGAAGCTTAAGTTTGTGATGACAGCAATTTCAGAAGGGAAATTACTTAGTAACAAAAGAGACTGGTGCTGTACTCTGATGATGTGGTAAAGAATTACAGACCTTGGAAACAGATTATGATTGACAGCATGCTTGAAAATGAACTCTCCGACTCTCTATATGGGATTCAAAGATGTTAGGGATGCTGTCTCAGAAAAGGTTTTCGCTTTTTAGAGGACTGAGATTATTTTGAGAGAAAAATATGTATTTTTCTTACCTCCCACATTGGCCTTCAGTAAACTTGATTTGCCCATAGCTAAAAACTAAAAGCAGTTTGCGTTATCAAGTACTCAGCAGTGCACAAGTCAGGTTTGGACTGAGGGAATTGAGTGAATTTCTTGAATTTAAAACTTTTCCATTTCTGATTTGTTTGTGTTGAATGCAGTATTTATTTATTTGTGGACTGGCATAGCACTAGATTAGTCCAATGTACATTATCACGCACTGACAGATTGAGGTCACAGAACGTCTCGGTTACGTATGTAACCCTCGTTCCCTGAAGAAGGGAACGGAGAGGTAGTCGACGTGTCGAATGATTGGGATCACGCATAGGGAGCCTGTCATCTTCGAGTACTGTTAAAACAAGTCAGTGCACATTGGTGTGCGAGATCTGCATCTCACCCTTTGTCCCGCGGCGTGGGTATAAATTTGGAAGTGGATGCACGCACCAGTTGTTTTTCGATGAGGAGCTGAGCAAAGTCCAGAGTCAGCTGTGGTCCAGCAATAGTGGTGACGGGACTACGTCTCCGTTCCCTCCTTCAGGCAACGAGGGTTACATACGTAACCAAGACGTTCCTTTTCAGTCACTCACATTCGGCGTAGTCGATGTGTCAACTGATTGGGATCCCAATTAAAATGCTACTAGTGCTGCCACCTTCCAGTGCCTAGACAAAAGCCTTCTGATCCCCCCGCATTATTTGAGGCGGAGATGGGACAGGGCTTAGGCCAGGGAAGTCACTGCTGTTCCACAAGACCACTGGGAAATCGTTCTCTTTCGTTGGAAAGGAATACGCTGTGGAGGCCACATCCTGCCCGAAGGGAGGTAACATGTGGAGAATACACAAATGGACTGGGTAGATGACCGGGCAGTACAACATATGGAATGTGACTGGGGTGCAGGGGGGAGTCTCAAGCGGACAGTGTCAGCGGAGCAGCTTCTGCCGAGGGAAGACATGGGCTCGCCGCAGGAAGCAATACTGTGGAAGAATACACATATGGGATTGCATATATATATATAAATACATAATTTTTTTTCTTAAACACATGATGCTACTATTGTGAACGTCACAGGAGGACAGGGAACGACCGCATTCAGAAACGTACGGATGGAATGACATCTTGAAAAAGACGCAAATGCACCCGTGTTGCACTTTCAGGAAATGGGACCCGTCTCCAGTGCCAGAGCACACAGGGGAATGACCACGGCAAGACTGAACAGTGAACTGAAACAGTTAAGCACTCACTTCTTTGCCCTCTAACCAACCGTCAACAAACACACAAAAATGATGCTGTTAAAACAGCATTTGAGAGCTCAGAAGGCTTGCGACCACCGCTGCACTTACGCTGTAGAACCACCAGCACTGGGAGAGTCTTCCAGAAGAACACAGACACACTTGCTCGTTGTAATATAACACCATTCTTCAGAGACATCCGATCAGCTCCGAAGCGAAAGACAACTGGACAACTACATCCACTTCCGTATTTATACATGCGCCACGGGGCAGAGTGTAAGATGCAGATCTTGCACGCCAATGTGCATTGGCTCATTTTAACAGTACTCGAGGATGACCGGCTCCCTAAGTGTCATACCAATCAGTCAACACGTCGACTACGTTGAATGTGAGTGACTGAAAGGGAACAGAACTGTCGGAATATAGAAGGTTAACACACACACAGTTAGGCGTGATAGTTTAGTTTTACTCCTGTCTTCAAAGAGAAATGTTCAAAATGCAATGTGATCTTATCAGTAATCATAGGTTGGTGTTTGAAAAGTGTGGCTTGATGGGAAGATTTAGTTGTGCGTATTTTTTAAGTCTAAAATGTAAGCATTTAACACATTAACAACTTTAAAGGTGTACAAATGTTTACAAATGGTTTTTAGGTTTATAGAATATTGAATTCACAGGTTGAATAAATAGGTTTAATGAATAAATAATTAAAAATAAATATTTAATTAATAGGTTTTTCTAATTACATTTAATCAATGAGATTAATTTGAATATTATGCTTAATGCCATTGCGGGTGTTTTTCTATTTGCATGTGTTTTCTTCAGTTGCAGCGTGTTGTGCTCTCTCGGTCACCGTAAATCTTTTGGATAAGAAATAAAGAAGTATAATAAATTAATATTTTTATTCAGCAAGGATGCTGAACATCTACATCGGTTTTACAACACATGTGCTCCAAATACTCACAACACAAGCAAATATAGAAACGCGCTGCAAAAGTTCACAACACAACCAAATACAGAAACGCGCTGCAAATGGAAAAGAACACAATGGAAATGTTTCCAGAGGACCCCAATAAGTGACGAACACGGCTGTCCTTACTGCTCAAAATCTATTTTTTTGCAAAACATACAGAGATTCATGTTTATGACAAATAACTTTGCATAGCCTACAATATGTTCAATGTCATCAGAATACAAATGAGAAAAGAAGAGTTAACAATGAGCTGAAAACTAAAACTAAAAAACTAAAGAAAGATAGAGAAAAAGAACATGAGGGTAAGATTTGAATCTATACATCAATTACACAAATTTTGTCATGCTATGTTTAAATAAGTTTCATAAGAAATGTTAGGTAATGGAGGATCCAAAGACGGCAAGTTTTAGTTGAGACACTAACACACAGATATATAAAGAAAAATTTTAAAACTTTTTTTGTATAAAATGTATTTTTTTTTTTGCAACAGTTATGTTAACAGCAATAATAAGACATTTCTGTTGTAAAAACAGCTATTCAGCTGATGGACACTGTTGTCATGGGAACATCCGAGGTGAAAATAATGAGGGAAATTACGTTGTCTTTCGTTGCTCCCTTCACCAAATGCGTTCCAAACGGCTCACTCCAAAGTCCCCACTTCAAGGGCTCTGCCCTTCGAAGGGAGTAGGGCATAGAGATGCTCATGAGCAGTACACACGTCCCAGCCGGGTTCGTTACTTATTAGGGTCCTCTGGAAACATTTACGTTGTGTTCTGTATTTGCAGCGCGTTTCTGTATTTGGTTGTGTTGTGAACTTTTGCAGCGCTTTCCTGTATTTGGATTGTGTTGTTAATATTTGGAGCACAAAAGATGTTTTCTTAATTTGCGGGTGTTTTTCTATTTGCATGTGTTTTCTTCAGTTGCAGCGCATTGAGCTCTCTCGGCCACCATACAAGATTCCTGAAAAAAAATGTCAACAACCGGTTTTAAGTCAGTGCACATTGGTGTGCGAGATCTGCATCTCACCCTTTGTCCCGCGGCGTGGGTATAAATTTGGAAGTGGATGCACGCACCAGTTGTTTTTCGATGAGGAGCTGAGCAAAGTCCAGAGTCAGCTGTGGTCCAGCAATAGTGGTGACGGGACTACGTCTCCGTTCCCTTCTTCAGGCAACGAGGGTTACATACGTAACCAAGACGTTCCTTTTCAGTCACTCACATTCGGCGTAGTCGATGTGTCGACTGATTGGGATCCCAATTAAAATGCTACTAGTGCTGCCACCTTCCAGTGCCTAGACAAAAGCCTTCTGATCCCCCCGCATTATTTGAGGCGGAGATGGGACAGGGCTTAGGCCAGGGAAGTCACTGCTGTTCCACAAGACCACTGGGAAATCGTTCTCTTTCGTTGGAAAGGAATACGCTGTGGAGGCCACATCCTGCCCGAAGGGAGGTAACATGTGGAGAATACACAAATGGACTGGGTAGATGACCGGGCAGTACAACATATGGAATGTGACTGGGGTGCAGGGGGGAGTCTCAAGCGGACAGTGTCAGCGGAGCAGCTTCTGCCGAGGGAAGACATGGGCTCGCCGCAGGAAGCAATACTGTGGAAGAATACACATATGGGATTGCATATATATATATAAATACATAATTTTTTTTCTTAAACACATGATGCTACTATTGTGAACGTCACAGGAGGACAGGGAACGACCGCATTCAGAAACGTACGGATGGAATGACATCTTGAAAAAGACGCAAATGCACCCGTGTTGCACTTTCAGGAAATGGGACCCGTCTCCAGTGCCAGAGCACACAGGGGAATGACCACGGCAAGACTGAACAGTGAACTGAAACAGTTAAGCACTCACTTCTTTGCCCTCTAACCAACCGTCAACAAACACACAAAAATGATGCTGTTAAAACAGCATTTGAGAGCTCAGAAGGCTTGCGACCACCGCTGCACTTACGCTGTAGAACCACCAGCACTGGGAGAGTCTTCCAGAAGAACACAGACACACTTGCTCGTTGTAATATAACACCATTCTTCAGAGACATCCGATCAGCTCCGAAGCGAAAGACAACTGGACAACTACATCCACTTCCGTATTTATACATGCGCCACGGGGCAGAGTGTAAGATGCAGATCTCGCACGCCAATGTGCATTGGCTCATTTTAACAGTACTCGAGGATGACCGGCTCCCTAAGTGTCATACCAATCAGTCAACACGTCGACTACGTTGAATGTGAGCGACTGAAAGGGAACAGAACTGTCGGAATATAGAAGGTTAACACACACACAGTTAGGCGTGATAGTTTAGTTTTACTCCTGTCTTCAAAGAGAAATGTTCAAAATGCAATGTGATCTTATCAGTAATCATAGGTTGGTGTTTGAAAAGTGTGGCTTGATGGGAAGATTTAGTTGTGCGTATTTTTTAAGTCTAAAATGTAAGCATTTAACACATTAACAACTTTAAAGGTGTACAAATGTTTACAAATGGTTTTTAGGTTTATAGAATATTGAATTCACAGGTTGAATAAATAGGTTTAATGAATAAATAATTAAAAATAAATATTTAATTAATAGGTTTTTCTAATTACATTTAATCAATGAGATTAATTTGAATATTATGCTTAATGCCATTGCGGGTGTTTTTCTATTTGCATGTGTTTTCTTCAGTTGCAGCGTGTTGTGCTCTCTCGGTCACCGTAAATCTTTTGGATAAGAAATAAAGAAGTATAATAAATTAATATTTTTATTCAGCAAGGATGCTGAACATCTACATCGGTTTTACAACACATGTGCTCCAAATACTCACAACACAAGCAAATATAGAAACGCGCTGCAAAAGTTCACAACACAACCAAATACAGAAACGCGCTGCAAATGGAAAAGAACACAATGGAAATGTTTCCAGAGGACCCCAATAAGTGACGAACACGGCTGTCCTTACTGCTCAAAATCTATTTTTTTGCAAAACATACAGAGATTCATGTTTATGACAAATAACTTTGCATAGCCTACAATATGTTCAATGTCATCAGAATACAAATGAGAAAAGAAGAGTTAACAATGAGCTGAAAACTAAAACTAAAAAACTAAAGAAAGATAGAGAAAAAGAACATGAGGGTAAGATTTGAATCTATACATCAATTACACAAATTTTGTCATGCTATGTTTAAATAAGTTTCATAAGAAATGTTAGGTAATGGAGGATCCAAAGACGGCAAGTTTTAGTTGAGACACTAACACACAGATATATAAAGAAAAATTTTAAAACTTTTTTTGTATAAAATGTATTTTTTTTTTTGCAACAGTTATGTTAACAGCAATAATAAGACATTTCTGTTGTAAAAACAGCTATTCAGCTGATGGACACTGTTGTCATGGGAACATCCGAGGTGAAAATAATGAGGGAAATTACGTTGTCTTTCGTTGCTCCCTTCACCAAATGCGTTCCAAACGGCTCACTCCAAAGTCCCCACTTCAAGGGCTCTGCCCTTCGAAGGGAGTAGGGCATAGAGATGCTCATGAGCAGTACACACGTCCCAGCCGGGTTCGTTACTTATTAGGGTCCTCTGGAAACATTTACGTTGTGTTCTGTATTTGCAGCGCGTTTCTGTATTTGGTTGTGTTGTGAACTTTTGCAGCGCTTTCCTGTATTTGGATTGTGTTGTTAATATTTGGAGCACAAAAGATGTTTTCTTAATTTGCGGGTGTTTTTCTATTTGCATGTGTTTTCTTCAGTTGCAGCGCATTGAGCTCTCTCGGCCACCATACAAGATTCCTGAAAAAAAATGTCAACAACCGGTTTTAACATTGATAATTATACAAATTTCTTGAGCAGCAAATCATTATACTGATTTCTGAAGGATCATGTGACACTGAAGACTGTAGTAATGATGCTGAAAATTCAGCTTTGCATCCATCACAGTAATAAATTACATTTTAAAATATATTAAAATGGAAAACAGTTATTTTAAATTGTAATAATTTTTCACAAGATTTATTTGTTATACATATAGCCTTGGTGAGCAGGCTTCTTTTAAAAACATTATAAATTGTATAAATTGTATTTCAGTAGGACAGCCTTGTTGAAGGAACTCACAGCAGACTTTATCAGAGCGGAGAGGAACACTGGTGTCTAGCTTCTCTCAGCATGTACATCATGCCTTCTCTTTCTGACAGCACCATTACTGCCTCACCGATTTGAGGATAATGACTTTCTAAATGCTGGGCTCTTTATCCCTTTATCACACACCTTGCTAAATATGGAGTCTCTTCTTATTCTTTCTATTCCTAATTGTTATGTGTTTACTGTCATGACCATTTGTATTCCACATATTAAACGGCCAACCCAGATGGCACAGGTAAAATATCTATGCAAATTATGCTTAAATGGACACTAACAGTAAAACAAAATGGCATAATTAATATTGATTTACAGTTTGCAGTCAGTGGTTTTTTTTTTATTCTTCTTGGAAAAGTTAATGTAAAATGGTATTTTATTTCTTTTTTTCTTTTTTTTTGATATCTGTTAACCATTCATATTGTGTTATTGCTTTTTATACTGTGTGTGTGTGTGTGTGTGTGTGTGTGTGTATGTGTGAGAGAGAGAGAGAGAGAGAGAGAGAGAGAGACAGAGAGAGAGAGAGAGAGAGAGAGAGAGACAGAGAGAGAGAATATATTTATAAACAAAGAAACAAAAAAAGAAAGAAATTATCTTAATATTGAGGTTTTATCGTCGTTGTGACATTTCAGACTATAACTGGAATGTTCTTCAACTCTGATTGGACGGCATGTGATTCCCATGGGGCAATGCCTGGCTGTTGTGGTGCTGAAATATTTATCAGTTTAATGCTGTTTCATGTTTTTTTTTTTTTTTTTTTTTTTTTCACTGTGGTTGATTATTTACTTGTATCTTTCCAGAAAATGCATTAAATCTGCCCCAAGGATGCTGGTTACTGGTTGTTGCGGCTTCTTAACCATTTGCTATGGTTTGCACTTGATTATTGGTTCACTAATTGTGCAGTGCGTTCACTAGCCTGCACATTATAAGTGTGGCATTTAGAGCCACATCACAGAAGGCTTTGTCTCTGGTGATTATCCTCTGCCTTATATTGTTCAACTTTATTAACGCTATTTATTCAGTATGTAACTTGTTTTACTACCTTGATATTGTTGCACATGATTAGAGTGACACCCCATGGCTCTATTTCATTTATTAATTAAGCTTTTAAATACATTTGTCATTTTACTCTTTCTTTAAATAACCTACTGCCTCATATAGCTCTAGGCATACATCTCTCTCTAGCCAAACCCTGCAGCGGCTATACATTTATGGATGCTAAAACAAAAATAAGCCATTCTAAAAAAAATCCATATGTTATCCATAAAGCATGTTAAAAAGCTATGTAGACGTTCTTGTGCCAGAATTTGAAGTACATTTTTAGGTAAATAGCTGTTAGAATTTGGATACCTTTATCCATCTATACACAGAGGCATACAAAAAGGGGGACAGACACACACCAAGCAAAAATGAAAAGGTATTGGATATAAATCAAGCATTTCAGAAAGAGATCTTAAAGTGCTTACATAAATACTATTTTTTTCAATTGTTAAATGTGTAAAATATTCAGCTTTCGGATAGGGTTGTTGGTAATCTTTTTCTGAGTAGCCTAAAATTGTTCCAAATTCAAGTATACTTTTCCTCAGAATATTTTGCTTCACACAGCGTTTGAGTG
This sequence comes from Siphateles boraxobius, assembly GCF_051911475.1. NCBI lineage: Eukaryota > Metazoa > Chordata > Actinopteri > Cypriniformes > Leuciscidae > Siphateles > Siphateles boraxobius. Next base: position 33,308,362 of record NW_027508734.1, on the reverse strand, counting down.
CCTCCCTAAAATCTAGCGCTGAGATGCAATCAACTTCAAGTGGACTCAGATGATCCCAGAAGACCCAGTACAGACATGTGATGATAACCTGACATGAGTGGTAGGCTGTCATTTGTTTTAACTCAAGTAACATTAAGTAGTTTTGGTTGTGTCATTATTTTTTGATTTACCGTGAAGACATAACAACAAGAATTATTTAATTATAAACATAGTAAATCCTTTGGGTTATGGTTGGGGTTTGATGTCAGATCTGATGTTCACGCTCTGACATACCAGTCATAAAACATGAAGACAAGAGAATGTGCTACACGTCAGAGAAATGTTAATTCAGTTCCGACACCGAGAATTCTTGCTCGATGCGGTGCTCAACTTGTTAAGATTCTTGAAAACATAAAAGCTGAATATTGCCAAGAGGGAAAGGCCAGTACTCTCCAAGAGAGTAACCAATATTTTGCAGGAAGGAGTCTTATGCTATAACAGAACTCTTTAATCAAGTGACAGACAATAGAGCACATGTCAATGAATGAGTTCACAGCCTATTTAATTGGTTTCTCTGACTGTAAGGGGCTGCGATACATTCCTTTCTTTTTCTGCTGCCAATTGTCAAAAAAACTAAGGGGTATTTCTCCTTTTTCCAAATGGTCTGAATAAAATCACATAATATGCACTTTGGGTGTCCTTCTAACAGCAAATATTATTATTAATTGAATGCATTCATCAGTAATTTATTTTAATACTGCAAATATTTGGAAACTGAAACTTTAAATTAATCTCTAGTTCCAATAAATTATAATATTAAATGAAAATAGAGACTGCTTATACATTGCAAATAGTGTTTATTATAAAACATAGCCTTGCTCATTATCTGCTACACAGATAGAATAAGTCAAAGCAACTACTGTATATTTTACTAGAATTGCTTTTTCAATTTCTACTAGAATATTATGTACAGTATCATGTGATGTGCTTAAAAGAGACTTTAGCTGTTTAGAAAATGCTGACATTTTCCAGTAAATATTAATTTAAAACAGGGATGCTGCAATAATTGGAAATGTACATACATTGACATTGCTGTTGTCGGTGTGTGTTTTCTGTTACCTACAAACTGTAAGACATAATGTAGCACAGTGTAAGAATTTCTAATGTCCTAGCAGAAACATACCAGTACCTTTTACATTTAGGGACACTTCCTTCAACTCTAAAACAAAACACAATGCAACGTGTAATTCAAAATATGTAAGGGTATTAAAAAATGGAAAAATGTTTCATATTAAGATGATACATGGACATTTTTTACTGACTTAGAGTGTAGAGCCACCTGCAATACATGTAATAAACCTGTAATAACAAACTAAGGTAGAAGCAGTTTGGACACACCTGACTAGATGTATATTTCTCATAATCCTATCCTAATTTTGATGTGAAGTTGATGTGATGTCAAACAACTGTTTATTTATGTTTTGTAAAGAAGGAATATCAGATAGCATACTGTATTTGAACTGAAAAACGGATAAAAGCACCAGGAAAACCTTTGTGGAAAACTTTTATCAAGGCAAAGCGTATTATTATTTTAAAATCTTGATTAAAAGTTGTAATAATAATAATGTATAAATGATTCCCATTTTTCCATTTGTGCTATCTTGTAGGCCTAGTTATAAATGTGTAAATCTGGAAAATAATAATAATAAAGAATGGACAGTTAAACTTTTAACTGGTACTGGACAAGGACTTTTTTAGGCCAAAAATAAACATTGTAGCTATTTAAATGTCCTATTTAATTATAAGGGACAAGGATATTTAGTTTTGGTTGTCAGACTTGGCTGCACACAAGGGAAAGGTATGGAAAAGATTTTCCTTCAGTGTTCATTACAGTGGTAGAACAGAAGAGGAAGAGGCTGCTTGGTCCTTTCATTTGAGCCTTTCGCCTGATTGCCAGCCCTTGCGTCCCATCTGGGTGAAGAACCTTTTCACTCTAATTAATAAAGCAGCAACACAAGCTTTTTTTTTCCCCCTTTCTTTTTTATTTTGATACCTTGTTGGCCATTTCCTTCTCAAAAGTCCAATTATACACATATAAAGCAATCCATCATTTAAAAGAAACTGACTTCAGTGGCAAATTAAAAATGCCAATTTAAATTAAGAAAGTTCACTCTTTAAAGCAGAAAGTGCCTGGTATAAACAAGTTTATTAAAACAAGGCGGTTTTATGCTAGGCTCTTGTATCGGCTGTGAAACCTCGAAAAAAAAAAACTTGGCACTTGAAATTTCGGGTTATTAATGCCACCTTAATGTTTTTGCACACGGAATCAAACTTTGCTCAGTTAATGCCATGTGAATTTGAAATAAAATAGTTTTTGAATTTTAAGACAGCATCATTTTCACCTTGTCATCAAGTTTCCGATTCAGTCCTCATATTTCAGTAATGAGCTTTCATTGCTGCAGGATAGGGGGACCATGCTCACAGGCAGGGTTATACAGTGAAGTGTCTCATCTTCTGTCTACAACCTGTAATAATTATCTGAGAATCACAGGGGAAATAACGCAGACTAAAGACAGAATATTTCCTCAGCAGGGCTGAATATAAATATAATATAATCATAAGATTAGGCTACTATGAGGGCTAGAAGGGGCTGAAGCCCCAGGCTCCAAACATGCGGGAGGTGTCCATCGTTGGCTGAAATGTCTGGAGCTGAATTTATTTAGCACCTTCATTGATAAGTGATAAGCTGATTAGTTTACACATGGATGTTCTGTATCTACATGATTAAAACAAAATTATAGATTATTGGATAAATCTTCTGATTCTTCATCGAAGTTCCAAATGACGTTTCTGGTTCCTGTTAAATAGATGTATCAGAAATTGTTGATAATCCGTAAAAAATCATAGTCATGTGATTGTACCCTGTCTGTGATAAATGTCTCAGTGGTGGGTGTCCTTTTCTAGATTTTCTTTGATTAAAAATCAATTGCAGTCTTCTATAGCATGAGATATTGAGCCACACAAATGTTATATTAAAGCTATAGAATTCAGTGACATCAAAAATCTGATGGAATACCATCTAGAGTTACATGCTATTTTAACGTGACAAAGTTAGAAGTTGTAGGCCTACTCATAACAGTAAATTATGCAAAATAAGCAACAAAACCAAACCCTAACCGGTTACACTTTATTTTAAGGTGTCTTTGTTACTCTGTAATTATACATTTAACCTTCAAAAGGATCACAGGGTCTATATGACCCCAGTAGACTTTTCCTTAGTAAAAAAAAATAAATAAATTGTTTCCCTTCATCTCAGTGGAATAAGATTTTGTGACTTTTCCTACATTATATATCTACACACACACACACACACACACACACACAAAAACTGGGCTTGATTCGGTTGTTCTATAGGTATGTAAAAAAAAAAAAAAAAATCGTTTACACTTCTGGTCTTCAGGGTCAATATTACCCCACATTGAAATGAATTGGAAAATCGAAAAATTTTCATTTGTCAAAAAAATCAATAAATCCAGAATAAATCTGAAAATTTCCATACCGCAATGAAGTCCTGGTACTAGATCACAAATGCAATGTGGAACGAGCATGATCACTTGCACACACACACACACACACACACACACACACACACACACACACACACACACACACACACACACACACACACACACACACACACACACACACACACACACACACACATCGTACAAATCCATGAAATTACCACCCCATAACATAGTTACATTTTCCAGTGAGATCAGGTTGAATGGTATGACACTTTCAAATGTGTAATGATGTTGCTGCTGTGCCAGAAAGCAGGGTTACCATGCATCTATTTTTGTGAGTGGGCACACAGACAGGCAGTCAGAGACATGCATATGAACACACATACAGTATACACAGAGAAGAAGCATTCTAACATCTTTCTACCAGCCTCCAAAATGTGTCCCTTACTGTTTCAAGGTTAACAGACATCTGATCTCTGATGCTTTATGCAAGTTGGTGGTTAAAGTAAAAAAAAAAAATAATGGTCCCACTTTAAGTACTATGTACTTACATCGAAAAGTATGTACAATGTACTTATTGTGTTCAAGTTGTATTGTAAATCACTTTTGCTGCTATTGAGGTGTGATATGGGTAAGGTTAGGGACAGGTGTGTGTGGTATGGGAAGGTGTAAGGGTGGGTTAAGGTGTAAGGGAAGGGTCAACAATGTAATTACAAATGTAATTACAGCTGTAATTTTATGCAGGTATTTTTTAAATATAAGTTCAATGTAAAAACATGTATCTACAAAATAAGTCCATTGTATCAAAATATTCATTTAAATGTTAGTACATAGTAGTTAAAGGCATGCAATATAAAGTGGGACCAAATATTGAAATATATAATATGACTGTGACTGTGAATGAGTGTAAAGAGACTAATATGTAATCCTTTATATAAGTCAATGTTTTGGCGATTCCTATTTCTATGCAGCTTCTTTTTTGAGATTGATGAATCTCACATGTACTCCTTCATTTTGAAAGAGCATGACACCTTTGTCAGAAAACTAATTTGTGCATGTGCTATTTGAAAATATGACAAAAACAAAAAACATCTGTGATATATTGGAGCAATGGCACAGTGGGTAGTGCATGTGCTCATGACACATAAAGAGCCACTGCTGTCACAGATATGCAATGTGGCCTGCATACCATCCTCATCCCATTCCTCATCCTCTTTCATGTCTCTCTCAGTTGTCTTATAAAATAAAAGGGAAAACCCCTCAATAAGAAACAGTCTATGGAGGGGGGCCTTGGGGTTGCCATGCCCCCGGGGTGTTCATAATATATACTTCCCCATCCATAAATGTATTTCAAAACCATTCATCTCAATTCCAAAAAAAAAAAAAAACGAAACAAAAAAAAACATTAGGACATGTTCAAAAAATATTTGTTTCCATCCTCGTGTATACTGTTCATTCCACTGGTGTTGGTAGTTCTGAGCTGTGCTTGCTGTGCTTTTCCCTCTTTGTGTTCTTGCAGTGTAGTGCACTTAGTCTCCGACAGCCAGAGGGCGCTGGGCTGGACGGAACCAGCGATGAGGGCGCTGTGCTGGACGGGACCAGCGGTGAGGGCGCTGTGCTGGACGGGACCAGCGGTGAGGGCGCTGTGCTGGACGGGACCAGCGGTGAGGGCGCTGTGCTGGGCGGGACCAGCGGTGAAGGCTCTGTGCTGGACGGGACCAGCGGTGAAGGCTCTGTGCTAGACGGGACCAGCGGTGAAGGCTCTGTGCTGGACGGGACCAGCGGTGAAGGCTCTGGCTGGACGTGGCTGACGTGAAGCTCTGGCTGGACGTGGCTGACGTGAAGCTCTGGCTGGACGTGGCTGACGTGAAGCTCTGGCTGGACGTGGCTGACGTGAAGCGCTGGCTGGACGTGGCTGACATGAAGCTCTGGCTGGACGTGGCTGACGTGAAGCGCTGGCTGGACGCGGCTGACGTGAAGCTCTGGCCGGACGTGGCTGACGTGAAGCTCTGGCCGGACGTGGCTGACGTGAGTGCTGTTTGGCATCATTTACAGCATGGATACTTCATAAATACAGCCCGTCAGTATGGTAGTCCATGCTTTGAGACTATGTGACAAACATTTGCTCCATCCAGAGTTTGCAAAATAAAATAAATGTGATCGGGAATCATTAAAAGAAAATATTTGTCTTACTTTTCCACACTGATCAAATGACCAATGTTTCATAATCATGTTCTAAGACATGCTTTGAAGAATTACAGTACATTAAATCCAGCTCTGGATGTACTGTAGATTTTTAATAACAGTTTGAGTGAAGTATGTGCAAATAGCCCCAAGCCTTACTGGTTTTAAATAGCATAAACCAATTACAAAGCCATCAGATGAAACAAGCCTTAGGGGGCAAAGGTAATACGGGATTCCGACATAAGATTGCTATATGAAGACTCTAACATGACCTATGTTAATTTTTTTGTATATATTGCTTACTCAGATTGAATGTCAAACCTGCACTTTTGTGTTTTGTTATGTGACAGAAACATTTTTCAAATTGTTCTTGCTGATTATTGAAGCCTGTTATCTCAGCAAATGTCCAACATTGTCAAAACAGCAATTCCTATAACCGAGTAATATTCTGCAGTGACAAATCAAATCTTATAACATGGCCATTAATCATAATCTGCTGGACATTGAATGGGTGCGGATTGTTTTGTGCTGTGAAATGGTAAACAATCATCTGGTTTCATTCAGAGACAAGGGTTTGTGAGATCCTTTTAGCTCAACCAGCAGAACATGACCATCTGTGAAGAGTAATCAAGGGAAATTGTGAACTGGCTAAACACTACGCAGGATTTATAACTTATGAAATTAGCTTTAGATTTACCATGAAAGATCTGTTCATTAAAAATGCATTAAATGTGAACAGGATCAGTTGATGTTAAATGGAATAGCCCAAAAGTCATTAATTCGAGCATTCCCTCTTTCTCTCTTAGACAGCAGTCAGGCTGTTGCTCGCCGAATAAAATTATACACACACACACACACACACACACATATATATATATATATATATATATATATATATATATAGAGAGAGAGAGAGAGAGAGAGAGAGAGAGAGAGAGAGGATGGCGCTACAGCCACTGAAACGTGACATATGTGGGAGACAAATACACTCATATACAAAATAAATAAATAAATAAAACAGACCAGAGACCACATTGTATTTTCTATAAAAAAAAACAAATATGCATTTGCCACTGGACTGCACATTGAGACAGATAGCAAATGGCCCTTATGAGAAACAGGCGTCTCCTTAAAGTCACCATGACATCAAGATTGACAATTCAATACAAAAAGTGTTTTACCAAATGTTGCAATGCTTATTATAAATGATTAATCAATGCACATTGTCATAGATATTGGGTAGTTACATATGTTGATTGACAACCAGTCCAAAGAAGAGGAGGAGTAAGAGGAGGAGGGACCGGAAGACAGGGAAAAACCCAGAGACATGGGAGTGAGACGGTGTTTGTTCCGCTCTGTTAAATAATTAAGTTCTTATCGACAAAGTCGTTGTAAGTGGGGCTTATTTGACACACATCATTATTTTTTTAATATATATTTTTATTCATATACTCTCAATCTGAAACTTTAATCTCTTCTCCCCCTCCAAACGATGTCTGTTCTCTTTATGATGTGTGTCTCAGTAGAGGGTGGGACAAAATATAAACCACAACTGACTGCAAACTGGCATTCATATCTACCTCCGATTTGTTAGCAACGCCCAACTTCCTACGATCCAATAAATTCCTGTAGTATGAAATAAATTTCGCCCTACATTTTTCTCATTCCAAAATCCGCTTCACTTGGATATATCGCCGCAACTTCCGTTTCTTGCTGAATTTAAGGAAGTGCTTTCACAAATAGCAAGGTGACATATAGGGCCCTATGTTAACGATCTGAAACCCAAGTGTCAAAGCGCAAAGCGCAAGTAACTCTGTGGGCGGATCCCGGCGCTGTTGCTATTTTCCCGGCGGGATAAATGCCTCTTGCGCCTGGCGCAAATCTAAAAGGGGTCTGAAGTAGCTTCATTATTCATAGGTGTGGTTTGGGCGTAATGGGAAACAAACCAATAAGAGCTTTATATCACATTTCCTTTAAGAGCATGATGAACGAGGTGCGCTTTTTCCATGGCGCAATATTATTATAACGGCGCATTTACCAGGCGCGCTTCAGAATCGGTTCACAGCCAAGTGTATTTTTTTAGTTAACCGACGTGTGTCTGTGGAGGGAAAAGTCCGCTTTGTGCGGGTGCAAAATAGGAATGATACATGCGTCAGTGTACAAAGTCATTTGCGCCGGGTGCAATAATGTTGAATTTTGATCACATGTCTGTCCTGTCTTGTGATGCACATGGGTGTTTTGTTATTTTGAGCCATGTGCTCTTGTCATTGTTTGATCCCTCCCCCTTGTTATCTGATTATTGGTTTAATTGCTCCACCTGTCTGTCTCGTTACCCTCCTTTGCTTGCCTCCCTATTTAGTCTTCCTGTGTTTGCTGTCCTGTGCTTGTTCGTTGTATTTGTTACGTTGTGTTTGTGTTTGCGCCTTGCCTTGCCTTGCCTTGCCTTGCCTTGTCTTGCCTTGCCTTGCCTTGTCTTGTCTTGTCTTGTCTTGCCTTGCCTTGCCTTGCCTTGCCTTGCCTTGTTCTATGTAGTTTTGGTTTGTTTATTTTATGTTTTATCTTCATTAAACACTTCTTTCACTCTGCACTGGAATCCACGGAATTACTCCCACACACACCATGACAAACGGACGCTCTGTATAGTTGCATGCATCCTGTCGCCGTACACTGGCTTGTCAATCATATTTTCACAGTTAACATTCTCCACATTTCATTTCATTACTGTATGGAGAGAAAAAAAAAGTAGGATGATGATCTGCCAGTCATGGGTCTTCCATGAAGAGAACTCTCCTTACAATTTTTGCATAATGATGCATTTAAAAGTTAATGTCCAAACAAATCTTTATATAAGTTAAAATTGTTGTTGCAGATTGTATTTAATACGGATAACATTAAATAAATATTTTTATAGGTTAAAATTATAGGTTAAATGTTGATTGTCAAAATCTCAAACAACTCTATCTAAACCTCTCTACTCATGCTGCGTTCACGTCATGTCATAATTACCGTCATTTCAAGATGACAACATGTGGCATTCTACTCTGAGCTGTTCACGTCCTTGTTGAAATCTTACCATTATTTCAACCTTAATTGTGGGTGAAAATTTGATATTGAATCAACATCACTTTATAACGTTGATTCAACGACATTACCATTGATTTTTTGTTGAAAACCCACCATTGTTTCAACATTAATTCTGTGTGAAAACATGATTTTGAACCAACATCACTGTGATGTTAATTCAATGAAATTAGCATTGATGCATCAACATTGATTCAACATTATTTCAATTATTGCTTCAAATCCTCCATTGGGTTGCATTCAAATCAGTTGTACATGCAACAAAGTATACAGTATGTCTGTAGCCATTTCTTCACTGTCATGAGACCATTGACATGATTACCTGACCAGTTAAAAAAGTCATCATGATGTCATTCGAATGAATGCTAACTGCTGAAAGCATGTTGTTCCCTATCGGTCAGTCACTACAACGCAGGTCATGACTGACCAATAGGAATCTCGCTAGAGAGGCTAGAGTGATTGCACAGTTAGCTTTTTGCTTCGGAGCCAAACACTTCGATGTCTCTGCTTACAGTTGAAATCAACTTCTACGAGCCTTTCTGGACCTCTCCTTCCCGGTGCGGGCGTGACAGCACGGCAGCGCGAGCAGTTTCTCTTTCTCTCTCTTTCTTTTTTTTTATATTTTGAAAACTGAGCAAAGAAAAAAGAGCTGTTTTAACAGCTGGTGAGGTGCGCTTCAGAGCCCTCAAAAGCTGTTATAACAGCTGGTAAGACCTCCAGCGAGAGAGATCCAGCGCACAGACGGGTACACATTCCCGTCTGTGATCGCTGTGGCTGTTCCCCTGCGTGCTTCAGCACCAGTGAGAGTAGTCCCTAAAAGAGCTTACACAGATAGTTTGCGTCTTTTTCAATATGACGTTCTATTTGTGTGTTTCTGGATGCGGTCGTTACCTGGGGTCGCGGGATGGTCACGATTGCTGCCTCGTGTGTCTGGGCCTCGAACACGCACAGGCAGCGTTCGTGGATGAGTCATGTACCCATTGTGGGAAGATGACCATCTCGGAGCTGAGGTCGAGACTCACGTTCCTGCAAAGGGGCGGAGTCCCCATGCCTGCACCTCGTTCCAACCCCCCTTCGCGGGTTGCTTCGGGCAGTGACACGGGTGACCTGAGGATTAAAGTGAGCGCGCTTCCTTTGGGGAACCCTAAGAACCCTCACTCCTCTCATGCTCCACAACCAGTTGAGCTGCCAACGGAGCGTACTGGAGCATCCTCGAGATGTGTACCAGTCGTTTCGTTTGGCGCTCCCTGCGACGACCAGATGTCGATCACTGCATCGGAGGGTGGGTCAGACCTCTCCGCGGACGACGGCTCGGAGCCGCTGCCTTCTTCAGGTGTGTCAGCGGTGCTCGAGTCGGACCCGGAGATGATGGCCATGCTTTCCCGGGCCGCCAACAGGATCGGGCTTGTGTGGAACCCTCCACCGTGTCCCGAGCCCTCGAGGTTGGATGATTGGTATCTCGGGGTGGCGCGCGCTGGTTCTCAGCAACCCACCCCAGTGCCTTTCTTCCCGGAGGTGCATGAGGAGCTCACAGGGACGTGGACGGCACCTTTTACTGCCAGAAACCGTCTCGGTGGCTCCTCCTCCCTCACCACCCTTGATGGCGGGGCAGCTAAGGGATACACGCGTATCCCGCCAGTGGAACGGGCCGTTGCTATGCAACTGTGCCCTAACTCCACTTGGCGTGGAGAACCGTGTCTTCTTTCCCGGGCCTGTAAGTACTCGTCGGACCTGACCGGCAAGGCTTACAAGGCCTGTGGGGAAGCTGCCTCTGCCATGCACGCTATGGCGTTGTTGCAGGTTCATCAGGCCAAGGCACTGAAGGACCTGCACGAGGGTGGTCATGATCCAAAAGTTCTCCAAGAACTTCGTGCCGCAACTGACCTCGCGCTCCGTGCGCCGAAGGTCACTGCGCGGTCAGTGGGTCGTGCGATGTCCACACTAGTGGTCCAGAAACGCCATCTCTGGCTGTGTCTGGCTGACATGCGGGAGACCGATAAGATCAGGTTCATTAACTCCCCCGTGTCCCAGACTGGCCTCTTCGGCAACGCGGTCGAGAGCAGTTCTCGGCTGTACAGAAGCAGACTGAGGCCATCAGACACATCCTGCCGCGGCGGTCAGCTGCTGCCTCCACCCCACCGACAACGGCTCCTCGGTCTGCTCGTCGCCGTGGGCGTCCTCCTGCGTCTGCCCCTGCTCCCGCGTCGCAGCAGCAGCCTCCATCTAAACGGCGCCGTGGAGCCAGTCGCAGGCAGGGCGCCCCGCCCGTCCAGGCCCCCGCCAAGAGGGGCGGCAAAGCCAAGGGTAAGCGGCCATAGGACGGGAGACCCAGAGATGGAAGGGACTGCTCTCCAGGAGACGATGACTGCATCGCTCCCTCCCCCGGAAGAGGGCCGGGTGGTAAATCCTTTGTTTCATTTTGTTTGTGTTCCACCGCTGGCCTTAAAACCAGCGGTGCCCAAATTTTCAATAAAAGAGCAGTTTCTATAATCTCTGGGTCCGAAGAAGATCCAGAGAGCAGTGGGGGGTTGGAATCCTCACCACTCTCATCCGCCTCTTCTTTCGCCAGCCGGCAGCTGTGTACGGTCCGAGAACGCCACCGAGCCGCCTCCCGCACCTCCTGCCCCTCCTGCCCCGTGGAACCAGGTAAGTGCTGCACAGCACACTCATACCCCGCTACGGGCCGCCTCCCAGAGAGAGCCTCCCGAGCCGCGTCCCTGTGTTCCACCTCGCTGCCCCACTCCGGGTACGCCTACGGTCCCTTTGGTCCCGCTTGTACGGTCTCTGCGAGCCTGGTTAGCGCACCCCAGTCCGTCTCGCTGGCTCATTCGAACCATCAGGCTCGGCTATGCGATTCAGTTCGCCCGGCGTCCCCCCAAGTTACGGGCCATCCACTCCACTACAGTGAGAGCAGCCGATTCCCATGTCTTGCGTGCGGAGATCGCAGTCCTACTGGTGAAGGATGCGATAGAGCCGGTCCCTCCAGCCGATATGAGGTCAGGGCACTACAGTCCCTACTTCATTGTACCCAAGAAAGGTGGTGGGTTACGACCGATCTTGGATCTGCGAGTTTTGAATCGGAGCCTCCACAAGCTACCGTTCAAAATGCTCACGCAGAGACCCATTTTCGAATGCATCCGTCCCCAAGATTGGTTTGCAGCGATCGACCTGAAGGACGCGTACTTTCATGTCTCGAATCTTCCTCGACACAGGCCATTCCTGCGCTTTGGGTTCGAGGGTCGAGCATTTCAGTACAAGGTCCTACCCTTTGGGCTGTCCCTGTCCCCCCGTGTCTTCACGAAAGTCACGGAGGGGGCCCTTGTTCCCATGAGAGAACAGGGCGTTCGCATCCTCAACTATCTCGACGACTGGCTCACACTAGCACACTCTCGAGATCAGCTATGTGAACACAGGGACCTAGTGCTCAAGCACCTCAGCCAGTTGGGTCTTCAGGTCAACTGGGAAAAGAGCAAACTCTCCCCTGTGCAGAGGATCTCTTATCTCGGTATGGAGTTGGATTCGGTCGGCCAGACAGCGCGCCTCACAGAGCAGCGTGCTCAGTCGGTGCTGAACTGCTTGAACACGTTCAAAGGCAGGAAAGCAGTCCCACTGAAATTCTTTCAGAGGCTCCTGGGGCATATGGCAGAAGCAGCATATGAGACCGCTTCAGCACTGGCTTCACGGCCGAGTCCCGAGATGGGCGTGGCATCACGGCACTCACCGGGTGGCTATCACACCGCCGTGCCGCCAGACCTTCAGCCCGTGGTCAGACCCCTTGTTCCTGCGGGCAGGAGTCCCCTTGGAACAGGTGTCCAGGCATGCTGTGGTATTCACAGATGCCTCTGCCACCGGCTGGGTTGCCACGTACAACGGGCATGCAGTGTCAGGGGTGTGGACGGACCCCCAGCTGCATTGGCACATCAATTGCCTCGAGTTGCTAGCAGTACATCTCGCTCTGAGCCGCTTGAAAAGGCTGCTACAGGGCAGGGACGTGCTGGACCGTACAGACAACACTGCGACCGTTGCGTACATCAACCGACAAGGTGGTCTACGCTCCCGTCGCATGTCGCAACTCGCGCGCCATCTCCTCCTCTGGAGTCAGAAGCATCTGAAGTCGCTTCGAGCCATGTATGTCCCCGGCTTGCTCAACCGTGTGGCCGACGAGCCATCACGAGCAGTGCTTCTGTGAGAATGGTGACTCCACCCCCAGGCGGTTCAGCTGATCTGGAGAGAGTTCGGGGAGGCTCAGGTAGACCTGTTTGCCTCATCAGAGACCGCCCACTGCCAGCTGTTTTACTCCCTGACCGAGGGAACACTCGGCACGGACGCACTGGCTCACAGCTGGCCCCGGGGCCTTCGCAAATATGCGTTTCCCCCAGTGAGCCTACTTGCGCAGACACTGTGCAAAGTCAGGGAGGACGAGGAGCAGGTCCTTCTGGTGGCTCCCTATTTGCCCACCCGGACTTGGTTTCCAGAGCTCATACTCCTCGTGACAGTCCCCCCTGGCCCATTCCTCTGAGGAAGGATCTTCTGACTCAGAGACGGGGCACCCTATGGCACCCGCGTCCAGACCTCTGGAAACTCCATGTCTGGTCCCTAGACGGGACGCGGAGGTTTTAGGTGACTTCCCCCCTGAGGTACTTAACACCATCACTTCAGCACGGGCGCCGTCCACGAGACGTGTTTACACCCTGAAGTGGAACCTGTTCGTCGAGTGGTGTTCTTCTCGCCGAGAAGACCCCCGAAGATGTTCGATAGGGTCTGTGCTTTCCTTCTTGCAGCAGGGGTTGGAGCGTAAACAGAAAGGGCTCGTTTTCCCAGTGTTATCCAATATCTCACTGTATGGGTTATCATGGAACAACAGTGTCAGACTCACTCTGTGTAAGCCTCCTCCTATCGTCCTTCCAGGCAAGAAGGTGTAGAAGCTTGCACGGGGCGCTGGATGGGGTGCAGCAGCTGTGGCGCTTTGGTAGGGATTCCTATTGGTCAATCATGACCTACGTTGTAGTGACTGACCGATAGGGAACGTCTCGGTTACACATGGTAACCCTCGTTCCCTGAGGGAGGGAACGGAGACGTAGGTCCCGTCGCCACATCTGCTGCCGCCCGCCGGGGCGGTCAGCTTTCTCAGGCTTGGCTCTTCAGCAAAAAACTAACTGTGCAATCGCACCAGCTTCTTGTTAAATATCCGCGCTGCGAGGCTGCACAGCTGTTGCAAATGATTGCACGCCAATGTGTATTGGCTTGTTTTAGTTTCACTCGAAGTAGATTAGCCTCTCTAGCGAGATTCCTATTGGTCAGTCATGACCTACGTCTCCGTTCCCTCCCTCAGGGAACGAGGGTTACCATATGTAACAGAGACGTTTCTGCTCCAGTCATAATTATGATACGTGCAGTGGATGGCAGAAACAGATAATCACTATCTTTTGTTAAACATCAAAGTGGGTTAGACAGATTGTTAATGTTCCGTAAGCCGAGGTAGATGTCTAGGTACCATTACTTCGGTACTAATGAGCTCAGATATATATATGGGTAGGTCTGTGGGTGAAGGGATGGAAGCAGCAGCCAGCCTGAGATAGTTCTATTTTGCAGTAATCCTGCATGGCTTAGAATGGCAGCTGCCCAGTGAGAGCAACATGAAGCCGACCCCACGGAGTAGAGTGAGCGGGCGATTATGCAAATCAGCAGACCTCTCTCACACTGCCCTAAAAAAGGTGCCTGATTGCTTTTGGCAAACCGTCACTAGAGCCTGAGCAGATGTTTCATCTCTGTCAACCAAACCTCTCGGTGAGGTGCACATGCTGGATTTACTGAGTAACATGTGCATGCAAATTATGACTGTCAGAGATGAGCAGTGAGAAAAGTTTTATTTGCTCAATCAAATACTGTGTTATTTAAAAAGGGGGTAAAGGATCAATAGCTGATAAAAAAGAAGAAAAAGTGCACAGACTATATATAAAATACACAGTCCATAAGCTACTTAGTGTCACAGAATGATCAACGATTGATTGGCCAGCTTGAAGAATTAACCAACACACAAATGTTTATCTTTTGAATGCCCTTCAGATGTGCCATAAAACTGCAAAAATACATTATTGCTTTTGTACTAGCCAAGTCTTAAGGTGTTTCGAATTAATCACACTTTTGACAGCACATGAACAAACAGGTATATGATCATCACACAATAATAGAATTCAAATAATGGATGGCCATTTTAGTGCTTTGATAAAGCCCTAAATTACATTAAAGTAATAGGCTGGTGGCAAGTTTGAAGGAACAGTTTGAAGGCAGCTGTCAGTCACACGTCAGCCTTATTCACCAGAAGTGCATTTTGCTTTCTCATATCACTCCAGTTCAGACCTCATTTTTCTCCTCGTCGTGTGATGAAAATAATTATTTTGCACTGTGCATTTGAATTAGTGTTGAGATCTAATTTGCTAGATGTAATTTAGTGGAACAAGACACAATTAAAGGTGCACAAAGTAATTTGTTTAAAATTATATACATTCACATGAGATCCATGGCCTAGAAAAAGCAGTTGGAATGTGTGGCCCCTATCAAGGGAGACACTATGTTGACATCACATGACCAACTGTACAAATGCTATTATCATTCACTTACCCAAACCTGGATGACTACTATGAAGGTAATATGATGCCATAAATAATCACAATGTTCAGGGTAAGATTTGTGAAAGTGTACATAAGATTGCAAGCATACATGCAATTGCATATGCAAGACAATATTTGTAAAGGTGTAAATCGCCTTTCAAGTGTAAAAAAAAACAATTGCAGCATTTAACTGTTATTCGTAAGTGTAATGCATGTATTGTGATTCGTCTCAGGTTACGTCTGTAACCCTAGTTCCCTGAGAAGGGAACGAGACGCTGCGTCGATGACGCTTTGGGAACGCCCCTGGGTGATTACGTCTAAAGCACGTATGTCAACTAGTCCAATGGAAAGAATGAAGGTCACGGGCGGGTGACGTCCTGACCAGGAAAGGATAAAAGCACAGCCGGTGCAACCGACTCTAGCTTCGAGAGTCGAAGCAAAGTCGATCACAGGGATGCCGGAAGTATAGCAGGGTGACGCAGCATCTTCTTCCCTTCTCAGGGAGCTAGGGCTACAGATGTAACCTGAGACGTTCCCTTTCGAGGGAACTCGCGCTGCTTCGATGACGCTCTGGGAACGAGAATACCGAATACGCCAGTCAGTCAGTCAGTCATATTTGTTTATAGAGCACATTTAAAAACAACAGCTGTTGGCCAAAGTGCTGTACAAGTGTAAACAGATTTCCATAAAAACAGAAAAACAACAGATAATCAATGCACAAAACAATACAATACCACTACAGCCGCTTGTGACCATAAGCAGCAGTAAATAAGTGGGTTTTAAGCAACGATTTAAAATCAATGTATGTAGGTGCAGCCTTTATACGATGGCAGATTGTTCCAAAGCAGTGGAGCGGCCACTGAAAAGCCACGATCTCCTTTTAATTTTAGACGTGTCCTCGGAACAGTCAGCTGTAAACTACTGGTAGACCTGAGATTTCTAAAAGCATTATAATGGGCTAAAAGTAGATCAGAGATGTAAGAAGGACCCAGTCCATGCAATCCCTTATAAACAAATAACAGTGTTTTGAACTCAATACGATGTTTAACTGGAAGCCAATGGAGAGAGAACAATACTGGCGAAATATGTTCTCTTTTCCGTGTTCCTGTTAGCAATCTAGCAGCAGCATTTTGGACCAGTTGAAGACGTGACAGAATTCCCCAGAATACGTCAGAATACCCAATACGCCATACTTACAATTGCCTGAATGAAAACTGTCAGCAATCAAAGTATAAAGCACCTGAGACCCTGGGGTAGCATCCAGGTCCAGGCTATAAAACCTCACAAATGTGAGCGGCGAGGACCAACCTGCCGCATCACAAACCTCTTGAAGGGAAACCCCTGATAATAAGGCTTTAGAGGCCGCCATGAGATAGCCTCGACTATCCACTTGCTGATTGTCTACTTAGAGGCTGGAAGACCCTTCTTAGGTGATCGAAAGCAGAAAAACGTCTCAGGTTACGTATGTAACCCTGGTTCCCTGAGAGGGAACGAGACGCTACGTTGAGACGCGGTGGAAACGCTCTGTGTGATTGCGTCGTGAAGCACGTGTATAATCAGTCCAATGGAAGAGCGAGACGTCATAGGCGGGTGACGTCATAGACCAGGAAGCTATAAAGCACACCAGAAAACAGACCGCGACAGCCTCTGAAAAAGCCTGAAGCAAGTCAATCAGGGCATGCAGGAAGTATGGCAGGAGAATGCAGCGTCTTGTTCCCTCTCAGGGAACCAGGGTTACATACGTAACCTGAGACGTTCCCTTTCAAGGGAACTCGAGCTGCGTTGAGACACGGTGGGAACCCTATACCCACTACGCCATAATGAGAAATGCCCGTTCTGTGTGAAGTCCTTGCGCACACTAAGAAGCAAGCAGCCTAGCCCCGGGAGTGGAGAGGTCTAGGTCATAAAATCCGACAAATGTATGTGGTGAGGACCAGCCTGCCGCAATACAAATGTCCTGAAGGGAAACCCCCGAAATTAAAGCCTAGAGGCAGCCATACTCCTTGTAGAATGGGCCTGAACAGCCATAGGTGAAGGCTGTCCGGCCGCTTCATAAGCAAGTGAAATAGCCTCAACTACCCACTTGCTCATTATCTGTTTAGATGCAGGGAAACATATCTTAAGTTACCCGAAGCAGACAAATAATTGTTCTGATATATGCCACTGAGCAGCTCTGTGGACATACGCATCCAAAGCCCGGAAAGGGCATAACAGATTAAGTTTTTCCTGATCTGGGGTATTAAAGGTGGAGGACAGAAAGCCTGGAGCACAAATGACCCGCACATTTAGTAGGGAACTAAGAAATACATCCTGACCCAGGGTGAAGAAATACTACCACCAAACCAGGTGCAAATCCAAGTACGTGCAGGCCTCAGCCTCATGTACCATGGAGAAGACGAAATTAAGGATCTCAACTCAGAGATAACCCAGCAAAGAAACATTCATTACATAAATCATAAATCAAGTACTGTACCAACAGGGCAGAAACAAGATTCAGAAGGCGTTCTCTGCACCAGGCAGAGAACAGTTTCCATGTCAATGCATATTTAGTCTTCTCGTGGAGGGATCTCTGGACTGGAGTATGGTCTCCACGACCTCGTTCGAGAGACCTGAATCTATGAGCTGGGCCCCCTCAGAGGCCGAGCCCACAGTATCCATAACTCCAGAGCTCCCAGGAGCAAAGATATCGGGAATGCGTACAGGTGTAGCATCAACCACACCTAATACATCACATCCAGTCCAAACGGAGCTGGATGCGTGAGGGAGAACCACAAAGGGCAATGCATTGTACAAACGATGCGAAAGGTCGACTTGAGTTGACCGAAGTTCTCCCTAAGAAGCTCCACCACCTCGGGGTGAAGTCTCAATTCCCCGGGCCACAGCCCCTGCCTCAACAGGATATCTGCTCTGTTAAACGAGACCATCATTGTGTTGTCCGGACCCTTTGGCGAGCGACCACTCATGATTGCCTCACGACTTGTGAGGGAAGCATCCATCGAAAGCATTATGCATCGACAAGAAGCCCCCAACACTGGGCCTGGTCGAGGAACCAAGGTTCTTCCATATGACCGAGGCATGAAGGCATAGCCGCGTGACCTTGATCATGCGAAAACGGATTTCCCCTCGGAGAAAACCCCTTGGTCCTGAGCCACAACTGCAGGGGTCTAATGTACAGAAGGCCAAAAGTAACTGCGTTGGACGCAACTGCCATGAGCCCAAACCAAAGACCTTTCACCGAGCGGCCACTCATGACCGCCCCGCATCCTGTGAGGGAAGCATCCGTCGATAGCGTGACGCGTCGACAAGAAGCCCCCAGCACTGGGCCCTGGGCGAGGAACCAAGGTTTCTTCCACATGACCGAGGCACGAAGGCATAGCCGCGTGACCTTGATCATGCGAAAACGGATTTCCCCTCGGAGAAAACGATACTCGGTTACTAACGTAACCTTGGTTCTCTCTAGAGAGGGAACGAGTAGTGCGTAAGTTTAGCTTACGCTACGGGAAAGATTCATCTTATCGAGATACTGAAGCCAAAAAATTATCCTTAATTTTGTATTCCTTGTCAAAGCAGTGCAGCAGCTAGCAGACCTAGAGCAGGCCATCTCGCGTGCTCATTGGCTGCCCTGCGGGCAACTGCTGCAGCCTACCAGTGAGCCCGGCTTGACGTCACGCCCAATGAAGGGCGCCCGCGCCTTCATAGCGTCACAGCCCGCCAGAATGGGCGTGGCTTAGCGTATAACACTAGGGGCTGTAGGCTGACTTCCCTGGTTTTCGTCGACTGAAGCAAAGTCGCTCGTGGCGCGAGCACGGCCGGTTACGCAATACTCGTTCCCTCTCTAGAGAGAACCGAGGTGACGTTAGAAACCGAGTATCGTTCTCTTACGAGAGGTTCTCTCGTGTTGCGTAAGTTTAGCTTACGCTACGGGAACACTTTGTCAACGCCGTGCGCGCCAAGCATCCACATGAGACCCCGAGCTTTCAGGGGAACCCCATAAGTGGAAAAAATAAGGTGGCCAGCCACGCGGGCCATCACTTGTACATAAGCACACATAGGGAATACAGAGCAGCGCGCCGGTCTGTATAGGCACATGGCACATACCCTACTTAGTGCAGCTCAACCAGGAGGGCTGAGTCATGTGAGAGTTATCTGAGCAGGAGATCTGGGCAGAATACACCTCTCCTTCAGACTGACAACAGTTTAGCCTGCAAGGCAGGAACTTCTAGGTTATAAAACCTGACAAAGGTAGACGGGGAGCTCCAGCCCGCCGCTACACATATGTCATGGATAGAAATTCCACTGGACTCATATGTCATGGATAGAAATTCCACTGGGCTCATTCCATTCTCGTGGAATGAGCCCTGATGCCCAGAGGGCATTGCAGACCTTTTGACGCGTAAGCGGCCGCTATAGCGTCTACTATCCATCTGGACAGGCTCTGTTTCGAGGAGGCGAGACCCTTGGTGCGCCCACCAAACGAAACAAAAAGCTGTTCCGAACGCCTGAAGGAGGCGGAGCGCGTAATGTAAAACCTCAGCGCTCTGACAGGGCAGAGGAGATTCACATCACCTTCGCTGTCAGATGCTGGGAGAGCTGACAACGAAATAACTTGCGCTCTGAATGGAGTGCCCATCACTTTAGGGACATAGCCATGTCTAGGTCTGAGGATGACTTTAGAGTCATTCGGTCCGAACTCAAGACACGACGCGCTGACAGACAGCACATGCAGGTCCCCTACACGTTTTACTGACGACAGTGCAGTCAGAAAGACGGTTTTCAGTGATAGATATTTCAACCCCACGGTGTCTAGTGGTTCAAATGGAAAGCTTTCAGGGCCTCGAGGACCAATGAAAGATCCCACATGGGATCCGACGGGGGGCGCGGCGGATTCATCCTTCTAGCTCCTCTAAGGAAGCGGATGGCCAACTCGTGTCTTCCCAATGACTGGCCGTGCGTCGATTCTGCGAACGCTGCCACGGCCGCCACGTATACATTGAGCGTGGATGGGGACCTTCCCTTATCCAACAGCTCTTGTAGGAAGGTGAGCAGATGCGCCACCCCGCATGTCCGCGGTTCCAGATCTCTGTCGGTGCACCATCCAGAGAACACCGACCATTTAGACGCGTAGAGCCTTCTCGTGGAAGGGGCTCTAGACTGCGTGATTGTGTTCATCACTCCTTCTGGCAGGGCAACGAGTACCCGTTGATCAACCATAAATGCAGAGACCAGCGCTCTGGATTGGGATGCCAGATCGTGCCGCGAGCCTGAGAGAGGAGATCTGCCCTCACCGGATTCGGCCACGGAGCTGTATGTGACAGCCCTGCTAGTTCCGGGAACCAAATCTGATTCTCCCAACACGGGGCTATGAGGAGCACCGAGTGGCGCGTTTCCCTGATTCTCTTGATCACCTGTGGCAACAGAGAGACCGGAGGGAAAGCATATAGCGGGAGGCTGGGCCAAACCTGGGCCAGCGCGTCCTCGTCCTTCGAACAGACCGTCGGGCATTGAGCGTTGTCTTTTGACGCAAATAGGTCGACTTCCGCTCTGCCGAATAGGCGCCACAGTTTCTGGACCGTTTGGGGTGCAGGGACCATTCCCCTGGGGGAACATTGTCCCTGGACAGTTTGTCTGGGCCGTCGTTCAAATGGCCAGGCACATGCGCCACCCTCAGCGAGCGCAGGTGCATCGGAGACCAAATAAGGAGGCGTTCCGTCAGATTGCAGAGATTTCTGGATATGACACCGCCCTGACGGTTTACATAGGATACCACAGACATGTTGTCCGAGCGGACAAGAACATGCTGGTCCTGTATGAACGGGAGGAAGCACTTCAGCGCGTTCTCGACCGCTATCATTTCCAGACAGTTTATGTGAAAACCCTTCTCCTGGTCTGACCACTGGCCAAAGGCCGGTCTGCCCTCGAACAGTGCGCCATTATTAATGCCCTGCGTTTTGTGATAACACTTAAAACGCGCGGGCGGAGCCCGGGGGGAGGTTTATGTTAGCAAGCGTGAACGCACTCTGGCGGGCACGAGACTAACATCCATAACCTGCTTTCTTTAGTGAAACTGACCCGGAGCCGCAATGGCTGCTCCCTGAAAGCCGAGACCGGCTGATTTATGTGAGATGTCCCAATCATAAGGGATGGGGAACATTCTTTTTTCACTCTTTGACGCGCGAGCAGCGCTCCGGGTGGAAAAGCTTCCTGTAAGCGTGAGCGCGGGCACTAGACTTACAAGTGTATTTGACGCCCCGATCATAATGGATGGGGAGCGTTTTATTAATGCCTTGCGTTTTGTGATAACGCTTAAACGCGCGGGCGGAGCCCGGGGGGAGGTTTGTGTTAGCAAGCGTGAACGCACTCTGGCGGGCACGAGACTTACATTCATAACCTGCTTTCTTGATCGTGTAACAGAGCGGGCAGATAGTGGGCACAGACTTGTGGACACATTTCTTACATTCAACACTCGAGCGGCTTTTCTGCGCTTCATGAGAGTGTGCTCTGCGAGGTTCGGAGTGCTTATGTGTAGGGGTGAACACTGGGGCGTGGGCACTTTCATTACACTTACAACACCGACGGCATGAGCCGGACCAGACATTTTACTCATTTTGAGATTTTTCTGGGTCGCCGTGAAAACGCCGTTTGTGTGCAGTCGAGAGGGTCAACAAACCGGCTCGTTGGCTGCTAATTGAACCACTGCAGTAGCCTGTTTGAAGGGGACTGACAGGAAAATAAACTTAAACACGCACGTCTTTTCGGAGGCGATGTGTCTGTTAGTGAGCGTGAGCGCTCGTGAGCGGGCACGTAACTTACATTCTTAATCTGACATTATACTCACTTGAGATTTCTCTGGGTCGCCGCGAGAACGGCGGATGTGTGCAGGCGAGCGGGTTGCATTACCGGCTCGTTGGCTGCCAAATACACCACTGCAGTAGCCTTATCTAAGGGGACTGACATGGCGAGACATTTCGACGGCGGCGCGCAAGCCCGTCCGGGTCATGCAGAGAGCTCGAGAGGGCTCTGCATGATGCGCGAACGGGGACGCGAGGGCGGGGTAGCTCTCTTGTAACGTAAAGAGAGCTAGCCGCGTGCTCGGGAGCAGAACTGGAACAGTGTTTGTACGAGGGCGCGCGCACGAGTAGTGGGCACGGGACCTACATGTAACACAGATGATGCCCGTCCGGGTCATGCAGAGAGCTCGAGAGGGCTCTGCATGACGCGCGAACGGGGACACGAGGGCGGGGTAGCTCTCTTGTAATGTAAAGAGAGCTAGCCGCGTGCTCGTACGTGTCCCTCGGCCTCATTCTCAGATGCGACGGCAGTGAGGCTCGTGAGCGGCAGCTGCGCGTCGGTGAGGAGAGGCAGGGGGTGTTGAAGGCTTCGAGTCGAGCCCGCAGGGTCGACAGCGGAAGCGCTTCACAGCCAGAAGTGCGAGGCGTCTTAAAAAAGACACTCGCTGCTCTTTTAGAATAGGTTTTAGAATAGGTTTTAGCAAGGTAAAGGATACGTCGCCGGATAGCGTAGCTCGCACGGATGGCTGAAGGTGGCGAAGACGGCCGGCTTCCTCAGCGCTCTCCTAAGCTGGCTGTCCGCTGTTCGACGGCGGCGGTGGCTTCTGTCAGATCCAGCGATGCGAAGAGCTCGCTGAAGAGACGAAAAATCAGGGAAGTCAGCCTACAGCCCCTAGTGTTATACGCTAAGCCACGCCCATTCTGGCGGGCTGTGACGCTATGAAGGCGCGGGCGCCCTTCATTGGGCGTGACATCACGCCGGGCTCACTGGTAGGCTGCAGCAGTTGCCCGCAGGGCAGCCAATGAGCACGCGAGATGGCCTGCTCTAGGTCTGCTAGCTGCTGCACTGCGTTGACAAGGAATACAAAATTAAGGATAATTTTTTGGCTTCAGTATCTCGAGAAGATGAATCTTTCCCGTAGCGTAAGCTAAACTTACGCAATACGAGAGAACCTCTCGTAAGAGAACCCATTTGTCCCGAGCCACAACTGCAGGGGGCTCATTTACAGAAGGCCAAAAATAACTACGTTGGACGGAACTACCATGAGCCCCAACAGTCTCAGAGACTGTTTGCAGTGAATGACTGACCTAGTTTACATTCCTTACGGCTGAGAAACGCAGAAATACGTGCAGGAGACAGACGTGCTTGCATGTTGTCGAATCCCATATTACACCTAGAAAAGTGGTCCTCTGCGCTTGGAGGAGTACACTTTTTGGTGTTGAGCCACAACCCCAACCATCTTATGTGGGACAGAACGACATCTCGATGTTGAACTGCCAAAAGCTCGGACTGAGCTAAAATCAACCAATCGTCGATATAATTTATTACGCGAATGCCCTGGATTCTCAGAGGAGCCAGAGCTGCATCCACGCATATTGTAAAGGTGTGGGGTGATAACCTAGGCCGAATGGAAGAACCCGATACTGGTATGCTTCACCCCTGAAAGCAAACCTCAAGAACCTCCTGTGATGAGGATGGATTGATAAGTAAGTGTCCTTTAAGTCTATTGTGACAAACCAGTCCTCGGACTGAGTCTGTGACACAATCATATTTAGCATAAGCATACTTTGAACTTAAGATTCTGAAACCTGCTGTTTAAATGACGCAGGTCTAGAGTAGTACACAACCCCTCATCCTCTTTCGGAACGATGCAGTAATGGCTGTAAAACCCTGACTGTCTGCCGGGAGGAGGAACCCCTTCTACAGCTCCTTTTGCAGAAGTGTCAGTACTTCCTGCTCCATAACCAAAGCCTGCTCGGGGTCCACCACAGTGGGGAGGACTCCTAAAAATCTGGGCGGACAAGAACCGAATTCTGAACCCTTTCCTATAGTGTGCAGGACCCACTGAGAAATATGTGGCAGTAGTTTCCACGCTGCCAGAAATTCTACTAGGGGAACCAGTCTCTCAAGACTGGCCTCTGGATTTGGTTGAACAGTCACTACGGTGCCCTGAAGCGGCGAACCGGCAGGGAACAACCGAACTGACCGTTCTACGACCCTCCTCGGAGGATTGTATGGGGACGCTGACACCTTGGTGCCCTAAACGGCGAACCGGCAGGGAACAACCGAACTGGCAGCGCAGCGACCCTCCTCACAGAGTCGCACCCCAGAGGGCGCCGAGGAGAAATTATTTCTCAAAACCGTCCCTCCCCCGGAGGAGCCCTCAGAAGCCTGATAGCCTCGTTTTTTGTGACAGGACTTCCTGTCTAAGCTTTATTAGAGATGATCTTGCTTTATTAGCTTTATTATCCTCAGATCTTGCCTACCTCTAAATAGCTTAGTTCCTACGACCGTCCTCGGAGGATCATTGGAAAAAGCAGGCACCTCGGCACCCTGAAACGGCGAACCGGCAGGGAAACCGAACTGGCTGCTCTACGACCCCCCTCGGAGGATCGTTTGGGGACACTGACACCTTGGTGCCCTGAACGGCGAGAACTGGCAGTGCTGCGACCCTCCTCAGAGAGTCCCACCCCAGAGGGCACCGAGGAGAAACGATTTCTCAAAACCATCCCTACCCCGGAGGGGACCACCCTTAGAAGCCTGATAGCCTCGGCGTCAGGGCCTCCTCTTTGTCCAAGCTATTTTAGAGATAAAACAGTCCTCAGATCTTGCATATCTCTAACTAGCTAGACTGCTACCGCCACCCAGGTCCCCCTCGATTGTGGAGAAGACCAAATGGTGATGCTCGTTTTGCACTCTGTGCTGCAAGGAGCTTAGTAGACAGTAGACACGAACATTAGTTTGGTGAGGAAGAAACCTCTGGAACGCCGCTGAATGGTTTATTTCTTAGTTTTTTTGAAAGCGGAGCGTCCAGATAGGCTTGAAGCACTCCCAAAGTGTGAAGACAGGCTCCGGCTTGACCTGCTGCCGTATAAGCTTTGCCCACTAAATTAGATGTGATTTTTAAAGGTTAAGTGGGCAGCACGGTAGCCTTCAGGGATGATGCTGAACCGGGAAAAAGATAGCTCGCGAGCATCTGTTCAGCCGGGGGCATCGATAATATGTATGCACCTGGGGACTGAAGAGACGGGAAGAGTATGGTCTATTCCATGATCTGCATAGCTCACTATGTAGAGTAGATCGGGAAAAAATAGAAGGGCCCGTGATGGAGATGATAAATTAGAAGTCAAAAAGTGCTCGTCTAACTTGCTTTTGGGACAAGCACCTTTTCTCTCGGCTGGCCATTCAATCTTTAATTTGTCTACAGCATGAGCTATCACCTCCACAAGCTCCTCGTATGATGGGGAAAGAGATGGCGAATCTTCTTCCCTAATGTTTGTGTCACTTTCTTCAATGCTCAGTACATCTACCTCCTCAGAGCTAGAGCACCGAAGCATTGGACACTCTCCCCGGGCGGAAGAAGCCGCTGGCGGGCTTCCGACAACGGCAAGCGAGCACTGAATTCCCCGGGTAAGGTAGGAGATAAGGCAGGGCCCATCTCCAACCCCGACGAAACATCCATTTGCGAACCCCAGGAATGCATTCTCTGTGCTGCCTCGACAGTGACAGCCGGGAGCGGAGCGGTAGCTGCTCACAATGTTGACAGTCAGCCCCCTCGAAGGCTGACATAGCATGCTCCACTCCCAAACACATTACACAAAGTTCATGTGTATCCCCACCCGTAAGGAAATGAGGGCAGGGAGAAGCACACGACTTGAATAACTGTTTCGCCATATTGAGATAAGGGTGTGACAGATAAACAATAAATAATACAGAAAGTTTGACAGAGAGCGCTTTGCTGAGGCACAAAAGCTAACGCCGGTTGCACTGGATGTGCTTTTATCCTTTCTTGGTCATGACGTCACCCACCCATGGCGTTCATTCTTTCCATTGGACTAGTTGGCAACGTGCTTCAGACGTAATCATGCGGGGGCGTTCCCAAAACATCATCGACGTAGCGCGAGTTCCCTCGAAAGGGAACAGCAGCTACATGCAATATTTCAAAATATATAATTGAGTGTTAAATACCATGAACAGAGACAGGATGTGAAAAACACTGCATCAGAATGGTATTATACCATAGGTATTAAAGAATGGGTGTAGCAAATTAGCTTAAAAGATATATGTATAATTAATCATAATGAATTATTAATTAATTATAAATATTTTATTGAGTTAATTCAATTAGAAAACAATTAGACAATTAAAATTAAACAATTAGAATTAGAATTTAAGTGACTGATATTTTTATGAGTGGCAAATACAGAGACAATAAAGCGTAGATTTAATGGTTTAATAAACAAAACTACGATAGGCTACACACACAACTAAAATAAGCAAAGATTGTATACAGAATCAAGAAAGTGAAGACAAGTGGAGAGAGAGAGAGAGAGAGAGAGAGAGAGAGAGAGAGAGAGAGAGAGAGAAGAAAAGAGAATGACAAGATTACAGTCAGTTAAACACAACCTACGAGAAACATCAAAGAATCAGGGTCATCTTAAAGGGGCACAATAACTCAGAAACACATCTAAAGGCTGCGAACAGGTACTTGCATTGACTCGGTTGTTGAACAAGTCCAGATGCAGGTGATTCTTTATGATTTTGTCAGGAGTGTGATGAAGCGTTCGTTTGGGTTCTTGGGGTGGACCACGTTGAATCCAAACAATTTAACTTTGTCCACGTTGAATCATAAGAAGTTAACTAGAAGATGATGTTGCGGGAAGAAGACAGGAAAATGTTGTCTCAAAGAGATTGTGCCAAGATCTTAACTAATCAGACACTCTTAAAGGGCCTATCAGTTCACACCCCAATTTGGTGAAGTGACCAATCAAAGATGGGAGAAAGTCTTTGTTCCATCTTATCTCCATTTGCATGTCCATTGTTGCATGGAGAATTTGTGCAGTCTTTACACAAAAGTATGGTAAAAATATATATGATGCAATTTATTATAACATATTGTACACCATTGATTATAACATCAAAAGAGGTTTATTTTGACACCAAGAAAGATGGGGATTTGAAGACACTAACATAACTAAAGAATTATAACTGGGCTAATAAAACAGAGACATGCATGAAACACAGGAGAAATACTATAAACATTTGGGAAAGTTTGTGAGTAAGTGTTACGATGCAGCAAGGAAGAAGCGGAGAGAGAATCCAAATGCAAGCACTTTAATAAAACAAACAGGTAATCCAATGGACTCAGGACAGGAACACCTACCAGCAACATCAAAACAACGACCGACAAACAACAACTGAAGCACAGGGGTTTAAATACACAGGCAAACAAACTAAACAAGATAACAAGGGGGCGGGGCTAATAGAAACACCTGGAGAGACTAATAAACAAGAAAAAACTACAAAGGATTACAAAACATGGCACAGAACAGGAACAAACAAAAGTCCACACAAGACAAGGAAAACATAAGACAGGAATCGTGACAGTAAGAATGGAGTAATTGAAAAAAAGAGTTGATCTCTGTAGTCTTTGACCAAATGGCTAGTGCCCAGGGCTGTCAGATGCCATCCAGGTTTTCCAGCCCAAAACCTTGTCAAAAAAAAAAAAAAAAAGTGAAATTGCACAAAAAAACCCACAATCGTATTGGCTTGAAACACATTGAAATCATCAACAAGCTTTAAAATTATCCATTTTTCGACTATCTGATTTCAGAAACAATATTCAATAAAATGAACGCAAAAGTAGGCTACACTGACCTCAGTCAGACTATTCTACTATTAATCTATAAGCTTATGTTACGGAAAACAAAGCAATCAACTTAGGCTATAAATGAGTCTGTTTATGGTCAATAAAAGTAGCATCCAGTAACATTAAAACATTGAGTGGATATATGGACATACAAAATAACCCACTTTAACATTTCAATTATTTCAAATAGCAACATGAAACATGCATATTACTGAATAACATTACATGAAAATCAGGTTGATTATAGAACAGGGGTGTTGACTCTTTGCAGAGGCAAGTTCATGACTGGCGGGCCAACTCGAATGGCACTTTTCCACTGCATGGTACGGTTCTTTCCCAATCTTTCCTGTAACTTTTTTATATTTTGCCCACTTTGGCATATTTGCAGTTTCAGTCACCTAGCTAAGTTAAACCCAGCGATATAGTGTGTTTGAGGGGTGGGTGGTGCCGGCGTGCGTGACGTGAAATGAGCTGAAGGTGGTGGGAGGAAGTGTCTGTTGTGAGTTTAGGGGGCACATTAGCCAGAGCTGTAGTGTGTGAGAGTGTATGAGTGAGTGAGACCGCTGTCTTCTGAAGAGAGGGTCCCAGGAAGAAGGATCTGAAGTGCCGGTGTTTCGGCTACAAAAACCCGCCGAACTGATCCGAAACCAGCCCAATTTTTATCCAACCGCCCAAACCCATTTTTTCCCCCCAAAATAGATTGCAACCGCCAATCTGGCAACCCTGCTAGTGTCGTCTGGTCTCCTGTGCTGTCTTTGAGGGTTGAAGACAGTCTCTTGCTGAGATCGTTCAGTTGAGCAGAGGTGATAACAGTCTTTGAAGAGAACTGGTTTGAGGGCCAATGACAACAGGGGAGAGGGGGAAGGTTTTATGATATCTAGAGCATTTTGATTAAGTCCAATCGTTACATGGGCATTACATTTTTTTTTGTAAAGTTTAACTCAGTTTAACAGCTCAGTGGTTTAACATATATAATATATAAAACTTCTATCCAATAACGTTAACACCAGCTCGAAATTCAGTATTATCAGATAAGAGTAAAACGAGAGTCAACGAGAAGCTCATTTGATTGGCTACATGAAGAAGATGGACCCGCCCTCCTCTTCGCGCTTGCTAAACTCAATGAGTGAGAGAATCGTGCCAAAACTGTAAGCGCAGGTGAAGGAAAGATGCAACTGTACAAATTGGGTTATTTCGGGAACTTTTTTGCCGCAACAAGTAATTTATACATTTGCAGCAGTTTATTTTTTTACACACAGGTTGATTTTACGCGATCAATCTGTTTAGCAGTTCCTGCTTCCTTGCAGGTAATGTGCAGTACCCCAGAGTGCAGTCTGGACGATGGGGCGGGGCGACACTTTTAGGCAGGGCGACACGTGTCACTCCGCCCACCCCCAATTTAATTGGTTTATAATACTGCAATCATATTGGTGCAGACGATTCAGGTCTGAGCATGCGGATTCTTTTATGTACGATTTTGTGAATGATTTGGCCATATTAAAGAAATATTAAATGCTAACTTTAATCGCATCTTATTATCGGTTTACCATGGTAATTTTTGTTAATATCTATTGGCTAATACTTTATTATACTTAAAGACACAGAATACATGAAGTTATTGTTTAAAAACGAACGCTTGGTGACGGCACCTGTACTTCAGGGAGATGTTTTACATTAGTGCGTCATTCACTTGGCTTCTTCATTTCTATCAGGATCGGTGGATCAGCAAAAACTCGGGATTTTACCCAAATGATGATAATTCACTGTAAGAATGTAAGCAGCTGATTTTAAATTCTAAAGCACAACCGTTTTTTGTTGTCATTTTTTTAACGAGATTTAATGTCCAATGCTTGCATTATTTGGTACAAACTGCAAATAAAATGTTTAATGGCAAACCTGTTTCCTGGTTGTTTACCTGTTCATACAATATGAGGGCCTATTGGTTCTGTAAAGCCCTCTGTTACAGTTTTTAAAGATTCATGTTTTCTAATAAGTGTAACGTTAACCGGTTTTGTACGACTGTCTATCTGTGACTGTGACATCAGGTAGCCTATATTAAAAATACAATTGTTTATCATCCACCATCGCATTGTGTGTTCATGTTTTAATCATCGTATATGTAGGCTATGGGATAAAAATGGTTTCAAATATTAACTCTCACATATAGGCTAGCTGCATAACCATAAAAAACCCACTGCTGTAAATCTGTGCAATTATAATACAATAAAATAAATAAAATACTCAGAAGAGAAGTGATATGAACATGTAGGCCTATAGCTTAAATACGCTCTTGAGCACATACATTATAATATTTGCTATAGATCGACAAAATAACATCTGTTTTAGTAAAAAAAAAAAAAAAAAAAAAAAAAAGGTTTTACTTTTATTTATTTTCACATTGCAGCGCCCCACGCATTTTATTCCCATTGTAGGCACAAAACCCAATGGGCTTGTATGCTATTTGGTAGCCGATTATTGTCTTATTTGTTGCCGTGGTTTTGCTTTAAAATAAAATAAAGCACACTTTCAGATTTATCTGATGTTTTATTGAAAAACAGGGAATTATCATCATTTGTGTAAAATCCAGAGTTTGTGTTTATTCACTGATCCTAATGGAAAAACGAAGAAGCATATACGAATTATGTAAAATTAGAGCCCGTTCTCATCCTTTGGCGGCATATGTGACGCCATATGACAAAACGGCGAAATACTACGCACATGGCACCCTTTAGCGTGAATATAACACGCGAACCCAAGGCGTCATAAAGTTGACTGGCATCCTTTAGCGTGAATATGAGACGCAGACCCTACCCCACACCTAAACTTACCCATCACAGTGCGTGTTATATTGACGATAAAGGGTGCCATGTGCGTAGTATTTCGCTGTTTTGTCATATGGCGTCACATATGACGCCAAAGGATGAGAATGCGTTAAAAATTACGGAGCCCTGCATGACATGCGGAAAACATATTGTCTAAATCAGCCTATATAGAAATGATCTCTCCTTTGATATGCCAGTAATTTCATGCAGGCATAGTCATTGCCCACCAAAAGTGGCACTGACTTATCTGCAGGGTAAATTAATATAGTATAGCTAGGCTAAATCTCAAACAGTGTATAATTTATCAGCAACGTATTTTGTGATATCGCCATGCCATAAAACTGCTCAATATTAAATCTTACAATATGACTTTTTGTAAAGCGGCTTTGAAACGATGTGAATTGAGCGCTATACGAATACATTTTGACAGTAACTTCATCTAACTTGATTCGTAAGTTCATCAAAACATTATCCAATTGATCGTTACTGAAATCGCCATGGCTATCACTTAATATAGTACGGCCAAACAGCGTCGTAGATCATTCATAAACTCGTACCATTCGTACTACATATAGGAATGCGCATGCTCATGCCTCAAGCGTCTATGCCAATAAGATTGCTGTATTATAAACCAATAAAATCGGGTGTGGGCGGAGCGACACGTGTAGCCCCGCCCCATCATCCAGACTGCACTCTGGGGTTACTCGGTAATGTGGACAGATGGGCTTGTGTGCATTTGTGAATCAAGGCCGCGGAACAACAGTCTCAAAAGTCACGTGATTTGCTGTGCATGAAATTGCAGGTACAGATAAAGCATTTGTGGATTGTGAGCAAAGCAATGTGAGTAAGGACAATAATGCATGATTGCTGTGTGTGTGGATCTCTCGCGTGCATTCGTGGATCGCTGTGTGTGTGTGTGGATCTCATGCGTCCATTTGTGGATTGCTGTGTGTGTGTGTGGATCTGTCGCATGCATTTGTGGATTGCTTTGCATGTGTGGATCTCTCGTGTGCATTTGTGGATTGCTTTGTGTGTGTGGATCTCTCGCGTGCATCTGTGGATTGCTTTGAGTGTGTGGATCTCTCACGTGCATTTGTGGATTGATTTGCGTGTGTGGATCTCTTGCGTGCATTTGTGGATTGGTATTCGCGCATGCGGATCTCTCACGTGGATTGGTGCGTGCGCATGCGGATCTCTCGCGTGGATTGGTGCATGCGCATGCGGATCTCTCGCGTGCATTTGTGGAAGGTTTAGAGACTGTTTTCACTCCATACCAGAGTCTGGGGGAAGAGAAGAGAGGCACGGAAGCCACGTGCTTGAAGTCCAGTGTAAAGTTTCCACAGTCAGTGATGGTTTAGGGTGCCATGTCATCTGCTGGTGTTGGTCCACTGTGTTTTCTGAGGTCCAAGGTCAACGCAGCCTTCTACCAGGAAGTTTTAGAGTACTTCATGCTTCCTGCTGCTGACCAACTTTATGGACATGCAGATTTCATTTTCCAACAGGACTTGGCACCTGCACACAGTGCCAAAGCTACCAGTACCTGGTTTAAGGACCATGGTATCCCCGTTCTTAATTGGCCACCAAACTTGGCTGACCTTAACCCTAGAAAAATCTACGGGGTATTGTGAAGAGGAAGATGCGATACGCCAGACCCAACAATGCAGAAGAGCTGAAGGCCACTATCAGAGCAACCTGGGCTCTCATAACACCTGAGCAGTGCCACAGACTGATCGACTCCATGCCATGCCGCATTGCTGCAGTAATTCAGGCAAAAGGAGCCCCAACTAAGTATTGAGTGCTGTACATGTTCATACTTATCAGTTGGCGAACATTTCTAAAAATCATTTTTTTGTATTGGTCTTAAGTAATATTCTAATTGTCTGAGATACTGAATTTGGGATTTTCATTAGTTGACAGTTTTAATCATCGCAATTAAATGAAATAAACATTTGAAATGTGTCAGTCTGTGTGTAATGAATGAATATAATATCCAAATTTCACTTTTTGAATGTAATTACTGAAATAAATCAACTTTTTGATGATATTCTAATTATATGACTAGCACCTGTATATGGCAATATTAATCATTCATCATTTTTTGTATTAAACACACGTGTCTTCTTTTATTTCCATTATTCATAGTGATTTGAACAAATAAAAATGTCATTTTTTTAACAATGTATTAACAAATGCATACTAAATGTGTAAAGATTAAATTTTCTCTGTGAAATGTTCAGAAATGTGTGCATGCATACCTGTATATATGTTTGCCATTTATGTATTGCCATTTGTATCTTGCTGAAGTGATCGACATTGAAGTGCATCAGCATGTGAGAAATAGCAAAGAACTTTGTGCTGGTGAAGGAGTATGGTGATGTTCACAGTCTGATTGCTTGCAATGACATGACACAACACTCAATACATTTTTTACCACTATTTTGTGGAGGAATAGCTTGAAGGACTAGATGGATCATAGGCCATTTATCACATTGAGAGATGTAAATGGCAAACATGCCGGTGCACAGTCTGAGGAAAACTGATTTTAAGTGAGAACGAATTGGGCATCTGCTGTTTGCAAATCATTTTTCTTTTTGAATTAACGATTACTTTTTGTTATTTGTTACATTTACAAAGTCCTACACAGTTTAGCTATGGCAACTGCATGGCTATTATGAAGGATATTCAGACAGACAGCACATTCAGACAGACAGCTCAATTAAAGCCCAGTACAAAGTATATGATATAGCCATGTAATCCTTGCCCGAATGGTACAATGTGTTGCATTTGTTTGACCCTTCCCTTTTACTTCATATACCCTTATAGTGTACCAACTTCTTTATGCTGCCCTCCTATGTTCAAATGATTTGCATTAGTTGATTTATATTATAAATGACTGCGTCTTCATTTAAAGATGCAACGCTTTACTAAAAGCCTCTGATTTTGGATGAAAGCAGTCATATTGAAACTGTATGCCAACACGAGCAGAAGATGGAGAGATACAACGAAGCGTAATAAAATAAAGTTATTTAATAATTTATGTGATTGCCGTTCTTGGAATATGTAGAATATAACTATCATCCCAGAGTCATCAGGAACTTTAAAGTCTATTATTATACAGATAGTGGAAGTTGGTGCCTATTTATTTGAAGTGATTGCCTGCTTGCAAATTGGTAATATTAAATATAATGAGCTAAAGGGGTTTATTAACACAAATATGAAAGGTGTTCATGGCCATCTTTTCTTTACAAAATCAGTGCTTATTTATTACAAGCTCTGGTTTAACATATGACATCTCTTTCTGAGTGGATAATCTGGTGGGGATGTGGTTTCCAGACACCTTTCATTTGGACAGAAGACAATAAATACTCTTCATTTGAGAGCAAGTTATTAAGAAAAACATAGTGAGGATGCAATCATCAGATATTGAATTAAATACTACTTCCATATACCTTGTGGATGCAACATTTTTTTAAATCTAGTAAAAAACAATAATCAAATTATATACCATGACATAAATTCAAAAAAGGTCAAAGCACAAAAATATGTTAAAAAAATCAGTTTGACTGTGACCTTATCAAATGGTCTCTCAAACTAATTGCATTGGTCTCAATCTAGTCTGGAAATGTGTCATGTCTGTCATTAGTTTTGTGGTGGCACAATTCCAATTTCATTATCCAATCCAAGTCCAAATTATACATGAATGAAAACACTTTTGCATGCATTCTACATCAACCAGGAAATAAAAAAAAATAAAAAAAAGTCAAATTCTCTCATCACAGCAATCACGGGGCTTCCTCAGTCCTAGTGCTTTCAAAACTGTGATAATATATATATATATTTTTTTAAGCATGTTGTCAGTGAAATAGTGTGTGAAAAAAGAGTGTGAAATCCATACGGGAAAATAAAACTGAAATCAGAAATGTCCTGTACAGAAGAGCTTAATATATCTTTCTCTTAATGTTGAAAATTCACTCCAGATTAATGTGTGTGTGATAGAGAGTGGATAGCCTACATTTGAAGATTTTTATTTTCCTCAAGTCCTTCTTTTCGATTTTTTCGATTCAAATGGGACATTTAAGAGGTCCTCCAAGCTGAAAGAGCTTGATTAAATGTGTGGAAGCTGTTTTGAAACGAAATATGATCTATTCACTGTTCAGTCCACTGATTCTTTGTTGTAGCCTACTGCCCCATCTTCAAGAAAAAAAAAATACATTTCTGCCTCAGGCAGTTTGTCTTATCCAGAGAAATTCCAAATAATCCAATGCCTCCTCTTATGATATTAGTAAATGTTTCATGCCAAACCTAATGAAATCCCAATTCTCATACTGACATCTAGTGTTGGCCTATGGAATGGAACTCTTCTGAGACTGTAACCATAGAAACACATAGACATAGAATAAGTTGTCCTGACCTTTCTATCAATGTTCTGCTGCTAATATCATAAAAGGATTCTGTGCTTGTGTAAATAAATTAGTATAAATAAATAAACACAATAACTACAAATGCAACCACTACTACAGTATATAACTGAAACCATGCTGATGATGAAACTACTTCTACTACTAATTTACTTAATATCATTCTTCATAAATGTATTGCATATATTCATATTCAGTTTTGCCTTGAAAAAGTTTTTTTCTTAAGCCTCGGTCTATAATAAAACTATAGAGCTGTTTTCCTTTGAAATATCAAACCCAGCAGAATTTAATTACAAATGAGTCAACAGCCCTATATAACTAATCTTAAAATAAAACATATGACATATAAGTGTGACGTATGACGTGTCTAAAGCATATCGGTCAAAATTGTCTGCCATTGAGGTGTTCAGTCATGGTTTCTGTTTTCCATTTTCAAGATAAATGAGCACAATAAATGTTTATAAGATTTGCCCTATAGCCTGTACTGTAGCTTTCAATCCAGAAATGTACCTACATTACTGTAGAACATATCATCATTACTCAGATGAGCAGTCTGATATACAGCATTACAACTGCGAATATTAGGACATCTCTGACTGCTGAATGCCACGATTGACCAATCAGAATCAAGTATTGCTTTAAAGTTATTTGCTTTGTATCCTTACTGTGACTCTCTGAACTGCAGAGAGTGTTTATTCATGCTTGTGCACCTCATGGTGTATTTCATGGGAAGCAATTACACACAACATCATGCGGTGGCATGCCAATCCTGATACAAATTCTTTCAGTATATGCACACTTCAGACATAAAACCGGAAGGCTTTGCTGGCTGTTAGGTTAGATCCAGATGATAGGCTATTTTGCTCTGATATGAATGGGTTCTACTGCTGAAGCACCCTCCTGTTCACAGTGTTTGCTTTCTCTCCCTAGATACACAGCAGTTATGCTCTGGCTTTATTAGGACGACCTCAATACATCTGCTCTGTCTATCTGTCTTGGGACCACTAAGATTCTTTTTTTATTAATTAAATCTAACAAAAGTGACTGTAAAGACATTGTTACAAAAAATATATATGTATTTCAAATTGATGCTGTTCTCAGTTCTCTAATCGGTTGGTCTCCACAACAACAACACCAACAACAACAAAAAATTAAAAAATAAGCAGGACAACTGTTTACAACATTTATAATAATAAATATTTCTTGAACTGCAAATCAGCATATTATAATTATTTCTCAAGGATCATGTGACACTGAAGACTGGAGTAATGGCTGCTGAAAACGTCTCGGGTTACGACTGTAACCCTTGTTCCCTGAGAAGGGAACGAGACACTGTGTCGACTACGACACTTTGGGGAATGCCCTTAGCGTAACGCATCTGAAGTATGAATGAAACTAATCCAATCCTGATTGGTGTTGTGTCATGACATAACATGTGACGGCATACACGGAAGCTATAAAGGAACACCACACACAACAGAGTTAGCTTCTGCGATGAAGCAACTCTCTCCCAGGCAGGGGAAGGCGTGGCGGAGGGACGCAGAGTCTCGTTCCCTTCTCAGGGAACAACGGTTACAGTCGTAACCCGAGACGTTCCCTTTCGAGGGAACTCGAACTAAGTCGACTACGACACTTTGGGGAAAGAGTACCCACTATGCCACAACAAGCCCTGCCTGTCCCAGTGTGAAGCTGCGCACAGGCACACTTAGGACGAGAGCACTCGAGTGCCTGGCGTAGAAGAAATGTCCAGGCTATAGAATCTGATAAAAGTATGAGGGGTGGCCCATCCTGCTGCATCGTACACTTCTTGGATCGGGGACCCTCAAAGGAGGGCTCTAGAGGACGCCATGCCTCGGGTTGAATTAGCCCTCACGGCTAAAGGTGAATGCAAGCTGCACACCTGATAGGCCATAGAGATAGCCTAAACGACCCAGTTACTGATGGTCTGTTTGGATGCTGGAAGCCCCTTCTTGGGCGACCTGAAGCACACCAGCAACTGGTCTGACTTCCGCCATGAAGAAGACCTCTGGACACATGTGACCCGATCTGGTGAAATGAGTCGGAAGTCGCAACGTTCCATTTTAAGATATGGGCCTATTATGTGAAAAAACAATGAAATAATATGTATGTATATATTTTTTTTTTCCCTAAATGTGAATGAGTGTAGCTATTTACAAAGATATGATTGCATAGACTAGCATTATTTGATCTATGTTTCCTTGTCTCCCTGCCTCTGACTTTCTCTCTCTCACACACACACACACACACACACACGCACGCACGCACGCATACACGCACACACACGCACACACACACACACACACACACACACACACACACACACACACACACACACACACACACACACACACACACACAAAAACAGACACACACACACACCCTCTCTCTCAAGCAAAAATGTAGCACCTCTGTTCAATCTTTCTGATTTTAGTAAATTTTAGTAAAAGGTACTATTAAATTATTTATTCAAATAAAAACTTTAAAATAATTTGAGCTTCAGCCTGGTTTAATAACATTAATATATATATATATATATATATATATATATATATATATATATATATATATATATATATATATAATGTCTTTGGTCAAATTAAGCTGTAAAATAAATAGTTTATCCCTTTAAATGCAATGGATTTTGAAAGATATCAACAAAAAATTGGCAAAAAACTTTAAAAACG
This sequence comes from Siphateles boraxobius, assembly GCF_051911475.1. Taxonomy (NCBI): domain Eukaryota; kingdom Metazoa; phylum Chordata; class Actinopteri; order Cypriniformes; family Leuciscidae; genus Siphateles; species Siphateles boraxobius. The sequence goes on along the minus strand of NW_027508734.1, from coordinate 33,270,377 downwards.
ATTTTCTCAGGTTTTCAATTGGAAAAAGAGGGCAGACGACCATAATTCAGATGTGTATATCTTTACAACCATTCAAGGTATGACTTTGACTAGGATATAATTTGAAAGCTTATGGTCTCCTCTTTCCATTAATACCAAAATCTCAATTTTGAAATTTGGGTCACTTTGACTCATTTTGCTGGACCAGCTCACATATATCTTGAGAGCTCTGACAGGGCAGAGCAAATTAAGTCGCTTGAGACGCGAACAAATCCACTTCCACTGGGCCGCACCTCTCATATATATCGACTTCACCACCTCGGTGTGAAGTCTTCATTCCCAGGGCCTCAGCCCCTGCCTCGACAGGATGTCTGTTCTCTGATTCTGGTCCCTGGGACGTGCATTGCTCTGAGATAACAGCTTACCCTGAGACCACAGGAGAATCTGATGCGCCAATCTAGATAGAGGGTGCAATCTCAGAACCCCTTGATGAATCAAGGAGACCACCGACACATTGTCTGCGTGGTGACCCCTGAGGTCTGGGAGGAAGCTCCTCAGAGCCCTGCCATCCATGACCACGCCCCAGCCTGTGAGGGAGGCGTCTGTCGAAGCGGCTTTCCGGCGACAAGAGCACGCTTCCAGCACGGGGCCTTGGGACAGAAACCAAGCTTTTTTCCACATAGATAGGGAACGAGGGCTTCTGCGCGTAACCCTGATCATGCGGAACAGGTTTCCACTCGGGGAATCCCCTTGGTTTTCAACCACCACTGCAGGGCCCTCATGTGCAGCGGGCCGAATGGAATGACATTGGACGCTGCTGCCATGAGCCCTAACACTCTCTGAAAATGTTTTACAGTGATGGCTTGGCTTAGCTTTATCCTGGTCACCGTGGCCAGGATGGAATCGATCCGTGCAGGAGACAATTGTGCCTGCATCGTGACCGAGTTTTTTTTTCATGTTGAGTCTCAACCCCAGGCTCTGGATGTGGGCAAGGCCGACATCTCGATGCCGAACTCCCAGCTCTTGTGACTGGGCAATAATAAGCCAGTCGTTGATATAATTTCGCACCCTGATGCCCTGCAGCCTCAGCGGAGCTAGAGCTGCATCCGTGCATTAGGGGAGAGAGCTAGGCCGAACGGAAGAACCACCCAACATTGGAATGCTTCGCCCCCGAAAGCGAACCTCAGGAACTTCCTGTGAGATGGAAGGATGGATATATGGAAGTATGCGTCCCTTAGATCTATCGTGACAAACCAATCCTCAGATTTGATCTGACTCACGATGATGGGAATAGTGAGCATCTTGAACCTGAATCTCCTCAGAGACCGATTCAAATGCCTTAGATCTAAAATTGGCACAACCCTCCATCCTTCTTGAGAACTATGAAATAGCGGCTGTAGAACTCGGACTCCCTGTCCGGCGGAGGAACACACTTTATGGCCTCCTTTACCAGCAGTGAGTTTACTTCCTGTTCCAATACCCGACCCTGCACTGGGTCGACTGCAGTCTACACCAACCCGTTTAATTTCGGTGGGTGGAATCGAACTGCAGCCTGTAATCCTTCTCAGGACCCAAGGAGAAATACTTGGCAGGTCTTACCATGCTTTGAAATATTCACCTAAGGGAAACAGCCTCTCGAGACTGATTCTGGGGGTGCTTCTCAATTCTTATTTGTGCATCTTCGTTTCCTTTCCTTTCTTCCTTTCCTCGCGTCTCAGCTCCACCCCCTGTAGGATGCGAGGGAAGGCTGCGAGGAAAGAAAATGAGGACGGAGGAATCGAATGAAGCTTTTTTATACATTGGAATACTTGATCACTCGAGTGTCAATTAACAGCGTCATCAGCAGCGCTCAAAGGATCTGCCCTTATGTTGTTGAAGTTTGGTTATTTAAGAAATTAATAAATAATAATAAAGCAAGATACCCTGTTGAAATATGTGAGATGTGTGGACTATATAAACTGCAAAGGTAAAGTATAAATTAAAACGATTGTGATCAATGTGAAGGGTGAGGAGAATTGATACGTGTGTCACGTTTAGTCGATAAAACACTTCCGCATAGGATACACCTGTGTATCCTCGCTCATGACTCCTCTGGAAGCCTCCTCACTCCTCGTTCCTCGACTCTTCATGGTGCAATTAGAGAATTGGGATATCCTTCAAGATGGCTGAGCTCGATCGGTTTCCGGGTCACAGGATGGAGGACGGAGGAGAGAGGAGACGAGGAGGGATATTGAGAAGCACCCCGGGTATAATTTAAGATTCATTCTCTATCCCCTGAAGCGGCTCTCCGGCAGGGTTTGGTCGAAACGATTCTCGATGTGCGGACGCAAGCGCTGCCTGGCCGCAACCCCTGGGGCGGACACTGCAGTGCGCATTCAATGAAAACCGATGTGTCCCGAAGCGCACTTGACGCTGGATATAAACATCGATTTCCTGAGGGCTTCGCGGAGGAGCGATTCTCGCTCATCCCTCCATGGGGGTGATAGTTCTGCTATTTTTGTCTCGTTTTCGATACCCTGAAGCGGAGGACCGGCAGGGAAAATCGATGTTCGAAATTCAATGTGCAGAAGGAACACTGCATGACCACAAGCCTGTGGGGCAGACAGAGCAGCGTGCATTCGCTGCTCATCATTTTAATTCCTCAGAATTAAATGCAGCTATAAACACTGTATAAGTGAAACAAGGTCTGAATGGTAGGTGTAGGCTGAATTAAAATATCTAACTTCCTAAAGTCAGAAAATATTTCATAATTTAATTATTTTTTTTATTAAATGCAGCCATAATTACCAGACAATACTGTTTTAATATGTGTTATACGGTCTCGTAATCTACACGCTGCCTCGGCAAACGCGAGATTCGAGTCGTTACAATATATTTGGCTTTCATCCCCCAAGAAGAAAGTCAACAGGTGCGAGGCTGAAACATCCGACAGCGCACGGATATACACGTCAAGATATTTCACAATGAACGGCTGAGAGCACCCTCAGGAGCTGACTGTGAATGCCTCGCACCCAAACAGTAGCATTTCCCAGATCGCGTGTGTCCCTTTTATTGCAGACCCGTAATCTACGCGCTGCCTCTGCAAACGCGAGATTCGAGTCGTTCACAATATATTTGGCTTTCATCTCTTGAGAAGAAAATCAACGGGTGCGAAGCTGAAACACCCGAAAACGCACGGCTGTGCGATTCAAGATATTTCTCAATGAACACATCCAGCACCCTCAGGAGCTGACTGTGTATGCCTCGCACACACACAGCATCTTTATTGCAGAGTAGACCCGTAATCTCCGCGCTGCCTCGGCAAACGCGAGATCCGAGCCACTTGATTCTGTATTGCAATGCAGACCTTTAATCTATGTGCTGCCTCGACAACGCAAGATCCCAGTCACAGAATCTTTATTGCAGAGTAGACCCGTAATCTACGTTCTGCCTCGGCAAACGCGAGATCCAAGCCACTAGATTCTATATTGCAATGCAGACCTTTATTTTGGACAATTCTTATGGGACAAACAACACCAAACAGGACAGACAGTTTGACACAGAGCGCTTGCTGAAGAGCAAAAAGCTAATTCTGTTGTGTGCCGGCGTCCCTTTGTAGCTTCCGTGTATGCCATCACATGTTACGTTATGACGCAACACCAATCAGAATTGGATTAGTTTCATTCATACTTCAGATGCGTTACGCTAAGGGCGTTCCCCAAAGTGTCGTAGTCGATGCAGTTCGAGTTCCCTCGAAAGGGAACTCAACTTTACCATCACAGAAATAATTTACATTTAAAAATATAATAAAATATGAACGTTATTTCATATTGTAATAATATTTCACAATATTCCTGTTTTTACTTTATCAAATAAATTCAGCCTTGGAGAGACTTTTTTTTCAAAAACATAAAAAAGTACTGATCCCAAATGGTAGCTTATATATTTAATAACGTACACCTTATAACTCTAAACTTACTTTGTAGTTAGAACAATGACAGTGGTATTAATCTTGTTGAATGTATGATGTGTGTTGAATTTAAGCTTTCAAGTTATTTTACCTGAGGAACTTCTTTTTTTCTTTTTTCTTTATTTTTATCTTTTTTTGCTGTCATATAGTATAGTATAGTAGTATAGTACACAGTATTTCAAATTGGCATTTAAAGGGTATTGGGTAATTTATAATTACCTTTTCTTCTCACAATAATTATATAAAAATAACAATTTAACTTGTCTATCAGAAATATATTAACAGGAGAGTGTCTTCATTATGCAATACTTCATCAATACTTCACATGAAAAAAAAAGATTATTCTCTGTTAGAAGTTATATTGACTGAAGAAGAGACCTGATGGTATGAATTATGTTTTATTTTCTTCGTCACTTTTTGAAATCTCACAGTCCTGGGAATTGTTCCCCCATAGTGCTTCTTCGAGGCCTGAGGCAGCAGTGGGTAGATCTCATTTTGAGCTTTATAAGGCGAATGCCTAATCTACAATCGCATGAAAAAGTAAAGTGGATTTTAGCACTTCAAAGAGGTATTTCATCCCGAAGATTTCCGCAATAATTTGTTAATATTGGGTTTAACCTTTCATCCACTCTATTTCTTGTTTACTGTCAATTTTTTCAACTTTTTCCTCATTGATACTTATGTTCACTGTCTGAACTGGATAAAATGACAAGAGCTTACTGAGCTGAAATGGGTACCAGACTTTTTGGATGAGGAATGAATGAAATAAGCCACTGCAATAGCTCACAAGTTCTGCATGACAATATTAAAACGTATGTATCTTGAACAGAGGGTTTGGATGGAAGTGAAGGAATGTGCCATTATTACAGACTAAGAACATATGAACCATAGAGCATGTTTATTAGGCAAATCAAATAAGTAACAGCAAACATTTGTAAACAATTTTTTTTTTTTTTTTTTTTAGTGATACATGTTACAACTATAGGCCTTTTTGTTAATCCATTTATTTAGAAAATTGGAAGACAACATTTAGCAGGTCCCAATTATGGAATATCACAAAAACTTCTTCTGGCTCATTAAAAACAGAAATAAATGAGCTAACCTGAAATAAATGCTATAAAATTCCATCCTAAATTGTAATAATTCATTGCTATGTGACACTTTTCATTACGCACCAGGTTAATCAAATCTTACACCCATTTTGTCAAATGCTAATACCCTGGCAAGCTTGAGAAAACAAACAGCGACTAATGACTCTCGCAACATTTACAAAGGTTTTAACAAAGTCATATCCAATATTTGCATTTTGTAAATTAAATGGCACAAATTAGAATTGTGGGAGTTTGATTTATGAGCCATTGCTGAAATGTCTTGCAGTTAAGAGTTGGTAAATGAATTGCTATTCTCATATGTCTAATTATAGGTGTCCTCCTCAAATTACATTAATTAATATCTATAGGGTACTGGATATAGCAACCAGAACTAATCAATTACATTTGCCTGTCTAGTCTCTTAAATTATCATATTTGTCAGGATATCACTGGCTCATACAACCATGAAACATAGAATATAGAACTTAGTGTGTGCTTTTTTTCTTTTTCTTTTTTCTTTTGCATGTGATAGATATGCCAAGATACCATTGTTAAGATCTAGAGGAAACACAAGTGAGATTAGGTTTAAGAAACAAGTGATCATGTCTCCTTTTACTCTTTATTTAATGTCACTGGCATCTAGAAAATAAAAGTAGCGAATAAATATCTTATTTATGAATATCAGGCATATTTTTTTATGAATTTAAATTATAGTTCCATCATATACCTCAGTAACCTTCTGATTAACAATCCTTCTGATTAAATAATATTATTCATGTATTCCTTTAACAACAACAAATATCTCCTTTTTTAATGGATCATCTGTGAACCAGTTGTGCTTTTTTTTTCGTTTTTTTCCAGTTGAACGCACTATTCCAAGTCTGGCTGTACCTGCATTTCCACTGAGACCTCAGTCACCTTGACCACTTCACCTTGTGTTGGTAGGCGTTCATTTCTGTGTGACATGAGCTGGTGCCTGATCATAGCAATCAGGTGTCCCCAGAGCACCTATCTAGCGGTCAGAATAACAATTGTAAAGTCCTTTAGCCACCAGCAGATGGCAGTCTTGATCTATTTTGACGTAACCTTTGCCTTCAAGCCTTAACGTCTTGACTCACTCGTCTCACACGTTCAGACATGCTAGCAACACAAGAAAGGTACATTTGTTGAAAAATGGTCATAGTTGCAGCCGCAGTTCAACATAATCCAATATAAAATAATCTGATCAATTCTGAGTAGCCACCGTCTCAGAAATTGGTTTTAAAGTATTGTTGTTGCTATCAGATACAAGCAGGAACAACAGTGTAGAGTAGACCTATCCATACATGATTTTCTTTGTATAGGCTATAATTATGTATTTATTATTCATTTAAACTGTTATTTATATTATTATTATTTCCATTTTCACCTCAAAGCGTTTTCCAATTGAACATTCTTCTTTTTGTCCTACTTCTTAAGGCACTGAGCCAGGTTTCTAGTCTTACGCCTGGAGTAAACAAAGTCCCCTTTTTTGTGACACACCCTGGGCAAGTGACCCATTTTCACCACATGTTATTGAAAAAGAAAGTCATCTGTGCATGAAAAAAGACTCTCATGCATATAGATGTAATTCAGCAGCATGCATATGTTCAGCTACATCTTATTCAAATCAACAGATGAACTCAAACTCCACATTCTCAGCTTATTTGTCATTGACCTTGTCCCTCCTATTTTTTTTTTAAAATTAAATATGTAGTGCTGTAAGAAAACCAATCTCCAGTTGTTTTTCGCCTATTTATAAACCTACTGTGAGGGGTCAAGACTGGCATTAATCAGAACAGATGCAGATCTAGGTAGGTGCCAATGGAGAGTCCCTAGAGTTCGTTCGTATCTGCAACACGCCGCTGCTTCTCACGCTTTGACTCTGGGCGAGAGCGCAGAGTAGAGGAGACCAGACGTCAGGCTGAACCTTCTAACACAGAGCTGTCATCGGCACCCACACCGGGCCCGTTACAATTAATTTACCATCACCAAAAGGCCCAGGCACTTCAAAAAGCTTCTCAACCAGCTCCATCTGGCATCAAAACATGCTTGCTGTGATACTAAATCTGGAACTGCAGCACAACGCCTTACATCCACCATCAATGCAACTGTTGAATGATGGCAACATTTAAGATTTGGCCCAAACCAATCATATCAGCATGCCTAAAATCAGCAGGTCAGTCACTTCACCTTCATTCCAGTCATCAAAATATGACCTTGCATCCACCACCACCTCTTAAAGACAGCATAAAGTTGCTTTCAATATTGTCTTCTTGAATTCTGAAAAAACACAAAGAAAAAAGGAAGCAGGAATAAAACTTCACCCAGACAGGCGGTCCTTTATCTAAATGGAATCAGTCACCCAGCATTATTAAACACTGAATGGACACGCTACAATTGTGCGCTTTGTGGTGCTGTGGCAGAAATAGTCTGCCAACGTGCCTTGGTTAGCCGTGCTCGTATTTATTTATTCTGCTCTCCCCAGAAACACCTCTGATGCTCCTGGGCAGTGGCCTCTTCCTGCTATCAAAGGCCATCCCCCTATGCAGTTCAAAAGATGGATGGTCTCGGGGGTGGGGTCGTCATGAAAGGTAAGATCAAAAACACAATGGGCCGTCCAGCTGCCCAGCCAGGTCTCGAGAGGAAGAGGAAGGACTGCTGATCTTTGTGGGGGGAAAGTTGACAGGCTTCATTTGTCAGATCTTCTCAAGCTGCCCTTCCCTGGCACTCCAGACGTCTCTTTGCTGGAATGTGCCTTTACAGGACCAAGATACACTAACTGCAGTTTATATAGGATAATAGGGAAATAAAATACCTGTATTTGTATTCATGACATGAAATTGATGCTGCTATTGGAAATATGTGATACAAAAATTTACAAAGTACAAAGTACAAAGTCACTGTTTTTTAACCTATAACTCAATATCAAGTCATAAGTCAGAAAAGCTTGAATTTGGAATGTGATCAGTAACTCATTTACATGTTTGTGTTTGGGGTCAGTACATTTTTTAAAGAAATTGATGCTTTTATTAAGAAGGATCATGTGACACTGAAAATTCACCTTTGCCATCACATGAATAAATTACAGTTTAAAATATATTCAAATAGAAAACAGTTATTTTAAACCATAAAAACATTTTACAATATTACTTTTTTACTGTATTTTTGATCAAATAAATGCAACCTTGTTGGGCATAAGATACTTATTTTTTTAAATAAATAAATAAATATTGACTCCAAAGTTTTAAACGGTAGTGTATGTCCCTGTTCACTGTCTATAAACACAGTGGTATGAACGCCATTGTATAGCCATGTTCTCTTGACAATTAGTGGTGGGCGATACTGCCAAATTTGGTATCGATCCGATACCAAATATAGGGTCAGTATTGCAGATACCGATACCAATACGATACGTTTTACTTAGTTATTAGGCACTGTAGAATGAATGCTTTACAGCCTTTTTTAAAAAAAGAAATAACAATAAAGAATAACAAAAATCTCTCCCTTTTTTCTGGTTTTAAAAGCAAATTAAATAAAGTGAAATAAAGTGCACACAATTATAAATGAAGAACAAAAAAAGAACAAATATAGCTGTGCAATTACATTCCCTGAGCCCCCCTTCTGTTCCTCTCGGCCATCCTGATCTCTCATTCAATGTGCTATTATCAGCCTTCGCTGCTCCTCTGCGCGTTGTGTCAGTGAGTCACGTGACGATACATCAACGAATCACAGAAGAGCAGCAGGAGGGGGAGGAGGAGCAAATGGATGTGAAAGCAGCGTTTACTCAGGATTGTAGAGGTAGAAGACACGAGCAAAGTATCGTGAACGTAGAGGAGATATATTTAAATTAAAATATCGATTCAATTACAATTGTATCGATCTGATACCAATACCAGTGTTGGCATCGATACTATCGATATTTAGATCGATCCGCCCACCCCTATTGACAATCTGATAACGATAACTCTGAGGATCTGAATGTGAAACAATATTTAAGATTGTTTCACTTGAATTTTGAATATGGAAGACTCCAAAGGCAACTAATATCCATTTAATATCCTTTTACCCTTATATTTTCATGAACAATTTGTTTGTACAATCCAGAATGCATTGTTTTTTTGTTGTTGTTTTTTTTCTGAATGCAAGTCATCTAAACCCTGAGGTTTTAAAGCAGCCTCAAGCTATGGCACTGTGTACACATAATTTAATTTTTGTTGGAAAACAGTTTTGAAAAGTTACACTCTGTGCCAATTCTATAACTGTCCCTCTGGCAAAGGTGCCCTGGTGAAACAAGCGATTTGTTAATGCTGACATTAGCCAAAGAAAAAGATATCTGCAGATCCTTTGTAATTGGGATTGTATTTGACCTTTTGTTATATTGGCCGGTCAATTTACTTCATTTGCACACTTAATTAACTGTTTAGGTACATGACAGACAGGGTATTAACGGTTTTGTCTTCCCAACTGTTAATATTCATGAAGGAATGTCTTTTGACCAGGGCATGATTTATTTCATAAGCTTGTCATCTATAGCATACACCGAAGCTTATGGTAATTTCACAAGGGCTCTTTAACTCACAAAAGACTGCCATCTTACATTGATTGGAGCATCTGATGCAAATTACTGTCTTCATAGAGCAGAGTAACCTATAGTTCACATTCCTTTCCAATAAGAACTATGCGTGTTGAATTAATGCTTTCAATAAAAACATGAAAATATATGGGTATTTTGCCTTTTGTATAGACCTTATGTAGCCCGCCCCTTTTCAGCGCTGCACTCGTTGTCTTCTGTCTTCCGGTCTGTATTTTCACAGCGATCCTGCGTATTTATGAATGAACGGCTCATTTTAAAATCTTCCCGGTTTACTGACATTTGTTAAGACATCTGCTTTAAACATTACAATCCTCATGATAACTTTTGTTAACTTTACATTAAGTAAATCCACTTCAAAAGCTAATTACTCCTGGACAGCAATGCCATAGAAATATACAGAGCAACCGCAAAAACAGAAATTCAAAGACAATATTCTAAAGATGGCTGGGCCCTCGTTTCTCTGCCGCATAAGGTCCATAGTCTGTGTAATTAATTTAGAACAAAGATAAGCAACATTTGAATGTCAAGTTAATGTAGCAACAATGGATTAACAAACCAGCAATAAACTGAAAATAAGGCTTTACAGTCTGACCCCATAGGACAACGTTTTCAGTTTCTGTGATTCCATAGGGGAATTTGAAGTTTTATGGGTCTTTAGGAAACCATAGCCTACTTATGTAGAATTAATATACCTGCCTGAAAAAAAAGATATAATGTAACCGCAAACATGTTTTCTTATCCAAAGAACACTAAAGTAAAATATAGAACAGCGACAAACAGTCTTTGATAAGATCCACTGAAGTACCAGCAAATCTACCAACAGTACGGAATATTATCTATCACACAAACAGCACAAAGTCAGAAAAATGTTAGCATAAACGCACTTCTCATTTCTTTGAGGTCAAGGAGAAACTGAAGGACTCCTTTTTCCTGTGTTTCTCTTTCCTCATAAATATGCATGTGCCTGGGCTATAGGGATGCCATTGAGTATCCTTGTTTTCTGACCTCTTTAGCAAGTGTTAATCCACGAAAAGGCTAGACCCTTTTCACAAAGGTGTACAAGCCCTGCCCATCTCCCTGGAGCTTCAACCAAGACTGAGAATTTGTAGAAGTTAGTACCAGAAATGGCTGCATTGATACTCTGCACTGATAAAGTACAGATAATCAAGCTATGAAGGTTACACAAACATGATTTATGAATGAGTTTCCATTGCTTAAATTGTATTTCCCTTACGCTAAGAAAATATATGTCCTTATATATGAATGAACATATTCAATTATTTAACGGTATATTGAAAATATACAGAAACATATATTGTGTTAATATATTGAATAATACATAAGGAATCACTGCTTTCATATATAAAAATATTTGACAATATATATCATAATATATGTAATTTTATATTCAGTAATAGACTTAATAAAATAAAGATGTACATGTGATAAGATATGGAACTGCGTGTATAAATATATTGGAAATATATATATATATATATATATATATATATATATATATATATATATATATATATATATACTAATGCAGTATATACACACATATATAATGTAATTTATTTCTTATATTTTATAATTATTTTAATTATATACGTTTCATATTTTCATGCGTAACAATAGCACAAGCACACATGGATGTACTATAGTATTTAGCAAATAGTTTATCCCTGTGCTGAAGAGTGCACAGCCATTACTTTTTAAATAAAGTAAGTCTTATTAGTGTTTGGCCAATCTTCAACTGATCACAGGCTCTACTCTTCAGTACAATGGTAATCCCCCAAAGACTCAGACATACCAGAAACCCTTTTAAATACCTAAATAATAGAACATTACAGTCCCCCCACCCCCAAACCCCTCCCTCCCCCCAAACCCCCCAAACCAAATTTATATTGGGAAACCCAATCCCAAACACTATTGGGACTGCATGTTTTATCGTCTGTGTTTGTTAGTTCCAGGCAGACTGGTCAGTCTGTGCATTAGTTGTCGGGATTTTTTCTTTTGCATTTTACATTGATATGTCAGTAGATGGCAACAAGTGATTGTCTTTAAGAGTATCTGAATCATTAACTCAACTGTTTCATTAAAAAAAAAAAAAAAAAAATATATATATATATATATATATATATATATATATATATATATATATATATATATAAATATATATATATATTGATTTGTTCTGGAATGCTTCTGTGTGTTAGGAGATGAAAATGCAACCTCAATATCGTATTAAAAATGTAAGTTACTTAATATAAATTTCTTGTTTACTAAACTGTTGTATAAAAGCGATATCACACTCACATGCATAATTGTGAGTGTGCTATTATTAACTTTATCTAGATCTATGTATGTGTGCAGCATGCAGACAAAGGTTCGTGACATCTCTTTGAGTCATGCAGCTGCTGACTGAGCAATGTTAAAAATCTTTCATTTCATAGTTTTGCCTTAACCAAGCATGACAGGTTATGAGGGAAAACACCCACAGCAGTGGAATTTCTTGTGCAAATTGCTAGTGTAACACTTAAAATCACAACAGATTAGAGACAAATAAATATGAATGATCATGGAAATAAAGAACATTTTAGATTTGCATGTTTCTGGAAAGATCTGGGGCAATGTGTATACTTGATTTGAAAACCGCTCTTGGCTATTTCCCCCTTCCCACACGCTTTTCCTCCATGTTCCCTCACACTCTCTGAGCTGTCCAGCATGATTATGGGCCAAATCACTCCTACCCTGTCATGGCAGTTATTAATGAGGGTATGTATTTCTCTTCTAATTAGCTGTGACACTGAACATGTCATCTGGATCAAGATTAAATGTATGACAAACACAACATTCTGATAAATAGATGCCACTTACCCCTGGAAAAGCACTTTGTCCCCGGCATAAGCTAAATCTTATACCTTTCATTTGGAATACATTTACTGATGTAAATACATTTGTCATTAGGGAAGAAGAAAGCAAAACTAAACTGTGGAAATTGCTGTTCTAGAGTAATTATGGCAAATGGCATGGCAAAAAAGTTTTTTATGTTTTATGAAATACAAAAAAAAAAAAAAAAAAGCATATTGCGTATACTGTCAATGGGCAGAGTAGCAAAGCTTCTTGACTTCATCTGATTAAAACACCTATGGGTCTCTTTACTGGCTGTAGAGGACCGAAACACACACAAAAAAAACCCAAATATTATTTCATATCATACATTCAATTCTGACTGTGTACTATTGTTAAAACGTGAGTGTCTATCATTACTGACATGTTCCTATAATGCTTCTATGCAAATATAACTGAATTCTGGTAACAGTTCTATTTTTTTTTTATCTCTCCAAAATGTCTTTAAAAATACATTACAAATTAAACAAAGAACATGTATATAAACAATATTACTATACTATGCAACAGAAGCAGTAATATTAGTTCCCTTTCGTTGTCACTCCGAGTTACGTCGGATGACGACGAATGGGGTTTCGCTTAGAACACCTATCGACTTCGAGTATTACAAAACGAGCCAATGGCAAGGAAATGCCATGGGTCTGCGGAATTTGCATGGCGTAACTCCGCCCCACCTCGTGGGTATAAAAGGAGGACGCCGGCAACAGGCAGATATGTTTTTCGCTTCGGAGCCAAGAGCATTTCTTCACTCCACAGTCATCTCTGACTTCGCTCTACGAGACGAGCTTCTCTCTCCGGTGTTGGTGTGACGGCGATCTGCAGTGAGCTCACAGTGCCTGCTGATCTGTGCAGTAATCTGCCAGTGTGTGTGTGTCTCCCTGTGCGCTTCAACATCGCGGAGTTTTTTCTCTCCTCTCATAAAAGAGCTTGCACGCGGCACGTCTTTTTAAAGACGGCTCGCCCGTGCATTTCTGGTTGCAGCGGACTGGTATCGGACTCTGATGGGCACGAGCGCTGTCTAGTGTGTTTGATAATGCTTGAACAGCGCTCGTGGGTGACTCATGTTCTCGCAAGGGAACGTGATCATCGCGTCATAAATAGGTCGAGACTCGGTGAACTCGCAAGAGTGAGAGTCCCCTCATCCACCCCCCGATCTTCGGCGGGTGGCCAGGGTGACCTGAGGGTTACGGTCTGGAACAAGGCGCCGACTATGTGTCCGTGACCCCAGCCCCCCTCTTCAATGACGGTGCCCACTAGTGAACTGCTGATTCCCGCGAGTCTACCCTCTGGTGGCCCGCGTGTTTCAGTTGAAGCTACAGAGGAAGATGCCATGTCTGTTGCAGCATCACTAGGTGGGCTTGAGTCTTCTGGAAGTGAGGGCTCGTCACAGCTGCCACCTTCCGGTGTGCATACGGCTGTGCCTGAGTCTGATCCGGAGATGACGGCCATGCTTTCCTGGGACGATTGGTTTTGGGTAAGGCCGCCGACCCTCGTCCGTGGCAAACCCCAATACCTCTCTTCCCGGACGTGCATGATGAGATCTCGAAGTCCTAGAAGACCCCCTTGTCTTCTCAGGACCGCTCGCTGATCTCATCCGCCTTTCCTCCCCTCGATGGGGCCGCTGCCCTTGGGTACACTGGGGTTCCCCCGGCTGAACGCTCTGTTGCGATGCTATGTGTCCTCAGAGTGCTTCTTCTCGGCGCAATCCTAAGCACCCGCCCGTGGCCTGTAGTTTTTCGTCTACGCTTGTGGCGAGATCCTATAGCGCCACGGGACTGGCAGCCGCCTCACTGCATGCCATGGTCATTCTGCTGGTCCACCTGACCCAGATGCTCATGGACCTGCACGAGGGCGGGACTGACCCAGGGCTCTTCACTGAGCTGCGCGCCGCCACTGACCTTGCTCTCTGAGCGACGAAAGTGGCCGTACGCTCCCTGGGTCAGGTGATGCTCACCAGTCTGTGGCTAAACCTGTCTGATGTGCTGGAGGTCGCGCGGACCCGTCTGTCCGACATTCCCATATCCCAGGTCGGCCTCTTCGGCGGTGCGGTTGAGGGCTTGCCCAACAGCTCTCAGCCGCCCATGAGCAGAGTGAGGTTGATTCTGTCCCGACGGCCCCGCCGTCCGCTCAGATCCCTCGTCTGCCCACCGCCGAAGGCGCCCTCCCGTGGCTCCCACCCCGCCCGTTCACGGGCCGGCTCTGGGGGCCGCGGGCGGACGCCACAGCCCTCTCCAGCCCCGCCCCCCGCTACACGCCGGGTTAAGCGGCGCTCGTGAGACGGGCACCTCGGCGATGGAGCAGACTGAGGTTGATTCTGTCCCGACGGCCCCGCCGTCCGCTCAGATCCCTCGGTCTGCCCACTGCCGAGGGCGCCCCCCCCGCGGCTCCCACCCCGCCCGTTCACCCGGGTCGGCTCTGGAGGCCGCGGCCGGACGCCACAGTCCTCTCCAGCCCCGCACCCCGCTACACGCCGGGTTAAGCGGCGCTCTTGAGTTGGGCTCCTCAGAGATGGGACTCAGTTCTTTCCAGGAGTTGGTAGCAGGACCACTCCTTTCCCCGGGGAGGGCCGGGGAAGAATCCTTATTCTCCAAAGAGCTGATTCTCCCGTCTCTGAGCACAGAGTTCTCGGACGTCACAGAGCGCCGCCCACAAGCCGTGCTCTCCTCGTCCCCCTCTGTCCCAGAGGTGGTTGACATGGCGTGCCGTCCACGGACCGCTTCGCCCCTGTCCCCCTCTGTCGCCAGACCCCTGGCAGAGCAGGCCCCCGCGGGACGACCAGCCTGATCCTCCCCTGGCCCCTCTGCCAGGGCGCGGTTGCTAACTGTGCCCCCACATCGGGCCGCTATGCCGTCCACGTCTAGGCCAGTTACTCCGCTTCGCTGCCCCTCCGGGGGGACGCCTGTGGTCGCATGATCCCGCTGGTTCAGTTCCTGGGAGCCTGGTTAGAGCTTCCCCGTCTGGCCCGCTGGGTCGCGCGGACCATCAGGCTCGGCTATGCGATTCAGTTCGCACGGTCTCCTCCCCACTTGGGGAGACCGCTCCACTTTTGTCGGTGGCTATGCCCCCATCAGGAGAGCAGAGATTGCCACCCTGCTGGCGAAGGGCGCAATCGAGACTGTCCCTCCAGCCGAGATGAGGTCCAGCCGGCTTCTCAGCCCCTACTTCATTGTCCCCAATAAAACCGGTGGGTTACGGCCAATCCTGGACTTGCGCGTGCTGAACCGCTCCCTTCACAGGATGCCGTTCAAGATGCTCAAACGCGTTTTCGAATGCATACGGCCCAGGATTGGTTTGCAGCGATCGACCTGAAGGACGCCTACTTCATGTCTCTATTCTCCTTGACACAGACCATTCCTTCGGTTTTCTTTCAGGGGCAGGCATCCAGTACGCGGTTTTCCCTTTCGGGCTAGCCCTGTCTCCTCGCATCTTCACGAAGGTCGTCGAGGCTGCCCTTGTTCCCCTTCGGGAACACGGGGTTCGCATCCTGAGTTATATCGACGACTGGCTGATCATAGCTCACTCTCGAGTTCAGGTTGCGAACACAGGGACCTAGTGCTTCGGCACCTAGCTCGTCTGGGCCTTCGGGTCAACTGGGAGAAGAGCAAACTTTGCCCCGTGCAGAGGATCTCTTTTCTCGGTATGGATATCGACTCGGTCGCCATGTCCGCGCAGCTTACGAGCTAGCGCGCGCGCAGTCACTGCTGACTTGCCTGAGACAGTTCGAGGGCAAGAGTGCGGTTCCACTGAAACTTTTTCAGAGGCTCCTGGGCATATGGCTTCTGCAGCCGCGGCAACGCCGCTCGGATTGCTTCATATGAGACCGCTTCAGCTTTGGCTTCGCGACCGAGTCCCGAGGTGGGCATGGCAACACGGCACCCTCCGAGTAACAGTTACTCCGACCTGCCGTCAGACCTTCACCCCGTGGTCGAACCTCAGTTTTCTACGGGCCGGAATGCCCCTGGAACGAGCTTCGCGGCATGTTGTTGTATCGACAGATGCCTCCTCCACGGGCTGGGGTGCCATGTGCAATGGACGTGCTGCCGCGGGCTCCTGGACAGGACCCCGCCGCCTCTGGCACATCAATTGCCTCGAGTTGCTGGCCGTACGTCTTGCTCTGCGCCGCTTCCGGGCCGTGCTCAAGAACCAACACGTACTAGTCCGTTCAGACAATACCGCCACTGTAGCGTACATCAACCATCAAGGTGGTCTACGCTCCCGCCGTATGTCGCAACTCGCCCGCCACCTCCTCATATGGAGTCAGAAGCATCTGAGGTCGCTTCATGCCATTTACATCCCCGGAGCCCTGAACTGTGCAGCGCACGGCTTCAGCCCCTCCCGGGAGATTGGCGACTCCATCCCCAGTCGGTTCAGCTGATTTGGGACCAGTTCGGGGACGCACAGATAGATCTGTTTGCCTCTCACGACTCGACCCATTGCGCCCTGTATTATTCCCTGACCGAGGGCACGCTCGGCACGGATGCACTGGCGCACAGCTGGCCGCGGGGCCGCAAATATGCGTTTCCCCCAGTGAGCCTTCTTGCGCAGACCCTGCGCAAGGTCAGGGAGGACGAGGAGCAGGTCATTCTGGTCGCCCCATACTGGCCCGCCCGGACCTGGTTCTCCGAACTAGTACTCCTCGCGACAGCACCTCCCTGGCCGATTCCCCTGAGGAAGGACCTCCTTTCTCAGGGACGGGGCACCCTATGGCACCCTCGTCCCGATCTTTGGAACCTCCACGTGTGGCTCCTGGACGGGACGAAGCAGGTTGAGTACCCTTCCACCTACGGTGGCGGCTACCATCACTTCCGCTAGAGCGTCGTCCACGAGACATGTCTACGCGTTGAAGTGGAACCTCTTCGTCAACTGGTGCTCTTCTCTTCAAGAAGACCCCCGGAGATGTTCGATTAGTGTCGTGCTTTCCTTCCTTCAAGATAGGCTAGAGCGAAGGCTGTCTCCCTCCACCCTGAAAGTCTATGTTGCCGCTATTGCCGCACACCATGACCCAGTCGAAGGTAAGTCTGTTGGAAGGCACGACCTGATCATCAGGTTCCTGAGAGGAGCGAGGAGACTAAATCCTCCTCGTCCTCCTCTCGTTCCCTCTTGGGGCCTCTCAGTGGTTCTAACTGCCCTGAAGAGTGCTCCCTTTGAGCCCCTGCAATCAGTTGAGCTTAAGTTCCTGTCTATGAAGACAGCGCTCCTGGTTGCATTGGCCTCCATCAAGAGGGTGGGGGACTTGCATGCATTCTCCGTTGACGAAGCGTGCCTGGAATTTGGGCCGGCTTACTCTCACGTGATCCTGAGACCCCGGCCTGGATATGTGCCCAAGGTTCCTACCACTCCCTTCCGGGACCAGGTAGTGAACCTGCAAGCGCTGCCCCCGGAGGAGGCAGACCCAGCCTTGCACTGCTCTGTCCAGTACGCGCCCTCCGCGCCTATGTAGACAGGACGCAGTGTTTCAGGACCTCAGACCAGCTCTTTGTCTGTTATGGTGGGAAGCTGAAGGGAAAAGCTCTCTCCAAGCAAAGGTTGTCTCACTGGATAGTGGACGCCATTGCCTTGGCATACCAGCAGCAAGGTCGACCGTGCCCCCTTGGTGTGACTGCCTACTCCACCCGGAGTGTGGCATCCTCTTGGGCTCTAGCGCATGGCGCCTCGCTAACAGACATCTGCAGAGCTGCAGGCTGGGCGACACCTAACACATTCGCCAGATTCTACAATCTCCGAGTGGAGCCAGTGTCCTCTCATGTACTCGCTTCAACCAGCTAGTACTGGACCCGCTCAGGTGTCTTCGCTTGCTCGCCATTCCACTCCACGGACTGGATACGTGCGATATTCTCCTCAGGTGAGCTTCCCCGAAAAGCCCTGAGTTCCTCCAGCACTCCTGACGTTGGCGCCAGTGTCTATTGCCTGTGCGTCGGCTAGGTGCCTCCCGTGTGCATGGTCCCTCCCCTGAGCGACCCCCACATGTGTATTTCCACTGTAAGCCTCCCGAGCATGTGTCTTTCCCTTGGCAAGCCACCTTGCCACCCCTGGGGTTGAAATATTCCACCTGCGGCTGGACACCCCAGTGTTCTCCATGTCTCCTTCGGGTCACATGTGTATTTTCTAAGTCCCCCCCTCTGGGTTGGCAGTAATTGCATATTTTCCCTGAACTTGGGATATGCTCCCCAGTGTACCTTGGTATTCCTGTGCTAAATAGGAGTCCTTCGTCCGTGCCAGTCTCACGACAGGGATATCAGATTTACGCAGGGCACTGGAAGACAGCTGAGAAGGTGGCGTGATTAGACTGGTAACCCCATTCGTCGTCATCCGACGTAACTCGGAGTGACAACGAAAGGGAACGTCTCGGTTACGTATGTAACCCTCGTTCCCTGAGTAGGGAACGGAGACGTTACGTCTGCCTGCCACTTTCCGCTGTACCGCGGGGATCGCCTGAGCTCAGTCTTGGCTCCTCAGCGAAGAAACATATCTGCCTGTTGCCGGCGTCCTCCTTTTATACCCACGAGGTGGGGCGGAGTTACGCCATGCAAATTCCGCAGACCCATGGCATTTCCTTGCCATTGGCTCGTTTTGTAATACTCGAAGTCGATAGGTGTTCTAAGCGAAACCCCATTCGTCGTCATCCGACGTAACGTCTCCGTTCCCTACTCAGGGAACGAGGGTTACATACGTAACCGAGACGATTTCCAACACATTATGAACTAGTTAAATCTGAATTATTGAATCACCTCCAGGACCAACAAAGCACAGACTTTTTTTAAGCTTACTGACATTTGACAACAAGTTTTCAAAGCTAAGCAAAGATATTCCATTCTTTGACATGAAATGTGCAACATATGCATTATTACAACTCCCAGGTTGCTTTGAACTCAGGAAACTACGTATCAAATCTCCGATACTGAAAGGCACCTACTGTGCTTTCAGAAATGATGAAAGGTTACCGGTCACGCACTTAGCTTGATTATAGACTCTGGCTATTGGGAATTCATTTGTTACTTACATTAGTGATTAAGGTTTACAGTTTGTCAATCACCTGTGTTCCCCCTGAGCAAACATAAAAATGTGTGAACCACTTAATTGACCTCACCATCAATGGCAGCACAGCAAGCCCTTTTCCAGCAAAACTTATTGACAAATGAACATCAGAATGAAACAGTCTGTGGTAGCCTTTGAACACATCAGTGCAACAGAGACAAAAGGTGATCTTGCTTCAAGGTTCTCTGCTTGTGAAAGGTATCTGAATTGCACCTCACATACACAATACAAATCACCTTTTCTGTCATTTCCTGTCATCAGTGAAGGCTACACTAACCCTGACTATAGAGAGTAGCTTACCAGCTGCACTGTCCAAAGGTATCATAATGCCTTCTAAATTCAAATCCCTCACTGGACTAGTAAGGCTTGTGGGAGGATGGAAAAAACTGGTCTTTAGGCTCAATATATAACCCTGATCCCATTAGAGACAGACCTGCAAAATTGAAGAGAGGCATTATGAGACTTAGTGTAAGACAGCAACCAGAGGATTGTTTGATGGAGGTCAGACAGGCTCTCACATGCTGCTGAAGCACACATTTTGTTTGAACCCCTCGAACAGATTTGCTCTAGGCAAAATGTATCATTTCCAGATCTGAACCCACTGAGACATGAACTGCACAGGGACAGGTGACTTATCCGGTTCTACTGCTTGTCTGTTGGGTAATACTGCATGCATGAAAACACAGGTCTGTCCATAATACAGTGGACCAAAGTCTCTATGTAGCCCGTGGCCACGTTTAATCTGCAAAACCTCAGGAATCCCTGTGGTATCACAGGTGTATAATTAGCCTCCTGCTTCCTGTACCAGACAACATGGTTTGGAGCTGACTATTTCTACCTGATTTGTTGATTGTTTGTATTTACATTGTTTTGTCTAGAAGATCTTAAAAGCAGATTCCCATAGATACTGTTAAAAAAATAGTTACGCTGGGTGCACACTGTACGATTTAGGCCACAATTTGGCTGTCTGAAACAAATTTTGCAAATCCTAAAAACATATTCTGATCCTAGGCTATAATCTTTGATCGTTAGTTTGACATGTTCCATGTTCCAACAGTCCACTAATGACCGTTGCGATCAAATTTGAACTCAGACGTAATTCTGGCAGTGTCAGAAGATTTGACTCACAGTCCTGCAGTGTAACTTCTCCTACAACAACCGTCAAATTGTCTTCGTTTTTCAAGACAAGCCATGACCAAAATTAATAGTAGAGATTTCTTTGTAGCCACCATTTCAATCTCTCGTGTAATGCAGCTCACTGGCACCAGACCTGTCATTGATTGGTTAAGTAAAACTCTGGAAGAGTTTTCTTGTTTGCTTCCGTTTTTAACATGTGGACACTTGTTCCAGGGTAACCCCTGTCTGTTGAATTGGAAGGTCTGTCCAAGAGATAAATAAGCAGATAAATCAGTGTGATGGCCACACAATGTGTGCTGCTGCACCATGAACATCTCGGGATTCGAGTCTGTAGCCAATGCTGAAGCAGTCTCATATGCATCAGCCCGAGTGGCGTAACACTGCCAAGGACACCATAAGCCCCAGGGGACTCTAAAATTATTTCAGTGGAACCGCTGTTTTATCCCTGAAAGTCTTCAGGGTGTTCAGCACTGCGGAGAGTTTGCTCTTTTCCCTGTTGACCTGATGCCCCAAACAGCTGAAGTGTCTGAGCACCAGGTCCATGTGCGCACACAACAAATCTCGAGAGTGAGCTAGGTTCATCTTATCATCAAGATAGTTGAGAATGTGAATTCCCACTTTCCTTAATGGGGCAAGAGCAGGCTCTGCAATTTTCGTGAAGATGCGAGGACCCAGGAGGACCCTGGACAGAAGTCTGGGATGATTCTGCCAGTGGATGGCGTTTTGTGGGCATAAATGCACTTTGCATGATCCACCTGTGGAACGTCCGTATATCCCTGGCCATCCCACCGTCGAGGGTAGTGACGGTGAAAGAGCTTGTGAAGTGTGAAGTAGGACGGGACAGTGAAATATGTCCTCTATGACTTCATCAGCTTTTCAGGCACTTCCACACTTCATGCTGTGAGTCGGGTTCCAAGCCCGGATACTAATCATCCAGCCGCAAACTCTCGGGACAGGGCAGAGGATTCAGATCCAGGCCGATGTTCACGGCTCATGTTGTGGAATCACACAGGTGAACTCTCTCTGCACTTATCCATGCACTTATCCTTTTCACAAATATCAGAGGTGTATGGGGCTCCCAAGTGCGACCCCTAGTGTCAATCATCGACACTACATTGAAGTGACTGAAAGGGGAGAACAGTGTTTCAGTGATTTCTGAATTAAGTTAAAAAAGAATAAAAATATTGTCTAAATAAATAATACATCTTCTCAGTCAGACCATTTATCCTGTTTTTTATAAAATGCTTTTTTTAAAACATACATTTAAAAACCTTGAAACCTTGAAAAACCTCCAATTATATATCATTAGGTTAATTCATAGCATGCTTGATCTTCATCAAAATCAATCAAAGCAATTTGGAATAAAAACAAACAGTATGCCTAGGCTGAGGATCCATTTACACCAAACTGTAATCCAGTAGTGTTTGTTATTCCATAAAACAGCAATAAAAGTCTCTTATAAATCTGTAACAGTACAGTCATTTGAGGTTCTCAAGTGTTTTCGGCCAGTTTGTATGCCCAACTTATTTAAAGTATTTCAAGCACACTCTCCTATCTTACTTTTAATTAATTCTATAAATCATTATTAATAACCTTTAAAGCTTCCCATCTGCATGCCTGTAATCACCATAGTCAATCTTTGGTGTCAGTTTTGATTGCCAATCCATGTCCTCCTCTAATTGACCTTGTCCACTGAGGGAAGAGGAAAGCGAATTGCCTTCCCTTTTGATAGTCGATTTATTCCTGCGCTGAATGATGAGTGCTTAGATTTTGTTCTGAAAATTTAATTAAATCTTGTCTCTTTGAGAAGCAGAACGAAATGCCAGAAGCAGGTGAGCATGGGGTTAAAACATGAGTATATATTATGTAAAGATGTGATATTATTGATCTTTTTAGATTCATTCAAATTCAGTTTTAAAGAAGATGCAGTTAGAATTATGAAAGCTTATTGCTGCCAATGACGAAGCTGCTTGATGTATGTGATTTAGAGTAACTTGACTTGATTGAGTATTTAATGCAAACATTAATACAAAGAGAATTCAAGATAACAGAGATCTTTATCAATGCAGTTGACTGACCATATTACTGAGGACAAGGAAACAAACTTGCTCACTCCAGGTCAAAAACACACACATCTGAAGGTGGCCAGTAAACTATAATAGGAATCTGTCAAAAAAGCTCTATTTTGAACCCCTCAGAGTGTTGACATAGGTGTAGACACACGAAAAGGACTTAATGGGAATAACTGTTACATTATTTCAGACAAGATCCCCACGGCAGAGATATATCAAACATCTTTCATTTGAGCCTTTGCATGTGTCAGGGGGTTGTTGAGGTGTTGGAATATGATATGCAAAGCCTTGTTTTAGCCTGATGGGAAAGCCATGTCCTTCTCCTCAGGCGTGTGGTCTGGGACTCATCCAGCATGCAGCTACAATGAAGGTTATATAACCTGGCCTAGGGAGCCACAAGATCCAGGCTCAGCGTGTGAGTCCAAGGTCTGGAGAGATTTCACCGGCTGATGGAATTATGTCAGGCTCGTATGAAAGGATCAGCGGTGTAATTTATTAAAATACTCACAATGGGCTTGGAGGTGGTGGTGCTGGGGAAAACCGGCACAAGCTTCTGCTCCAAAACTGCCATTTATAGGAACTGGCGAAGGGTCATAAATCCTCATCAAAGCACAATGTCCAACCTGTCATTCAGCTCTTATTGGGGAAGGAATTTAATTAGAGCTGGACCCTCTGCGTGTTAAAATGGGATGCGCTGATTTGCACGTCAAACTATAGCGATGACAGCATTAGCATGTGACTTATAATGACATGCATTTTCCAGCTATCAAGCTTAGTTACACTGCATTGAACAATGAGCTCGCCTGCTTGAAAGGCTTGGATTCACATGAGATATTAGCATATTAGTGATAATTTGCAGTTTCTTGTACTGCCTACATAATGCTCTATATTTGACCTGCAATGGATTTCACAAACCTCCAAGGATGTTTCTCACAGATGTCTGTCTGCAGATATTAATTGCATTTACTTAAACCACACAGAGCATTAGGAACTAATATATATTTAATTATACTAATATGCATATATATATATATATATATATATATATATATATATATATATATATATATATATATCAAATTTATACATATATGCATGAATTGAGCTTTACATCTAGATGAGAATACACACCAGTTTTAGTTTTACAGCTGAAAAGAGCCATTTTACACTGTGGAGTGTTCAAATTTCTTTACTTTTTTGGATTTCATGATTTGTTTGAGGTTTTTATCTCTAGAGTCCTTGCACAAAGATGCAATTAACACTGATCACTATCATGATCACTTTCATCTCCAGTTTCTCCCATTTCCATTAATTCCTGAAACAAACAGGTAACATTCCCAGGTAATGCACATTCTCCCTGCGAACACCCAAAGCCTCTCCCTGCATTAATAGCTCCTCTGGAGAGGGCCTCTACATCAGACTTTATCTCCAGAGAAGACGAGCAAGCCAAATGAAGGCTCAACTTGAGAACAAGCCTACCTTGCCATCTCATGGGGATGCTCGGAGAACATTAAGTGAAACATCAGTAATGTGAAAAACAAATGGGGGGATGTGAAAACCCCTTAAGAATTGCTGCACCAGCATTTCATCAGACACCACCATAAATCTCAAAAACTCTCAGTTGTGGAGGAGACAAGAAGAATGTGAAAGAGAGAGAGAGAGAGAGAGAGAGAGAGAGAGAGAGAGAGAGAGAGAGAGAGAGAGAGAGAGAGAGAGATGTTGAGATAAAGAGAGAGATGAGGTGGCACAAAGGAACTTCCTTCTGCTTCTGCTGGTGGATGATAAAATTGCCTCATTTAAGAGGAAATATATGGATGTGTTGTCTCTTTGGGGTGTTTTGTGGAACATTTAGGAGCTCATCTTCACATGAGAGCTCTTGTCTCCGGACCAAGCTGTTCTTCAGGCAAGGCTTTAATTGGGCTGCTGATGCCGTTCATTCATTTTGCATTGGAGTTTTCCATTTAAAGTAGGCGCCAACATGATTTGGATAAAGACAAATGAAGTTTGTTCTATGCTCGGGAGCAATGGGAACAGTGTAATAAAGATGCATTAGGAACTGGAGTAACGCGCCTTGGCAATGTGTCACGCAGTTGTGGCCCGTGGGAGAGGTGGGCAGGAGCAATCTCTCACTGTAGGCTCTCATTGCCTCTTGTCAATCAAATCTGTGCATATAATAATAAAGTTCAGCATGCTGAGTGTTGTGCTGTATTAGAGTCGATCCCCTCAGTGGAACAGGCCCCATCTGTTATTTCAAACACCTAGAAATTACTGTCATGTAACTTTAGTGAATACCATACTAATATCAGTGACAAGCTTACATGGATATTATTTGGCTGTAGTACAAAGAAAACAAGCAATGTTGGGGATTGAGCAAAGAGCAGGAGATAAAAGCACCCACGCCAAGTCTCCATTATGCTAAGCTTGTTTCACCCACAAAATATCAGTGGAGGATATTTCAGAGCGATGAGCTTCATGGCCTCTGCAGGACCTCCAAAGATGGCTATTATATGTTTGGATCAGTTTGAGCTGATCAGCCTTCAAAAAAAAAAAAAAAATTGTCAAACCTACAACAAACACATTTATAGCTACCCTTATGAAAAATAAGTGTATTCAAGTTTTCTATTAGTATACTTCTTTTAAACTAAAAAAATAAGAAAGTATACTTTCAGTCTACATTTTATATACTTCTCAGAAATATAGGCTACTTTATGTACTTCTCAAAAATATACTTAAAATTTCACTTAAGTGGACCTGACTTATACTGAGAGAAAAGTCCAAGTATATGTGGCCTGTACATGTACTCAATTATACTTTTAAGTATATCTCGATCAAAAGATTAAGTATTCAGAGTACACTTGGCTTGTAGTTGTGTTAACTCTTTTGATCGAGTAGCTTATTATTATTATTTTTTACATAATTTTTCATATACAGTCTTATGAAACTTACATTGTTTGAAAATATTGATTAGTATATTGATATAAAACATATAAATAGTAAACTATGAGTATAATGTTATGTTCACTTAAAGAAAACTTACAAGTAGGCTATGCTTGAAGTATAAACTGCTAAACTAATAGTTTAGTGAGAGTACACTTCAGTGTGTAATTTCAGCAACTAAAACATGTACTACTTGTATTAAAATAGTAAACTACTAGTATACTTATAAGTTCACTTGTAGTACAGATGCATTACAAATGAGAAAACTGCAGTGTACTTAAAGTTTACACTTAAACATATACTTTTATATACTAAAACTGGACCAATTTAGTCCCAAGCAGTATTGAAATAGTACACTTACAAGTACGCATTGATATTAGTATACTTACTACATAAGTACTTCATAAAATGAACTTGAAGTATACTTCTTTTTCGTAAGGGTAGTGATCTGGCAGACAATCTAATCAAAAGCATCTTACACTGCATTCAAAGTACACGTTATGAAATCATGCTTTTTCTGGGAATCAAACCCATTACCATGGCATTACTTACACTGTACCCTACGGTTTGAGCAACATAAACACATTTGTTTTGTTTTTTGTTATTTTAACCTAAAATCCAGAGAGGATTTTTGTCTGCCCTATTTTTCTATGCCTTATGGTTTCCTGTCATAGAAACAAGCAAAAGACTTTCTCTAAAACAATGATAAATACATTTATATACACAAATCAGCGGTTACTGTTTAAAATGTCACATGCCATTTAACACCTCAGTATGACTGACTGAGCTATCTGAAGATTGGATATGAGTCTGAATATTCATTCCCTCTGAAGTATTGCCCATCCTCATTGGTCATTTGGGTTTGCCTGGCCTCATTTGCCGGTTAATTGCATTCTATACTTGAGCTAAAGACCTGTCATCTGTTTCTGTGGTCCCATTTATCTTACAAATAACCTACAGAAGGTGTGCTGCACCTCCTCGCTATGCGAAATGAGAGACTTTTTTTATATTCAGTAGATTTGGGGAGTGTTTGCCCTAATTTGCTTTTACTTATTCCCCATTAAATAAGTGACAAAATGTTCTTGTTAACATTGTGTTTGATACACATTTTTGAAATTAAGAACGGATGGATGCCTTCACAATGTCTCCCTGGATTTTTGTGCTACACTTCATAATTATGCATTTTTAATGTATGTGGTAGTTTCAGAAGCAGCATGAGACTCCTTATTGGAGGTAGATTAATTACAGATACAAAACAATCTAGCATCCTGTGCTGAGGGTCCATCAGCAGCTGCTCCTCTCTTTCTGCAGTGTTCATCAAGACGATTTTCACTGCGATAAAGGAAGTGGCTAATTCAGAGGTCTGGCTGCCATCAAGCAGCCGGTGTCACGCTGGGACAAGAAGCGGCAGACTTAATGGAACAGGTCTGGGAAGACTTGTGTGTTTCATGTGACTTTGAGTGAATTTCATGCGAGTTCATCTTTATTTCTTTAGGTCCTCCTCCGATTGGGGCTCATCCCTGCTGTGAGCGCTGTACCTATTCCTTGTAATTATGTAAATGACACATTAATGAGGTGTAATTCAGAATTCATAAAACAGCAGGGATAAACTGTTAAAAGACACAGCTTCTTAATGAGTGGGAATGTGTGTTTCATCATCGAACGGGCTGCTATGCTAATTGTTTACCTACCACTGTTTCTTAAATGCAGCACATTTATACCCAGGTCATAGATATTTATGACAATTTTGGATCGTTTAATCTATCAGGTGAAATGTTAGCCATACTAAATACCATCTGTGCTCTACCATCTCTACAGGACGCAGCATGGCATTACAGCTTGTGAGCTGCTAAAAATGGTTGGGCGCCCAGAGCTTAACCTAATAAGTCACTAGTGTCAGTGATTTACCAACTCTTGCATATGTTCCAGAGGCCTCCTGTGGTTGGAGGGGACTCTGACAGTCTCCGGGTTGCGAAATGTAATAAGAACAGTTGCAGTGTGGAAGGTGATGGCTGACCTCTTGTACAGTATAGAGGGACAATTAGAAATAAAAACACAGATAATCAGATCTCTGCGGCTGAAACCTTGTAAAATATGTAGCATCTCACTCTAAATACCTTGGTGTTCCAAGACAGCTATATTCTTTTTTTTTCTTCTTTTTTTTCCTGTAATAAATGGTTAAAAGATGAAATGTGTTTGTAGAGTCAGTGTTTAAATTACATTGTACAAAATTAACCAATTTTTTTTTTGGTCAATGTATTGTACATAGTGGTCAGATTACAGTTAATCTTACATATCAAGCATAAACAATGGTTTTATTGCTAGTTTCAG
The DNA here is from genome assembly GCF_051911475.1 of Siphateles boraxobius. Taxonomy (NCBI): domain Eukaryota; kingdom Metazoa; phylum Chordata; class Actinopteri; order Cypriniformes; family Leuciscidae; genus Siphateles; species Siphateles boraxobius. The sequence continues at coordinate 33,242,318 of NW_027508734.1, read as the reverse complement.
CTTCTTGTTTGTCTGTGTTTTGATCCGGAGATTCTGCACTCTTTCAGAAGATGCGTATTAGCGCCCCCTACCGTATAACAGTGAAAACACAGAAAGTCTGACATTTCCATCAATGGCAGGGAAGCGTTGCGTCATAAATGACAGAAAATTTCATCAATGGTGGGTAAGCTTTCTCCAGACCCCTTTGGACCTTTGTACATAACTGGTAAATTATTTGATTTCATTTTAGACATAAAATCCACAATATCAAGAATATTATACAATATTTAACAAAATTTTAGCCCTATAATGAAATGCAATAATAAACAGTGTGCTATATTACAATGGCAAACCTGTAAGATGTTTTGAAAGAACATTTATTATAAGACACCTGTAAAATAAGTGTGAACTTCAAAACAGGTTAAATTATGAGTTTGTGAAAAAAGTTAATTTTCTGTTTTCACCTGAACTGAACCATGCATGCAATCACCTTAGATACACTCAAAAATAAATAAATTAGGACTGACTAACAGGGCTAGCATCCATGTTTCAAAGTATTAGAACTGTCATACATAATGCTGTTTTCTGAAGTCTTATTCTCACTTTTCTTCACTACCCCATCATAAGCAGTGCCGTGTTAATGTAGTGTTTTTGTAGTGTCTGAGATTAACACAAAGCCGTCAAGTACATGTTAAAAATGACAGAAAGATGGTGTTAAATATATCAAGAATTATCACAGATTATCACTCAAACTATGGCATGACTTCTCAGTTTAAAAAACATGCAGTATAGATTGTTGTATTTTACAAAACTCTACAAAACACCTCACCGCGCACATGGCTCAGTAAATCAATTAGGTGTAAAAAATCGCATGTATTAAAATAACACCATAAAAGCCCTGTCATAGAGGACTGGTTTTAGACTTTAATTAGACAGGGTTAACAAAAGGAGAACGACCTATAGACTGCACCTATCTCCACTGCGACCCTAACTAAAGGGTGAATTCAGTGGGCTGTCGAATGGCCAATTCCTCATTTGATTAATGTGTCCATGTCCATGGGGTAATTCTGGCAAGGTTCTTGTCTGACATGTCTGGAAAGTCCAGCTGTATTCATAGCAAAGAAGCACTTAATTCAAATGAGCTGATCTGAATTGCAAATAAAGCTAGTTTAAAGGGGCTAAGGTCTGTGGGCGTGTGTGTCAGAGTGTATGTGGAATTTGTGTGCATGCGTTGTGTGATTTTGGTGTGCATGTATAAATATAATGTTATCTCTATATTTCTTGTCTTTTCAAGTTTTCCAAGAGGAAATGAACAGAAAGCTATACTTCACTTTGTAGCTATGAATGAAACCACTGGAAATTGTATGAGCATTAATGCAGCATGCTTGACATATATTGCAGTGTTGCCCTCTGATAAGGGTTTTTATTATTTCAACATGCTCCTTGTAGAGAGACACCGTGAGAAGTTCTGTTCTAATCAAAATGTAAATTGCATTGCATTGTTATCTTATGAAGTGTATTGCACTCCTTGGCCCTCTACTTTCAGTCCTTCACTGTACAGTTAAAATTGTACAGGAGTGCATTTGAAATTGCACCTTGCCAATAAAATGTAATATTTACTGATCCCCTAAAGTGTAAATGCCATCTCAGCCTGCCATTAAAACACCATTATATGACGCCTGGAGCAGATAATGATTACAAAATGAGAGCTGGCAGCTCACTGATATGCTAATAAAAATCAATTAATAGTCAAGCATTTGGATATATTGGGTAATAACATTTTTGTTATTTTTATGGGCTGACTGTGGTTGAGAGAACAATATGTACAATACAAGATCACTAACATGCTAACAATAGAAATGATGGTGTCATGACCATGGAGAACAGGGAAAGGCTTGCAGATGTATGTTTTGATTTCTGTGTGATGGGGTAAAATGGGGCAGGATGCAAAATACAGAGTTAGCAAAAACACAGCAGTGGTGTTTCATTCCTCCATGAAAAATTGTTTGCATGTGTGTAGCGTGTGACAGGGCACCACGTAAGCTACAGAGGGAAGCTGGCACACACTGGCATCAGCTTCTGGCTGAAGGAAGTCACTCTTAAGCATTCAGGAGGTGTGGCAAAGGGACACAGCATATTGTTCCCTTCTAACTCAGGACAACTCAGGATGAGAGCATTTGAGAACCTGGCGTGGAAGGTCCAGACTATAAATTCTAATAAATATGTGAGGGGAGGCCAAGCCCGCAGCATTATAGAACTCTTGAAGGGATGCTTCAATGATGCCACACTCCTCATATGTGCCCTGATCAGCAGAGGCAAGGGCATGCTGCATGCCTCATACACTGTAGAAATTGCCTCCACAATCCATTTACTGATGGTCTGCTTCGACACTGGGCAACCCTTCTTGGGAGACCCAAAGCACACTAGCATCTGATCAGACTTTCTCATTGGGCAGGTGCTATGCACATAGGCCTCCAGAGCCCTAAAAGGGCACCGACAGGGTATAGCTTATTATATGCTTATTTCTGTTATTTGTGAAATCTCCATAGCTAAAGTCTGACTACACTGTATTCAGCACAAACTCTGCAACAATATTATGTCAGCAGCATGTATGTAAAAAAAAATATAGTTTTGAGAGAATGACGTTTATGCATGGTTTGGGGGGGAAAAATTGTCACAGAAATAAAGACATGAAACCCATACTGATTATTTCTTCACAAGCTTATTTGCTTCAAATCTATGTGCAAATCATCCTGCATATGCATTCAGATAAACCAATATCTTCATTTAAAATATGTAACACATGTTTTGTGTAAGAAAGCTTTATGCAAGGACGTGGGAATCATCATGAATATTGATTTGTTTCACACCTAAGAAAGAAAAAGACCCTCCCATAATGGCCCTATCAGGTGGGAACTGTGAGAGAACCAGAATAAAGAATGTGTAGAGATTTAAAAAATAATGGCTTTTTGATTATTTTGATTTATTTACAACACAACACAATCCCAAGATACACAACAAAGGACAAAAAAGCACATTATTGAACTCAATGATCTAAAGACAGAGACTTGAACAGTCACACACCTTTGTGCCATTGAAACATAGTACATACCTGTCATTTCGAAGGTGTTTGAGTTTTCATTTTACCATGTTCATGTACAGAGACTCATGTGAATGTTTAAGTCAGCAGGATTCATCAGTTGCATCTGGTCCCTGTAAAAAAAAATAAAACAATTGTGAACATGTGATATATGAAACTATGCTGCTATATACTGGCAGCACGATTTTGGGAATACATTTTAGATTTTTCTGGTTAAAATTGCGATTTAAAATTGACAAAAAAAAAGTATATATATATAAAAAAAAATATATAAAAAAAATAATTAAATATATATATATATATATAATCAATCAACAACAGGTTTGTTGTGCCTTGTATGCATATAGGGCTTCATAAAATAATAATAACAATAGCCTAATAGCAGGCCAAATTTTTTTTTAAATGAACACTTCAGTACACTACACTAATATAATATAAATTATTAATTATCATATGTAACTTCAAATGTTTCCATTCCTTATGAGTTTATGAAATTAGATTGGAGTAAGAACATGAAGCCTATGTTTGGTGTGTTTTGCTTTTCAAACGCACAGCCTATGCAGAGAACATTTACTGAAGCTATCGAGCCGCTCCAAACCAGGGGCGTCACTAGGATTTTCAATACAGGGGGGCTAAGCCCCCGATAAGGGTATGATTTTTAAAAAAATATATAAAAAAAGGTAACACTTTAGTTTAGGAACTAATGCTCACTATTAACCAGTTGCATTACCATGCAAAGGCAGGGTTTTATAATCACTGTGGTCCCAAATGTGAGGTAGGGCAGTTAGAGGGGTTCTGGGTTGTCCCGAGAAAATTTTGATTTCTCTGATCTACATATTTTAAGATGTTTTGAAGGCCAAAAAATTTGGATAACAGCTTTAAAACCATGTCAGTGGGCAGCTGGATTATTTTTCTCTCCTCATCAGCATCACACTCTTTTACTCTTTGTTTTTATCTTGCCCTGTCTCTTCCCCTCCTAAAGCTGAGCTTTGACTGATATAGGCTTTTCATTTTTGTCTGTCAGTGAAGAAAGTAAACATAGGGTCAACTGATATGTTGATTTTGCCTATGAATCATTTTCTCAGACGCGTTTATTTACTGAAAGCTACTAAAGCTAGTTTATTAAATGCATTAACAATATGTAGGCTACACATTCATTATGATCGTATTCCTAATACAGACAGGGCTTTATAATCAAAGAGGTCCTAAATTTGAGGTTGGTAGGGGGTTACATTTTTTAATTTCTCTGATATGTGCATTTCAAGACGTTTTTAAGACAAAAAAGGATAATAAATAGCTTTAAAACCATGTCAGTGGGCAGTAGAGTATTTGTCAATACCTGCTCTCTCCTCATCTCCATCACTCTTTCTTTTTTTCTCAGGCTCTTCATCCCTTTCTCTTTACCTCCTGAAGCTGAGCTTTTTTTAATTTACTAAAGGCTACAATTTGTATTATATTCTCAATATGTACACATTCTTTATTAATCTTGTGCCAAACATGATGAAAATGGCTTTGTTAATGTTTCTTGTCCCCTCACAATGACAGTAACTAATTATTACATTACATAAGGCACATACTTTTTGAGCTGAAAAAAGGCCTATGTAACGTTACATAGGCCTATTCTCCATTCAAAATGGCGATATTAGACAAAACTATATTAGTTTGCCTGATTATTTTTTGTCAGTCGTTTAACATTTATGACCTAAAAAAATGTCAAATATGAAATGTTGTTTAGCTACTTACATCTTATCTCTCACTTGACCGTACGCGTCGAGTCGCACTGTTAAAATTCGCCCTCAGCAGATTCTGTGAACATAAAGCCCGCCTACTTTGATTTGACTTGTCATCTCAAATATTCTGACATTGACAAGCAGTGACAGACCAATGAGGCTCAGATGAACACACACACACACACACACACACACACACCCTGTCCTCTGTTTCTGACGTGCTCTGTGCTCGGCGCTGCTGCGGATTGAAGATGAAGAACGCGCTGAATCTAATTATAACAAGACTGAAGCAAACACAAATTTGTGTAGCCTACATTAATCACAAATTATTAGGGGGGCTAGGCAGAAGTTTAGGGGCGGAAGCCCCACTAAAAAGGGCCTAGTGACGCCCCTGCTCCAATCTATGAAACATTATTGTTACCACATTATAGATATTTACGTTTGAGCAGATATCCACAAACACTGTAAACACTGGTCTAAACATTATAATATTCACAATATTAGAGTAAGCACTCATACTAGCCTACTTTTATATCATGCTGTGTTTTATTATCAAACATAAAAACATCTTCGTGTCAAACATGTATATAAATTTAGCATTGAAAGGTTGCCTACCTGTCTATAGTTCATATTTCAACATGTGTTCATCGATTTCATAAATTTTAGTCTGGCAACAGTTCAACTAGTACAATGTGAAGTTTATACACCAATAACCTGCTAACTATTATAAATGGGAATACATTTCTTTTTTTTTTTTTTTTTTTTTTTTTTTTTTTATTGAAAAAAAAATGTTTTTATAGTTTTACAGTGGGAATACATTTCTTACCTTAACAATCTTATATTCAAATCGCGTTGTTCTTCTTCTGAGGTAAATCCAGTGTAAACTCACAGCGTGTCTTCCAAACTTGAGTGTCCATACTTTCCATACATCTTTACGGCCCTTTAATTACCAATCAAACTGCTTATAAAAACGTAGCAAAATAAGTCTCAAAAGTTATCAAAGATGCAACAGCATGTTCATATATATTTTCGATGGAGAGAACAAATGCGAATGGCTGTGCATTTATTTGTGCATTAAATTATTGCTGTCACAGGATATGTATGTATTTGTGTAATTTACGGTGAACTTACAAAACCATGTGTATATTGTGTTGCATGTAATAGTATATTTTTCATTTAAAGCTTTGATGCTTTTAATGAGAGCAACTTAAAGGTGCAGTGTGTGATTTTTAGCGACATCTAGCAGTTCGGTTGCGAGTTGCACTAAGGGCTCAGCCCACTGCTCACCCCTCCCTTTCGAAGAAGCTACGGTGTCTAACATGGGACAAACATATCGTTGTCTGAGACAGCAGAGAATAGCCAGAGTAAGCCAAGAGTGTGTAACATTGTCACTGTTTCTGTACCAGAATCCATTATAAACCACATCATGGATAAAGTTTACAAAGCCATAGTCAGATGAGGATCAAGGGTCTTAATATATAATATAATAATAGTAATCAGCTGATTGTCTCACAAATGTAACCAGCACATTTCCCCCCACATAGCAAACCCATAATCGGCGAGGGAGAAGAACCACATGAAACTATATGCAACTATATATATTTTTCTAACAGGGTAGTAAAAGTTTAGCTGGCTAAATATGAGCTGTTACTGTGGCTGATCTGGTTAAAGCGTAAAGTCTTGTTTAAACTCGACGCGTCCGCATGAGCCCAAAGGTGCGCGCGGCAAAAATGGCATGATTGTACAGCGCGCGCCCCTCCGCATCCCCTAGACACCATTTACTACACACAATAGGCTTTTTTTCTCTGATTTTGAAAACTGTTCGCCTTAAAATGCTTCCAAGATCGACTTGTCGACCGAGATCGACGGGTTGGGGATTCCTGTAACGTTGTTTTACGGTCAATGACCAGAGTACTAATCAGCTGTCTCACGAACGTAACCAGCACATTTATCCCCACATAGCAAAGCCATAACACAGCAAGGGAGAAGAACTAAGTTACATGAAACAATCCAACTACATATTTTACACCACTGACAAGGGAAAAGTCACTACTCACGGTGTTTATGGCTAGCTTCTAGCTTTCTGCTGCTTCTCTTTCAAGGTAGTGACGAAACGCGTTCTGTAGCGCTGTTTGTTCGCTGTCGGCCAAGGTAGAAACATGACGTCACAATATGTCGACCTTCATAGAAGGGGGTGCCCGCGGTTATGTAGATATAAATGTCTCATTCTAAGGTAATAAAAACATTACGGTTTATTAAGTAAGTTCTTTATACATCACTGAAAACATAGGGTTACACTTTATTTTAAGGTGTCATTGTTACAGTGTAATTAAATATTTAAGTACAGTATAATATTAATTAACTACATGTACTTACTATAGGGTTAGGGTAGGATTAGGGTTTGGTTGAGGGTTAATTGCATGTAATTAGGCATAATTTACTGTTATTACTATGGTAATTACATGTAACATATGTAACAAGGACACTGTAAAATAAAGTGTTACCAAACATAGTTATGGATGTCATATTGCATTTCTGTTAATAGATAGTCAAAATTTTTGCACATTGCACCTTTAAAACAGTCTGAATCAGAAGTGGTTGCTGTGCAGTCAGTCTCCCCTCTTCAGCTCACTATTTTTCAAAACAGTGGTGAGAACTGACTGCTGCTCAAACAGAAGGTTTCATGAACCTTTAAGGGGAGCATATTACCCCTATCAAATCGAACATGTGATTAAACAATAATGTTATACCATAACAATGCGGGCGATGTGATTAATGCCGTAGCAAGCAGTTACACAGTAACCACATAAATTACGCAACGTAATCATCTCCCTCGTCATCCTTTCATCAAGAGATTTCAAAGTGATAAATAAAAATAGGCAGTTTAGCCATGGATTGCCTGTTAATCGTTTTGGCATTTTTGCTCCAATGTGCCGTGCATTTCTTCCAGAGTAGGATTTGCATTTGCATGTTAATGAAGGTTAAGGGCAGAAGCCACTAATTACAATCCAGCAAAGTTCTGCCTAATGGTCCACTAAAGACACAGCATAGTTCCCATAATTCCATTATGCAAATAGCACCAAGGGTTGGACGCCCAAAACCTGGGCAGACCTTAAAGGGACCCCATGTCTGGCATCTGCCAAATGAATACACACTGTCGAAACTGAATTACTGTGGCTCGGCAGGGAGGCAAGTTCACTTTAATTCATAATACTGTGTAAACATTAAAGCTTTGTGCTTAAAAAAAACAAAACAAAGAATTAAACATTTCTAGACAACTTGAGTCAACTAGTAAAAGCACTACAAAATTGATTGTACCCTATGCTCCTTAACTGACTCATAGTAAATATTTTATAAAGTAGCGGAAGGAAACGATGGTCGGACAGGCAGGAAATGACGGACGGACGGACGGACATACAGACTTATCTGTTTATTTGTTTGTTTGGTTAAATACAATTAATATTGTTTTCCACAGATCCTCCAGTCCAGACGAACAGTACATTTCAAAGGCCTGGACATCTACTATGAATAAAATAATATAATGCAATTATTAAGAACATCCCACCTCTCAAACACTGAGGAACATATGGCTCAAGTTCTAAAGTAGCTCCAGATACATAATGTAGCATGGCATTGCCAGGGACTAGTGGATGCCTTGGCATGACAGTCACTAAGCTAAGTCCATAACCCCACACATCTGCCTCCTAGAGAGAAATTTTTCATCTAAACAAGTCCATATGGCCAATTATGAGAGTCATCCAGAGAGAATATTTGGCTTTATTATTTTTGTTACCTTTATACTGCCAAGGGAACAGGTCTGCATGAAGTATGTTTAGGGATGTAAAGTCATGACAGTGTAGAAAAAAAAGAAGTCCTAGTTCTGCCCTTGCGATGCGGAATAGCAGGACTTTCCGAAAAATCGGAATAAATAAATAAACAGAATAATGTAAGTGTAGTCAAATATGATCGCTTCAAGGCTTTAGACAGCAGGCTCTTATATTCATGATTTAACCTTGCTAGAAAAGCAGGGTGAACAAAGGCTCAACCCTGAAGCTAATGTTCTCTCTTTTTTCTCCCCACAAAAAAACAAACAAACATCTGACCTAGCACTCTACTGTCTGTTGTTCTTTCGTGCATGTTTTTCAGTGTTTTACAGTCTCAAACTAGGAAGTTTATTCATTCATAACAAGGATATGAATGTGCAGTTGAGCAAACATAAAATTTTGCAATAGCAGTGGGTTATTGAAAATGATGTAATACTTCCTAAGGACTTGCAAATCCTGTCTGGCCCAAAATGTAATAGCACTGTATTGCAGGGGAAGTCAAGTGCATGATAGTTTAGCTATAATAATTTAGATGATCCTCTTGCTTGTTACAACGTGTTACAACTCCATATGGTCACAAGTTTTTATTGAACACTCAAGTGAAAAGTCCTACATGCTTTAAATGTACTTTTATGCTGGAGTATTGTTTGGTTATCAAAAGTAAATAGTTGCAAAAGAGAGAAAAACAGCCTGGGGCCAAATGCTTATTTCCTTTCTTTTGACCAGCCAACAATAGCTGGCCTTCAGAAACAGATGCTTTCACAGCCTTGTAGGCGACAATAAATTAAGTATTATCATAAAATTCAATAGCGATGTTTTTCCTTGCCAGACATCTAAAGCAATATCCTTTTTGTCAATGGTATCAGTGAATGTGTTTAAACTATAGAAAATAGCCTACGCTGATGTCAATGGAATTAATTACCAATAAAAAATAAATAAATAAAAATTTATTGGGATATCACAGCCAGCTAGTCCATCCAGGTTAAGCAGTCGCACAATTAAACCACAGATGCTCTAATAAAATAACATAACCTTGATTATCTCAAGGAATACACTATGGGGGGTGAAAATACTATTGCAATCACATAAATGATAAATCCAGTAAGTGATGAATGTAACATAAGGTGATTATTGCATTTAAGTAATGTTGCAACTATCATGCAAAAGTGAAACCCACAGTGCATATTCGTATTTGGGCTGAAACAGTCCATCTCTAAGTAGCTTTTTACCTTACAATTTAAAAGCAAAACATGTAACCTCCTAGGAATTCCCTTGCAAACAAATTGACAATAAGAAAGGTTTTATCCAAAGTGATCTTGAAAAACCTCATGGAGTATGCATTTCACATTGTTCAAGGGCAATGTGTTTGAAACAATAAAGGCTCTGGTGTCATTGTAAACGACTGTGTGGCACTGTCACATTAAAGGCGGCAAATGAAAAAGCAGGAGAAAGAGGGAAACGGCTCACCTCCCTCCCCTCTCGTCTGTAGTCTAACCACATATACAGTAGGTCTCAACTTGTTAAACCTGATATGTGATGCTGGGTGAATAGCAATGTGCTTACTCTCAGATGCTGTTGCTTGGTGCAATTCAGTGGAGTCATTCTCTATTAGAGTTGAGATGACGAGGACTCGTCCTCTCTGACATTGACTCAGCTGCCATTATCATGGCTGAAGGTCCATGCTAACAGTTCTCTCTCAGCCATACCGTTTTCCCTTTCCGTTGTTTAATGTTTGTGTAATACATCACTTTCTTTCAGTTGGTGACTAGTTTTGTGCTCAACAAGTTTTATTGCTGTGTGAATTGTAAATGCACCCATGCTATATCTTTATCTGAGATTATTTTTCATGCAGCCGGAGTCACGATTTGGGGAGCATGATGATACCGAGATGCTGGCAAAATAAGTTGATTGATCTCAATGGAGTGATGTAAATGACATCACCATGTGTTTTCAATAGCATAAAAATGAGGTTATGATTGATTGTTCAGATGAGATCTGCCTTGGGTCCATTAAGCCACAGATCTAATTAGTGCATCTGTAAAATGGCCTATCAACAGAACGAAAAAGCACTTACATTCAGCCTTTTTTAACAACACTTTAAACCTATACATGAAACATTATTTAAACTTGTTAATTTATATTCTTTGGATATTGATTCCTTACTGCAAAAGAGCAGGCAATATATGCATGTATAAAGTTAGCATTTTTGAAAGATTTTAGCACATTCCCTAAAAGATAATAAATGTATGCAGCAAATCAAATAATGCAAGGTATTACTTTCAATAGAAAGGGAAGCAGGCTACACACCAGCGGTAATTCAGCAGTTCTTTCATTTGTGCAGTTGGAAATGAATCAGTGAAGAGTCGGTTATCGCGTGATAAGTTTAGCTGTAAAGAGATTAAGAGCTCTAGGCAGAGACGGAAGGCTGGATTAAATCCGTGTTAAACAACCTCTTGTGCGACTTCAGCGCTTATTCAAATTCTGTGCTTTCCACCTTTTGTGCTCTGTCTGCTTTTAGGCCTCGGAAGAAGATACTAATCACGTGGAGTTAAATTCTGCACAACGCTTGATGCCTTATTTTGTCAGAGCCTTCTGCACAGCATTTTCATGCATTGTGTCGATGGTACCAGCGAATTATTTGACACCAGGTGCTGCTGGAGCTGAAAAATTATCACTAAAATGACTCCCTCTAAAGATGAAATGGACTTTTAATAACGGCCTCCATGTGGCATGGATCAGTAGCAGGACACCTGTTAAATGTGAGCGAGGTCACATCTCTCAGTATCCTTTCTGACGCCTTAATCTTTTAAAATTGGGTTCTAATCTGGACTCATCCACAGTGCTTTCATAGCTCTGTCGAAGAGAAGCAACTTTTACATCCTCAACACTTTAAGCCCCTCCCCCAAAAGGACGGCTTAATGGTGTCAGCGTGAGGGACGAGGTCTTGACTCTTGTAACAGAGCAAAATCTTAGTCCCATCATCCTCGCTGTTTGCTGTAATTGCAGCAATGGTGTCAGCACTCAGCAAGAGAAAAGAAAAGGGAGGGAGATGGGGAAGGGAGGGACGGGGGCAGGGGTTGTAAAGAAAGAGAGTGAAACGAGAGGCTCAGCTTCAATTCACTTGACTGAACAGGTCAACGGAAATAAATGACTTTCCCATGACCAAGGCTGGAGCTCTCTCATCCGCTGTGTCACTACTGCCATATCCCTCCATCAAGGACAGGAGGGCTCACTTGACTGCAGCCAGACAAAGATAAAACAGTGAAGGACTCAAAACACTGATTAAGTCTACTTCTCGCTGGCCAACTTCCCCATCAGAGAGAAGTCATAGAGGATTTTTTTTAACTTATAAATCGTTGTATAATTAACACTGGGCTAATGGAACACATGTGGTGCCGGCTACATTATAAGTCAGGTAATGTGTGTTTTGTTTTTTTTGTGTTGTTTGCCAGTGGTTTCTAAAAAGACTGCCACATGCTGTGTTCCACTCTGGAACTAAAAGGAAAGTTTATTGCAAATTTGAGAAAAGTAACTAATTTCCGACTGACCTTCTTAGTCCTTAGCCAAACGGCAACAACTCCATCGCAGAAGGTAGAAGAACGTGCAGGCAGATCAATGAATCCTTCTGCACATCTGGAGATGTAAGTGGTGTGAAATGTGTGAATACTGAGCAGATTTTTATCTTGTGTGCACCTTGTTCAAACCACACTGGAGGGAGTCTCTCCAGTTCCCACCTGAAAAGACCCTGGCAGGAGCAGGCGTGCCAAGTGGCACAACAGATGGCCCTCTGCTCCCCATCATTTCCTCTCGCACAATGCTTCGGGAGCACAGAGAACCCGCTGGGAGAGGAATCAGAAGCCTTCCTCTATCTGACCAACTGAATGAAACCTAGAAGCCACTCCGTAAATCCTCATTATTTTATCGAAGTCTCCTTGTCGCTTCATGAGAGTGGAAGGACAAAGACTATTGTGTACCTGGTGTAGATACGCATTGCATTTCCTGACTCGTTATCCATTCTGCGATCCTGCTGCCAGGAAAGCTGATGCTGCTTCCATTTGGAGTGTTTTGCCCTCAATGCTCTGGCTATCACATATATGGGCTATTTCATGGGCTGCCCGTTTACCAGATGGAACAGCTTTTTAGTTGCACACCTAATCTCCATTGTTTTTCCCTCAAGCAAGCAGAGCTTGACTCATGTTAATATATCCTCCTTCTTGAAATGTCCCTAGCATTTGGTTAAAGGGATAGTTCACCATAAAATATAATGCAAATGTATACATGCTAATGTCATTCTAAACGTGCAATTTTTGATGGATTGATTTGTTTGGTTGGTTGGTTGGTTGGTTGGTTGGTTGGTTGGTTGGTTGATCGATTGACTGACTAACTCTGTGTGTTAATCCATACAATTAAAGTAAATGGGGTTCAGTGTTTTCATTATTCTTTGAAATATCTTTTGTGTTCTACAGGAAAAAAGTCAGTTTGAATGATGGTGAGTAAATCATGACATAATTTCTGTTTTTGGGTTAATTGTAATTTTAAAAATGAAGGCCTTGCATAAAGGTCTGTTCAAACGAAGGACACTAAGTATAATGATAACTATAAAGTTTTAATAATCATTCTAATTTTATGAGAATAGGAAAGTCTTAAACTGCAGCACACACTGATTATGAAAATGTTATCATGCGTGGGTGTGGATGCTTAGGGTGGGCAATACTGCACAATTAGGTATCAATCCGAAACCAAGATCAAATTGCCTTTAATTAGTCAGTGACTTTTACCAAACGACCCTAATTATAGTAAATGCACTATTGTACACTAGCCTACTGTTCAAAAGTTTTGGGTCTGTAAGATTATTTATTATCTTCTGAATTTATTTGATCAAAAATACAGTAAAAACTCTAATATTATTACAATGTAACATAGGCTATCTGTTTTTTTATGTCATAGTAAACTGTAATTTATTCCTGTGATCAAAGCTGAATTCTCAGCATCATTACTCCAGTCTTGATTATTCATGATTAGAATTCATTTTAAAATGCTGATTTGCTGCTCAAGAAACATTTCTTATTGATCATCAATGTTGAAATCAGTTTAAAATTTGTGTGGAAACCATGATACAAGTTCTGCAGAATTATTTGATGAACCACATTGAAAGAACAGCATTTATATGAAATGTCACTTTTGATCAATTTAATGCATCTATCCTTGTTGAATAAAAACATTAATTTCATTAAAAAAATCTTACTGAAGTCAACATGTTGAACTGGTATGTACACTCGTAGTTTGTTTATTGTGAAAGAACTCCCACTTGTTTCTCTGTCATCTAAGGCAAGGCTTCGTTTGCAAACGCACTGTGGGCCTGTGAGCTCAGGGAAGCACTAGCATCAAACACTCTCTGTGATTTATCCTACACAATTATTCGCTAACATTCACTTATTTTTCCACTTAGAAGCTTATTTTACGCATTGAATTGCGTGCTAGATTAATAAAAATCATTGGTAAAAAAACACACATTTGGACCGATATTTTTATGAGGATCCATCCTTTTCGATACCACGCCAAAATCGAAAGTAGCGATACTTCAGGATCGATCCGCCCACCTTTTATGCTTATACATCCTTACAGTTATTATAGGTCATTGTATGAACGGGCCTTAAGTCCAAATAACAGTTTGGATTTATTACCGCACAGGCATTACTGAGATTATCTGCCTTCTTCAATCACAAGTAATGCATTAATTGTTGTTTGTCTCGCTTCTTTGAAACCATCTTTTCCATTATATCTCATTAGATGCACCACAGGTCTGTGCCAAGTGGTCAGACTTTCTCCCAGATGGCAGTCATCTGGTTGCAGTATTCTCAATCATCTGTTGTGGTGCATCCTATGAGTCTTTTGAAGTTAAGAGTAACCAAGTGAAGGGTGACAGTGGGGTATGCATATGCTGTTTCATGTTTCATAATTTATGTATTGCAGAAACCAGCAGGAAAATCATATTAACATATCTTGTTGTTTTTTTTACTGAATCCAGGCTAGTAGAGTATGTTGAATTAAGAGTGCCAATCAATTACATGTTTTACTTGAATTAATATTATGATATGTAGTTCAAATGGAATTAATAAACAATGAGAAAAGCCACCCAACAAAGATACTTTAAAGACATTACATTATGGTTGCAGACAAAAAGATTGATCAGACATCACATAAAGTGGCTTTTAACTGTTAACAATAATTGATACAAAACTGTCCATTCAGTCGAGTTTGGTTATTGTTAGTCTGTTACACAGTGGCCAAAAAAGACCTGTCTGCACGTGTACACAGACTACTAGATTATATTTTTGTCTCTTCTCTGTTTTTGAGTGCTTCACAATATGAAGGCCAGTCACAAATTTTTGGGTGAACTATTAGGGGTGTAACGGTACACAAATATGGCTAATGCTGTGTAAACTATATGTGGAGCCCTTAATTACATATTACTATAATATTAAATGTTGCAAATGTTCTCAGAGTCCAAATTATTAAATTCAGTTGCTATTTATTTTTAGATATAATAATCACAACTCAAAAAACTAAACACAAAATATGAACTGTAAATTGCACATAAGGCAGGTTTTGCATTAACTTCTAAATGCAATTAGAAAAAAAGTTTATTTTCTACTCCAATTAATTTTTGAAATATAATAATTTACACAGTGGCTGACATAACTTGATTTCATGACACATTTATTTAAACATACATTACAATATCAAGACATTACTAACAGGTTAAGTAAATATAATGAATAGGTTATATGCCTATAGCACAACCACCGGCTCTGCTCCCTTTTACCAGAACATATTATTCCAGACTTATATGCCATCGAAACTTGCATTCTGCAAGTGATTTCTTGCAATGCATTCGCTTGCGAGCTAAGAGTCTGGAGGCTACTTGCGTTTGTCTTTGGATATTCCCTTAGTCAGCGTCTTTGGCTTGAAAAAGTTGTTTCCCAGTTCATTGATTTGCCCGGCAGTCTCATTGTGTCTGGAGTGACTTCTTTCTTGAGAAGACAATCACATTGGTGGGTTGGCGAATGAATGGAGACAGAGTCTTTCTCGTGGCTGAAGTTTTGAAGCGGGAAAAGGCTGTAGAACCGTTGACTAAATTTTGCGGCAAACGCGACTCTCAAAGGAAAAGAAAGGAAACTAAGTTAAATGATGTTTTGCCAGTAGGCTATTTTAAGTCTCTCAATCATAAAAAAAAGTAAGTGAGACGAGAGATGGCTTGAATGAAGCTGTTCTTAACCCATTTTCATCTCCCAAATCTACTCGTCTGACTTTTAACCTGATATGTCTGTCCAGCCTCCTGGAGAGGTTCTGGCCAATTAGGTATCATATTTCGTCCAGTGGTGGCTGTTTCTCTGTTATCTGATGGTCTTCTAACTTTCCCGCTCTAATAGAGTACAGATAAGACATGGTTTTTATAATAAGAATACGATACATTTTACACAGATTTATGCTCATGCCAAGCAAGACACACTTTCAATCAACCACTAAATAGTTTTAACAATTGCATGAATTATGTGTGATATAAGCATAATATATATATATATATATATATATATATATATATATATATATATATATATATATATATATATATATATATATATATATTGAACAATGTTTGATTATAAGTTTGATTATTTGATTAAAACCTGATGGATTTTGAAATGTACAGTCTCAGTCTTTGTGCTTTTAAGAGATTTCAGCCCTGGATTTGAGAGGTCATTCAAAGGTCTTTAAGAAGAAGAATGTCTGTCTTATGTCTCTTGTCTTGGGGGCTAAACAATCCTTGGTGTTTTCCTTGTTGGGCTCAAGCCATGCTGAGGTCCGTAGTTCGTTAGTTAGCTCAGATGGGATGGCGCCCACTTATTTATGGTTCTAGATTGTCCTGTTGGAATGCATCATCTCTGTCCGATAGGCTCTCATTTCCTAGACCATGTTGCTGCTATCCTCCTAGCTGTGAAAGGGAAAAAGCTAGGCCAGTCACTCGCTGTCAAACATTTTCAGAGACTGTTAGGTCTGATGGCAGCTGCGTCCTACGTGATACCTCTTGGCCTGCAGTGCATGAAACCCAAGCAGTGGTGGCTCAAGGCCAAGGGGTTTTCCCCAAGGGGCAAACCACTCTGCATGATGAAGGTTACGCGCAAGTGTCTTCGCACCTTGGTGATATGGAGGAAGTATTGGTTTCTTGTCCCAATGTCCTGTGTTAGGAGCCCATTCTCAACACTTCTTGCTTTTGACAGATGCTTTCCTCACGGGCTGGGGAGCGGTTCTGGAAGGCCGCTCAGCTCAGGGTCTGTGTGAGGAGTCATAATTTCTCGTAGCTCTCGTTCAACGCTCTCTAGCATTTCCTTCCAGAATTAAGAGGTCATCATGTGCTTGTCCGGTCAGAGAACACATCGGTGGTCTCTTATATATAAATTATCAGGTAGGTCTGAATTCGCATTTACTATTCAAGCTGGCAAACCAGATCCTCCTGTGGTCCAAAGGAAAGCTGCTCTCCCTGAGATGAATAGCAAAATTTAGGAGCAGACATGCTCTCGGGGCAGGGGCTGAGGCCTGGGGAATGGAGACTTCACCCTGAGGTGGTGGAGCTCATATGGTTTGTGTTCGGCCAAGCAGAAGTGGATCTGTTTGTATCTCAGGATACGACACACCATCCACTTTGGATCTCCCTCACACATCCAGCTCTGTTAGGGCTGGGTACCATGGTACAGACATGACCTAGGGCTGCAAGTCGTACCAGAGTTCCAGCTTAGGACTAGGCCGTTGTGCTAGAGGATTATCTACGCTCCCTTCGAGCCTATTCAGACTGTTACAGAAAAGTTGCTGTCCCTAAAAACATTGTTCCTTCTAGCTATCACATTTTTTTTAAAAGAGTGGGAGACCACCAGGCCCTGTCGGTGTCGCCTACGTGCCTTAAGTTTGCACCAGGATGGTTAAGGTATCTTATTCCGGGCTATGTCCCTAAAGTGCCAACCAATTTGCCGCTGCCTGTGATCTTGATCTTGCAAACCTTTGGCCCTCCTCCTTTCAGAGATCAGGACCAGGGCAAGCTGAACCTTGTGTGTCCAGTGAGAGCACTGGATGCTTCCTTCCACAGAGCTTCCCTGTGGCTGTTTGTCTGTTTTGGATTGGCTTAAAAATGCTTCCTGCATCCAAACAGACATTAATGGAGTGGATAGTCAAGGCTATTTCTCTTGCTTATGGGGTTTCTAGTCAGAGCTCATTCCACCAGGAGCATAGCAGCCTCCAAGGCCTTACTGTCGGGGGTACAACAAGATATTGTGATGAAGCAGGCCCATCCTCTCCACACACATTTGTGAGTTTTACAATCTGAACTTGGGTTCTACCCCGGGTTTGCAGGTACATATGTGTTAGTTCTGCTGTCAGTATTGACACAGACAGGCAATTTTAAGCATGGCAGTTTGGGTATAAGTGTTCCCAAAGTGTCAATACTTGAGGCAGCTTGAGTTCCCTCGAAAGGGAATGTCTTGGGTCACGAATGTAGCTATTCCCTGAAGGGGAACGAGATTCTGCTTCACCCTGCCATACTTCCTGCATCCATGTGATCTGCTTGCTTCGGCTATTTGAAGCTTATTCCAGATGTACATTTAAGCTTCCTGGTCATGACGTCACCTGCTCTTGACGTCTCGTTTCACCACTGGACTGATTACAGACACGTGCTTCTGATCTCATCACACAGAAGCGTTAAAGCATCAATACTTTACCAATACGCAGCGTCTCGTTCCCTTCTCAGGGAACAATAATTATAGTCATAACCCGAGGCTATAATTGGAACTGTGATTCCGTCGGCAATAGGGTTGGGTACCGAACTCTATACTTTTAATGGCACCGACCAAATTATGTCAGTACTACCGAGTACCGATTCACATTAAATCAATCTGTGTCAAATTTCGGTACCTGAGAAGAACGCATTAGGGCGAGATACTAAGAGAGTAAGACTATTTAAATACGAATCCTGCATGTTCTGCGTGTCTCTGTGTGAATGAGTGGCGCAGACGCCTGGTTTCATAACACACACACACACGCACATACACACGTGACACTCGAGGTGTTTTAAAGCCTCTGCAGTCTCACTATATGAGAACATGAATCCATGAACATAATTTCCAGAGTCGCTCTGAGAGTGACTGAAGTTCATCAGCATTTTACGGTTTAATTTAAGAAAAACTATCATTATATCTTTAACACACGAAAACTAAAGGTCTTCACCACAACACGTCAAAATAAAAGTTTGGTTTAACTTGATAATATATTACTGTTGTACAGTCGAATTTAGATATCTCAATTGAGTAATAATAACACTAATAACAATAAATTATCAAAAATGTATCTAAGGAATAATCACACTTTTTCTTCACTTTTTCTTTTTTTATGTTGTAATTTTAACAGTATAATGCTCAGTTGTGCCGCATGTTGTTTGACCAAAAAAGGTTAATTTCATACACAATATCAATAAAATGAATGTTTTATGTCTTCACTTAATTACTAGAAAATTCACAACAAATAATTTGTGGAAAACAAACATTACATAGAAAATATATATATTTTTTTTTTATTACTAAAATGTTTGTTTTTGTTAGTATTTGAAAATCACAGACAATGGCAGACAGCGCCCAAGGCAGCTCTGGCATAATGTCAATGACACTTCTACAAATGGCTTCGTTTCTTTACGGTTATTGAGGTAAACATGCTTAGGAAAAATATCCAATTACCGAAAAAAGTTACCGTTGGGTACCGGCATTGAATTTCAGGTACATGTACCAGTTAAAATGTGAAAGGTACCCAACTCTAGTAGGCAATACACCCAAAATGAATTTTACCTCAGTATGTTCTAAGTATCAACATTTTTGTGTAGGCTAGTCCACTGGTTGTGTACATAGGAATTTGCATACAATCTACTTTACTCTTTCCCTGCCACTGACTGAATGTTACAGATATCTATGTTTATCACTGTTATACGGTACGGTACGCTATTATGCATCTTCTGAAATAGTACAGAATCTCCAGATCAAGACACAGGTGAAGAAGCAGAAATAAGTGATGGAAAAAAATAATACCTAAAAAATTAATTCCAATAAGGAACATAGAAGTATACTTAAAGTGCAAAAATAATATATTAGTAAACTATAAGTAGGAGCAAGTAAGACAGCTGCTGCTGTCCAATGTGGTGTACATAAAATACCATAACAGATCAGATGGAGCTGAAGAAGGTGGAGGGTTTCTGAAAGCGCGCTGCACTGCTAACCAGTTTTTGAAGATTGAGCACACAAGCTCATTGGCTACCAATACAGCAGGAACCAATCAGCTATGCCATGTAGATAACAATGTGATTGCAAGCAGGTTTAGTTAGGGACCTATTATCCTGCACCATCTAAAGTTTCATGACAGAAATTTGCATATATATATCATTATATCAAATGAAATGAAGTGAATGTTGATGTTCATTTTCCTTTAATTAAGCTTTTACAAATCTGAGGTCTGTCCTGTGGAGAATTATAAATCTAAAAAGGTTCTTAAGTGTCCTCTCTCGTCTGAGACGAATGTGTCAGGCAGCACTCCCAATCATACTGTGAAATGATGTGAGCTGATTACTGTTTTTTTACTGTTGATTTATTTATATATTTATTTGTTATACCATTATATGTAAAAAAAAGAGGTTAAGTGGGACAAGAGACAGAGAGAGGAAGAAATAACTTCAGAAAAAAGTTTTAAAAAAATCCAGTCTCAAACTTCATGTCATGGTTGAGTAGGAAAAAAAAAATAGAGAGAGTGAGTGAGTGTCACAGAGAGGTTGCAAGAAGAAAGACATTCACCCGTTCTTTGCTTGGTGTATAAAAGCCTCAGAGCTCACTGCCCTCCACTGTTTAGACTTAGGATTTCTGCACAGCCCCAGTAAAGCGCTTTAGGGCTCTTTTCCCACTGTCGACAAACCCATGTTTCTAGGTCAACCCCTCCCTCTTCCAAAATGTTGTATGAGCCTGCATTAAATGTACATGTCCTTGTCTTATTTCATCTGGGAACATAGAGAATGCAGCAACAGCAGTGCATTTAGTTCCTCTGTCTGTCTGTAGAGGGCACATAAGGATGGAGGATGAGCCTGAAAACTTTAAAATCTGCTAAGTAACTTCTCGAAAGTTTGATGAAGTGCAGAACAGATGCTAAAGATAGCTGCTGTTCTAGTAACAGATCATCTCAGAATATATATATATATTGTACAAAAAGTGTTTTATAAACTTTTTTATTATTATTATTCATGATAAACCCCTAACCACAGTGGTTATTTTGTGCAGCTGTTAAAATAAAAATGTATAGAATTATTATGAACTTTAATGAAACAATTTTGAAAAAGGAATATGTTAAACAATTTTTTATATTTTAATTAATCGAGTAGAGGTAGATTTTCATTATTATGGCTCCCTTTATGAAAAGGGTTATTCAAGTGTAACATTTAAAGTATATTTTACCTAATTCTTGTTGAATTGCACTAATTGAAAAAAAAAAGCATTGCATCAACCGTGCTTGCATTTTAATGCATTGCATTTTTAGGTCTTGCATTTTTATGTGCTGAAATTCAACATGGTTGAATATTTAAGCTGTAAATATTTCAATTCAAAACATTCACACATTTTCATTATTAAAAATGAAATAATCCATATTCACCTTCAGATTTCACTTCCAAAATGTTAATTATGTTTAAAAATACATCCTATAATATTCAACATGCAATTTTCAGTCCATTTTATTTCGCTTTACAAATTCGCTTCAACAAATTCAGTGGTTCAAATTCGACAGAAAATTCAACATTCAACATAAACGTGGCCAAATAATGACAAACTGTGAAGACAGAACTTAAATAGTGAGCAAGTGACTCATGAAGGTGACCATAGAAACAAAGGAGTGGAGGAAAAATCAAACAAAGGAACACATGAGAATGAATATAAACAAGCTAAAAGTCCATTATAACTAAGACAAACTGAACATAACTGTGACAATTATTAATATCACATGTTTAATATGATGGTTGCATTATAAATATGTCGATTATCTGTATCCACAATCGCGTCAAGGATCAGACAAATTTCAAACTTACATTACTTACATCATCAAAAGCTCACAGCTCACAGCTTCGATATCAACAAGCAGGATTCCGGCAGAATAGATGGACCAGATCGCAATACTCTGCATCATAGTTGAACGGTCCCTCGAATGGAATTCTTCCTTGAATATAAACTTTGTTGACTACGAGAAGACTTTGATCGAGAGACCCTTTTGAAGCTCCTTCAAAACTACGGCATTCCAGTTAAGTTGGTCAACCTGATCAGAAAATCTTATTATGGAATGTCTTGTAGAGTCATCCATGGATGGCAGCTCACCAACAGCTTCCAGGTGAAAACTGGTGTGAAACAAGGATGCCTGCTGTCGCCCTTCCTGTTCCTGTTTCCCTTTGACTGGTTTATGAAGAAATCCACAAACGAGCAAAAGAATGGAACCCAGTGGACCTTGTGGACCTGGACTTTGCTGATGATCTTTCTCTTCTCTCCCACAACAAACAGCAGATGTAAGAGAATACGGATGTAGTGTCAACTATCTCATCTCAGAATGGCCTCAACATTAACAGAGATAAGACAAATATTCTAAAGATAAAATCATCAAGCAAGGACTGCAGTCATGCTGAATGGAAGTTCCCTGGAAGAAGTCCAGTCCTTCACCTACTTGGGCAGCAGCATTGACCAACAGGTGTATGTTATGTATGTAATACTGCTATTCCCCCATTGTGCCTGTAGGTGGCACTGCCACTTGTATTAGTTGTGTTCCTATATAATAAATTCAGAAGAAGTAAAGTATCCCTGAATGTTGGCTGTGTTATTTGAACGTGGTTTGCCACAAGTGTTTTATAGATGTTATGTCAGTGGAAAATATAACATATTTGGCGACGAGGTGGATTAAAATTACCACGAAGCTACTACAGTGAATCGTGAGTAGTTAGGCGTAACGTTACTACAACTTTTATATTGTTTTCTCTGCGTAGCTAAAGTGATCTAGGTTAGCTAGGATGGCTGCTACCATTGGTCACATGGAAGGTTTTGATGAAAGCGTCGAACCGTGGACCACTTACATTGAAAGATTTGAACACTTCATAGAAGCCAACAGTATTGAGGCAGACAAGAAAGTGCCTGTGCTACTCAGTGTGATCGGAGGAAAAACATATGAACTACTCCGAAGTCTTATCGCGCCGGACAAACCGGGAGAGAAAAGCTTCAAGCACATCACAGACACGCTACAACAGCACTTCTCTCCGAAGCCCCTGGTCATCGCGGAGCGTTTTCGTTTCCACCGGCGGAATCAGGAGAGCGAGTCGGTGACACAGTATGTTGCAGTGCTTAGAGGGTTGTCAGAACACTGTGAATTTGGGGGACATTTGGATGATGCACTTCGCGATAGATTTGTGTGTGGCTTGAAGAGTGAGGCTACTCAAAAGCGCTTGTTGACTGAGTCTGCGCTGACGTTTCAGAGAGCGGTAGAGTTGGCGGTCTCCATGGAAACGGCGTCACGTGAAGCACACCAACTCAGCGGATCACTGACGGTAAATGCACTGTCTTTATCAAAGAGTAAGACTGCAAACAAATGCAAACGATGTGGAAAGACTAACCATAGTGAAGATGACTGTTGGTTTAAAGACAAAAACTGTAATGCTTGTGGAAAAAAGGGCCATATCAGTCGCGTTTGCAGGACAAGTAACGTTAATGATGACAGAAAAACAAAGAGTGGAAACACAGCAAAAGCTGCACGGCCAATGAAAGCATTTAAGCAGAAAGGCTTTATAAAAAAAGGAAATGTACACCGCCTTGATGCTGATGCAGTGTCCAATGATGATGACACAGACTCTGATTTAGCTCTGTATAAACTGTCACAGCCAGGAGAAAAGTCCAGTATCACTGTGAAACCAGAAATTGAAGGTATGCCACTGGAAATGGAACTGGACACGGGCGCAGCAGTGTCATTGATTTCAACAGAGACTTATGATCGAATATTGAAACACCTGCCCCTATGCTCAACGGACATTGTTCTTCGGACATACACTGGGCAAGCTTTGCGTCCTGAAGGTGTAATTGATGTGCATGTGAAAATGGGCAAGCAGACAGCTGTTCTTCCATTGTATGTCGTGCAGGGGGACTATCCACCACTCTATGGCAGAGAGTGGTTGCGTCAGATCAAACTGAACTGGAAAGAAATAAAAACAGTCAAATTGAAGACACTAGAAGCTGTGCTGCAGAAACATGCTGCTATTTTCTCTAAACAGTTGGGAGAAATGAAGAACATCAAAGCTAAAATAACATTGAAACCTGGATACAAACCCAAGTTTTGCCAGCCCAGAGTCGTTCTGTATGCTCTTCGTCCGAAAAGTCGAAGCGGAGCTGAACCGTCTCACTGAAATTGGAGTATTGACACCGGTACAGTACAGCGAATGGGCCACTCCAATAGTCCCTGTTGTAAAGAGAAACGGAGATGTGCGCATCTGTGGTGACTTTAAGGTGACGGTAAACCCTGTCTTACACATTGAACACTATCCATTACCGCGCATTGAGGACCTGTTTGCTTCATTAGCGGGAGGACAATGTTTCAGCAAATTGGACTTGTCACATGCTTACCTTCAAATGTGGGTCGAGGAGGAGTCCAGGAAGTTCCTCACAATTTCCACACAGAAAGGGCTATTCCAGTACAATCGCCTTCCGTTGGGGATTGCTTCGGCGCCAGCCATATTCCAGAGAGCTATGGACCAAATACTACAAGTATTGCCTAATGTCCATTGTTACCTGGATGACATTCTGGTTACCGGGCGGACTGAAGCTGAGCACCTGGAAAACCTGGATGCAGTCCTTGGACGACTGGAGCAGTTGGCTTGCATGCTGAAAAAGGGAAATGTGATGCGGAAGGTTTGCACAAGTCACCAAAAAAAGTAAGTGCAATTGTCAATGCGCCAATTACATCTAACATCACACAGCTGAGATCATTTCTCGGCCTGTTAAACTATTACGGGAGATTCATACCCAATCTGGCAAACATAGCGAATCCTCTGAACGCCCTGCTGTGTAAAGGGAAACGTTGGCAGTGGTCTGCAGAGTGTGATGCTGCATTCAAAAAGGCAAAAGAACAACTGGTGTCACAAAATGTCTTGACACACTATGACCCTCAGAACGCCATTCGGCTTGCATGCGACGCATCACCTTATGGCATTGGTGCCGTCATTTCCCACATGCTACCCAGCGGTGAAGAAAACCAATAGCCTTCGCATCGCGCACACTTAGCAAGGCAGAACAGAATTATGCACAGATTGAGCGCGAGGCTCTGGCCATAGTGTTTGGGGTCAGAAAATTCCACCAGTATCTCTACGGACGGAAATTCACGCTTTTCACAGATCACCGCCCCCTTACTACGATCTTTGGGCCGCAAAAAGGAATTCCGTCTATGGCGGCAGCGCGGATGCAAAGGTGGGCATTACTTTTGTCTGCGCACAACTATACAATTGAGTACAAAAGAGCGTAGCATCATGCAAATGCTGATGGTCTTTCCCGTCTGCCGTTACAAGTAGAGCACAGTGAGAAAAAGGATGCCGTAGAGCTGTTTTACCTCGGACAGATGGAGAAACTCCCTGTCAGTGCCACTGATATCCGACGTGAGATTATGAGTGATCCGGCCTTGTCTACAGTCGTCGAAATGGTCATAAAAGGGACTCAAGCTGTCAACCTGACTGGTAATAATGAAGTCTCACCTTTTATCTCCAGACGCAATGAGCTGTCCGTCCAACACGGGTGCTTAATGCGAGGCATGAGAGTTGTTGTTCCTCCTTAAGAGTACTGGAGGAACTGCACACTGGTCATCCAGGAATTGTCCGGATGAAAGCCATTGCTCGCAGTTATGTGTGGTGGCCTGGGATTGATGTTGACATTGAACAGTGTGTAAAAATGTGTCAGTCATGTCAACAAATACAGAAAATGCCATCCCAGGCACCCCTCCACCCATGGGAGTGGCCAAGCAAACCATGGGAGCGCATACATGTAGATTTTGCTGGGCCATGTGAAGGTCACATGTACCTAGTCGTGGTTGACGCACATTCGAAGTGGCCTGAGGTGCAGTTGATGACATCAACAACTGCAGAAAGAACAATTGAAGTTTTGCGGAATCTCTTCAGCCATTATGGTCTGCCTGAAGTCCTGGTGAGTGATAATGGACCACAATTTGTCTCTCAGGAGTTTGTGACTTTCCTGAAGGCCAACCATGTGAAACATATCCGTTCCGCCCCATATCATCCAGCAACCAATGGGCAGGCTGAAAGGTTTGTTCAGTCACTAAAACAAGCACTGAAGACGTCTAAGGGCTCTTCTACTCTTCAGAGACGGCTGGACACATTCTTGCTGACGTACCGCAACACACCACACCCGACGACAAGAGAGTCCCCTTCCTTGTTGCTTTTGGGACGACAACTGCGCACGCGTTTGGATGCCTTGAAACCCAGTGTGACAGCTGCCGTGCGACTCTCACAGACCTCCCAGGTCCTCCGCAGCGTTGGCCGTTCGAAGCCCAGACAGTTTGGAGTCGGTGATGCTGTGCTGGCTCGTGATTACAGAGGGAGAGAAAGATGGACATCAGGTGTGGTGACGGCTCAAACTGGGCCAGTATCTTATACTGTGGATGTAGGAGCTTCTGAGGAATGGCGACGCCATGCTGATCAACTCTTGTCCATTCCGAAGCAAACAGCTGAAACTCAGGTGACACAACCACCTGACATCAGTGATGTGTCTGTTCCTGTACAGACCTCTGTTGATGACACTTCTTCGGTACCACCAACAAGGGAACAAGATGTTAACAGTGACACATCAGTAGAGCCTCAGATAAACCATGGCAAACTCAACATTCCATCAGTGCAGGTCAGACGTTATCCAGCCAGAGTGATTAAACCGCCCAACCGTCTGACATTATAGAGCCATGAGACACCCCTGCTGGGCTGAACTGTAATTAGTTATGTTAGTGGGCCTGTTCTGACATGGGGCAGAATAATCCCCGAACTGGCTCGAGGCAAGAGGCAGTCTACCCTCTACCTCTAGAAAAAAATAAATAAATGCATAATTTTTGTGTAACTGAGAATGCATTGTTTTCTTTGTTCTTGATTAAGAGGGGAGGAAATGTTATGTATGTAATACTGCTATTCCCCCATTGTGCCTGTAGGTAGCACTGCCACTTGTATTAGTTGTGTTCCTATATAATAAATTCAGAAGAAGTAAAGTATCCCTGAATGTTGGCTGTGTTATTTGAACGTGGTTTGCCACAAGTGTTTTATAGATGTTATGTCAGTGGAAAACATAACAGTGTAGATATCAAGGCAAGGACTGCCAAAGCAAGAGCAGCCTACATACAGCTCAAGAACATCTGGAGCTCCAGAGACCTGTCCTTAACAACAAAGATCCACCTGTTTAACTCCAATGTGAAATCAGTGTTGCTGTATGGAGCAGAAAACTGGAGGATGACCAAGATGAGCATCAGGTCCAAACCTTCATCAGCAGCTGTCTCAGAAGAATTCTCCAGATCCGATGGCCTGACACCATCAGCAATACCAACCTTTTTGGCAAGGGTGATGGGCATAAGTAAGTAAATTATCATCAAAAGCAGTTTGATAATGAAGAGCTGACACAGAGCTTATTGTGCCATCTAGTGTTTTTTTTTTTAGACTAAATTAAAATTTAATAATTGTTTTCCATCTTATTCATTGTCATTTGTTTAAAATTGTATAGGAATATTGGTTTTAACAATTTCCAATACAACAGAAAGCTATCTTTCCATTCAAACTCTAACACACCTTTCCACAAACTCATACATATTAATAAGACTTTCAAAACCCTCTCAGCTATTTGGCATATAGTCTTTGCATATAGCTTTGAATTCAAGCTCTTTCAGAACCTATTCAACAGCATACTGAGCATGATTCACTGATAATATTTACCTTAAGATGGTACACTACCTCAAGCCTTGTTTGTTCCCTCAAGTGCCAGGGATGCTGCATTGTGTGCCTGCTCATGAAAATAACATTTTTTTTTAAAGTGTCTGGCAGGCACAAAACCAATGCAGTGCTATGCCCATCAATATTAATAAAATAGTAAGAGTGAAAAAAAAAAAACCTTTCCGAATGAATTGACTATAACCCACATCTTTTTATTAATGATAGAAGGCTTGGTCATATTTATTTTTCTTAAACACATCTAAAAAAGAAAAACTTTTGGATGCCAAAGTCACAGTCAGAGTCAGCATTAAAACAAAATTATTATTTTTATAGAATATTGCAGTATTTATTATAAATTATTTATTCATGCACATCATTATTTTTTTTATTTTTTTTTATTATATTAAACTCTTTGCCTTCGTAATATTTAATCAAAATAACTTATCCCTGCCTATTGAAACAACGTTGCTTGTCTTCTTCGATGACGTGTTTACTAGCACATGGGCAGGACAAAGACCTCTCCCCTCTAGCAGTCAGTCACTCACATGAAATCATTGCAACAGCAAATGATAATGATTATTCTCGGTTGAAATTGTTGTCCGGGCATTATACACTTGCCGACTTTGTAAATTACAGAGGAAAAACTGGGCATCAGACACAAAATGACTGAGGATCACAAACTACCAGACTTTCAATTCATTACGAACAGCTCAAACTCATGCAGAAACACGTTTGATATGTTGAGCCAATTTTAGAACACATATTGTTTTAATTTGTTCTAAAATCGGCGGAAAACATCAAACATGTTTGACATCCTCTAAATTGATGGAATCAATCTTTGAAGCTAAAATTTTTTTCTCCACCATACACAATTTTTTGTGAAATCTGTGAACTTAAGTCTGCAGACTTGCTCTGACTTTTGGCAACAAGTGTCAACTTGTCTAGACTGTAAATAGGGTAAAAAAAACCGTGCCAAAAGTGTTCCCTTTCGAGGGAACTTGCGCTGCGTCGAGAATCGACACATTGGGGAAAGCTTTCAGCCAGATGCGTCTGAAGCCTGTCATTACGTCACTCGTGTCATTACGTCACTTGCATGCGCTATTTGAGCGAGGGTGACACACAATCATTCTGTGTTGTTTATATGGGAGTGGAGCATACACGGGCGCTGTCTGTGGAATCTGTGATCTGTTCCCCCTAAGAACGCTCCGCTCCCGCCTGAGCCTGTTCCATGAATCAGGCCAGGCTCGCGCTCCCTGTGGGTTAGGTCCTGCGCCTGTCGAGGCAGCCCGCCGCCTGCAAACATGGTGATCGCAAACGGAGCAGATAGATGATGTCGAGACGGCTTCGGCCCTTTCTCTGCATTCAGCAGCCAGCTCCATTGGTCCCGGGCACGGGTCGGAAGCCTACTCTGTGGCTTCTTCCGCCCGTGACGAGGACACGATACGATATTACTGAACTTCGTAGAGCGGTTGACTTGTCTCTCCGTGCTACTAAAGAGACGGCCCGTGCCATCGGCCGCTCTATGGCAGCATCATTAGCTATGGAGAGACACCTGTGGCTGAACCTGTTGGGCATTGGGGAGAAGGACAGGGTCTTCTGGCAATACTGACATCGAAAGGTTTCAGGAGGCGAAGCGACAGTCAGCTGCACAACAGCTAATCCCCCGCAGTTGTTCCAGATCTCGTGGGTCTGCTGCCAGGGGGCAGTCCCACGAGGCAGCTGCCAGGTCCTCACACCTGCAGCAGCAGAAGGAGAGTGTTGCCTCTCGTGCTGCCATACAAAAGGCCTGGAGCCAGAGACAACACTCTCAGCCGAAGTCCTCCAAACCGAAGGCAGATCTGATTGTCATTCAGGCGAGGAATGCTTCGGCGAAGAGGACCTGACGCGATGCGCAGGCCTCTGAGAGCATGTAACAGCGTCAAGATCATAAAATAAACTTTGTATGCAAGCAGAGAATCATAACCAAATACATATTGTGCACAAGTTTTATTAGCAAAAACACGAAAACATAACTAACATACAAACAATACACATCCATGCATTCATAGGTAGATGGTTAAAGGACAAGTTCGGTATTTTACTCTTAAAGCCCTGTTTTAAGATCGTTTCTGATGAAATAGAACGGTTACGATTGAAATTTGGACACATGCTGCTGGCCCGAGAATTTTCAGTTTCTGTGGCAGCAACCCCCCACCTCCACAATGGTTGCATAGGTTCACTGGAACAATCCTTCCTAAAACGCATTAAACTTTAGTTTACAAAGACGTTAAACTCACCGAGTGGTCTGGGGTGTTCACTGATAAGCTCACACAAAAATCGCTGCAAAAGATGCTTTCCAACAGGTTTTATCGTCGTTTTTGTCCAACTCCATTGACTTGTATTGGATGTTCTGTTAGGTACGGTATTACTCCGCCGTCAGAAATGGAAATGGGGTTTTCTGTATTCTTTCTGTAGTCTTAAGCAGTTGCGGTATCGTAGGCTACGCTCTCCAAACATTTTTAAAAGATCAAAGCTATCCGTGTCAACTTGGAGATGGATTTCGAGACATTTGTATGGGACGATGATGGTTTTGAGATCGATTTTGATGGACGGGGTAACAGGTTTGAACCTGAATATTCAGAGGCGGAATTCAATGGAAGAATGTATGGGTATGAGGCATTTGGAAAAATAGGTCAAAGGTTTTACGTAAAACACCTGTTGGAAAGCATCTTTTGCAGCGATTTTTCTGTGAGCATATCAGTGAACACCCCAGACCACTCGGTGAGTTTCACGTCTTTATGAATGATTGTTCCAGTGCACCTATGAAACCATTGTGGAGGTGGGTGGTTTGCTTTCAAAGAAACCGAAAATTCTCGGGCCAGCATCATGTGTCCAAATTTCAATCTTAACCGTTCTATTTCATCAGAAACTATCTTAAAACAGGGCTTTAAGTGTAAAATACCGAACTTGTCCTTTAAAGTGACAGAATGAAACCGGAGGCAGGAAATAGAACTATGGAAAAGATCAATTTAACTATAAAAATAACCATCAGCATTTCATTTTCAAAGCATCTCATTAAAAGTATACTTGCATGGCCTGTGCAGTGGACACAATTATTGAAGCTGTTTGAAATTGTTGAAGTTGCAATCGTTTTCTTCTCCGTCTGATGAAGAAGATATGAACTTGCGTGGTTAGTTCGACTCTGTTCTGGATGAAGGTTTTCTCTCTCTCCATGAGGAGATGGCTGAGCACATGCAGATTGTGGCCTGCCAGTTCTGGGTCGGAGAGGCCACGCAGGCAACTAAGGAGAGAGGAAGTCGGAAGAGTTGGTTGCCCATTCAGTGATAGTAAAGTTGCAGTTTTCTTCTGAGTTGAATTAGCTGTGACCACAGCCTGCCAGGGCACATGGGCCAGCGAATGCCAGAGGAAGATAGGACTAAAAAAGAGAAGGGCATGTGGAGGTGCAATTTAAAGCCTAAGAAAGGTCCCACCTCTCATGGTTGGTTTGACCAATAAGAAAGGTGGAGATTCCAAGCGGGTGTAAGGAACTCAGCTTTTTGGAAATATTAATAATCAATAATATCTTGTTATTATTAATTATAAATATTTGGGTCAGTTAATTGGATTAACTTGATGTGGCTGAATTAATATTACAATCAATTAATCAGTTCTTCCAACGAACTCTTTTGATTATTAATTTATTCTAAGAAAAGGGTATCTTCCCTGGCCACAGAAGAATAATTATTTCTTCGCCTGTACAGTACTTTGAGCCAGTAGCAAAAAACGTGATCGTAAAGTGACTTGTATTGCAAACAAAACAGAACCAAATACATATTATGTACAAGTTTTATTAACTAAATATAGATATTTATATGAATATAAATAAACTAAACAACATACACACATGAATACATAAATAGGTTAGTGATAGTATGAAATTGGAAACAGGAAGAGGGTCTATGAGAAGAACCATCAGAATTTAATTTCCACATTTCATTGAATTGAATACTTGCATTTGTAATGGGAACAATTCTTGAACTTGATGAAAATTGAAGTCGTTGATGGTTCCGGCAGTGTCAAGTGGAAGTTGGTTGAGCGTTCTCTTTCTCCAGGAACGCATGGCTGGTTTGGTCAAGGCCTGGGACTCTGTTGAGGCCACGCCGAGCACCCAGGAGAAGTGAGGAAGTCGGAAGGATGGGTGATTGGAGTCGTTGTTGGTTGGAGTCTTTGTTCCAAAACTCTTGAGATTGTCCTTGGTTCTTTGTGAGAGAGTCATCTCTCTCCTGCCTGAGCCCATATCTGGTTGGAATCGAGGCCTGCTGGGCCCTGGGGCCCCCGTGGAGGGGGAGGGGGTTCCCCAGTATAACCAGAACAGTGTTGCGGCTGGATAAAAGAACTAAGAGAGGGAGGTCACATGTGGACTGTCTCTAATAAGGCCTGGAAAAGATCCTCCCCTAAGGGTTGAACTCGACCAATCAGAAAGGTGACATGTCTGAGAGGGAAAGTGGCTCTTAGTTGATTTATGGATCTTTGTCCCTAGCATGATTATACCTTCATTAATGCTCAGATAGCTATAACACATCCACACTGCATTCCAGAAGAAGGTGATGTACATCAAAGTGTGAGTCATTAAATGAGGATTAATTAGGTAGGAGGCATGATACAGATGAGGTTACATTGATCGTTAGTTGGTTGTATACCAGAATACATACCATAATATATACCTAATAGTACACGAGACAGTAAACCATTTACACTGTTTCTTTCACAGTTTTATGCATGTTCATTTATAGATCAGTTAGTCTATGATTAATGCAGCAAAGTCTGTTTTAAAGAGGGTTTCTGTTTCATAGTCTCTCTCTTGAGTATGTGGCCACATTCCTCGGAGGTCGTAAAATCTCCTTATCATGCCCTGTAACATGACACTGTTTCTGCCCTTGTGTTTGTTCATTTGGGCTGTGTGAGGAGTTTCATAAACCTTTGTATATAATGAATAATCAGTATGTGTCTGATTGGTCCATACCCTACACGGGAGAATTCGATTTATGGATCTTTGTTTCAAGCGTGCTCATTTGCATGTGCAGCTGGATTGTTTGCTGATGAAGAAACTATGAAAGATTCTTGTAATACTAATATGTTGTTGTTATCGACATATCATGTACACAGTCATTTCAATCTTCAAAATACCAAGTTATAGAGACCAAACATGGTATAGGTGAGGTTACATTGACCGTTGGTTCTATCAAAATAATCCATAGTATCAAAAATAAAAATTAATACAATTAAAAGACACTGCACAAAACAGTGAATCATTCACACAGTTTTCTGGGGTGCATGTTCATTTATAGATCCGTCCGTCTATGATTAATGCAGCAAAGTTTGTTTGAAAGTCTGTTTCTGTCTTCTCTGTCTGGACCACATAATCACATTTTTAACAGCAATAAAACCAACTTATCTGATCGTAGTCATGGTAACCAAAGACCCTTCTTGCCCTTTTTGGGTGATGGGACCACAGATCTCAGAGTGAGTTTTAAATATTATTTGTTAACTATAACAAATAATTGTGTCTGATTTGTCTCAGTCGTTACACAATGTCACAAAAAAATAACAAAAAAACACTAATTCCTCTTCAGAGAACAACATCCCTGGGGTTAGTGTGGGATTAAGTTACGATCCGGGCACAGTTGTCTCATGCTCGTATAAACCCCATCTTGACCACAGTCACGAGTATCAAGCAAGGCCATCACTGTCAAACATTTCCAAAGGATTATGGGTCTCCTGGCAGCAGCATCCAATGAAATACATTTTGGCCTGCTGTATATGAGGGCCCTGCAGTGGTGGCTCAGGACCAGAGGGTTTTCCCATTTCGCACGATCAAAGTAACAACCAGATGCCTTCATTCTTTGTTCATGTGGAATAAACCATGGTTCCTGTCCCAAGGCCCTGTGTTGGGAGCACTGTGTCAGAGAAAAATAGTGACCACGGATGCATCCCTCACAGGCTGGGGAGTGGTCATGGAGGGTCGCTACACCAGGGGTCCATGGAAGGACCACAATCTCTCGTGGCACATCAATTGCCTGGAGATGTTGACAGTATTTCTGGCTCTAAAACATTTCCTTCTGGACCTCAGAGGTCATCATGTTCTAATACGAACAGACAATACGTTGGTAGTCTCATATATAAATAGACAGGGGGGCCTGAGATCACGCCCTCAATGCAGACTGGCGAACCAGGTTCTAATGTGGTCCCAGGGCAAACTACTCTCAATCAGAGCAATGTTTATTGAGGTTGTTGAGACTATCTTAAACTCTAAAGCCCCCTCCATGAGGAAAGTGTATGCATTAAAATGGAATGTATTCACTTTATGGTGCAGAGATCATCAGTTGGACTTCTATGCTTCTCTGACGGGCTCTTCCTGTTCACGCTTAAGGTCTATGTGGTGGCCATAGCTGCCTTCCACACGCTTTTAGGTGTGGGCACTTTGGGGAGACACCCACTTATAATACATTTCCTTCGTGGAGCTAGGAGGATGAGGCCTGTCGTCCAGACCAGGATTCCCACGGGGGACCTGGCAGTGGTTCTTGAAGGTTTATCCCTGGCACCCTTCGAACCTTTGGACGAGTTGTCGAGAAATATGTAACCCTGAAGGTAGCCTTCCTGCTAGCTATCACGTCCCTAAAAAGAGTCGGGGACCTGCATGCGCTATCTGTAGCTCCCTCTTGCCTTGAGTTTGCTCCTGGCAGAGTGAGAGCCATTCTCCATCCTAGACCCGGCTATGTGCCTAAGGTGCCTGCAAATGTGGCACGGTCTGTAATCTTGCAGCCATTCCATCCTCCACCGCATGTGTCGGCTGATCGAGCTAAAGTACATCTATTATGCCCGGTCCGAGCTCTGGAGGCCTATGTACACAGGTCCTTGGTCTGGAGGAAGTCGGACCAGCTGCTTGTGTGTTTTGGGTCACCTAAGAAGGTTTCCCCTGCTTCTAAACAAACTATCAGCAGATGGATACTAGAGGCTATTTCCTCAGCTTACGAGGCTCGCAACTTGCCTTTGCCTCTCCTGATAAGAGCCTTCTCAACTAGAGGATTGGCAACCTCTAAAGCCCTGCTGGCAAGGTTCTCCCTTCAAGAGGTATGTGATGCCGCTGGGTGGGCCTCCCCACACACCTTCATAAAACATTACAGTCTGGATCTGCCCGCTACACCTGGTTCACACGTTCTCTTGTTTTGAGTGTGCCAGATTGCTTCACACCAGGGTGTGTACTACTCAAAGTGGTGCAGTGGGTATTTCGTTCCCCATTGTGTCGATTCTCAATGCAGTGCAAGTTCCTTTGAAATGGAGCATCTAGGGTTACGACTGTAGGGTTCCCGGCGTCCTTTTATAGCTTCCACATCACTGTTACATGGGATATCACGAATGACGTAATGACGCAACACCAATCAAGATTGGACTAGTTCCATACAGGCTTCAGACGCGTCACGCTGAAGGTGTTCCCCAATGTGTTGATTCTCGACCGAGTCAGGTTTTCCAGCCTAAGTTTCCTATAAAGTGAATATCTAAATTCTGGGCCTAAAACTAACTTTTTGCCAGACCGGCCAATGGCCGGTGACAAAAGAAAAATGATTGGCCATGAATCTGTTTTTGCAAAAACAGGCAGTAATTGTAGATACCAGTAAAAAATCACAATTCTCTGTTCCAATTTCGATACGACAGCTAAAATTACCAGCCTTACTAATATACATTTAAAACATTATTCTGAATTTGGTACTGGGGTCTATATGACCCCAATCGACTTTTCCTTAGTAAAAAAAAATGGTTCCCTTCATCTCAGTGGAATAAGATTTTGTTAATTTTCCTACATTATCTATCTATACACACACAAACAAACTGGGCTTGATTCGGTTGTTCTATAGGCATGTAAAAAAAATTTTTACACTTCTTGTCTTCGGGGTCAATATGACCCCACATTGAAATGAATGGGAAAACGAAAAAAAAAAGTTTTTTTTTTTTCATTTGTCAAAAAAAATTAATAAATCCAGAATAAATCTGAAACTTTCCATACCGCAATGAAGTCCTGGTACTAGAGCACAAATGCAATGTGGAACGAACATGATCACTTGCACACACACGTGCACGCGCACACAAACACACACACACACACAGGTGTGACTCCAATAGAAAGCATTTTTATTGAAATTGGCAAATAAAATCAATAATTCCTGCATAAATCTGAAAATTCTCACACATAAATGAAGGCCTGGTACGAGATCACTAATACAATGTGGAATGAACATTATCACACACACATGTGCGCCCACACACACACAGACACAAATACACACAAAGATAGAGAGAGGTGTGACTGCAATAGAGAGCATTTTTATAGAAATTGGGAAATAAAATCAATAATTTCTGCATAAATCTAAAACTTTCACACACAAATGAGGGTATGCTATGAGAGCACAAATACAATATGGAAAGAACATGATTACACACAGATCACATACACACAGAGAAACACACAAACAAACAAACAGGTGCGACAGCAAAAGAGAGCATTTTTATAGAAATTGGGAAATAAAACCAATAATTCCAGCATGAATCTAAAAATGTTCACACATAAATGAAGGCCAGGCATTAGAGAAAAAAACAATGTGGAATGAGCATGATTGCACACACACACACATGCACGTGCGCACACACAAACACACACAGACACACAGGTGTGTTTACTCTTCACTCCTGTTCATATCTGACTATAGCTGTTTGTTTTTTGTTTTTATTTACTTTTTAAAAATTATTTTTTTATTCTAAAGTTAATAATTTTGTACATTTTGATTATTGAAATATGTAATTGCAATCAAGTATTTTATTTTAGTGGTAACTTATGTGGCATTATTGCAAATTTATTTGGCATTACTGCACATTTCTATGGCACTATTGCAATAACAAGATACTTCAAAAGACCTCCAACAACAACAAAAATAATTCTAAACTTTGACAAAATACTGATTTAATGTATTTTAAACGTTTAAATATATATATGCATAACAAAAGCTGTTATAAGAACAGGAAGTCACATCCAGAAAAATGAATGGATCTCTATGGGGCCTCTGCTGGATGCATATGGTAATTACAATTCCAGGCTAAAAATATATTATCTACAAAAAACAGCTAACCAGCAGATGGCAGAATTATGCATCTAACACCTATATCAATATCCAGAAACAATTCCTATTTAAATTTGATCATCATTAATGCGTTTTTTTAAATAAAAAAATAATATTTCATACATATGCTAATGGTGTAGTGGAGGAATTCTGCAGTAAATGGGTAAAAAAGTACTTCATATCATCCAAAACACAGCATTAATGAATAGATAAGAAGTAAACAAAAAAAAAAAGATGTTATTTGTATGATTAAAAATGTATATTTTTTGTACAATTACTCTATCAATTGTTGGGGTCATATGGGCCCCAAAGCCAAGATTTGTAAATAGGAAACGAAGACTAAGACAAGTAAACAGTCATTAATAAAATAAGAACAAATAATCAAATTACAAACGTAGCGACAATACTTGTTCTAGGGGATTTATTAACTCAAAGGGGGAATACTATTCATAAGATAATGAATATGCATTATCGCATACACAAATTAGATTATCCCAATTAGGGAATAGGCTAAACCTTACCGTAAATGAATCATTAACACGATTGCTCGTATTAATTATTAATATCAGGGTGAATTTTCAAGAAAATTATTGCAATACGAAATATGACAGAGAGAGAGAGAGAGAGAGAGAGAGAGAGAGAGAGAGAGAGAGAGAGAGAGAGAGAGAGAGAGAGAGAGAAATATTCTAAGGACAGAACAGTTCAAACAGTTACTTCAAAATGAGACCCCAGAGGCTTTCTAGGAAGTTAATCTAGACAACCTTAAAACAGCATTTCTTTTAGATTGTAGTTGCTTTGATATGGCCCCTGTTTGTGCGGCTGGTTTGAAAATAAACGTTTTGAGTGTCCGAAGTTTCTTCCCGGGCAGAGGTAGATGTTGCGATCCCTCAGCTGCAGCCCGTACGAGAGATGATTAATCTTAAATTCGTTTCGTTCGTGAATACACTGAACGAAGGAAAACTAACACTGAGGTAGATCACTAGAAAGAAACTTAGATTAAAACAAAATTAGAAAACGACGGAGAACTCCGGCTGGAGTTCGTAGTGGAAAGTGTGGACCTCTCTCTGGCGTAGAAACTGCAAAGAACAGACGTGGCGCTCCCAGTTTTGAAGGAGCCAGAGGCACGCCTTTCTTACGTGCCTGATCCAATCGTTTGGGAGGAGGCGTGGCGACAAACTTCTGTGCTCGCGAAGTACACGCCCTCCGGGCAATGTACAGAGGAGACATAACTGGGTCATAATACACTTATAAACTGGTATTAATAAAAGAATGCATCATGTTGCACTTTGGGTTAAGGATTCAATACCATTGGATTTCTCTGATCACAATAATACCACGCAAGGTATTTCTGTGAGCTAGTAAGGTAAAGATACATGATTTTTCGTGATTAAACGCATATCAAGCTTGATTATACACCGTAAAGCTTATAGTTATAGCAATTGGTCACCTGGGGATCTTGAAACACCCAAGAAAAAGATTTCATACATTTAGAAAGGTACGTTGACAACACGTGGTCCCGAATGAGTGTTCCTGTGTGTGTGTGTGTGTGTGTGTGTGTGTGTGTGTGTGTGTGTGTGTGTGTGTGTGTGTGTGTGTGTGTGTGTGTGTGTGTGTGTGTGTGTGTGTGTGTGTGTGTGTGTGTGTGTGTGTGTGTGTGTGTGTGTGTATAGCAGGGTTCGTTCATCGTTCGGCGGACGTGGTGAACACTTGCTCACCCCCCTCCTCTGGGGAATTATAAGTGTGTGCGTATTCTTTGAATTGATGAGTTTAACATCGGAATAGTGGTTGAACGTCTGGTTACACAATGTTCGTCTTTTTTGTGAGGTGTCATTTCAGAGGACCCTGCGGGATCTCCAGCCAGAGTGGCGCCTTTTGGTCACATGTCGGTAAAACAGGGCATTCCTTTGTTTCCTCATTACAGAAAAGCGCAGCGTGTGCGCATCAGTATCAGTAACTTAATCAAGTCCAAACACCATTTGCTTTGTGTGTCAGTCCACGAAGAGTGGAGCTGTGTTTGCAAATTAGAATCCAGTAATTTAATCAAATGGCAGAACTGACCATCTGCTTGCTGTTACACAAACAAAGAACAAATAAATACAATATAACAAAGATACAAAATAAATAAACAAACAATGCTTTTCAGGTTTTTTCCAGTAGGTCTAACAGTAGTTTTCAGGTAGAGAAATGTAATAAAGTGCAAAAGTAAAATAACGGTGCATAGTCGTGTATACATCACTGAATATATTAAACATCCTTATTAATTACTCCTTAATAATGTTATAAAAGTTATTCAGTCAAGAGCAGTGAGTGTTTTTTTTCTTTGTCTTTTGTTGTTTGATTGACATTAAAAACACAGACAGCAACGTCTCAGTTACACATGGTGACCCTCGTTCCCTGAAGGAGGGAACGGAGACGCCACGTCGAGACCAACGAATAGAAATCTCGCTAGAGAGGCCAATCTACTTCGAGTGAAACTAAACAAGCCAATGCACATTGGCGTGCAATCATTTGCATCACCCTGGTGGGCAGCAGCAGATTTGGCGACGGTAGAAGCCTCTACCCCTTTTTGCCCGGAAGGACGATGGGAGGAGGCTTACACAGTGTGAATCTGTCACTGTTCTTCCGTGATTACCTATACAGTGAGATATTGGATAACGCTGGGAAAGCGTGCCCTTTCTGTTAGGAAGGAGAACACTCTGGAAGCCTTCAAGGAGTTATGTGGGAAATACCTATGGAATAGCTAGAAGATTGTACTACATATAAAAGCGGTGAATAAGACACAGACTTCTCAACTTCTGTTAGGAGCAGCCGTGGAGAAAATATACACATATGGGATCCCCGTAGGTTCACACATATGGGACCCATCCTAGACCCGGTTCTCAAGGATTCAGCGCATAAAGGCCTGGCACCGGAAATTGGAATCCACTATCCAGTGGGCCATCCTCTGACTGGAGACAGCCTTTCCCTTCTGCTGGCCTCCGTAACAGACAAAGACCTGGTCTGAGGTCCTGAGACTTTGAGTTGTCCACATATAAACGTAGAGCGCAAACGGGGACAGTGTAAAGTCAAGGCTGGGTCTGCCTCCTCCAGGGGCAGCGCTTGCAGGTTCACTACCTTGTCCCTGAAGGGATTGGTAGGAATCTTGGGCACATAGCCAGGCCAGGGTCTCAGTACAACGTGGTCGTTACCCGGCCCGAACTCTAGGGAATTTCGAACGAATTTGACCGAAAATGCCTGCAGGTCCCCTACCCTCTTTGACAGAGGCCAGTGTAACCAGCAGCAAAGTCTTCATGGAAAGAAGCTTTAAGTCTTCTGATTGCAAAGGCTCAAAGGGAGCATCCTGAAGTGCTCGAAGCACCTGGGAAAGGTCCGAAGAGGGTATGGAGGGGGGTCGAGGAGGATTTAATCGTCTCGCCCCCCTAAGAAACCTGACAACCAGGTCGTGCTTTCCTACTGTTTTGCCATCTATGTGGTCATGATATGCTGAAATAGCTGCGGCACGTACTTTGAGGGTGGAGGGAGACAGCCTTCGCTCCAACCCTTGCTGCAAGAAAGAAAGCATAGACCCTATGGAACACCTTCGGTGGGTCTACTCGGTGAGAAGAACACCACTTGACGAACAGGTTCCACTTCAGGGCGTACACAAGTCTTGTGGACCGCGCTCGTGCAGAAGTGATGGTGTTAAGTACCTCTTCGGGATAAGTCACCTAGAACCTCCGCGTCCCCTCCAGGAACCAGACATGGAGTTTCCAGAGGTCCGGACATGGGTGCCATAGGGTGCGCGGAGTCAGAAGATCCTTCCTCAGAGGAATGGGCCAGGGAGGAACTGTCACGAGGAGCATGAGTTCTGGGAAAAAAGTCCGGGTGGGCAAATAGGGAGCCACAAGAAGGACCTGCTCTTCGTCCTCCCTGACTTTGCATCGAGTCTGCGCAAGTAGGCTCACTGGGGGAAACGCATATTTGCGGAGGCCCCGGGGCCAGCTGTGTGCCAGTGTGTCCGTTCCGAGTGTTCCCTCGGTCAGGGAGTAAAACAGCTGGCAGTAGGATGTCTCTGAGGAGGCAAACAGGCCTACCTGAGCCTCCACGAACTCTCTCCAGATCAGCTGAATCACCTGGGGGTTAAGTCACCCATCACCCGGGAGCACAGCTCGTGATAGCTCGTCGGCCACACGGTTGAGCACACCGGGGACATACATGGCTCGAAGCGACCTCGGATGTTCTGACTCCAGAGGAGGAGATGGCGGGCGAGTTGCGACATGCAACGCTAGCGTAGACCACTCTGACGGTTGATATACGCAATGGTCGCAGTATTGTCCGTACGGACCAGCACATCCCTGCCTTGTGGCAGCCTTTTCAAGCGGCTCAGAGCGAGACATACTGCTAGCAACTGGAGTCATCCAATGCGTGGATGCTGCACTGGCTCAGCTGCAACTCCAGGGCATTCACATGTTAAATTACATTTGCAGTTGGATGTTTTTTTGGCATTGAAAAATGTTATCCCAGATGTAAGGGGCCATCATGTTCTTGTCCAATCAGACAATACATCAGTGATTGTTTACTTAAATCATGGGAGGGGTCTGCGTCTGTTCTATTCTTCACCCTAAACTGGGATGTTTCTAAGGTCCCCACTAATATGGCCAGATCTATAGTGTTGCATGCCTTCTGTCTTCCGCCCCATTGTACGTCAGACCAGGATAAATTTACTCTGCTTTGCCCAGTGAGGGCACTTGATGTTACGTTCATATAGCTGCCATGTGGCGTAAGTCAACTCTTGTATGCTTTAGGTCAACTAAAAAAGGGTACCCGGCGTCTAAGCAGAGAATGAGCAAATAGGTAGTTGAGGCCTTCTCCTTTGGCTGTTCGGGCCCATTCTACTAGGAGTAGCGGCTTCAAAAGCCTTGCTTTCTCAGGCTTTTCGTCATGACGTATGTGCTGCTGCGGGCTGGTCCTCTTTGCACACAATCAAGCAGAGACATTCCCATAGTCTCGTAAAATAATGACGCAGCGTGTCATTGCCTCTTCAGAGAACCAAGGTTACAGTCATAATCGAGGCGTTTTTGCTGCTTAATATTTTTGTGGAATCCGTGATACATTTTTGTCAGGAATATTTGATGAACTGAAATTTCAAAGAACAGCATTTATTTGAAATATAAATCTTATGTAACACTATAAATGTCTTTACTGTCACTTTCAATCAATTTCATCAAATAACTTTAGCCATGGTGAGTATAACAGACTTCTTTCAAAAAACATGTAAAAATCTTAATTATTCCAAACCTTTCACCAGCAGTGATAATATATGTGTTTTAATAAATGCTACTTGGTTTGATATATTTCTATAATACAAAACATTCCTAAATAATGTATGACCAAAATGTCCAAACAGTTTGTGGGGCCCCTGTAAATATAATTGTAATAACCTTAACCTTTTTCTCACCCAATTTTTTTAATCATGGTTCTGTGTTGCCTAAAAATATTTAAATGAAGGTGACCATGCAGTGCATATCATGAGCTGACTGTCAAAGCAGACAGTGGTAATTGGGTTTGTGCTGGAAGGCAACAGCGAACATGAATATAGTGATGCCGAGGTCAGCTGAGACTGACCTTCATAGGGGATGCTCTGCTGTGCTGTCTGTCACAGGTGTCTTGAATGCCCCCCAGTTTAGGGGAGTAATCTGATTTTGTCCCTGCCTCTTCTAAGAGCATTTTGCATTAAGGGCACCTTTGTGTGAGATCGCAGGTCTCACGTCTAATCAGACCATAAGCGACAGTGCACAGGAAGATAAAGTCAGGTGAGTGCTACCTTTGGCTGTTACAGCAAAACATTCCCAGCAAGAGGACAGCAGCTAGCCGAATAAGCGGTTTTGGAGCAAAATACAGAACAAAAACATAGACAGAGAGGCCAGAGCC
This sequence comes from Siphateles boraxobius, assembly GCF_051911475.1. Taxonomy (NCBI): domain Eukaryota; kingdom Metazoa; phylum Chordata; class Actinopteri; order Cypriniformes; family Leuciscidae; genus Siphateles; species Siphateles boraxobius. The sequence goes on along the minus strand of NW_027508734.1, from coordinate 33,199,566 downwards.
ACCGCATATGCTTGGAAATATTGTTACTGCAGCTTTATTTTGCCCAGAGCACAAATATAACATAGGCTATTGGTATATATTTGTACTATATTATATATCTATATGTAATAAAATTGTTATAATAATGATAATGATAATATTATAGACTGTAATAATGGCTGCTTAGAATTCAGCTTTGACATCATAGGAATAAAATAGAATTTAAAATATTCAAATTCAAATATTTATAATGTTAAAAGTATAATATTATTTCACAATATTACTGTTTTACTGTATTTTGATCGAATATGGCCTTGTCTAAACTAATACGTTTTCATTTGAAAATGCTCTCCAAAGTGGATACATTTGAAAACGCCATTTTCGAGTTGTACTGTGGACTGTGAAAATGGAGGTATTTGAAAACGATGATGCATGTTTAGTCATGACCGCATATTGTACCGATAGATGTTCATGTTTATACCGGTATTGTGCCTGTTATGTGCTATTCACTTTCACACAGTTGCTAAAATATGTTACTTTGCACACTCTTCATATCACAGTCCTGCAAAGATGACAGAAAATGTACTCGTAATTGCTTTCCTGAGGCAAAACATAAGAGCAGTTGGATTTTAGACCAATTCAAATAATGGTGAGTGAGTGCAACCTGGACGCATCAGTGAATGGAGCGATATTTGGCTAAATAAAATTATTCTGCCATAAGAATAGCATGAGAACTTTATTATGTCTGTTCTGTCTGTATCATCTCAGTGAGCTTTTATGAGCTGTTTTGTTCATGTCTGAGTTGCACATGTTCATTTGTTCATTTTCCCGCCTTTTTATTCAGTTTCCATTGTTACCGTCATTATTAGTTCATTGGTTTCAGCTCTCTGTCATTTCTTAGCTCGTTTCAGTTTGTTATTTAAGCCTCACCCTTGCCTTCACTCTTGGTCCAGTCTCTGTTATGTTGAGATGTGTTTGTACTGCCTGTTTGCTTGCTTTTTGAGTAATAATGTGTTTTGTGAGAACCTGAGTCTTCTGTCTTCAGCTTCCCTGCATGCATTGTTACATACGCATGCACAGTAAGGCAAATTTAGTGTTTTCCGATATTTTAGTGTAGATGAGAAACTTTTGGAAAATGCTTGAAAATGCTGGTGTGGACGGAGAGCGTTTTGAAACGAAAACGCCATTTTCAAATGTGTCTGGATTAATGTAGTCATAGCCTAAATGCAGTCTTAATGTGCATACATGAGTAAGAGACTTCTTTCAAAAACATTTACAAATCGTACCGATGCCAAACTTAAGAACGATGTACATGTACAGATCATATACATTATGATAACTGACACAATATGCATTATTCTGGTTCCACTGCACCTTGTGTGAAACTGCTCTTACCACATGAGACATGCCCTTCACAAACTTATGGAATGGCGTCACCTTAAATCTAAAATAACTGATGACACACTGAATAATTCAGAACATATTAGAATGTGCACAGTATCTCAGTACTCCCAGGACTGAGTTCATAATTATGAAACTAAACTTGATCGAGCCATAAATCCAACCCACTGCGCCTCTGGTGTGCTGTGGATCTTCAAGCCAGCCTTACTACCTCAATCCTCCTCACAGGAGCAGTAAAACTTTCCAGAGGAGCCCAGAGGGTACAGTTAGATAGCGTTCCTTAGCCCCACTACCCAGCCCACACTCCATCTCCATCAACCTCATGTGGACTTCTTTAATAGCACCCTTTAATGGGCCTTCCACATGCTTTACAACAGGACTTTATGATGGATGTTAGGGGAGGCATAATTGGGAATAATGAGTCTGTTGTTGGGCAGCACCCAAACCATCACAACACAATGTGCCAGAGTCACCAAACAGTTTTTTGTGTTTAGAGTGGCACAGTAAACCTGAGTGTGAATAATTAATAACAAGATATTCCTGCTCTGGTTTTATGCTAACCTTGTGAATACCCATCATTGGCTTCTCAGTGATTTTGATACAGCGCTGCATCAATAATAATTTGTTTCTACCAAGGTCAATTATAAGCTCATTGTGTAATCATGACATATAAATCATCAAATTTACTTCTAATATAGATGCTTAAACTGTGTACTGGCATAGATCATTCAATAATAAGATGATTTTGCTGTCCCATTGCGCTGATGATTCCCTTCACTCAGTCTTAATTAGAAACCTGAGACAGCTTCAAGGGTTTTATGAGGTCAAATCCATTCATGTTTCGAGCAGTACTCCTTCTCTCTTTTCAACCCCGTTCCCATCTTTTCCTCATCCTTCTACACTCTAAAGCAATCAGACACATGATACTGTACATACAGCATATTATTCCTCCCTTTCTGGAGGAATAAGATGAAATATGCATGTGTCCCATTAAGTCAATTACAACATCCATTTTTCATTCCAATCCATATGTGCATCTATCTGTATAGGTGTATAATATTTATTTGTAGAATACATATAATGGCATTTCAAAGACGTGCTTGTGGCATATTTGCATTATCAGAATTGTATTGGGATTGACGACATATTTAATTTTACACAAATTAAAATTAATTGTCTTAAAGGAAGAGTGCTTGACCCCCAAAAATATTTAGATTATTTGATATAATAATAATAATAATAATAATAATAATAATAATAATAATAATAATAATAATAATCAGTATTCTCACAATTATGTGTGGCATTTGTTGGCAGTTTTGCTAATTATTTCACTATGATCCTTCGGACAGGATGAGTAGATCTCACACAAAATATTTTAATTTTTCTTTTCATGGCTTTCGGGCAGATTTTACTGGTGCTTTTTGTGTAAATGAGACCATTACCATTCAAAATTTGGACACACCAACTCAGTGTGAACTTTGGATCATGAGAAACAGTCACAAACCGTATGGCAAAAAAAATAAAAAATAAAATAAAAAAGACAATAGTGATCTAGAAATGCAAATAGTTCACTTCCATGATGTCAACTTGACCCCCTTCATGTATTCTAGGGTTAGGATCCTAAATCATGTCGTATGGTATCTACAGACTAGGGTCTATATTATATTACTAGTTAGACAAATGAACTAATGCAGAAAGACACGTAGATGTATCAATACAACATGCAAATTGTATGATCAAAATTCCAGCCTGTACATGTGGTGCACTTCCACCCCACCTTTGTAAAAGCCTTTTACTCAAATTCATGCACATAAGAGAACACACACACACACAGAGAATTGCACAAGGGACTGTGATGGAGTAGAGTGGCAAGGGAGAGAGACAGCGTGAGCAGTTAAAGGAGTTCATGTGTGACACATCCCCCTCAGAGCTGGTGGAGGGGCAGCCACATGAAACCTATTAGCACGGGCGTCTGCTAGAGTGTCATTCTATGGCATGGCTACCTCGCACAAAACCCTTTCCTCCCTTGCACTTCTGTCAGAGCAGACTCTGTCTCGTTCCCTACAATTAGCTTAAGAAAAGCTCACATACATAGGCAACATATTATTGTGCTTGTGACCCCATTATAAACAGTGTACACACTGGAGGTTAATCAGAACTGCCATGGTCATTAAGGCCACAACGCTTTTATTCTGCTGATAGAACCTACAGTATGAACGTGCATTACTTTGGAATATCCATACTTAGTCCAGAGGTGAATCGGCTGCTTTCTTCATCTTAAAGATCAAATATCTCAAAAGAGATTCTTGAAAGAGATCAATTGCCTTTAGAGTTCAAGTAACAAGAACTTATATACGTTTTATGAAAAGCCCTTTATTATTTGGTTTATTGTAAACTTGTCCCCCTTTTTTTCCCCAGAAAAGGTTCCCAATAGAATAACTGTGTAAAGTTATTTATGAACATTTAAGATAGTCTTGAAGTTTTGGTTATTTTATTGTATTATTTTTGTCAGTAATGTAACACACTCTGTATTAAAAACCACCATTTTTATTTATTTTTGAGCAATGAATTCCCATGACTTTTCCATAATGTTTCTAATTCTAATATTATATATGGATTTTTTCAAAAGCATTTTGATTTAGGCTGATTCAACACACCGTTCAGATTTGACAATTTGGAAATAATAATGGAAGTAAGCTTTACTCTTAAAATAAGAACAATAAACAAATGAAATATTTTGTTGAGCTGATTATTACCAACAGAAATTCCCAGGAGGTTTCAATGATTTTTAAAGTTTTATACATTAAATTAAAATTCTAAGCCTGGAAAAGTCCATTTTAAAATGAACTGAAATTTTCTAATATAGAGACTGGACTAAAAATTTAAAAGATTAAAGACTAAAATATTTATATCTGTACTAAAGATTTTTTTTTAAAGGGTTCACATTTTCCAACAACTGCAACATCGAATCAGAAAAGCAAATTAATATGTATAAGGATACAAACACATATAAAGATATAACACTTGCATTTTTATTTTTAATGGTCTGCATTAGTGAATTATTATTATTTTTTTTTTCTTGTGTGTGTGCTGCATTTACTGCTGTGTGTACATTCTATTCAGGGAAATTTAATATTCTAAACTTTTAGTAATTTACATGTTGCTTTATACGTTACAACTTTACTGAATGCTATTTTGATTAGCGCTTAACATGAAGCTAACAGACTTTCATCACTGTATTAATATTTACATATATTTTATCTCAACATGTTCAGTCAGGAATGTATAGATTATGGCCAGCTCATGAGTGATTTAATGCTTTGATAACAGAGAGTCAAGTTTCAGTATTAATATAGTGGTTGTTTTGGAAATAATTATCTTAAAATACAGTTTGCACTGTATTTTATTTCCCTTTTATTATAAACTGTTGTAATTATTCTTATTTATTTTGACTATTTTAATTAATTATATGTAAAGCACTTTGCATTACCTTTGTATATGAAATGTGCTATATAAATAAACTTGCCTTGCAACATATGCACATCAATGCATTTGTTTGCACTGCTGCCAATATATGTGATTATAGATATGGAATGTACAAATATAATAATTTAATACTACTAATAATATGTATTATTAAGATAATAAAACATACAAGATTTTTTTTAAATCATTAACAGTAACTATCATTAACAGTAACTACAAAGTTTTTTTGCATGGGTAAAATGCTAAGAATTAAAATTATGAAAAGCAAATGTAATTTCTAGTTGAATATTGTCTGTAGTTGCTGCATCCACTTCCACAAGAAAGTGCAATATAAAGGTGACCAGATCTCTGAATTTAAATAAGTAACATTTCTGGTTATGTGGTTAATATATCATAACATTTTCCAATTATGATTTTGAAGAGGGAAATTGTGGCTTTGTGTGTTTTGACATTTTGTAAATTTGTGACCCTGGATGACAAAACCAGTCATATGGGTCTTTTTTTTTTTAAATTGAGATTTATACATGAATAAAAAGCTGAATAAATAAGCTTTCCATTGATGTATGGTTTGTTAGGATAAGACAATATTTGGCCGAGATACAACTATTTGAAAATCTGGAATCTGAGGGTGCAAAAAGATTGAAACATTGAGAAAATCGCCTTTAAAGCTGTCCATTTATGTTCGCGATTGTGCTGCATTCACTCACAAAAATAAATGTTTTATACCTTTACGGTAGGACATTTACAAAATATCTTCACTTATATCTTTACTTAATATCCTAATGATTTTTGGCATAAAAGAAAAATTGATAATTTTGACCCATACAATGTATTGTTGGCTATTGCCACAAATATACCCATGCTACTTAAGACTGGTTTTGTGATCCAGCGTCACATTTAGTCTACATAATTCTTATGAACTGTAAAGATTTGAGAGTAATAATGCTAGTAAATGATGGCATGATGATGCTCTGGTGGTCATTCTTATATGTTGTACATTCTGATCCAGTTTTCGATTGCAAAATTAGTATGAAAGTACTCAATACAGAAAAGATAACTTAAGGTTGCATTAATGAGCAGCGCCCTCTACTGGTCTAAATGAACATCAGGGTTTCCCTGCTGTGTTTTGCCACATTAAGCTTTATATTCAATTTTTTTGGGACACACACTAAAAAAAAGTCTTGTTGCAAACCAATCTCGGGGACGGATGCATTCGAAAATGCGTCTCTGCGTTTGCATTTTGAACGATAGCTTGTGGAGACTCAATTCAAAACTCGCAGGTCCAAGATCGGTCATAACCTACCGCCTTTCTTGGGTACAATGAAGTAGGGACTGTAGTACCCTGACCTCATATCGGCTGGAGGGATCGGCTCTATCGTGTCCTTCGCTAGTAGGACTGCGATCTCCGCCCGCAAGACATGGTCATTGGCTGCTCTCACTGTAGTGGAGTGGATGGTCCAAAACTAGGGGGATAGCATAGCATAGCAGATGGTCCGAATGAGCCAGCGAGACAGACTGGGGAGCACTAACCAGGCTCGCAGAGACCATACAAGCGGGACCGTAGGTGTACCTGCAGTGGGGCAGCAAGGTGGAACGCAGGGACGTGGCTCGGGAGGCCACCCGTGGTGCGGTAACCATCTCCTCAAGAGCAGTCCCATTCATCACCGGGATACCCCGAGATACAAGTCGTCCAGCCTTGAGGGCTCGGGACACGGTGGAGGGTTCCACACGAGCCCGATCCTGTTGGCGGCCCGGGAAAGCATGGCCATCATCTCCGGGTCTGACTCGGGCACCGCTGCCACACCCGAAGGGGGCAGCAGCGCCGAATTATCATCAGCAGAGAAGTCTGACCCACCCTCTGATGCAGCGATCGACATCTGTTCATCGTGGGGAGCGCCGAAGGAAATGACTGGAACACATCTAGTGGATGGTCCAGCACATTCCGTCGGCGGCTCTACTGGCTGCGCAGCGTGGGAGGAATGAGGGTTCCTAGGGGGTTGGTTCCCCGATATAAGCGAGCTCACTGTAATCCTCAGGTCACTGCATCCAGAAACACACAGGTGTGTTCTCACACATCTTTAAAAAGACGCGCTCCACCCGTGTAAGCTCTTTCGGGGGACTGCTCTCCTTGGTGCTGAAAAACACAGGGGAACGGTCGCTGCAAACACAGACATGAAAGTGTCAAAAAGACAAAAAGACAGAAAGAGAGAGAGATAGAGAGAGAAAAGGCGACCTGCTGCCGCGCTGTATCGTCCGCACCAGATGTGAGAGATCCTCCTGGAGAGCTCAGTGAAACACTCAGTGAAGAGGACAGCATCGAAGCACTCGGAACCGAAGCAAAAAGCTGAAGTGCAATCGCACCTGCTGCTCATTATATACCCGCGCTGTGTGGCTGAACAGCTGATGCAAATGACTGCACGCCAATGTGCATTGGCTCATTTAGTTTAACTCGAAGTAGATTGGCCTCTCTAGCAAGATACTTATTCATCGGTCACGACGTACGCAGAGAGTGACCGACTGATGTGGAACGGTACATTGCTGGAACCAGGCCTGTAAAAACAAGGATTTATGGTCAGCCTAAGAAAGTTAGCATCATATACAGCAGGTAGGTTATAATTACAGTTTTGTCAGTTCATTCATTTAGCAATTCTGCAATGTTTTTTCCATCATTTTTTTTTCAAGGCCATACTTCCTTCTGAATATCTTATGGGGTAAGACTGTTTGACTAGTAAACTATGATACAGAACATTTATATTTCAGATAAATACTGCTCTTTTAAGCATTCTATCTATTCTGAAAAAAGTATCATGGTTTCTCATGATAATAATAAGAAAGTTTTCTTAAGCAGAAAATCAGCATTATAATAATTTCTGAAGGATCATGTGACACTGCAGACTGGAGTACTGATGCTGAAAATTATATTTTGCTTGAAATTACATTTAAAAAATAGAAAACAGCTACTTTAAATAATATTTCACAACATATATGTTTAGTGTATTTTGATCACATAAATGCAGCCTTGGTGAGCATAAGAGACTGAAAATCTTGAACAGTAGTGTATATAGGAAGAGTAGGAATAATCATGTTAAAATTGAACAATTATTATTGTTGAATGATGTAAATAACTTATATTTTTTTAAAAGAAAATACTTTTTGTAAATCCCTGTAATGCTTTCACTTTTTCTGAAAATGCATGTGGGTCATGTTTCATCATCTTGTTTTAAAAGTGAAGTGTGCAATTTATGCGCCTCTATGGAAATTCAAGAATAAGTTTCTAGTACTCCACCATCTGCTATCGTTCTCCATGTTCAGGTAACAAACCTATGAATCTCTGACTCCAGCACAGGTTGATCTTTGCCATCCAGCTCAGTGTCAGCTAACATTGCAGATAAGGCAGACAGATACATTCCTAATAAACACACAAATGCAAATGCATGTGCCTGACTAATCTCCTTACACTCTGGGGTGCAGGTCATGTGTCTGATGTGAGGAATTACTCTGTGTATGTCTGCCATGTTATTGCTTAAGCTCTGCTTCTGACAGGCTTTAATGGTGATGAGGGAAAGCAGGCTACGGTGTATTTCACAGAGACTTCTATACTGAGACACACATCACACCTGTCTGCTTGGCCGGTGAAAGTAATATTATTAAACCTTTATGTCTGAAAAAACTAAACCTCTTTAATGTATTGAGATTCTGTGGAAGTTCTGTTGAAGTTCTGCAAGCCAATTCTTTTGGACTTATCTCACCATTATATTGAACTTCTGGTTATGAATGACGATATACACAAAAAAAAACCCTTTCAAGCTGCATTTATAGTCCCAAGAATTTGTGATGGATACGGGAGCATAAACAGGTGTCAAAAATATCGGATTAGTTTTGTTCAGGATTTAACGGCACAAAACCCCTTGGAAATCATTGTCAGGGTAAATTGAAAAAGAGAAGAAGGGCAAAGAGGAAAGGAAATCATTCACCTCTCACTCAAACGTACACAAAAAAGAAAACTGTCAACACATTTATTTACACTAATCCTCAATGCATGTTAACAGTGTGTTTGCATGGATAATGAAAATGGATTTAATAAAAAAAAACATCAGTCAGAATATTTAAACAATTGATGATTCTATCTTCCTATTTCGCTTCCTTTTTCTCTCTTCTCAATGTGTCCTATAATACTGTTTATGAATGTTCTTGAGAAAGCGGCTTGAAGCTGTCAGGGCATGTGAGGTGATAAAAACCTTGAGGAGGAGAATAACACCTCCATTCTGACACATGAAAAGGAATCAAATTCTCTGGAGCCTTCTGCATAGAGGAGATAGGCTTATTTTTCTCTTCTTCTTTATAAACATACCTCTGCATTAAATGTGAAGTGTGTAATTGTTGCAATACTAGCGGCACAAGATAGAATTGCAAAAATAATGACTGATTTCAAACAAGTTTTCTGAACAAACCTGCAGACAGCAGTGGTAAATAAATCATATGTGAATTGAGGTAAAGATACCCTGAAGGAAATATTACGCCAGCAAAGCTATAATCATTTTAATACTTTATATTTTACTTGAGTACAAAAGTATTTTAATGTATGGTAACACTTTAGTTTAGGGTCCAATTCTCATTACTAACTAGTTGCTTATTAGCAAGCATATTACAAGGATATTGTCCGTTAATTTGTACTTCTAAAGCAAATATTAATGCCTTAAGGACCGTTCACACCAAGAATGATAACTATAAAGATAACTTCATTAGCATCCACACCAATGGACGATACGTTCTGTTTATTCTAAGCGTGGGCTTGTCTATCTTTAAATGCTCGAGCTTGTTACAGCAGGATGGATTCTGATTGGCTGTCTATGTTTTATCATTCAGCTGGATAAAATCATTCTGAAAGTGATTCCAACCATATCGTTTATCTGTGCCATTATAGCTGTGGTGTGAACCACATTAAACATTATTATTTAATACTGAGAACGATTTTTAGAACTACGGTATATCTTTATTGTTATCTTTATCATTATCGTCCTTGGTGTGAACAGGCCTTTTTATTCTGCATGACCACATATACTTCAAAATAAGACAGGGGTTTCATTTCTAATGAATTATTATAGGTTGTCCCTGTTGCACAGCGGAAAGTGGCAGGCAGACGTAACGTCTCGTTCCCTACTCAGGGAACGAGGGTTACATAAGTAACCGAGACGTTCCCTTTCGTTCTCACTCCGAGTTACGTCGGATGACGACGAATGGGGTTACCAGTCTAATCCCACCACCTTCACAGCTGCCTTCCAGTGCCCTGCGTAAATCTGAGATCCCTGTCCTAAGACTAGCAAGGACTCCTATTTTATACAGGAATACCAAGGTACACTGGGGAGCATATCCCATAGTTTAGAGGAAATATGCAAATATTGTCAGCCCAAACGGGGGGGACTTAGAGAATACACATATGACCCGAAGGATGCATATGGAGAACACCGGGGTGTCCAGCCGCAGGTGGAATATTTCAACCCCAGGGGTGGCAAGGTGGCTTTCCAAGAGAAAGACACATGCTCAGAGAGGCTTACAGTGGAAATACACACGTGGGGATCGCTCAGAGGAGGGACCATGCACACGGGAGGCACCTAGCCGAAGCACAGCAAATAGACACTGGCGCCGACGTCAGGAGTGCTGGAGGAACTCAGGGCTTTCGGAGAAGCTCACCTGAGGAGAATATCACACGTATCCAGTCCGTGGAGTGGAATGGCGAGCAAGCGAAGACACCTGAGCGGGTCCAGTACTAGCTGGTTGAAGCGAGTACATGAGAGGAAACTGGTTCCACTCGGAGATTGTAGAATCTGGCGAATGTGTTAGGTGTCGCCCAGCCTGCAGCTCTGCAGATGTCTGTTAGCGAGGCGCCATGTGCTAGAGCCCAAGAGGACGCAACACTCCGGGTGGAGTGGGCAGTCACACCAAGGGGGCACGGTCGACCTTGCTGCTGGTATGCCAAAGCAATGGTGTCCACTATCCAGTGAGACAACCTCTGCTTGGAGAGAGTCTTTCTCTTCAGCTTCCCACCATAACAGACAAGAGCTGAAAGTGAAGTGAAAGTGAAAGTGACACGTGATGGCCAAGTATGGTAACGCATACTTGGAATTTGACCTCTGCATTTAACCCATCCAAGTAAGTGCACACACATTAGGAGCAGAGTAGTGAGTAGTGTACACACACACACTGCAAACGTGGATACACACACCCGGAGCAGCGGGCAGCCTTGAGTGGCGCCCGGGGAGCGATTGGGGGTTAGGTGCCTTGCTCAAGGACACCTCAGTCATATTCCTGCCGGTACTGGAATTGAACCAGCAACCTTTGGGTCACCAGTCCAACTCTGCTACCATTAGGCCGTGACTGCCCCTACTTTGGTCTGAGGTCCTGAAACACTGCGTTCTGTCTACGTAGGTGCGGAGAGCACATACTGGACAGAGCAGTGCCAAGGCTGGGTCTGCCTCCTCCGAGGGCAGCACTTGCAGGTTCACCACCTGGTCCCGGAAGGGAGTGGCAGGGTCCTTGAGCACATATCCAGACCGGGGTCTCAGGATCACGTGAGAGTAAGCCGGCCCGAACTCCAGCCACGCTTCGTCAACGGAGAATGCGTGCAGGTCCCCTACCCTCTTGATAGAGGCCAGTGCAACCAGGAGTGCTGTCTTCATCGACAGGAGCTTAAGCTCCACTGATTGCAAAGGCTCAAAGGAAGCACTCTGCAGCGCAGTTAGAACCACCGCGAGGTCCCAAGAGGGAACGAGAGGAGGGCGAGGAGGATTCAGTCTCCTCGCTCCTCTCAGGGAACCTGATGATCAGGTCGTGCTTCCCCAAGGACTTACCTTCTACCAAGTCATGTAGTGGGCAATAGCGGCAACATAGACTTTGAGGGTGGAGGGAGACAGCCTTCGCTCCAACCCTTCTTGAAGGAAGGAAAGCACGACACCGACCGAGCATCTCCGGGGGTCTTCTCGGCGAGAAGAGCACCAGCTTACGAAGAGGTTCCACTTCAATGCGTAGACGTGTCTCGAGGACGATGCTCTAGCTGAAGTGATGGTAGCCACCACCGCAGGTGGTAGGGTACTCAAACCTGCCTGGTCCCGCCCAGGAGCCACACGTGGAGGCTCCAAAGATCGGGACAAGGGTGCCACAGGGTGCCCCGTCCCTGAGAAAGAAGGTCCTTCCTCAGAGGAATGGGCCAAGGAGGTGCTGTCGCGAGGAGTATGAGTTCGGAGAACCAGGTCCGGGTGGGCCAGTAGGGCGCAACCAGAAGGACCTGCTCCTCGACCTCCTTGACTTTGCGCAAAACCTGCGCAAGAAGGTTCACTGGGGGAACTTATATTTGCGGTCCCGCGGCCAGCTGTGCGCCAGTGCATCCGTGCCAAGCGTGCCCTCGGTCAGGGAATAATCCAGGTCGCAATGGGTCGAGTCGTGAGAGGCAAACAGATGTATCTGTGCGTCCCCGAACTGGTCCCAAATCAGCTGAACCGACTGGGGATGGAGGCGCCATTCTCCAGGGAGGGGCTGAAGTCGTGAGAGCTCGTCGGCTGCACAGTTCAGGACTCCGCGAATGAAAATGGCTCGAAGCGACCTCGGATGCTTCTGACTCCATAATAGGAGGTGGCGGGCGAGTTGCGACATACGGCGCGAGCGTAGACCACCTTGACGGTTGATGTACGCTACTGTGGCGCTATTGTCTGATTGGACTAGTACGTGTTGACTCCTGAGCAACGCCCGGAAGCAGTGCAGGGCAAGGCGTACTGCCAGCAACTCGAGGCAATAGACATGCCAAACTGCTCAACACTACATGCGAGAATCACTGAGCTTCAGGAGCAACCTTGCTCAACACCTAACTGTGAAGAAATTCACTGAACTTCAGGAGCATTTCTGCTCAACACCTGGGTGTGATAAATCTCACTGAATTTTTCAGGAGCATTTCTGCTCAACATGAGAGTGTGACAGCATGTCCATTGCGCATGGCGCCCCAGCCCGTGGAGGCATCTGTTGAGACAACAACATGCCGGGAAGCTTGTTCCAGGGGCACTCGGACCCATAGAAAACTGAGGTTCGACCACGGGGTGAGTACTGACTGTAAGGAACTCAGCTTTCTGGAAATATTAATAATCAATAATATCTTGTTATTATTAATTATAAATATTTGGGTCAGTTAATTGGATTAACTTGATGTGGCTGAATTAATATTACAATCAATTAATCAGTTCTTCCAACGAACTCTTTTGATTATTAATTTATTCTAAGAAAAGGGTATCTTCCATGGCCACCGAAGAATAATTATTTCTTCGCCTGTACAGTACTTTGAGCCAGTAGCAAAAACCGTGATCGTAAAGTGACTTGTATTGCAAACAAAACAGAACCAAATACATATTATGTACAAGTTGTATTAACTAAATATAGATATTTATATGAATATAAATAAACTAAACAACATACACACATGAATACATAAATAGGTTAGTGATAGGATGAAATTGGAAACCAGAAGAGGGTCTATGAGAAGAACCATCAGAATTTCGTTTTCACATTTCATTGAATTGAATACTTGCATTTGTAATGGGAACAATTCTTGAAGTTGTTGAAAATTGAAGTCGTTGATGGTTCCGGCAGTGTCAAGTGGAAGTTGGTTGAGCGTTCTCTTTCTCCAGGAACGCATGACTGGTTTGGTGAAGGCCTGGGACTCTGTTGAGGCCACGCCGAGCACCCAGGAGAAGTGAGGAAGTCGGAAGGATGGGTGATTGGAGTCGTTGTTGGTTGGAGTCTTTGTTCCAAAACTCTTGAGATTGTCCTTGGTTCTTTGTGAGAGAGTCATCTCTCTCCTGCCTGTGCCCATATCTGGTTGGATTGAGGCCTGCTGGGCCCTGGGGCCCCCGTGGAGGGGGAGGGGGTTCCCCAGAATCACCAGAACAGTGTTGCGGCTGGATGAAAGAACTAAGAGAGGGAGGTCACATGTGGACTGTCTCTAATAAGGCCTGGAGAAGATCCTCCCCTAAGGGTTGAACTCGACCAATCAGAAAGGGGACATGTCTGAGAGGGAAAGTGGCTCTAAGTTGATTTATGGATCTTTGTCCCTAGCAAGATTATACCTTCATTAATGCTAAAATAGCTATAACACATCCAAACTGCATTCTAGAAGAAGGTGATGTACATCAAAGTGTGAGTCATTAAATGAGGATTAGTTAGGTAGGAGGCATTATACAGGTGAGGTTACATTGATCGTTAGTTTGTTGTATACCAGGATACATACCATAATATATACCTAATAGTACACGAGACAGTAAACCATTTACACTGTTTCTTTCACAGTTTTATGCATGTTCATTTATAGATCAGTTAGTCTATGATTAATGCAGCAAAGTCTGTTTTAAAGAGGGTTTCTGTTTCATAGTCTCTCTCTTGAGTAGGTGGCCACATTCCTCGGAGGTCGTAAAATCTCCTTGTCATGCCCTGTAACATGACACTGTTTCTGCCCTTGTGTTTGTTCATTTGGGCTGTGTGAAGAGTTTCATAAACCTTTGTATATAATGAATAATTAGTATGTGTCTGATTGGTCCATACCCTACAGACGGCAGGTCGGAGTAACTGGTACTCGGAGGGTGCCGTGTTGCCATGCCCACCTCGGGACTCGGTCGCGAAGCCAAAGCTGAAGCGGTCTCATATGAAGCAATCTGAGCGGCGTACCGCGGCTGCAGATGCCATATGCCCCAGGAGCCTCTGAAAAAACTTCAGTGGAACCGCACTCTTGCGCTTGATAGTCTCAGGCAAGTCAGCAATAGCTGAGTGGAGAAGGCGACCAAGTCTATACCGAGAAAAGAGCTCCTCTGCACGGGGCAAAGTTTACTCTTTTCCCAGTTGACCCGAAGGCCCAGACGAGCCGTGTGCCGGAGCACTGGGTCCCTGTATTCGCAAACCTGTCTCAGGAGTGAGCTTCAGACAGCCAGTCACCGAGATAGTTCAGGATGCGAACCCCGTGTTCCCATGGAGGAACAAGGGCTGCCTAACCCATAGAAAACCTTGTGAAGGCGCGAGGAGACAGGGTTAGCCCGAATGGGAGAACAGCGTACTGATATGCGCGTGCCCTGACAGCAAATCGTAGGTATGGTCTGAGTCGAAGGAGAACGGAGACATAAAAGTAGGCGTCCTTCACGTCAATCGCTGCACACCAATCCTGTGGCCGCACATATCCAGAAATGCCTTTGGCCAGGAGCATCTTGAACGGCAGCCTGTGAAGGGAGCGGTTCAGATGTGTAGGTACAGGATTGGCCGTAACCCACCAGACTTCTCCGGGACAATGAGGTAGGGGCTGTAAACCCGGACCTCATTTCGGCTGGACGTACAGTCTCAATCGCACCCTTCGCCAGTAGGGTAGCAACCTCCACTCTCATGATAGGGGCATAGCCATCGACCAAAGTGGAGCGGACTCCCCTGAAAAGGGGAGGAGACCGTGCAAACTGAATCGCATAGCCGAGCCGATGGTTCGCGCGACCCAGCGGACCAGATAGGGAAGCTCTAGGCAGGCTCCCAACTGTGCCAGCGGCGTCAAGAACCACAGACGTCCCCCCAGTGGTGCAGTGAAGCAAAATGACCGGCCCAGACGTGGACGGCATAGCGGCCCGGTGTGGTGGCAAGGTCATAACCGCACCCTGACAGAGGAGGCCAGGGAAGGACCAGCGTTCCACGGGGGCCTGCTCTGTCAGGGGTTTGGCGACCGAGGGGCACAGGGGCGAAGCGGTCCGTGGACGGCACGCCGTGTCAAACGCCTCTGGGACAGAGGGGGACGAGGAGAGCACGGCTTGTGGGCGGCGCTCTGTGTTGTCCGAGAACTCTGTATGCTTAGAGACGAGAGAGTCAGCTCTTTCTGAATAAGGATTCTTCCCCAGCCCTCCACCGGGGAAAGGAGTGGCCCTGCTTCCAACTCCTGGAAAGAACTGAGTCTCATCTCTGAGCAGCCCATCTCAAAAGTGGGCTGGGGGGGGGGGGGGGGGGTGGGTGGCTGGATAGGGCTGTGGCATCCCCCCTACGGTCTTCCAGAGCCAGGCCCGGGCAGACGGGTCCGCCCAACATCGTGCACATCAGACCGGTCAGCCCCAGACTGGTGAACATCACCTGACTCCAAGAGCGTACGCCCACTTCGTTGCTCAGAGAGCAAGGTCAGTGGCGGTGCGCAGCTCACTGAAGAGCCTCGGGTCAGTCCCGCCCTCCTGCATGTCCATGAGCTTCTGGGTCAGGTAGACCAGCAGAACGGTCATGGGATGCAGTGAGTCAGCTGCCTGTCCTGTGGCACTATAGGATTTCGCCACAGATTAGTGTAGACGAAAAGAACTACAGGCTTTGGACGGGTGCTTAGGATTGCGCCGGGAAGCACTCTGAGGACACAGTAGCATGGCAACAGAGCGTTCAACCGGGGGGACCCCTCCTGAGGGGAGGAAAGGAAGATGAGACCAACGAGAGGACCCGTGATCTCATCATGCACGTCCGTGAGGAAAGATATTGGGGTTTGCCGTGGACGCAGGTCGGCGGCCTCACCCAAAAACCAATCGTCCCGGGAAAGCATGGCCGTCATCTTCGGATCAGACTCAGGCACAGCCGTATGCACACCAGAAGGTGGCAGCTGTAACGAGTCATCATTTCCAAAAGAATCAAGCCCACCTAGTGATGCTGCTACAGACAAAGCATCATCCTCTGTAGCTTCAAATGAAAACACACGGGCCACCCGAGGGTAGACTTGTGGAATCATCAGTTCGCTAGCAGGCACCGTCATTAAAGAGGGGGGACTGGGGCGTGGACACAAGAGTCGGTGCCTTGTTCCAGACCAACACCCTCAGGTCACCCTGGCCACCAGCCGAAGATCGGGTGGTGGATGAGCGGACTCTAACTCTTGCGAGTTCACCGAGTCTCGACCCATATATGACGCGATGATCACGTTCCCAGAGAGAACATGAGTCATCCACGAGCGCTGTTCAAGGATGATCAAAGCCCAAACACACTAGACAGCGCTCGGGCCCATCAGAGTCCGATACCAGTCCGCTGCAACCAGAAATGCACGGGGGCGAGCCGTCTTTAAAAAGACGTGCCGCGTGCAAGCTCTTTTATGAGAGGAGAAAAAACTCCGCGATGTTGAAGCGCACAGGGAGGAACACACACACTGGCAGATCACTGCACAGATCAGCAGGCACTGTGAGCTCGCTGCAGATCGCCGTCACACCAACACCGGAGAGAGAAGCTTGTCTCGTAGAGCGAAGTCAGAGATGGCTGTGGAGTGAAGAAATACTCTTGGCTAGGGTCAGTTCCATCAGTAATTGTACTCGATATCATGTTACTCACAATCCATTGCTTCCACACAACAGAGAAGTAAAAGAAACAATCAAACTCAGCAGGTTCCATCAAAAACTGCGCTTGATATTTGATATCCTGTTACTCACGCTCCATTGATTTAACATACGTTAGAAATCCAAATCCAAATTAGCTCTGTCTTCTAACAACTCCATATAATACCTTGGAAAATATGGCATTATCCACCTTCACTCTATTGTCTCCATTTACGATGACTGGGAACTCTGTTAATGTTCTACTCACTCCTCTGTTACCAGAACAAATGCCAGAACAAATGGATCTACTTGCGAATGGAAGATTACGTAATGGAAGATGGAAGATCTAAGGCAGATTAAATCGCTGACCAAATCAACTTTCCGTCACAATTAAACAACAAGTATATATGGCTCAATCGAGGCAAGACTTTAAGGAACTTCTCTCTATTCTTTTTTTTTAAATTATTTTCTGGTCTATTAATTAATAAATGTTATTGTGATATCATCTTGCCTTCAGAGTTTTTCTGGAAGAAGTGCATTGTCACAACGTGAAGTATAGCATCCTCCAAAGCATTACTGTCAGGGGGCTTCCCTCCAGGAACTTTGTGATGAGGCAAGGTGGTCCTTCCCGCACACATTTATAAGGTTTTCTAGCCTTGATCTGCCGATCACACCAGGTCTCAAGAGTTTTCCCTGGACAGCTTCACACAAGGATAGGCATTTGATGCCTATCAATTGATGGAGAAAATATTTCAGAGCCAGAAATATGGCCATCAACTCGAGGCAATTGATGTGCCAATCGAGCTGATGACCCTCCCTTTCCCCTTGTGCTGGACGGCCATCTAAGACAGCTCACCAGCCCATCAGGGAGGCGTCTGTTGTTAGCAGTCTGCGATGACACGGCGCCCCTAAAGTGGGACCCAATGCGAGGCACCGGGGTCTGAGCCACAGAGATAGTGTACAAAGCCTGCGGCGCGTCACTCTTATTTGCCTTTGAGGATTGTCTCTTGGATGAAAACCTCTGGCTTTTAGCCACAACTGAAATGATCTCAAGTGCAACAGCCCCAGAGAAATCACCCTGGATGCTGAAGCCATGAGACCCAGCATTCTTTGATACTGACGAACAGTGCGGACTTGGCCTAGCTTGATTTTGGTCATGGTCTGCCGAATCGTCTCGATTCGAGTGGGAGACATCTGTGCCCGCATCGTAATCGAATCCCAAACGATCCCGAGATAATTCGTTCTCTGAGCAGGAGAAAGAACACTTTTCTTGGTGTTGAGTTTCAGCCCTAGAGAAACTGGATGAGCTAACATGATGTCTCTGTGTTGAAGCGCCATATCTCGTGATTGTGCTAGAATTAACCAATCGTCAATGTAATTCAAAATGCGAATGCCCCGGAGTCGCATTGGAGCCAGTGCTGCATCCATGTATTTTGTGTATGTGCGGGGTGACAGGGCTAGGCCGAACGGAAGAACCCGAAATTGGTACGCTTCGCCCCCGAAAACGAACCTCAGGAATTTCCTGTGTTGTGGCAATATTTCTATGTGAAAATATGTGTCCTTCAGATCGATCGTGACGAACCAATTTGCGACGTTGAATTTGCGACACAACCGTCTTGACGGTTAACATCTTGAACTTGAGCGCTTTGACTGTACGGTTTATTGGGCGCCAGACCATCAGGACTTTCTCTTTTTATTAATAATAGTCCTGAGGTCTGGCTTGGGAGGTTGCTGAGCGCGGCGAACCTGTCCCCAATCCCTGCGAGGGGGAGCAGGGTCTGCTACGCTCTGCTTTTTTACCTCCCTGGGTTTTGAAGGCCGTCTGCTTGGTCGCACGGAGAGACAGATCCGTGGCACGACGAAGCTCAGAAAATGATTCTTCGTCGATCGTACTGCCCGCAAATCCTTCAACAGGTCAGCCTGGTACGCCTGTAACACTGCCATAGTGTGCAGCGCAGAATCAGCCTGACCTGCAGCTTGATAAGCTTTTCCCACTAAAGATGATGTTATACGACAGGGTTTATTGGGGAGGATAGGTTTCTTTATCGAAGATGCCGATTCGAGTGAGAGATAACTCACAAGCGTCTCTTCAACCCGAGGCATCTCCGTATACCCCCGCGCTTTCGCACCCACGATAGTCGAAAAAGTCGACATCGAGGGCACAAAAACGCGAGAAGTATAAGGTTTACTCCATGATTTAGACAGCTCATCACTGAAAAAGGGGAGAGACTGATGTAATGTTCTCTCCCCCCTGCCACCGGACAGAAACATATCCTCAAGCTTACTGTGTTTGTGAGTCTCTTGTACGCGTGGCCAGTCAAGCTGTAACCTGGCCACCGCGTGAGTAACAACCTCTAGCAATTCCTCGACAGATCTCTTTTCGCGAGAGGAATGCTCAGAGGCTGGCTGCTCATGATCTGAAGAACCAAGAGATATATCATCCCCATCGTGAACCGAAGAAGCACCGGAGCGCGCTTCGAGATCACGAGAAAGGATGTTTGGATCTGGTGACGCAGCAAGCGAAAGCGACGGACCCGTATCTTGCTCGTCATGCAGATCCATACGTGAGCCCCACGATGAAAGTGTGGGTGCGGACTGGAAATAGTTGAGACGAGTGTGAAGCATCTTAACAGGGAGACGCTCACAATGCTCGCACTCGCCCCTCTCTAAAGCCAGTACCGCGTCCTCTTCCCCCAAACAGACAAAGCAATAATCGTGTGTATCCAGCTCAGACATGGGACGGGAGCGTGGAGGAACACAGCGCTTGCTTTGTTGGCTCATTTCACTTGTTTTTTACTTTTTAAACTTTAGATGTAACGAGAGAGAAAAAGATTTTGGAAAAGAGAAATTTCTGCACACTGTCTGAATAAACTGACTCCTAGCAAAGATCTGTATCAGATAAAAGGTAGAGAGAGAGAGTTTCGACGTTCACACATGCACAGTAATGGTCTGAAGACAAAAGACCTGATGATGCACCTGCGGCTCATCTACTTATAGCCTCGTGTCACAAAAAAACAACACAACGATCGTGAAATTAATTCACAAGACCCCAGTGGATGAATCAATGTCTTTTGAATGTGTGTAATAAAAATATTAATATTTTTTAACTCATTTTATTTTTGTGTAAGAAAAACAAAAACATTTAAATACTAAATGAACTATAAATCATTACTTCCGATCTGCTGCCATAAGAGTGTTCACCAGGGACATGGTGACATGATGTAAGTGAATTGTGAAGCTCATGGAAGTGTCGGTCATCCTTGCTTCTGTGTTACTTCTTTAATAACAAATGCACAAATGGTACTGCATGCTTGTGCACAAAGTTTGCAAGTATACATGGCGTGAAACTCACCAAAGATTAGGGATGTGTACCGTCTCAGTAAAATATAACATCAAGTGAATTATTCATGAATTATTATATAGGAAAAAAAGAAGAAAATAATTATTTTGAAATCTTTAACCAAGCAAAGAAATTCAAGGTCAGAGCACAGAGAACATTGAATAGTGAAATGCCTCTGCTGTTGAGAACTGTCTGTCTGCAAAAATGCGTTTTGCGCCGTCAAGAATATCCGTCTCTGCCGCGTCTTTCAAAAACAACCTCTTTGACTTTTTAATACTATGTACATGTGAATCTCACAAAATTGCAGGTACTTGCACCACTAAATCGAAAAAAAATACATATCTATTTTACTTTGGGAATTTTAACAGCTTTACATTATTTGTATGGAAACTAAACAAATTGACCACTAAATTTTAATTAGTATAATAGATCTGGATATTTCGAGTTTTGTAATTAGTCTGCATCTTATGTGCATGATATTATGCGAATAACATTAATGCATCTGGTAAGATTCGCATCGTGTAACGTTACTGAATAAAAAATTCATGTAAATCAAGTTCAGGGTTTAGGCTACTACAAAAGAGAGCCAGACTAATTTCTAAATGGTAACTTAACTTTAACCAAGCAAAGAATTTGAGTAATAATCGGAGCTCAGAGAGCATTCATTAGCAGGCGAAATGCCTCAACCGTTGAGAGCTCTGTCTGCAAAACACGATTCACGCTCAGTAACTTAGCACAGTCGACAATACCTCGTGAGAAAGGCGATTTTACAGGTTGGGAGTAACATAATAGAATAGCAGCAAAGAAATAAACTTACCTTGAACAGTGTCCTTCTTTAACCTAGAGGAGTGTTGCAAAACAATTTTGTTCTTTGACTGCTTTCTGTTCGAAAATTGACCACGTTGAAGATGCCCCGCACCCACGTGCTAAATAAGTAATTAGTTTATGGAACATAGACTGTCAATTTACAGGATTAAACTGATTATTGAAATAACAGTATTTTACTGTAGGAAATTGCTGTATTTTTACAGCAATTTTTAACAGTGAGCCCTGGGCTTTCAGTTGTGCTTTTCAGTTGTCGTCTTTGGTTATAGTGTGTATACACTACATTCAGATTCATCAATCAGAATGATTTCAGTCCGATTGAAACAAAAGTTGTGCATGTAAACATAGCCAATGTGTTTGGAAATCAACTTCTCGGTTTGTTAATACGGCTATGGACTAATCTGAGATCAAATTTGTAAATGGAGGTTTTAAGTAGAAGAGCAACACGGTTTAAAGTTTTAAAGTGTCACCGTATTTTTTCCTGTCTTTATATTTAGCCAAAACCAATTTTGTATAGTATGATCAACGAGAATGAAGGATGATGTTTTTTTTTAAATCAGTTGCATCCTTTGAAATCAACAGCAGCTTGCTCTTCAAGAGCATCCGTGGCTTCAGAACATGGTTCTCTGTCTCTCTTATCCTCATCTTATTGACAACAGATGGGATCTTAACCTTTTAATCTACATCTGCAAATCCTCATGCTGTCTTCATTACCAACTCTGGAGTGAAAAGTCTCCAGGATTCTGTCTATTAGCGAGATTATGCATCCAGCAAAATTTAATCAAGACATTGCCACATTGAACTATGAGGATTTTTTTTTTGAGCCAGAGAAAGAGGGAAGAACATAAATGCCTATATGCCAATATGTGTTTGTGAAAATGTAAATTACACATTTCACTTTTAATAAAAATAGATAATTTCCAAAATTACATTAAACTGTAAAAGTGGTTTGTGATATTTAATTAGTACATTTAAAGGTTGTATCAGTGATTTCAGGCCCGAACAAAAATGATCACATTTGTCACGGGGTGACCTGAAATAAGCGGAACTAAAATTTTGCGGTAAATGTTTCCCCACCGGAACGGCCCCGGTGTAACACCAGGCTGGTTCCGGCCACTTGCGAGTCATCGGTAGAGCGTATGAGGAATCCGACTGATAAAAAGGGATAACTGAGACTGAAGAGGGTGTCCAATTCGTCTGGAGAGACAGGATGATACGGTCTGAGTTTTGTTCATGGGTTGTCGGTCTCTCCCTCGTGCTTGGAATTTGCACCAGGCATGGTGAAGGCTTTCCTCCTCCCTAGGCCGGGATACGTTTCCAAGGTACCAACCAATGTGGTCAGGCCTATTGTACTGCAGGCTTTCTGTCCTCCTCCATTTCTGACGTCGGACCAAGAGAAACTAAATCTGCTTTGCCCTGTTAGGGCCCTAGATGTGTACATCCACAGAGCTGCCCTGTGGAGAAAGAGTGAACAGCTATTCGTTTGCTTTGGTCCCCCTAAGAAGGGCTGTCCAGTATCTAAGCAGAGGTTGAGCAAGTGGGTGGTCGAGGGCATCTCACTTGCCTATGAGTCTGCCGGTCAGCCTTCTCCTTTGGCTGTCCGGGCTCATTCAACGAGGAGTATGGCTGCCTCTAAGGCTATCCTGTCAGGAGTATCAATCCAGGATGTTTGTGATGCGGCAGGCTGGTCCTCACCGCACACATTCGTGAAGTTTTATCATCTCGATTTCAGCTCCACTCCAGGGGCGCAGGTGCTTTCGTCCGAATGTGCGCTCTGACGTCACACGACGGACACTTGCTAGTATGGCGACGTTGGTATTAGCGTTCCCAAAGCGTTGTCACGCAGCTCGAGTTCCCTGATAGGGAACGTCTCTGGTTACGTATGTAACCCTAGTTCCCTGAAGGGAACGAGACGATGGGTGTCTATGCCATACTCCCAGCATGCCCGTGAGCACTTGCTTCAGTCTTATCAGAAGCTGACGCGCTTGTGTTTTGGGGTGCTTATATAGTTTCCTGGTCGATGACGTCACCCGCCTATGACGTTCCGTCTCGCCATTGGACTGATTTCATACGTGCTTCATGAAGCACTCACGCAGGGGCGTTCCCAAAGCATTGTCACGCAGCTCGAGTTCCCTTCAGTGAACTAGGGTTACATACGTAACCAGAGACGTTCTGTCACTTGAAGTTCGTCTGAAGAGGAACCATACCAGCCAACTCACCTCGTCTGGCTTGAGTGTGTTCATCCAGCTGTACGCCCCTGTCCTGTCACTTGAAGTTCGTCTAAAGAGGAGCCATACCGGCCTACTCACCTCGTCTGGTTTGACTCTGTCCATCCAGCTGCATGCCCCCCTGTCCTGTTACTTGAAATTCGGTTAAAGAGGAACCATACCGGCCTACTCACCTCGTCTGGCTTGAGTGTGTCTATCCAGCTGCACGCCCCTGTCCTGTCACTTGAAGTTCGTCTAAAGAGGAACCATACTGGCCTACTCACCTGGTCTGGCTGGAGTGTGTCCATCCAGCTGTACGCCCCTGTCTTGTCACTTGAAGTTTGTCTAAAGAGGAATCATACCGGCCTACTCACCTCGGCAGCTTGAGTGTGTCCTTCCAGCTGTACGCCCCTGTCCTGTTACTTGAAGTTCGCCTAAAGAGGAACCATATCGGCCTACTCACCTCATCTGGCTTGAGTATGTCCATCCAGCTGTATGCCCCTGTCCTGTCGCTTGAAGTTCGTCTGAAGAGGAACCATACCGATCTAACTACCTCGTCTGGCTTGAGTGTGTCCATCCAGCTGTGTGCCCCTGTCCCGTCACTTGAAGTTCGTCTAAAGAAGAACCATACCGGCCTACTCACCTCGTCTGGCTTGAGTGTGTCCATCCAGCTGTACGCCCCTGTCCTGTCACTTGAAGTTCGTCTAAAGAGGAACCATACCGGCCTACTCACCTCATCTGGTTTGACTGTGTCCATCCAGCTGCATGCCCCTGTCCTGTTACTTGAAGTTCGGTTAAAGAGGAACCATACCGGGCTACTCACCTCGTCTGGCTTGAGTGTGTCCTTCCAGCTGTACGCCCCTGTCTTGTCACTTGAAGTTCGTCTAAAGAGGAACCATACCGGCCTGCTCACCTCGTCTGGCTTGAGTGTGTCCATCCAGCTGTATGCCCCTGTCCTGTCGCTTGAAGTTTGTCTGATGAGGAACCATACCGATCTAACTACCTCGTCTGGCCGAAGTTGGCCCATACAGTTGTAAGCCTCGTCTACCATTATCTGGAATTACTCTTACTAGGTGCTGACAAAAGAATTGAAACATTTCTCAAAGAATTGAAACATTTTAAATCGGACGCCGAGGTTGCACTGTTTCTTCTGGACAAGTGAGTAGCTTCTAGTGCTGACTTTTTTGTATGTGAACTGTGTGTGAAAATATAATTCTTTAAAAAATATGAGTGAAGCTCGACTAACCTTGGATAGCTCCAGTGAATATCAGATTGTAGGGATTTAGTGTGTGAGTTGGGTTTGTTGTCTACTTTGATGTGTAGCCATATCATTTTACTATTAGCAATTACACTAGCCTATGTTCAGGACAAACGTTAGCCGAATAATAAGCTGTTATAATATTATTCCAGATAGCTGTTGTTACCATGAGTTTTCCCCATAACGTTAGATCTGTAGCTATATGACTGATTTTGGTACGTTTTATCATACTGCTGCTTCCAGTGAAGCACCAGCAAAACTAGCTGTATGATATGACATGGCTCGACTGCAGATTTTATATACATCATTATACTTTGTAATCCAAAGCAGCCAAGTTCATATTTTAGTTTTATTTATTTATTTATTTATTTACTTTATTTAACATAATGTTCATGCATACGAAGTAAACAAAAAAAAATAGAAACATTTTCTACAGTAGCCTATTTTAAAATAAACAATATTGAAAGTGTAAGTAACGGTTATTATATTTACTTGGTTATAAAATTATGTTAGAAAAACAACTATAATGACTTACCCAGCAGAATGAGCCATCATTGAGTTGACCGTCAATCTGAATATAGTGTGTTTTTGTAAGAAATGCGCGTGCATGATCGTTTTTTTCATTTTGCACAAATCGGGAGGGGCGAGCTAACTTGGTTTGTTTGGGATCTCGCTTCAAACACAAACAGAAGTGACGTCACCCACAATCGCTGATACAACCTTTAATTTAACTAATAAAAAAACATATTTAAATGTACTCTGACCTAGTGTACAACTACTATATCACTTGTCAAAACTAAATTATGGCAAAAATCGTATCTCTAGGATTATGATTTGTCCTGTGAGATGCTGGGCTCAACTTTGAATCAGAAAAAAAAAAACAGAGCATGGAATTCATATCAAATCATGATTTCCATTACAGGAGAGTATAAACTTCATGCTGATTTGTACTCGGCTTTCGCCAAGATAATCACCAACTAGACGTAGCTTTACAGTAACCTATGCTTCTCCATCCATTTACGCTTCTTTCCATCTGGTGACGTGAATCTCCTTCTGTCTGGTGTTAATAGCTGCAGTGTATTGAGCGTCAGCACACACAACGGCTGCAACCACAGTGCGGTCACCCCATAACAACCCTCTGGATTGAGCGGAGTAGGGAACATCTCTAGGGTCTTCAAGTGGGCACCTTCCGTCCTCAGTGTTTCGTCGACTAGCCCACGACACCTCAAGAGGGCTCGACAGTGACTCTGGCGTCCCAGAGTCACACCCCTCCGTCCCCCACTCAACTCAGCCCAGCTTACTGACCACTACTTCCCTCTTGCTCCTGAGACCTAACCACAATCTCACAATCTCTCCACAACCCAACCATACGCGCCAACCCGTTTGACTAAGGCTGTCGAGCCCCACTGGTGCGTTAATATGCCGTTTCAGTGGCAACGGTTCTGTATGGCATACCACCTACCGCAAAACACAATATCTGCCCAACCACCCGTCATTCACGTAATATACGCAGGAACGCAATGACAGGTAAATACTATACAACCTATACAAAATGAAGATCAAATAAGTTGAAGCCATTTTACTTGCTTTATAGCATTGGTATTTTTTTTTTCTTTACTTTATATTTGTAGGGCAGTACAGTTTTATCATGTCCAGTCAGTGATATTTATTACAAGTTTAAACAAGCACTACAGCATCTCAACTGAAATAATTTTAATTTTGACCAAGGACAAAATTTATCTTAGGGCTCTGAATGATGACATATGCTCTATTTCTCTCGTAAATGTATTTAGCAAATTAATTGTTTAGCACTTAAAGATAATTTACTGATTAAGTTAATTCAATTATGTTCTTAATATACTGTTAAAATGTTGAAAGTGTGAAAGTGACAAAGTTGTTTGTGCTACATAAAAAACATAAAACCTAATTATTTGCAAGCAAATTTGAGTAGAAAAGAATCTGGACCCCAGGGATGGGGTAAATGCAAATGCTTCACTCAAATACATTTATTTATTTTAATTAGTTAGCTTGTACAATTATAAACAGCCTTTGTACTTCACCAGTAATTATGGGGTTAAAAAGATGCACATGTAGATGATGAATTATTGTTAGCCACTTTCCAGGACATTGTGTATGTATAGTGCTTTTGTCCTCCAGTGAGTCTTGGCTGACCCAAAACCCTTGGGATCAACTTCTGGTACTAAACACGCTGACTTTCTTTGCAGTGTTCTCTCCTCCACTGGCCTTGGGGCAATCGTGATACTGAAGCTGCTAAATGATTACAGCAGTCTAGTGTAATGGGTGTTTTTCTCTCTTGTATATTTTAGATGCGCGTAAGCAATGGTCACACATGAAAGTAATCCACAGTGCAAAATCAGTATGTGGTAGGAGAATTGCATATTACAAACACCATTCAATTCCTTCAATCTGCCTTAATGAGATTCCAGTCTGGAAAGTTTTACAAAATCATAAATGTCCAGAAGCAGTATGTTCTAGCAAAAACCTAATTTTCAACAAAAAAATAGGTATTCTTTTCATTTATTTGGTCAGCTTGTTAGCTGTTTATTTATTTATTTGTTTAGTTAGTTATTTTGTTTACCTGGCCTCTGTTTACATTGCATTTTATTGCATTGCATTTTTTTGAGACATTACAGATTTAGAATAGCATCTTCAATGTGTAACAGTAATCATTAGTTGTTTACCATCAGCAGGGAGATTATTACAAATAGATGTTTTGTTCTTCTGGATTTGCTTTCTCAATGTTCTCTTTTTCTGACAACATCGACTGGATACCTATTCAAGCTATCGAACAGGCTAGTATTTTATCCTTGCACAGTTCTCCTGTTGCTTTAAAAGATGGTATGGTTCAGGTTAGGGTTTAGATTTAGGTTCAGTAAATACAGCCCTCTATTTTCTATATACCACATCTTGCTATGCTTTTGAACAACTCAGGCATGTGCACTAATGTTTTGTGCACATGAACATAACTGTCTTGTCCAGTGTTGGGCCGTCAGGGCCAGCAAGGCCTTCTCTGCTGGCCTAAACATCAGAATCACTGACTAGTGCTTTAATATATTTTTTCCATTAATGTGTATTAAATTATTCCCAATAGTACATCCTCTTAATTCCATAGCTTGGTTGCGCTACTTCCAGGAGTGTATGTTTATGTTAGAGCTGTTATCCAATCATATTTCAGCCATGTGTTGCCAGGGTCAAAGAAATCTACCTTGAGGCCTTCAGAATCGATAGAGCAGGCGCCTGTAGCTTAAAATGAATGGCAGTGAAATTGTTGCTTTAACCAATCAGATAATCAGTCAGATTTAAGTAGCCAATCAGATTTCGATTAAACTGCACCGGGGCCATCTAACAGTCGTACAATTACATCTGCATTTTCACGTCCTTTGATTGGATGGTCAGAGTGCAGCCTAGTAGTAGCCCTATTAGAAGTCAGAGCTAGCTAACCGTATCTGTAGCGAACTGCATAAACTAAAAGTTTTTCAAACCACAAATTAATGTTTCTCTCCCTCCTCGACCCCCAGCAGGTTCAAACCTACCAGGGAAAAAAATCCCTTATTCAGTCTTATCCAGCTTAACGCAGAGTCACAGAACTCTTTTCGATCTGACCGGGTAAAAACAGATTTAACTGACTGTAATGTATGCCATGTCTGGTCCCGCTGATCTCATTGATTTCCTTCAAAAATGTGTGAGCATGGGTCAGCTGTACACATCGTCATGTTTTGCTGTGACTGTCCCTGTGTCCAGTGCTTCTGTCAAGCAGACACTTTCAGAAATGTATTCCAGAAATATGACAGGACAGAATCGACTTTTTAGCATTAGCCTTGGTAGAAAAGACTCATTGTTGGAACTGAAACGCACAGATAACCTGTACAACAGAGTATAATCGAAGTCTTCTTGAGGAAAGAAATAAGGATGGATTTTGTGTAACAATAAGCAGTAGTTTTGATGAGTATAATGTTTATTTTTGTCCCCGTTTTTTCCTTTCTGAATATGATTTTCTTCTTAATTTATCTTGTAAATTTATGATTGAAACTTTTTTTTTTCAAACATTCATACTATTGTAACGTCTGAAGAACGACAGACAAGGAAGGCTCCGTTTCTGAACTTTTTATTCGGAACGCAAAACAACATGAACACACCAGCCTAACTTATTCGCTCGTTTCTCTCTACCTTGCCTTTTCCGAACTCACTGCATTCACCCTATATCTGCCGGTGCAAAATAAAAGAGCAATTACACAACAATTATAAAGAGTCTGTGCGCTATTAAAAGCACATTAAGAGGTGGATTTATTCAGGTACGACACCACTGGAGGCCTATGTGAAACACACCGCCCGCCACTGATCTTGTCTAATAGAGACAGAAGTATAACTCATATTTGCAGATTTTCTGCTTTTCACTATTACATCACTCTGCTTGTCTGCGTTTGTTTGAGACAGACTGCCAGTCTGTGTATTAATAATGGGTTATGCCAGTAGGTGGCGACAAGTGACTGCCTTTATGAGTGAGTAGATGAATCCATCATTCAACCGATTCTATCAAGAACACTAATTCATTCAGGAACAAAACAAGGTAGTGCCTTTATGAGTGAGTCGTTACATCATTAATTAAACTGTTTAGTTCAAAAACACAAAAGTTAAAAGAAAATTTGTTGTCAATTAATTCACCATGTGTTGCTTAATTCTTGCATACAAAAATGATACGCAGTGAACCAAACTGAACAATTAGTTATACAATACTGCCTTCATAGACAATACTGAGTTTGGCGTGCCATTAATTTTAAACATGGCGGAGCGGAGAACAATTGCGGTTGTGACTGGTATTCTTTATTATTTTTTTCCACAACAGCTATTGCCTTGTCTTGCTGTTAAAACAGTGCATAATTATGTATGTGTGTGTGTGTGTATATATATATATATATATACACACACTCACCTAAAGGATTATTAGGAACACCATACTAATACTGTTTGACCCCCTTTCGCCTTCAGAACTGCCTTAATTCTACGTGGCATTGATTCAACAAGGTGCTGAAAGCATTCTTTAGAAATGTTGGCCCATATTGATAGAATAGCATCTTGCAGTTGATGGATATTTGTGGGATGCACATCCAGGTCATAAAGCTCCCGTTCCACCACATCCCAAAGATGCTCTATTGGGTTGAGATCTGTTGACTGTGGGGGCCATTTTAGTACAGTGAACTCATTGTCATGTTCAAGAAACCAATTTGAAATGATTCAAGCTTTGTGACATGGTGCATTATCCTGCTGGAAGTAGCCATCAGAGGATGGGTACATGGTGGCCATAAAGGGATGGACATGGTCAGAAACAATGCTCAGGTAGGCTGTGGCATTTAAACGATGCCCAATTGGCACTAAGGGGCCTAAAGTGTGCCAAGAAAACATCCCCCACACCATTACACCAGCACCACCAGCCTGCACAGTGGTAACAAGGCATGATGGATCCATGTTCTCATTCTGTTTACGCCAAATTCTGACTCTACCATCTGAATGTCTCAACAGAAAATCGAGACTCATCCGACCAGGCAACATTTTTCCAGTCTTCAACTGTCCAATTTTGGTGAGCTCTTGCAAATTGTAGCCTCTTTTTCCTATTTGTAGTGGAGATGAGTGGTATCCGGTGGGGTCTTCTGCTGTTGTAGCCCATCCGCCTCAAGGTTGTGCGTGTTGTGGCTTCACAAGTGCTTTGTTGCATTCCTCGGTTGTAATGAGTGGTTATTTCAGGCAAAGTTGCCCTTCTATCAGCTTGAATCAGTGGGCCCATTCTCCTCTGACCTCTAGCATCAACAAGGCATTTTCGCCCACAGGACTGCCGCATACTGGATGATTTTCCCTTTTCACACCATTCTTTGTAAACCCTAGAAATGGTTGTGCGTGAAAATCCCAGTAACGGAGCAGATTGTGAAATACTCAGACCGGCCCGTCTGGCACCAACAAACATGCCATGCTCAAAATTGTTTAAATCACCTTTCTTTCCCATTCTGAAATTCAGTTTGGAGTTCAGGAGATTGCCTTGACCAGGACCACACCCCTAAATGCATTGAAGCAACTGCCATGTGATTGGTTGATTAGATAATTCCATTAATGAGAAATTGAACAGGTGTTCCTTATAATCCTTTAGGTGAGTGTGTATATATATATCCAATTTAAGCATTTCTGATATCACGTTAAGGCACCATACATTACGTATTTAAATGTGCATCAGAGACTCATCTCTCTTTTCTATCCACAGTGCAAGAAATCAGTAAAAGAGCCTTGCCTTATTTGTTTTGCCAGATATATATATATATATATATATATATATATATATATATATATATATATATATATATATATATATATATATATAATGTATATGTAATAAATCAGAAAAAAAATATTAACTTGCCTACTTTAATAACTCTATAAACGTTATCACTTATTACTTTATGAGCAAAAACCAAACCACAACCCCAAAAAATGCTTATAAAAAGAGAACATGACAACACTGCAAGGGTCTTTGAAGCAGTCTTCCAAGCATATACAGACCACCCTCTGTCGATAGTGGTTCAGTAATTGCTGAATATAAGTATTTGGAGCTGTAATATTACTTCGGTTAAAATACCAGATATGTGACATGAGATGTCATAACAGTGCTACAGTTAGCATTGTGTCAATCATCACATCAAATCATAATTTTCGGGAGTGATAGGTGACGAAGTGACAATTTAGGGGGTAATTAAATGTGGTTGTCACTCCTGAAACTTTACAGAGTGTAGGCCTACGTGGCCAGTGTGCAGCTAGCTATACGTGGCATATTTGATCATGAGGAGGAAGAGGAAAAGTTGATTTTGCTTGGATTTCGCTTAGCTGGCTGCTATTGTATTGAAAAAAGTGAGTTAATTAATATTAGCATCTTGTTTAACTTAATTAATAATTAATATTAACATATTGTTTAACATAGTTATTTTACTATTATACTTATACTATTATTCTTTACATATTTGTATTATTTTTTATTTAACTGTTGGGACTGTTTACAGCTTTTCACTTCTGCGTTTGTGGTGAAGTGGCGCTTTAAGCATGACTCCGCCCCATATATATATATACAGAGCCATATTTAGAGTATATAAAGGGCAGCCCCAGAGTAGCGGGATATTGCGTCATCATTGTCATCTGGGTGTCATGGTTGCCGGTGCTCGACAGCTCTGAGTGGGAGGTGGGTGTTTGTTTGCCATAGCTATGGTTTGGGGACTAGATTGTGTTTACTGACTTTTCTGCTCAGCTGGTGTCTGTTCGGAGGTACTGATCGTATCGCTCGAGAGGGTGTTTCCTCTGCATCATTGCTGTAGTTCCAGTTTACGATCGATCGCACGTAGAACACATCGTGCTGTGAGTGACTCCTGCCCTTCTGCTTGGTAGGTCCATTGTATTGTGTATCTTCGAGTGTGGGACTGCGTTTATTTTGCGTATGTATGACGCGTGATTTTCTCTGTGTAGTAAATGGTATGAGAGAATGGTCTGCTGGATATTTGAACGGAAGTCCCGCTGATCGGTATGTAAACCCATCATGTCTTTATGTCCACTTTAAAGTAACGTTAAAAGTGTGTTTTTAACTCTGTTCCTTGTGCATTTTAGGCCGTGAAAGTGGGCGTTTGATCGCAATACTGATTAGCCTTGACGCTGCTGTTTTGCTTAGGGGTGTTTTTGTTGCTGTTTGTTTTTCTTATTGTAATATTTGGTTTTTATTTGGAGAGTAATTGATGATTCGTTCTTGTGTGTTCTTTTGTCTTTATTGTATTAAGTGACAGTACATTATTTTCATGTGTTTTTGTGTTAATTGTTTTTGGCTGGCAACCTTAAAGGTGGGGTATGTGATTTGGAAAACGAGCGGCAGATTTTGAAAATACACAATTCAAATGGTCCTACCTTCTTTCCTCCAACGCTGTCCCTGACTCCACCCATTCGAAGAACATGGACGCACAATCATACACGAGCGAAAACGATACTCGGTTACTAACGTAACCTCAGTTCTCTCTAGAGAGGGAACGAGTATTGCGTAAGTTTAGCTTACGCTACGGGAAAGATTCATCTTCTCGAGATACTGAAGCCAAAAATTATCCTTAATTTTGTATTCCTTGTCAACGCAGTGCAGCAACTAGCAGACCTAGAGCAGGCCATCTCGCGTGCTCGTTGGCTGCCCTGCGGGCAACTGCTGCAGCCTACCAGTGAGCCCGGCGTGACGTCATGCCCAATGAAGGGCGCCCGCGCCTTCATAGCGTCACAGCCCGCCAGAATTGGCTTGGCTTAGCGTATAACACTAGGGGCTGTAGACTGACTTCCCTGGTTTTCGTCGACTGAAGCGAAGTCGCTCGTGGCGCGAGCACGGCCGGTTACGCAATACTCGTTCCCTCTCTAGAGAGAACCGAGGTTACGTTAGTAACCGAGTATCGTTCTCTTACGAGAGGTTCTCTCGTATTGCGTAAGTTTAGCTTACGCTACGGGAACACTTTGTCAACGCCGTGCGCGCCAAGCAACCACATGAGACCCCGAGCTTTCAGGGGAACCCCATAAGTGGAAAAAATAAGGTGGCCAGCCACGCGGGCAATCACTTGTACATAAGCACACATAGAGAATACAGAGCAGCGCGCCGTTCTGTATAGGCACATGGCACATACCCTACTTAGTGCAGCTCAGCAAGGAGAGCTGAGTCATGTGAGAGTGATCTGAGCAGGAGATCTGGGCAGAATACACCTCTCCTTCAGACTGACAACAGTTCTTCTAGGTTATAAAACCTGACAAAGGTAGACGGGGAGCTCCAGCCCTCCGCTACACATATGTCATGGATAGAAAATCCACTGGACCATGCCCACGAAGAGGCCACGCTTCTCGTGGAATGAGCCCTGATGCCCAGAGGGCATTGCAGACCTTTTGACGCGTAAGCGGCCGCTATAGCGTCTACTATCCATCTGGACAGGCTCTGTTTCGAGGAGGCGAGACCCTTGGTGCGCCCACCAAACGAAACAAAAAGCTGTTCCGAACGCCTGAAGGAGGCGGAGCACGTAATGTAAAACCTCAGCGCTCTGACAGGGCAGAGGAGATTCACATCACCTTCGCTGTCAGATGCTGGGAGAGGTCTGAGTATGACTTTAGAGTCATTCGGTCCGAACTCAAGACACGACGCGCTGACAGACAGCACATGCAGGTCCCCTACACGTTTTACTGACGACAGTGCAGTCAGAAAGACGGTTTTCAGTGATAGATATTTCAACCCAACGGAGTCTAGTGGTTCAAATGGAAAAGCTTTCAGGGCCTCGACGACCAATGAAAGATCCCACATGGGAACCGACGGGGGGCGCGGCGGATTCAACCTTCTAGCTCCTCTAAGGAAGCGGATGACCAACTCGTGTCTTCCCAATGACTGGCCGTGCATCGATTCTGCGAACGCTGCCACGGCCGCCACGTATACATTGAGCGTGGATGGGAACCTTCCCTTATCCAACAGCTCTTGTAGGAAGGTGAGCAGATGCGCCAACCCTGCATGTCCACGGGTCCAGACCTCTGTCGGTGCACCATCCAGAGAACACCGACCATTTAGACGCGTAGAGCCTTCTCGTGGAAGGGGCACTAGACTGCGTGATCGTGTTCATCACTCCTCCTGGCAGGGCAACGAGTACCCGTTGATCAACCATGCATGCAGAGACCAGCGCTCTTGATGGGGATGCCAGATCGTGCCGCGAGCCTGAGAGAGGAGATCTGCCCTCAACGGATTCGGCCACGGAGCTGTATGTGACAGCCGTGCTAGTTCCGGGAACCAAATCTGATTCTCCCAACGCTGGGCTATGAGGAGCACCGAGTGGCGCGTTTCCCTGATTCTCTTGATTCCCTGTGGCAACAGAGAGACCGGAGGGAAAGCATATAGCGGGAGGCTGGGCCAAACCTGTGCCAGCGGTTCCTCGTCCTTCGAAAAGACGGTCGGGCATTGAGCGTTGTCTTTTGAAGCAAATAGGTCGACTTCCGCTCTGCCGAATAGGAGCCACAGTTTCTGGACCGTTTGGGGGTGCAGGGACCATTTCCCTGGGGGAACATTGTCCCTGGACAGTTTGTCTGGGCCGTCGTTCAAATGGCCAGGCACATGCGCCGCCCTCAGCGAGCGCAGGTGCATCTGAGACCAAATAAGGAGGCGTTCCGTCAGATTGCAGAGATTTCTGGATCTGACACCGCCCTGACGGTTTACATAGGATACCACAGACATGTTGCCCGAGCGGACAAGAACATGCTGGTCCTGTAGGACCGGGAGGAAGCACTTCAGCGCGTTCTCGACCGCTATCATTTCCAGACAGTTTATGTGAAAAACCCTTCTCCTGGTCTGACCACAGGCCAAAGGCCGGTCTGCCCTCGAACAGCGCGCCCCAACCCGAGTTGGACGCGTCTGTTGAGATGACTTTACGATAAGAGATGGTTCCCATCATCACTCCCTGCTGGTACCAGTCGGCCACTAACCAGGGCTGCAGAGCTGCTATGCAGGCCTGAGTCACTCTGATTTTCTGGCCGCCAGACACCCAGGCTCAGCGGGACACGCGAGCATTCAACCAGCGTTGGAGCGGGCGCATGCGCAGTAGGCCCAGCTGGAGCACTGCTGCAGCTGATGCCATACAGCCCAACATCCTTTGAAATGTTTTCAAAGGGAGAAAGCTGCCCTTCTGGAAAGATGCGGCTAGGTGGCGAACACGGCACGCGCGCTGTGTCGATAAACGAGCCGTCATGGTCACCGAGTCCAGTGCTATTCCTAAAAAGGAAATTGACTGACTGGGCAGTAATGAGCTCTTGGTCCAGTTGACCGTGAGACCCACGCTTTCCAGATGACTGAGAAGCACTGTTCTGTGAGATAGCAGTTCTGTCTCTGACTGTGCCAACATCAGCCAATCGTCCAGATAGTTCATTATTCGCAGCCCCTTACTTTTTAGGGGGGCGAGCGCCGCGTCCATGCACTTTGTAAATGTACGGGGTGCCAGGGACAGGCCGAACGGCAGGACGGTGTAATGATATACCTGACCGTCGAAGGCGAATCTCAAAAATTGCCTGTGACGGGGTACTATCTGAATCTGAAAATAGGCATCCTTCAGATCTAGAGAAATAATCCAGTCCCTCGGGCGAACGTGCGCGAGGAATTTCCTGGTCGTAAGCATTTTGAACGGTCTTTTCGCAAGTACTCAGTTCAAATGTCTCAGATCTAGGATAGGTCTGAAGGCTCCGTCCTTCTTGGGTACGAGAAAATATCGGCTGTAAAAGCCTGACTCGCTCAGAGAAGGCGGTACCTTTTCTATAGCCCCTTTGCAAAGCAGCTTTGCTATTTCTGCGTGAAGTAGGTGTGCTACTTCCGCATTCACTATCGTCGCGGTCCGGGCTTGAAAGCGCGGGGGACGGCAAATGAATTGAAGTGTATAGCCCTGCTTTATTGTGCTCAACACCCATTCTGAAATCCCTGGGATAGTTTCCCACGCAGCTATGTGAGCCGCTAGGGGGCGAATGACCTCCGGGTTCAGACCGCCGCCATTTGCGGGCTTGTGAAACTGAACCGGAGCCGAAAGCGCGGTGCGCGCGCTCTCGGTTCTGGGCAATGGCTGCTCGCTGAAAAACCGAAACCGGCTGATTTATGTGAGATGTCCCAATCATAAGGGATGGGGAACATTCTTTTGTCATTTTTTGACGCGCGAGCAGCGCTCCGGGCGGAAAAGCTTCCCGTAAGCGTGAGCGCGTGTGCGCGGGCACGAGACTTACAAGTGTATTTGATGCCCCGATCATAATGGATGGGTAGCGTTTTATTAGTGCCCTGCATTTTTGTGATAACACTTAAAAGCGCGGGCGGAGCCCGGGGGGAGGTTAGTGTTAGCAAGCGTGAACGCACTCTGGCGGGCACGAGACTTACATTCATAACCTGCTTTCTTTTGTGAAACTGACCCGGAGCCGAAAGCTCGGCGCAATGGCTGCTCGCTGAAAACCGAGACCGGCTGATTTATGTGAGATGTCCCAATCATAAGGGATGGGGAACATTCTTTTTTCACTCTTTGAAGCGCAAGCAGCGCTCTGGGCGGAAAAGCTTCCTGTAAGTGTGAGCGCGTGTGCGCGGGCACTAGACTTACAAGTGTATTTGACGCCCCGATCATAATGGATGGGGAGCGTTTTATCAATGCCTTGCGTTTTGTGATAACACTTAAACGCGCGGGCGGAGCCCGGGGGGAGGTTTGTTTTAGCAAGCGTGAACGCACTCTGCCGGGCACGAGACTTACATTCATAACCTGCTTTCTTGATCGTGTAACAGAGCGGGCAGATAGTGGGCACAGACTTGTGGACACATTTCTTACATTCAACACTCAAGCGGCTTTTCTACGCTTTATGAGAGTGTGCTCTGCGAGGTTCGGAGTGCTTATGTGTAGGGGTGAACACTGGGGCGTGGGCACTTTCATTACACTTACAACACCGACGGCATGAGCCGGACCAGACATTAAATACTCTTTTTGAGATTTTTTTGGGTCGGTGTGAAAACGGCGTTTGTGTGCAGGCGAGAGGGTCAACAAACCGGCTCGTTGGCTGCTAATTGAACCACTGCAGTAGCCTGTTTGAAGGGGACTGACATGGAATAAACTTAAACACGCACGTCTTTTCGGAGGCGATGTGTCTGTTAGTAAGCGTGAGCGCTCTTGAGCGGGCACGTAACTTACATTCTTAATCTGACATTATACTCACTTGAGATTTCTCTGGGTCGCCGCGAGAACGGCGGATGTGTGCAGGCGAGCGGGTTGCATTACCGGCTCGTCGGCTGCCAAATACACCGCTGCAGTAGCCTTATCTAAGGGGACTGACAGGGCGAGACATTTCGAACGGGGACGCGAGGGCGGGGTAGCTCTCTTGTAACGTAAAGAGAGCTAGCCGCGTGCTCGGTGGTCGAGCAGAACTGGAACAGTGTTTGTACGAGGGCGCGCGCACGAGTAGTGGGCACGGGACCTACATGTAACACAGATAATGCCCGTCCGGGTCATGCAGAGAGCTCGAGAGGGCTCTGCATGACGCGCGAACGGGGACACGAGGGCGGGGTAGCTCTCTTGTAACGTAAAGAGAGCTAGCCACGTGCTCGTACGTGTCCCTCGGCCTCATTCTCAGATGCGACGGCAGTGAGGCTCGTGAGCGGCAGCTGCGCGTCGGTGAGGAGAGGCGGGGGGTGTTGAAGGCTTCGAGTCGAGCCCGCAGGGTCGACAGCGGAAGCGCTTCACAGAGCTCGCAGCCCCGGAAGTGCGAGGCGTCTTAAAAAAGACACTCGCTGCTCTTTTAGAATAGGTTTTAGAATAGGTTTTAGCAAGGTAAAGGATACGTCGCCGGATAGCTTAGCTCGCACGGATGGCTGAAGGTGGCGAAGACGGCCGGCTTCCTCAGCGCTGTCCTAAACTGGCTGTCCTACTGTCCTAAACTGGCTGTCCGCTGTTCGACGGCGGCGGTGGCTTCTCTCAGATCCAGCGATGCGAAGAGCTCGCTGAAGAGACGAAAATCAGGGAAGTCAGCCTACAGCCCCTAGTGTTTTACGCTAAGCCACGCCCATTCTGGCGGGCTGTGAGGCTATGAAGGCGCGGGCGCCCTTCATTGGGCGTGACGTCACGCCGGGCTCACTGGTAGGCTGCAGCAGTTGCCCGCAGGGCAGCCAATGAGCACGCGACCTGCTCTAGGTCTGCTAGCTGCTGCACTGCGTTGACAAGGAATACAAAATTAAGGATAATTTTTTGGCTTCAGTATCTCGAGAAGATGAAGTTCGAGCAAGCTAAACTTACGCAATACGAGAGAACCTCTCGTAAGAGAACTCAAATGCGCGAGAGATTGTAATGACGATTTACTACTAATCATGGAACCGGCTTTACTGACGAGATGCGCATGCGTCACGAGCTTTGAGTATGCGCACGAAGGGGGTCACGCGCGCTGGGGGGAGGGGGGTGTGGTACGGCCGTTTGATTGACGAACTTACTGTCCAATGATTCTAGGTGGTCTTGGAAATGATTGGCTGGAGTTTTTCGAACCCTGCCTGTTCCACAGATGATTAAATTGCTTAATTTTCATTTCAGTGCTTCTAACTCAGTGGCTGTAAGTGGGTTAGGAATAGGAATTCAAGTTATTTTGAAAA
Organism: Siphateles boraxobius; assembly: GCF_051911475.1. Classification (NCBI taxonomy): domain Eukaryota; kingdom Metazoa; phylum Chordata; class Actinopteri; order Cypriniformes; family Leuciscidae; genus Siphateles; species Siphateles boraxobius. The sequence continues at coordinate 33,160,556 of NW_027508734.1, read as the reverse complement.
AATGGACAAAAAAGAGAATCACATACCCCACCTTTAACAATTAATGCTGTTTTCTGTATCAATTGGTTTTCTTTTTTCAGGTGCAGGGGTGACCCAAAAGTGGGCAGGCTAGCCATCCTGTGCAGGGTGAATGGAAACTCCTTTTAAGATTGCGGTGTAGGTTTTCTTGCAGTGGATTTCACTGGAGTGTGTGTGGTTTGGAAGTTTTGGGCACGGTGTACTTATTGCAGGCTGATTCGAAGCCCACCGCTCAGCCTGCCCAGCTAATGGTGCGCCCCAGCTCCATGACAAGAGCCTGCATTTGTTCCCTTGTTGGACCTAGTTGCTCATATACAAATTAGCTCAAATATAAATCAGTGGCCTTGTCTTCCATATCAACTATTCTACTGACCCTAGTGGTATTTTAAACTATTTATGATCATTGAATAAAGACACTTTTTCTGTATTCACGCCTCAGTGTTTTGTGATTGTGGGAAGGAGAACAAACTGGTGTGCCCTTTTATGGGTTTTTCCCCAGCTGGTTAAATGCTGGGGTGGCGTAGTCGTTATTTATTAGAGCTCTGTATGGGAGAGCGCAGCCCATCCTATATCGCTAAAAAAAGAGCCACTCGATACACGTTTTTACTGATCGGATCACTATCCATTTTGTTTCAACTGTTCGATTTACACTTGGCCACATAAATGTGTCACCGCAAAACAAATATAAGTCTGATCTTCAATTCCTGCACTATATGCAAATTTAACGGATACACATTCAATGAAAGCAGCAGATGTGAAATTAATTTTATTTATCATTGGCCTTTCAAAATAAAAAAAAACACAATAGAGGAGGAAGCACTAAGTCAATTTAGTCTCATTACCTTGACTGAAGATGATAGCGTGTTTAGCTTAAAGACGTTACGCCACATTTTTCATTTGTGTCAGTTTGCGCGTCAGGTTGCTTAAGAGATGAAAACTGGACAAGTGTAAATGCATCTGGCTGTTGAAGCCACATATGTACATTTTACTCATCCCAAAATGTTATAGAAAAACAGCTTGCAGTAGCCAAATTTGACAGCAATAAGCATCGCCACAGATATGGCCCACTGCAAGCTGTTTTTCTATAACATTTTGGGATGAGTAAAATTTACATATGTGGCTTCAACAACCAGATGCATTTACCCTTGTCCAGTTTTGTCTGGAATGCATCTCACACCCCTTCCTGAAGTGGTTTGATTGATCATATTCAAATCTGTCTCACATTTTTTCTTTGTCTCTGCTTTGATCTGCAAATTTCTCTAAGGAAAATGTATTGTCTTTGATACAGTACCCTAGAAAAATAAAAGTACTAAAATGTATTTGAAATGAATTTATTTTATGCTAAGTATACTATGGATCTACGTACCCAAAAACCGGTAAGTACACTACAAAAATATTTACATATGTATGTACTTAATATAAATACCCTACAATTGCACTTTTGGTATTCTAAGTGGATATACTTAAAGTCTGCTAAATTGGAACAACTAATTTCGTACTGAATGCACTTTAGTTATATGCAAGTAATGCTGAGGTCAAACTAAAGATATATTATAAGTATTTGATTGCTTACAGAGAGGCTTTAAAAGCTAATAGATCTGCTTGTTTTTCAACCCTATTAAAAGAAAATAAACATAATCCAAGGCATTTATTTGAAAAAGTGGCTACACTAACGAAAAAGAAAGCTTCAAGCCCAGAAGTTGCCAAGAAACACAGCAGTAATGACTTTATGAACTTCTTCACTTATAAGATTGATAATATTAGGGACAAAATTATAACTATGCAACCGTCTACTACAGCGTCACATCAGGGAGTGCATTATAGTCTCCCCGAGGTAAAATTTTATTCATTTGTTGCCATAGGAGAGGAAGAATTTTGCAAACTCGTTAATTCATCTAAATCGACAACATGTATGTTAGACCCTATACCGACTAAACTACTGAAAGAGATGCTTCCAGGAGTCATAGATCCTCTTCTTAACATCATTAATTCATCTTTGTCTCTAGGATACGTACCAAAAACCTTTAAGCTGGCTATGATTAAACCGCTTGTTAAAAAAACGCAACTTGATCCTACAGAATTAGTCAATTAGTCAACTACAGTCAAGTAGATTCTCGAATCTACCTTTTCTGTCAAAGATACTAGAAAAGGCAGTATCCTCACAACTGTGTTCCTTTCTTAAAAGAAATGATATCTGCGAGGATTTCCAGTCAGGATTTAGACCGCACCATAGCACTGAGACAGCTCTCATTAGAATCACAAATGATTTGCTCTAATTATCCGATCGTGGTTGTATCTCTCTATTAGTGTTACTTGATCTTAGTGCTGCATTTGACACCATTGACCACAACATTCTCTTAAATAGAGTAGAAAACTATGTTGGCATTAGTGGAATTTCATTAGCATGGTTTAAATCATATTTATCTGACCGCTATCAGTTTGTAGCAGTAAATGAAGAGATGTCTTATCGATCACAAGTTCAGTATGGCGTACCACAAGGCTTAGTACTAGGACCGCTGCTGTTCACTCTGTACATACTACCTTTAGGAGATATCATTAGGAAACATGGAATTAGTGTTCACTGTTATGCTGATGATACTCAGCTCTATATTTCTTCCAAACCTAACGAAACTCACCACTTCACAAAATTATCGGAATGCATAGTTGATATCAAAAATTCGATGACTAGTAATTTCCTACTACTAAATTCTGAAAAAACAGAGATTCTAATTATTGGACAAAAAACTTCCACTCGTAATAACCTAGAATACCGTCTAACACTTGATGGCTGCTCTAAGTCTTCGTCGTCAGTTAGGAACCTGGGTGTGCTCTTTGATACCAATCTTTCATTTGAAAGTCACGTGTCTAGTGTCTGTAAAACCACATTTTTCCATCTTAAAAATATATCTAAATTATGTCATATGCTCTCATTGACAAATGCGGAACAACTAGTTCATGCGTTCATGACATCAAGGCTAGATTATTGTAATGCTCTACTGGGTGGTTGCCCTGCATGCTTAATAAACAAACTACAGCTAGTTCAAAACGCAGCCGCTAGAGTTCTTACCAGAACCAGGAAGTACGACCATATTAGCCCGGTTCTGTCAACACTGCATTGGCTCCCTATTAAACATCGTATACATTTTTTAATATTGCTGATTATTTACAAAGCACTAAATGGTTTAGCTCCCCAGTACTTGAGCGAGCTCTTAACGCATTATAGTCCTTCACGTCTATTGCGATCTCAAAACTCCGGCCTGTTGATAATACCTAGAATATATAAATTGACTGCTGGCGGTAGATCCTTTTCCTATTTAGCACCAAAACTTTGGAACAATCTTCCTAACATTGTCCGGGAAGCAGACACAGTCTGTCAGTTCAAAGCTAGACTAAAAACACATCTCTTTGACCTAGCATTCACATAACACTCTATAGCCTTCTATAATTCAATATTAGGCTGCTTAGATTAGGTCAGCCGGAACTGGGAACACTTCCCTCATATCCTGATGTACTCGTTACATCATAAGAAGAATCGCATCTACGCTAATTTTAGTGTCTTTGTTTATCCTGAGGTTTTCGGGCAGCCTGCCGGATCCAGGCCGTTTCCAGATCTGACGAAGGACTTTCGCCTGGACCTGATGACAATGCAGTGCTGAAGTGCCAACTAGCCTCTCCCTATGGAGGATCCCTATACCACTCTACAGATAAAGCGTTGTGGAATTTTTCGGTTCGTGTACCTACCCAAAGTGATAAGATAAAATAAAAATTCTGTATCAAAATTTATAGACAAGTAGTTTGTTTAGGCATGGTTTGTAAGGAATTACAAACCTGTGCACATATATTCAAACGCACATAACTATAGAATCAATTCTTAATGCGCATGTGAACGCCATCAGCGTCTATCACAGGTTCACGTTTAAAGTCTGTTTAGAGAGAACGGTGTCGTCTTAGCGGCCCCTAATTTAATAACAAATGATCATTTAGACGGAAGTGAATCAATCAAAACTAACTTTAGCTGGAAAAAACATTTTTCAAGAGCCACTATAAAACCAAACCAATCTCTGTTACCTTAAATTATATGTTTATCTCTGTAAAGCTGCTTTGAAACAATCTACATTGTTAAAAGCGCTATATAAATGAGGATGACTTGACTTGACTTGACTTGATTGTGCTAAAGTGGAACTATTGCAGGTATACTTTAGGTACAGTTTAAATATCTTGCATTTAAAGACTGATATTATACAGTGAGCATATACTATCCTAACTAATATGATATTAAAACACATTTTAGGCTTAATAGTAAGAAATGTGCATTGTGTAATAAAGAAGAGCTCCAAATAAAGTTTAATTATAATATTTGGATCAATAGGACTCAAGTGATATGTCAGTAAATATGTTCATGGATTTGTAGAATACTTATTATTTTAAATACATTTTGGTATAGTTTTTTTCCCCCCACTTTGGTATATAGGTCTACATGATTTCTCATATTCAAATACTAACTCCTAGATTATTCCGCAAAATGGATAAAGCTCAATTTTACATGTCCTTACATGTATGATGAAAGTCCTGAGGGTAGACATCTCAAAAGTAATGGCTTTTTACAGTTATTATTCCTGCATTGAGAGTTTCAAACATTCTTGTCTGTAGGACGTACTGTAGCATTAGCAGTGCAAAGCTGGCAGTTTTCCTGTTTACCTGCTGACTCAGATGTTCTGGATCTTTGACCTCCTCTCAATGATCAACCGGTTGATTGTCAGGTATGTGTGCACAGGCATCATCTCAAGGCCCCTTTGTCCTAGACCTGAGGTCTACATGAGCAGCATGTATTCCAGCAAACAGATCATACACCATCTATCTAAAATTACATTTTAAAACCAGTATAGATCGTTAGTGTGTGTACTCTATAGCATAGTTCCAACTGAATTCAAAGCATGAATAAATGTATCCAAACAACAATTAATGCCATTACAGGATGAATCTAGCCTGGCAAGCCAGACATATCAAGATGTCAGGTCTGGGAACTCACAATTGGCATACCTCAATCCGAGGGGCGGGATAAACAGTTGTCTTTCAAATTCCCTCTGCACGCAATAGGACGGCTGCAATAGTGGCTGACGGCTGAGTCCCATGCGTTTTTCCACCAGCGGAGCTAGTTGATATATTAAACTTATCCGGTCGTCAAAACTCCGAACACATCTTCCTTTCTTTAAGAATGACTTAAGTGACGTTCTCTTAACTCAAAGTCATCCAGAGTCGCGGCCAAAGACGATTCGAAAGACTGCTGTTTGCCAGCAGCATCTTCTATAGGCTTGTTCGACTTGAACTGGCGCTGCACAGACCGATCGGTTGATGACATCAAAGTACCGCGAGAGCGATTCAAAAGCATAAGGAGCCGTCTGCTCTCTAATCGCTCTCGCGGTACTTTGATGTCATCAACCGATCGGTCTGTGCAACGCTGGTTCAAGTCGAACAAGTCTTTTGTTTTCAAGTAGCAGATCACCTATGGAAATCACGCGGAACCGTCACAACTCTGCCGTCATTATGTTAAGCCCGCCCACCAACTCTATACAGGATGTGATTGGCCTGACCAGAGTTTGTTTGTTATCTAGCTCGATTGCCAACGGAGAGTTGCTAGACCACACTTTGCTGCAAAATAATTTTTGCTGCCGCTAGGGTGCGTCTAGATTTCTAGGCTAGGATGAATCAGTATTTTTTAAGAATCGGTTCAGTGAATACATCAATGACTCCATCAAGCCAGCTACTTGTATGAATGTATCAGTTTTATAAAAAATAGGTTAAATTAATGATTCATAACTCACTCATAAATACAGCTACTTTTCAGCAAAGAGTCATTGAAAAACCCCAACCAATAAACAGACTGACCGTTCAAAACAGTTACATGGATATATACAAATATTTCAAAGTCCCAGGGCTATTGGACTACATATATTTAAAAAGCCAGAACTAGCTATTGTGTAATATAACACATTTCATTTGAAATCACAGTGTTTTGTGTCATTTAAACACATGACAATATTCAAAGATTAATTTGACAGAATCCTCCAAACTGAGATGAAAATGTCTTACTACAGCATTACAACAGCGACATTTCCCTTATGAAAATACCACATTACTGTGATAAAAAGCATTGCATTTATCACACATAGGGACTTTGCGTTCACTCTAGGGTGGTCAGGTGGTCATCTGCAGGGAAAGTTTTCCCCGTATCAACACGTAAGTTATGTGAAACTGTGGGGTGTGAAACTAAACATTGTTGCCAGATGGCTCAGTAATGCGTATGATGGTTTTGTGAGGCCAGTTTTATGGGAGGCGGCTGTTCCGGGACAGTGGTTACCCTCTACGACCATATATTTTCACCTCTGTCAAAAACCCATTGACGTATAGAGGAGAGCAACAGAGCCCACAGCTGCACCTGCACAATAGACAGGTAGAAGCTTTTCTTCTAAGCTGGCTTTATCAAGCTCTAAAGATTGTATTCTTTAAGTGATGTGCAAGGTCAGTTGAGATCTGTAAACATCTTAACTCTTTTCTTTTTTAGTTGAAAGTATAAAGTATAAAACATATTATACAGGCCTACATAAGATTGCTCATGCTTAATTTCAAACTGTTATTTTATTGATCAACGTGTCAGTGGCGTTTACAATTAATTGTATAATGAAGGATCTAAGGATTCTCCATATCAACCTCTGAGTGTTTAAAGGGATAGTTCACCCAAAAATGAAAATTCTGTCAGTATTTACTCATCCTCATGTTGTTCCAACCCCGTAAGACCTTCGTTCATCTTCGGAAAAAAAATTAAAATATTTTTGATGAAATCTGAGAGCTGGATCACTCCTCCATACTAGTCCATAGGCTTCTTAAGCGATTATTCAAGACATCGTTAAAATAGTCCAAGTTACAGTGGCTCAATCTTAAGTTTATCAAACGACGAGAATACGTTTTGTGCGCAAAAACAAACAAAAATAACAACTTTATTTCAACTGTTAATTTCCTTCTCTGTGGGCCTCGAGCCAGTTCACTAGTGTGATCGCGTAGTGCTTCTGTGTTGTACGTCCCACGCATCACACACATGACCAGCGTCGGCCAATAGTGAGCATATGTGTGCCGTAGCTCTACGCAATCACACTAAGTTAACTGACTAGAGGCCCACAGAGAAGGAAATTAACAGTTGAAATAAAGTCGTTATTTTTGGGGGGTTTTGCGCACAAAAAGTATTCTCGTCGCTTGATGAACTTAAGATTGAGCCACTGTAGTCACTTGGACTATTTTAACAATGTCTTTAATAACTTTTCGGGGCCGGCAAGTGTCAATCCCTTAGAAGCCTATGGAGGAGTGAGACAGCTCTCAGTTTTAATCAGACATATATTAATTCGTTTTCCGAAGATGAACGAAGGTCTTACGGGGTTGGAACAACATGAGGGTGAGTAATTACTGACATAATTCTCATTTTTGGGTGAACTATCCCTTTAAGAGAGTGACCATTTGTCTGTTTTTTTTATGAATTTATTATGATTTAATCATTTAATTATTCCATTAAATAACATACTCATGTATTCTTTTTTTTATTATATTACATATTATTTTAGTTGTTTTCCTTGCTCTTGCAATGCTTGCTATTGTTGTTTAGTCTTACAATTGTGTGGTTTCAAGGGATATTTATCTTTACGAGTAATAGATATGAGAATGTCTCCATTTTAACATTTTTTAGATCCCAGAATGATGTTGTGAAGCAGTCATTTTCCATTGCTTTGCTGATCAGACAAAGTACAAGGATGAAATTATACAAAAGGTCCAGTAGGGACAAAGTCTAAAATCCAGATGAGGTAGAAATGAAGTTTAGACAAATTCTGAGCATTAAAACAAACACAACTTGTATTCAATAACATAAGATTGTTCAATACATTCTGCTTATTTTTTAGCTTCAATTAATGCCCAGCTTCCTGCATTTCAGGCTTCCTCTGTCAACCTTTCAGACAGAAGACAGGGTTAAGCTAAAAACAGGCAAATTGTGGATGTTTTACGGAGAGAATCCTTCCTCTCATCCTTCTGTCTGAAAAAAGTTCAGAGACAATCAGACTGTAGTTGTGCAGAGTTGGATGGCAGGGTGAAAGTCTCCTAGGGAGGGTGTGTCATGGGATTAGACTCCAGGTGTTGCTCTGAGGGAAATTTCAGCTCTCTCACTATTTCTGTGCATATAAACCACCAGTGAATATGTTGCCAAGCTCTGCACAAAATACACTTGTCTACACAAAATAACACATGCCACCTGCAGCAACTGAGATGGTTTTCTCAGTCAAACTATTTTTAATAACCTTTAAAGCTAAACATTTTTGTTTTTGTAGATTGGTTTACTGTATGTGATTTTTATTTGTGAAATATATATATTTTTTAATATGAATACAACAACATCTGTGTCTTATAGTTTTCCTCTTCCTACTCCAAATAGTCTTTTTAGGAGGAGAATGAGCCAGTGCATTCAGCTCACACATTACCTGACCACACTCGGAACCCCTCTCATTTACATTTAGAGTGAATAACACTCTGCCGCAGTCTCAATACTACTAGGATGAAGCTACTGTTTACAGTTGTATTGACAGTGAGCCAAGCAACTGTTATTTGTGTCCTCAGTGTTTTGACATCCTCATAGTCGAAGTATTTACGGCAAATGGTTTTGCGCATTAAATTCAAATATAAAGCACATCATTTCTTGTTAATGGTGTGGAAAAATGAACGGTATATTTTGAAATGTAAACAACAGATACGGATCCCGTTTCTGCCAAGTTCATACAACACAAACACACCACACAGTCTGATACTGCTATAAAGACTCACAAAGACTCATATTTATGCAGTAAGGATATATTAAATTGATAATGTTAAAGAATTGTTGCAAAATTTCTATTTCAAATAAATGCTGTTCTTTAACTATCTATTCATAGAATGCTGAAAAAAAAATATATCACAGTTTCCACAAAACAGTTATTTAAAAGTGTGACAATATTTTGATCAAATAAATGCAGCGTTGGTGAACATAATAGACTTAAAAAAGTCTAACAATAACATAAAAAAAAACTTACAAACCCCAAACTTTTAAATGGTAATTATATATTTATGTCCATATGTGTCTGTACAAAAAGGTCACCCACATAAATAGGGACCTTAGTGCTGGCAACTGGGATTCTTCATTGTTAAAAAAAATCTGGCCTGAACAGGTTGACCATGAACAAAAGGGTCAAGGACTTCATTTCAGTTATACAAATGAGTAAATAGCAAATGAGGTAACACTTTATTTTAAGGTGACACAGTTACACATTACTATATGTGCTTTCTAGTAATATGTATACTTACAAGTAACTAACACTAAATCAAAATATAACCCTATCTGTAACTATATAGTAGGTACATATAGTTTTAATTTATATTACTCAGTACTTATTTGAGTAAGTACAATGTTACTGTCACCTTAAAATAAAGTGTAACTGCAAATGAACACAGTAATAAAGTAATGCATACTGTATGCTAAGTGTATTAAGTGACAGTCCTTATTAACTGGACTTAAGAATATATGAAAAGCATGTTGTTGGTAATGAGAGGAGAAACTTTTGGCTCTTAAAGCAGGAAAGAGAAGAGAATCAAGTGAGCCTGTCACAACAGAAAAGTAGACTAATTAGCCATGTGCCAGGAGCTAACTGTTTTTACTGCTGGAAATCTGAATTTTCCATGGGGTTATTCATCAAACTGGACACGAGGCTGTGAAAACTCAATGGAATTGTCAGATTAATTTGCAGCTGGCAAATGTGCTCTTGCAAGCTTGGGTAAAAAAGACCTATCTTAGTTAACCTACAGTTAATACAATAGTGAGTCTTTTTCCTCAGTCTTTATTTACAACCGTTGTCTATCTATTCTGTCATTCACATATTATCACTGAATCTATAAAGTGTAAAGATGTTTGTAAAGGAAAGCTAATAAAATAGTATCACAAAATGGTAATTTGCATGGAGATTCATTCACGTCCACATGTGGCATCCTATAGCAGACAGCTACAGGCAGCTATGGTCTTCCAACGTTGTGCGCAGGGTGGTTACATGGCTATTTGCTGGAATACAGCATGAGTTCAAGAAGCAGAATGGAAAATGCCCTGATTCTGAAACATGACAGGAAAAACGGAAGAACGAGAGAGTAAGTACCTGAATGAAAGCAGTAGGCCAGACACGAGTGGCTGCCTCATGTCTGAAGCCTGCTGCTTTTCTCTTGTCAGTGTGTGGTGTACTTTCTCTCTTTTCATGTCTGTGTCTACAGAAGAGATGTACTGCTTTCATACCCCAGCATGGAGGCATTTGATATTCATGGAGAAGAAAAAGAGGGAAGGGAGAGAAACATCAGCAGGGATGGTGCTCAGTGCATACGATTACGTAGTAATTATCAAGCCGACTCAATCACAGAGAACTGGCAAATACACACTTGGTGCAGGCAGTAATCGCAAAGATTATTTCGATGTGGGAACCAAGGAGCACATATTGATGGTTCTTTCTGCTCATCATTTGAAGTCATATGAGCCTGTCAAGGAATATTACATTGTGTCTCAGTTCATCTAAGAGCATGAGGAAAAAATAAACAACTCTTGCATTATAAAGCAGACTCACACTGACTTAGTCCAAACAGCCAAGGCTCTATTATTTATCCACAATTTTTCTTCTCATGTATTAAAATTGACTTGCTAATGTAATCTTGAAATGTGACACTGTCTTTTGCTAGCACTGTCTGAAATTTAACAACACATTGAGATGTGTTGTTGATTTTATTTCTCAAAAAGGAGAGATATAGAGAGAAAGAGAGTCATTGCTCCATTACAGGAAAATCTACTGTGCCTCAGTGGCCTCTTTTATCAAAGATAAGTAGTATTGATTTACTTCAAGGCAGAGAAAAGTATTGGACTTAAGTCTTGACATTTAATAATCTCCACCTAATCCATGATGCACATGGGCCTACTTGAGTTCTACTTGAGTTCTCGTTGTTCATTGTTGAATGGTATAGTTTAATTGGCAGATGTTACAAATACTTTTGACAGTTTTGAAAGATAAATATTTTGAACTGATATTGTAAACTGTGATCTTTAGTTATGAATAATAAAATATACTCAAAAAAAAGTTAGCTTCTTGTTCAATTTACTTAAAGAAAAAAAATAATCCAACAAAATAATTGTTCATCCAGTTTACTTAATTAATTTTAGCTACATATTGTATTAAAGTAAACAGTGGGAGCAGGATTTCCACTTACCATAATGCTTAGCACAGGCCTAGATAGGAAGAGTAATGTTGAAATGTTATTTTCTCAAACAATTTTGAGAATGTTTGATGTTTTATGTTCTATTACAATGGTATTGGAATTTTGCTTTTTTGGGGGTTACCACTGTGGTGAAGTCAAGCTTGTACTTGGGTTCAGGACATGGAAACAAAATGGTAAATTTGGTTTGGTAAAAAACACAAGTATGATAGTTGTATGGATGTGACCAATATCATCTTTGGGCTGCAATCTAACATCAAGTGTGTTGAGAACGTCCTGGTTGCGTATGCAACCCACCGTTCCCTGAAGGAGGGAACGGAGGACGTAGTCGACGTCGACTGAATTGGGATCTCGCTAGAGAGCCTGTCTTCTTCGAGTACTATTGAACGAGCCAATGTAATTGGCGTGCGTGATTCGCAACACACACTCCGCCCCGGCGGCGCGGGTATAAATACGGAAGTGGATGCACGCACTAGTTGCTTTTTCGCTGAGGAGCCGAGAGTAACCCGGGGTCAGCGGTGGTCCAGCGGTAGTGGCAAGGGGACTACGTCCTCCGTTCCCTCCTTCAGGGAACGGTGGGTTGCATACGCAACCAGGACGTTCCCTTTCAGTCGATAACGTCGGACGTAGTCAACGTCGACTGAATTGGGATCACCCTTTGAGCACGCCACTAACGCTGCCACCTTCCAGTGCCTAAACCAAAGCCTCCTGATGCCCCCGCAAATTTAAGGCGGGGAAGGACAGGGCTTAGGCCAGGGAAGTCACTGCTGTTCCTACAGGACCACTGGGAAAGCGTTCCCCGTACATTGGAAGGAAGGGACGCTGCGGAAGCCACGTCCAACCCAGAGGGAGGTAACGTGGAAAATACACATATGAAATGGGCGGAAACCGGGCAGTCTAACATATTGAATGACACTGGGGTGGCTCCAGCCTAAGACGGGGGGAGACACACCGGACAGTGATGGCAGAGAGACTCTGCCGAGGGAAGACACGGGCTCACCGCAGGGAGCCGTATCGTGGAAGAATACACATATGGGGTCGCCGAAGGGACCGCAACATATGGACCCAGCCTAACACAGGTTCCACACTGCTTACGAGTGGTAGGCCTAACACCAGACGTTCTGCACGTCCGACGTCGGAGGGGTGTGGAGGAACTCAACAGGGTTCAAATTTAAGGGAACTCAACTGGAGTAGAAAGGCGCACGTATCCAGTCCATAGGAGGGGAATGGCGCAGCAAGCCGACACTTGAACCGGGCTCACGGTGAAACTGGCTTCATGAGAAGGGAGGCCACGGGAAGCAGCGGTTCAACTAGGTGTCGTCCAGCCCCCAACTCTAGAATCTGTTTTAGCAAAGCATATCGTCAACGCCCAGGCGGAGCACTTTACACTCATCATAGAGGAGCTCAACACCTAAGTGGACATGTTGTATCTCGAATCTTTACCGAAATGAAGGCAAGCACTAAGTGCAACTTTGAATGGAAACAGCCTTCCCTCTCTGCTGAATTCCAACAGATATTTGTAGAGCTGGTCTGAGGTCTATGACTTGCATTCTGTACACGTCCAAGCGAACGGACAGAGAAGCCAGGGCTGGATCTGCCTCCTCCAGGGCAGCGCTTGCAGGCTCACCACCTGCTCCTATTACGGGAGAGGTAGGAACCTTGGGCACAATCCGAGCCGGGGTCTCAGCTTGTGAGAGTTAGCCGGCCCAGACTCCAGGCACAATACGTTGACCGAAAGCGAGCAAGTCCCTACCCTCTAGTAGAGACCGAGCGAGCAGGAGAACTGATATAACAGATTTTTTAACTCACTGCCTGCAGTGGCTCAGGGGCGGTCTCTGCAGTGCAGTTGCACCAGGGACAAGGCCCAAGAGGATGCTTCTGCATACTTCTGCAACACGATGAGCGTCGTTTAAACACCGAGGCAACATCATTTTGAGGGTGAAGGAAAACAGCCTACTGCAACCCATTTTGCAGGAAAGAGAGCACTGAAGTGATCGAAAGCTTTCAGGATCTCCTCTGGATCTCGATTTCACTGACTTGAGCAGGTGCAAGGCGACCATGAGTCGCAGTCACTTTTAGAAGGCTCACTGGGGTTAAACGCATTTCTGCGGGCCCCTGGGGCAGCTGAGACCCAGTGTTTGTCCAAGGGTAGTCCGCTCGGTTTACACAAACACTGGCGGAAAAATGAAACCGGGGGGGGGGGCAACTGAGCGGCCCTGGAATGGTCATGACCCAGCCGGACCCAGGGGATGGAGTCTCCACTTGCCCTGGCTATAACTGTCGTGAGGCTCGATGGCGGCACGATTGAGTAAGCGGGAGGAGTGGAAAAAGGCGCCCTCAGAAGCGTCTGACTCCAAGGAGGAGGTGACGGGTGAGTTGTGACATGCAGGGGAAGCTTGCGCAACGGTCGCAATGTCTAACAACTCGAGGCACGAATGCCCGTGTAGTCGGGTGTCGCCCAGGCCCCCGTTAAAACACGCCCTTTATACATGGCCCCTCTGTTGAAGAGGGTTTGGCAGCAGACCGGGATGAACTATAGTCACACAGGGTGAGCTGCTCTGCCACTGTCACCTCGGGACTCGATCATGAAGCTAGCGCTGAAGCTGTCACATATGGAGGAAGCCAATGGCTGCAACTACCATATACCCCAGGAGCCTCTGAAAGTTCTTCCAGTGGGACCCTTTCTCACTTCAAACACCAGCTGAACACATTCTCATTGGAGAAACTTGTTAGACCGAGTCCATCTCCAAAACTGAAAAAGAGATACTAAGCCCGTGGGCGAGATTACTCTCTTCCAGTTGACCTGAAGACCCAACGGGCTCTGGAGCACTCGAAGGGAAGGGCACTGTACTGATACTCCACCCTTACACGCAACCCACAGGATGGCCTGTGGTGCGGAAGGTAGAGATCTGTTTTTAAGCACATGTCTTTCAGGTCGGAGCTGCAGACCAATCTTGGGCCAAGATGGTCACGACCCACCACCTAGTAGCACGAAGAACGAGTTTACAACTGGCCTTCGTACCGGCTGGAGGAGCGGCTATATCAAATCCTTCGCCAGCAGGATAAGATAAGCACGCACAAGTCAGGAGCACTGCTCAACGCTCGGTGTGATGAATATCACTGAATTTTCAGGAGCACGTCTGCTCAACACCTAATGTGATGACTATCACTGACTTGAGCGGGGTAGCCGAGCCTGAGGTGGGGCAGCAAAGTAGAGAGAGTGGTGTTAGTGTACTGTGCAACACTTACCTGTCCCCACAAGCGGCAGGGGGCGCGTGAGAAGGCGGATGACCGGGTCCTCGCACGCACCAAGCTGCCTGCTGGCGACCAAGGGGGAGCTGAGGGGTGTAAGGCTATACAGGGTCGCACCCGCCAGACTGGCCCTCTTGAGACCCAGGAACAGATGAAATTGCTCTCTCTTTGAAGTGTGGGTACCGCTTGCTCCGCTTTTTTTTTTTTTTTTTTCGCCCTCAACACTGCGACAGTCATGTTCCCACAGTGAAAACACGAGCTCGTTGTAGACAACAGCACTCTCATAGACATCAAACGATCGGCTCTGAAGCAAAAGCCAACTAGTGCGTGCATCCACTTCCGTATTTATACCCGCGCCGCGGGGGCGGAGTGTGTGATGCGAATCACGCACGCCAATTACATTGGCTCGTTCAATAGTACTCGAAGAAGACAGGCTCTCTAGCGAGATCCCAATTCAGTCGACGTCGACTACGTCCGAAGTTATCGACTGAAAGGGAACATATATATTTAGTAGTGATGAAATAAACACACAGCTGAAATAAACAGATTTTTGAAACTTTGATTGAATTGAACCAATTGCTTTGCAAAATTGTGATGCCTGCTGGTCAGAATTGTGTAAGTGCAATGGAAACTCACCTAAAATATTCATTAAAAAAAACATATTTTAAATCAAATCAAATAATTTATTGAAGGTGTGATCTATTAAATGCAATAAACAAATCATCTAATGATGAAATATGAATTATCTTAATTAGTTATTTTATCAAATTGTATGACTTGTTTTGTTTGTTTTATGTAGAGCTTGGTTAAACAAATAAATAAGAGTCTTTTAACTACAACTCTTATTTTAATTATGCAAATGTGTCATTAAATGTCTGCAAACTAAAACAATTGATCTTAGATCGGGTAAAAAACATATAGACACTGGTTCATGGGTTCACAGAGATCATCACCCCTAGCAGCTAACCATTAAAATTTATAAAAAAAATTACAAAACAATAATGACCTAACGAAGCCTTGTTTACTGAAATCATGTGATTTAGGCAGTTTGATACATGCTCCGAATCCCTGGTTCGAAACAAATGATTTGAAAAACAAGCTTTGAAAGCGCACATCACTAATATTTAGCTTGCTAAATAAGTCATTGTACATTATCAGTACGTATTAAAAGTTATTTGGATATATTTCCATACTAGCAAGCTAAATCTAAATTTAAGTTTATGCTAATATGAGTTTACACAATTAAGTTTAGTTCATCCTAAATGAAGTTTGAGAAAAGATAACATGTTTCCATTGTGTGGAACCACTGTCCATAACTGAATCACTTTCAATGACTTACAAATAATTTATATAATATATATATATATATTAATGAGTGTATGAAGCATTGCAGACAAGATCAACCGTTGTCACAGAGTTGATATCAGCAGATATTTAGCACCAAAGCACCTTACGCACAATGATGTGACCTGTGCATTGATGTCCAATCTATTTATACAGAATGACATTGAGAGAAACGCAAATGTGTTCTCCTTTTGCTTGATTAGCTCTGGTGCATGTCTGGTCTTCTGAGAGGCATGCAATTTTCACCCTCCAGCTCAAGGGTAGGAGGAACACCCACCCCTCCATTTAGAATGAGTTGAAAACGGTTGATAATTATGCAGTCGGAGAAATAGCGAAAATGAAAAAAGGAGGGGTGAGCTGGGTGGGTGACGTTGGTTAAGCCGGTTTGGATGGATGATATGTCAGTGTACAGCGTCTGCCAGGTAGGCATTTTTCTGTTCTTTGGTTTGGGCTCTAGGGGGAACAGGGGTCTTCCCTTTTCCTGCAGGTGGGCATTAGCTCAGACATGATCAAAGACCTCTGGTTGACAAGGCCAGTACACTCATTCCCTAACCTGTGTTTACAGCAAGTGTTTTTTCTTGTTTTTTTTCCCCCCGCTCTGAATCGATGCCAGAAAGAGGTAATGTGTTAAAGGGGAGAGAGAACACCCCTGTTTTTCAAGTGTGTTGCTGGTGCAGGATTAATGATCAGAGTGGCAAAACTCACCTATTGGTTGCATCAGGCAATCAATGGCGATGAGCAAGGCAGATGTGAGGGGAGCAGGAGGGTTGCAGCAGACATGCAAAGCACGAGCGGCCCGTTAAAACGCCTCCATTTCTCACCAAGATGGAGTGCCCGTCCTCACTGAACAGACAAGGTGAGGCACAGCTGAGACCCAGGTTAAATGCAGCAGGATTTCTAGAATGGAATGATTATGTCAATTTGTGGAATTGAATGCTTGCTTCATCATTTACATCACAAAGTGTCATCTCCAGCGCGTATCTATTTGTGCCGCGTTACTGGGGACGGGTGAAAAGTGTTATTGATGGCAGAAATCACCGGTTAACAGACACAACTGTCAGAGTAAGACTGATATATAAAGTACAAAATGCTATGAAAAATAACTGACAAGTAAAAACAATTAAAAATAACACATTCAATATCGGACATAATTGTAAGAAAAATCAAAGTAAAAATGATAAAAATCTGTTTTTATTACATAAGTATGTACAAGTTTCATAAGCTTCTAGCTTCATTTTGTGTGTGTTTACCCGCATGTATGTGTTACTCACATATTCATATAGGACCTGTTACAAAATGACAAAAACTTAACAACCTCAACACAACATTTGTTAGAAATTGAATTTAATGTCACTGTAACTGTCAATTTTGATCAATTTCATGCATCCTTGAAGAATAAAAGTATTAATTTATTTCAAAAAAAGGAAAAAGGAAAGAAATATTATTGATCTCAAACTAGTGTAAGTTGCCAAATTAATCAAAGAAATGCTAAAAGCAGTAGGCCTATGTGTGTTTCTCCAGACTGTTGAGCACTGTTGCTGCTCTTGACTAAAATATTAGAAACTGCAATCTATTGAACCGCAAGGTACTGAAAAAAATAAATCCAACCATAAACAATCACACACACACACACACACACACACACACACACACACACACACACACACACACACACACACACACACACACACACACAAAATAAATATTAATTATTAATTACGAAAAATTAAAAAAGATACATCTTTTCAGCAATATTGGGTAAAGTGGTCACAAAGCTTTGAATATCACGTCATCATCAATGGTTTCACTTCACTTTACAAGTACATGAGTATCAGTAATATAGAAATATCCTATACAAATGTATTGTTAACATTAAAAGAGACCATTGTCTTTTTTGAATGAAAAAAGTTCTAGCTTTACTAATCTATTTTTGTTCCCTCTAATAAAAAAATTTGGTATTCAAGTCAAGTTTTATACGTTCCAAGTTTATATGTTCCAAGTTTTTCTATTACCAATCCATGCTGCACTCTCTAGAGTGATCTGGCATATCATAAAGTACCCAGGAAAAATCAATCCTCTACTATACTTTATCTAATAAAGCCTACACAGAGCTTATAGCGGGTCAATTGACTGCAGTCTTTAATCACCTCGGATGAACCTGACCTTAAAGTATTGTAGTATCATTTGAGGGTTACGCTGTATCATTATGACAATGAGCTGGCTGCTTCCCCTCAACAAAGTGCCCGATGATTCAAACATGCTGACCTTACAAAGGAAAACTGTCAAAAACTTTATCAAATCTCTGAGGTATCCAGGCACAAAAATCAGAGGATCAATCAAGCTGACTCAAGCATTTTGCTTGTGCTCTCTTCAGCATGGTGGGGGTGGTAGTGGGGTGTCACACCATGATAACACAGCAATCTATCATGGCGATGGAACTAAGTATTGGCTGCCTGTGACAGGCACTGAGGAATGGGACTAGACTGAGACAGGCTTCACATACTCTCACTGATCAGCAGTCTGGCGCCTGAATGAGGAACACTGCTCCAAATCCATTTATTCAACCACTGCCTCACCTTTTTAATACTTTGAAAAGCACACTTTTTGTTCATCACTTGACAGTTATTCCACAAAAGGAAAGAGACATGAAAGAAATTTGTCCATTTCAATGTAAGCTGTTAGAGGAAAATTTCCACAGTTTCTTGAAATCCACTGTATTGGTGCAAGCTAGTAATATGAAAACTAATAATATTCAAAGCTAAAACTTTGAAGAACATCATGGCACATGCTCTGCTATGGTACAATAATCAGCAACCTTCTAACATTAGCTCAGCACTCAATAATATGTCTCTCCCTGTCTTACTCTCTCTGCATATTTGAATGACACAAAAAAATATATGTATCGTGATCATTCTGGAACAGATATTCATTATGTCCACAAATACATAATTAATACATACAAATTATTGAAACTTTAAACCTACTTTCTTTGATGAACTTTATCCATGAACTGCACTAGATGGGTATTTTAACTCAATTAATAACTAAACTTTAAAACCACCTATATAAGATGGCTCAAAAGCCAGACTTTTGACTACAGACTTGTACAGTATTTACAAATAATGTATCATTTTAGGGTGAGGCTTACCAAGGGATCAAGTCATGTTCAAGACCCTAGAACCACTACTGACTTTGTATATTTATGTATACTGGAACAAATAATCAATCTCATAATAAACCCTATAGATGATTTATTGAGAGACAATGTATTCAATTTACAGTGATGAATTATATTTCAAGCCAAGCAGCAATAGTGAATCAAAGATGCAATACATACAACGACATGCAACACATAGCTTTCTCCATTTAGATTATAAGAGAGCAGAACTGTCACTGTAATCAGCGGCTCTTCAGAATCACAGACAGCACAGATTCCAGCACCTGCTGCAGGATGATTGGAGGCACATGTGGCCAATTTGGTCTATCGCTGAATGCAGTAAAAGACCACCAGAAGACAGAAGAAAAAACAACATGAAAATTCCAGTAATCAATCTCTCTTTTCCCATTTATTCATAGAGTTTCCGAAGATTGAGAACAAGGCCACTGTTAAGACTACTGAGAATCTACACGTTCATGAAATCCTCATACCTTCTTTTAAAATGTTCCAGGCTTCTTGAAAACAAACAGACGACTGTGAAAGCACACTATGCTTCTTGATAATTGTAAATACATTCAGCCTTTTGAGTTTATTGCACCATTTTAAAGACTAAGAATCTGATTTTGTTATGTTGGTAATGCAGTAAAACACTACGATATTAATATACAAGAGTACAATGGAGTGAAACAAGCAAATCAAATTATTATTTGTTTAATATTAAAAAAGATCAATAAATGCTGAGGGAAGCACACTGAAACTATGCCTTATGGGGAGTAACACAATGGCTCTTTAATTCAATTACTGTATGTTATTTCTTGTACATAAATAATAGAAGGTGCTGTAAATAGAAGATAGAACATCTGTACTAATCTGTCTATGAGAGTCAGCAGCGAGGCTGAGGCAGAGATAAGTCAATCTAAGCTGAGGCGTCGGGAATGACATGAGACGACTGAGTGGAGAGCTATTGGGATGCTCTCCAGAGGAGCATGAGAGGCATCACAAATCTATTACAAACCCTATTAAAGGTACCAGAGCTGTCAATCAAACAGGAAATCTAAAACCGAGAGATAGCAACTGGGCAGCGAGTCAAACGCAGTGCTGATTTGTGTGTGCGTGTGTGTGTATGTGCGTGTTTGTGTGTGTGTGTGTGTGTGTGTGTGTGTGGAAAAGTGAGTAGGAAAGTATCTCACTATTTGAAAATGCAGTAGGCTAGAAAATGGAATGAAACAGACCTAAAATGAATAAACCAAGAGATAATATATATATATATATATATATATATATATATATATATATATATATATATATATATATATATATATATATATATATATATATATATATATATATATATATATATATATATGTAACACTACTGTTAAAAGCGCATAAAAACAACAAGACCTGGGCTCCAGCAATTGATGGTGAGTTGGCTGGATTTTCTCTGGTATTTCAACAGAAACTATAGTTTGTCACGGTGCCTCCAGAAATGTAGCTTAAACTATTCACAAATATGTGTACACATTACCCTTGATTAAATAAAATGCTACTTCACTATTTGTTAAGGGCTGTTCCCTTTCGTTGTCACTCCGAGTTACGTCGGATGACGACGAATGGGGTTTCGCTTAGAACGCCTATCGACTTCGAGTATTACAAAACGAGCCAATGGCAAAGAAATGCCATGGGACTGCGGAATTTGCATAGCGTATCTCCGCCTTACCTCGTGGGTATAAAAGGAGGACGCCGGAAACAGGCAGATATGTTTTCGCTTCGGAGCCAAGAGTATTTCTTAACTCCACAGTCATCTCTGACTTCGCTCTACGAGACGAGCTTCTCTCTCCGGTGTTGGTGTGACGGCGGTCTGCAGCGAGCTCACAGTGCCTGCTGATCTGTGCAGTGATCTGCCAGTGTGTGTGTGTGTCTCCCTGTGTGCTTCAACATCGCGGAGTTTTTTTCTCCTCTCATAAAAGAGCTTGCACGCGGCACGTCTTTTTAAAGACGGCTCGCCCCTGCATTTCTGGTTGCAGCGGACTGGTATTGGACTCTGATGGGCACGAGCGCTGTCTAGTGTGTTTGGGCTTTGATCATGCTTGAACAGCGCTCGTGGGTGACTCATGTTCTCGCTGGGAACGTGATCATCGCGTCATATATAGGTCGAGACTCGGTGAACTCGCAAGAGTGAGAGTCCCCTCATCCACCCCCCGATCTTCGGCTGGTGGCCAGGGTGACCTGAGGGTTACGGTCTGGATCAAGGCGCCGACTATGTGTCCGCGACCCCAGCCCCCCTCTTCAATGACGGTGCTCGCTAGTGAACTGCTGATTCCCGCGAGTCTACCCTCTGGTGGCCCGCGTGTTTCAGTTGAAGCTACAGAGGAAGATGCCATGTCTGTTGCAGCATCACTAGGTGGGTTTGAGTCTTCTGGAAGTGAGGGCTCGTCACAGCTGCCACCTTCCGGTGTGCATACGGCTGTGCCTGAGTCTGATCCGGAGATGACGATCATGCTTTCCTGGGACGATGGGTTTTGGGTAAGGCCGCCGACCCTCGTCCACGGCAAACCCCAATACCTCTCTTCCCGGACGTGCATGATGAGATCTCGAAGTCCAAAAAGACCCCCTTGTCTTCTCGGGACCGCTCGCTGATCTCATCCGCCTTTCCTCCCCTCGATGGGGCCGCTACTGGGGTCCCCCCGGCTGAACGCTCTGTTGCGATGCTATGTGTCCTCAGAGTGCTTCTTCTCGGCGCGATCCTAAGCACCCGCCCGTGGCCTGTAGTTTTTCGTCTACGCTTGTGGCGAGATCCTATAGCGCCACGGGACTGGCAGCCGCCTCACTGCAGGCCATGGTCATTCTGCTGGTCCACCTGACCCAGATGCTCATGGACCTGCACGAGGGCGGAACTGACCCAGGGCTCTTCACTGAGCTGCGCGCCGCCACTGACCTTGCTCTCTGAGCGACGAAAGTGGCCGTACGCTCCCTGGGTCAGGTGATGCTCACCATTCTGTGGCTGAACCTGTCTGATGTGCTGGATGTCGCGCGGACCCGTCTGTCCGACATTCCCATATCCCAGGTCGGCCTCTTCGGCGGTGCGGTTGAGGGCTTGCCCAACAGCTCTCAGCCGCCCATGAGCAGACTGAGGTTGATTCTGTCCCGACGGCCCCGCCGTCCGCTCAGATCCCTCGGTCTGCCCACCGCCGAGGGCGCCCTCCCGCGCTCCCACCCCGCCCGTTCACGGGCCGGCTCTGGGGGCCGCGGCGGACGCCACAGCCCTCTCCAGCCCCGCCCCCCCGATACACGCCGGGTTAAGCGGCGCTCGTGAGACGGGCTCCTCGGCGATGGAGCAGACTGGTCCTCCCCTGGCCCCCTCTGCCAGGGCGCGGTTGCTAACTGTGCCCCCACATCGGGCCGCTATGCCGTCCACGTTCGGGCCAGTTACTCCGCTTCGCTGCCCCTCCGGGGGGGCGCCTGTGGTTCGCGTGATCCCGCTGGTTCAGTTCCTGGGAGCCTGGTTAGAGCTTCCCCGTCTGTCCCGCTGGGTCGCGCTGACCATCAGGCTCGGCTATGCGATTCAGTTTGCACGGTCTCCTCCCCGCTTGGGGAGTCTGCTCCACTTTTGTCGGTGGCTATGCCCCCATCAGGAGAGCAGAGATTGCCACCCTGCTGGCGAAGGGTGCAATCGAGACTGTCCCTGCAGCCGAGATGAGGTCCGGCTGCTACAGCCCCTACTTCATTGTCCCCAAGAAAACCGGTGGGTTACGGCCAATCCTGGACTTGCGCGTGCTGAACCGCTCCCTTCACAGGATGCCGTTCAAGATGCTCAAACGCATTTTCAAATGCATACGGCCCAGGATTGGTTTGCAGCGATCGACCTGAAGGACGCCTACTTCATGTCTCTATTCTCCTTGACACAGACCGTTCCTTCGATTTTCTTTCGAGGGCCAGGCATCCAGTACGCGGTTTTCCCTTTCGGGCTACCCCTGTCTCCTCCCATCTTCACGAAGGTCGTCGAGGCTGCCCTTGTTCCCCTTCGTGAACACGGGATTCGCATCCTGAGTTATATCGACGACTGGCTGATCATAGCTCACTCTCGAGTTCAGGTTGAGAACACAGGGACCTGGTGCTTCGGCACCTAGCTCGTCTGGGCCTTCGGGTCAACTGGGAGAAAAGCAAACTTTGCCCCGTGCAGAGGATCTCTTTTCTCGGTATGGATATCGACTCGGTCGCCATGTCCGCGCAGCTTACGAGCTAGCTGACTTGCCTGAGACAGTTCGAGGGCAAGAGTGCGGTTCCACTGAAACTTTTTCAGAGGCTCCTGGGGCATATGGCTTCTGCAGCCGCAGCAACGCCGCTCGGATTGCTTCATATGAGACCGCTTCAGCTTTGGCTTCGCGACTGAGTCCCGAGGTGGGCATGGCAACAAGGCACCCTCCGAGCAACAGTTACTCCGACCTGCCGTCAGACCTTCACCCCGTGGTCGAACCTCAGTTTTCTACAGGCCGGAGTGCCCCTGGAACGAGCTTCGCGGCATGTTGTTGTAACGACAGATGCCTCCTCCACGGGCTGGGGTGCCATGTGCAATGGACGTGCTGCTGCAAGCTCCTGGACAGGACCCCGTCGCCTCTGGCATGTCAATTGCCTCGTGTTGCTGGTCGTATGTCTTGCTTTGCGCCGCTTCCGGGCCGTGCTCAAGAACCAACACGTACTAGTCCGCTCAGACAATACCGCCACTGTAGCGTACATCAACCATCAAGGTGGTCTACGCTCCCGCCGTATGTCGCAACTCGCTCCTTCTTCCTCAGGGACGGGGCCACCTATGGCACTCACGTCCCGATCTCTAGAACCTCCACGTGTGGCTCCTCGATGGGACGAGGCAGGTTTGAGTACCCTACCACCAGCGGTGGTGGCTACCATCACTTCCGCTAGGGCGTCGTCCACGTGACACGTCTATGCGTTGAAGTGGAACCTCTTCATCAGCTGGTGCTCTTCTCACCGAGAAGACCCCCGGAGATGCTTGATCAGCGTTGTGCTTTCCTTCCTTCAACAGGGGCTGGAGCGAATGCTGTCTCCCTCCACCCTGAAGGTCTACGTTGCTGCTATTGCCGCACACCATGACCTCATCGAAGGTAAGTCGGTGGGGCAGCACGACCTGGTTATCAGGTTCCTGAGAGGAACGAGGAGACTAAATCCGCCTCGCCCTCCTCTCGTTCCCTCTTCGGACCTCTCAGTGGTTCTAACTGCCCTGAAGAGTGCTCCATTTGAGCCCCTGCAATCAGTCGAGCTTAAATTCCTGTCTATGAAGACAGCGCTCCTGGTTGCACTGGCCTCCATCAAGAGGGTAGGGGACCTGCACGCATTCTCCATTGACGAAGCGTGCCTGGAGTTCGGGCCGGCTTACTCTCACGTGATCCTGAGACCCCGGCCTGGATACGTACCCAAGGTTCCTACCACTCCCTTCCGGGACCAGGTGGTGAACCTGCAAGCGCTGCCCCCGGAGGAGGCAGACCCAGCCTTGCACTGCTCTGTCCAGTACGCGCTCTCCGCGCCTATGTAGACAGGACGCAGTGTTTCAGGACCTCAGACCAGCTCTTTGTCTGTTATGGTCGGAAGCTGAAGGGAAAGGCTCTCTCAAAGCAAAGGTTGTCTCACTGGATAGTGGACGCCATCGCTTTGGCATACCAGCAGCAAGGTCGACCGTGCCCGCTTGGTGTGACTGCCCACTCCACCCGGAGTGTGGCATCCTCTTGGGCTCTAGCGCATGGCGCCTCGCTAACAGACATCTGCAGAGCTGCAGGCTGGGCGACACCTAACACATTCGCCAGATTCTATAATCTCCGAGTGGAGCCAGTGTCCTCTCGTGTACTCGCTTCAACCAGCTAGTACCGGACCCGCTCAGGTGTCTTCGCTTGCTCGCCATTCCACTCCACGGACTGGATACGTGCGATATTCTCCTCAGGTGAGCTTCCCTGAAAGCCCTGAGCTCCTCCAGCACTCCTGACGTCGGCGCCAGTGTCTATTGCCTGCGTGTCGGCTAGGTGCCTCCCGTGTGCATGGTCCCTCCTCTGAGCGACCCCCACATGTGTATTTCCACTGTAAGCCTCTTTGAGCATGTGTCTTTCCCTTGGCAAGCCACCTTGCCACCCCTGGGGTTGAAATATTCCACCTGCGGCTGGACACCCCAGTGTTCTCCATATGTCTCCTTCGGGTCATATGTGTATTCTCTAAGTCCCCCCCTCTGGGTTGGCAGTAATTGCATACTTCCCGTAAACTTTGGGATATGCTCCCCAGTGTACCTTGGTATTCCTGTGCTAAATAGGAGTCCTTCGTCCGTGCCAGTCTCACGACAGGGATCTCAGATTTTCGCAGGGCACTGGAAGACAGCTGAGAAGGTGGCGTGATTAGACTGGTAACCCCATTCGTCGTCATCCGACGTAACTCGGAGTGACAACGAAAGGGAACGTCTCGGTTACGTATGTAACCCTCGTTCCCTGAGTAGGGAACGGAGACGTTACGTCTTCCTGCCACTTTCCGCTGTACCGCGGGGATCGCCTGAGCTCAGTCTTGGCTCCTCAGCGAAGAAACATATCTGCCTGTTGCCGGCGTCCTCCTTTTATACCCATGAGGTAAGGCGGAGATACGCTATGCAAATTCCGCAGACCCATGGCATTTCTTTGCCATTGGCTTGTTTTCGTAATACTCGAAGTCGATAGGCGTTCTAAGCGAAACCCCATTCGTCGTCATCCGACGTAACGTCTCCGTTCCCTACTCAGGGAACGAGGGTTACATACGTAACCGAGACGTTTTCTTCCTACAACAATACTGTAATCAAGTTAGGCTATGAAACAAATACAAAAGTAGTAACAAATAGAGACTTGTTTATTTTAACTCAAAACAAAACAAAAAACGTAAAAATGAAATAAAATATCACCTTCTTTTTAGAAGAATTAAAAGGAAACCACTTTTTTTAAGGTGTCAGTAAATTACAGTTCTAATGAACTAAAAGGGAAAAAACAGTCTCAGGTGGATAATACCAGTCGTTACAGTTGTAAACCTGTATGAATTCAAAACTGTAACTTGAATCACATATTCACACTTTACATGCTGAAATAAACCAAGCGCTTGGATTTCGTTGGGGACCAAATTCGGTGGTGCACTTAATGTCAGTCACGAATGGATGACGCAGTTTTCAACGAGCATAGATACACTGGTTACTCACTGAGTTACTCACACAGATACTCTGTTATAGCAAAACTCTCCAACTGCACAGAGAAGTGGTTACGTGAAGCTTGTGTCCTCATCTCCTCAAAAGGAACAGGAAAACAGTCCAGTCCAACGCTGAAATAAGTGATGTGTCACACACCAGAAAATGGCCGACGACTCCGACGCACGAAAGCTGTCGTTCTCTACTACTTTAACAAGTTGTAAAGTCTATTTTCGGCATAGAACCGCCTGAAAATACTCCGATGCTGTTTGACTCTTCTTGGTCCTTGAATCCCGAGAAACAATAGAGAAACACTATAGTCCTTTCCGGCGAAACATAAAATGACGGCTGCTATGATGATCAGAGCAGACTTAATGCATTTAGTCTTTAGAAACAAAGAAAACGTTCCCGTTGTCACATTACATATATTAATATAACTGAATGTGATCTAGGACACAAACACTGTCGCTAGAAATACTTTAACAGCATGTGTTTCAGTAACTCTCTTACTCGGTCGAACAGCGTGCCTCTCTCCTCCCTCCTACTCATTCTGATTGGCTGATAGTGAACAA
Organism: Siphateles boraxobius; assembly: GCF_051911475.1. Taxonomy (NCBI): domain Eukaryota; kingdom Metazoa; phylum Chordata; class Actinopteri; order Cypriniformes; family Leuciscidae; genus Siphateles; species Siphateles boraxobius. Next base: position 33,133,711 of record NW_027508734.1, on the reverse strand, counting down.
ACCAAAACTCAATGGAACAACTCATTGGTTAACATTTGAAATACCTCAGACTACCGTTACATGACAATATGCAAATTCCCATGTATTATAAAAATAATAAAAAATACATCAAAATTAAAATAAATGAGTACAAATATTCACAGGGTTACATATATATATATATATATATATATATATATATATATAACATGGGGCCGTCCTCCCGTGGCCTCGACACCTGCAGGAGGGACCGTAAGGGGCCAGTGCAAAGTGGATCGGGCGGAAGTGGAAGGTGGGGGCCTCGACAACCCGATCCCTTGACACGGAAACTAGCTTTAGGGATGTGGAATGTCACCTCACTGGCGGGGAAGGAGCCTGAGATTGTGCGTGAGGTTGAGAGGTACCAACTAGAGATAGTCGGGATCACCTCCACGCACGGCTTGGGCTCTGGAACCACACTCCTTGAGAGAGGATGGACTCTTTACCACTCTGGAGTTGCCCATGGTGAGAGGCGGCGGGCCGGTGTGGGATTGCTTATAGCCCTCCAGCTCAGCCGCCATGTTTTGGAGTTCAACCCGGTGAACGAGAGGGTTCCTTCCCTGTGCCTTCGGGTCATGTGCTTTGTGGATTTGGAGAACGCATTCGACTGCGTCCCTTGCGGCGTCCTGTGGAGGTTGCTCTGGGAGTATGGGGTCCAGGGCCCTTTTGCTAAGGGCTGTCCGATCCTTGTACGACCGGAGCAGGAGCTTGGTTCGTATTGCTGCCAGTAAGTCAGACTTGTTCCCAGTGGATGTTGGACTCTGGCAGGGCTGCCCTTTGTCTCCGGTTCTGTTCATAATTTTTATGGACGGTGCAGCTTCTGCAGTAATGCGGTCGATGTACCGGTCTGTCGTGGTGAAGAAGGAGCTGAGCTGCAAGGCGAAGCTCTCGATTTACCGGTCAATCTACGTTCCTACTCTCACCTACGGTCATAAGCAGTGGGTCATGACCGAAAGGACAAGATCCCAGATACAGGTGGCCGAAATTAGCTTTCTCCGCATGGTGGCTGGGCGATCCCTTAGAGATAGGGTGAGAAGCTCGGTCACTCGGGAGGAGCTCAGAGTAGAGCCGGTGCACCTCCACATCGAGAGGGGCCAGCTGAGGTGGCTCGAGCATCTGTTCCGGATGCCTCCTGGACGCCTTTCCGGGAAGGTGTTCCGGGCACGTCCCATCGGGAGGAGTCCCCGGGGAAGACCTAGGACACGCTCGAGGGATTATGTCTCCCGGCTGGCCTGGGAACGCCTCGGTGTCCCCCTGGAAGAAATGCAGGAAGTGTCTGGGGAGAGGGAAGTCTGGGCATTTCCTTGACTGCTACCTCCGCAACCCGGCCCCAGATAAGCGGAAGAAGATGATGATAATATTTTGAAATTGTATCAACATCTAGAGCAAATAAAATGCCTACAGTTTATCAGAAAAACTGGAATGTACAGCCAAACTTTGCACAGCTGTCATGGTAGCTAATTCTAGTCTGTCAGGGCCACAAATGGAATATAATTAAGCCATTCTTTACGTATTGGCATTCTTTGCAAGTTTCCTGATGATTTGTTGTAATTTGTGAAGAATCGACATTATGACTAGTTGGATAAGAAAGGGCATACTGTTTAGATTGTTGTAGCACAGGTCTAATTGAGGTGAACAGTGGGTGCTAAATTCCAAATTAAACAGCAATGCTGTTTAGCTTTGTCTTATCCATTGCATTTCTTACAGGAACATCAATATGTCAAAAAGGAAATAACTTCGGCTGCAGTAATACCCAGTCTGAATGCTTTCTCCTCAGCAGAATGTGTGGCCGTAATTATGCTGTCAGTCCAGCCCCAAATATAGCACATTTTTAGCATAATTATGGCATCAACCCACAAATTTGCTTGGCTTATACATGAGTAGACTCTATAGAAAACACCTTAAATAGAAGGGGGGAGAAAGGTAATTATGTCTTACCCATCAAAAACATCAATTTCTGACTGATTAAATTACATGTTTCAATGAACTTTAATTGCTTTTTTGTCAAACCCGTTATATTATTTGGCAGAGCGGCTTTTAGAAAGATCAGCCAAATATTAGCACAATTATTTCCATATTACATTAAAAGTTATAAGCCCAACTAACGCCCTCGACTAGTAGCCTATTCCATTCTCCTATGAAATCAAAACACTGTCAGGAATTCCAAAGTGGTCTCAGATAAGTGATAGACTGGCCCGATATGCCGGCGATTTGATTTCGCCCTGCAGCTCAGGCTGGAAACCTGTACATTTTTCTATCATGCTTCCATTAAAAATCTGCGGGGACCAATCACAAACTGGCTTATCCACCTGGCGCGCTATTGGCGGGTTTAACACGATGCCGATAGAGAAGCGACCGTCAATCCAATTCCTTTTAATCTCTCGACGATGCTCAATGGCTTCTTTAGTTTTGAAAACAAATCGCTCGAGTGGGTGTAAATACCCAACGCATTCTCATCCTTTGGCGTCATATGTGATGCCATATGACAAAACGGCGAAATACTACGCACATGGCACCCTTTATCGTCAATATAACACGCACTGTGATGGGTAGGTTTAGGTGTGGGGTAGGGTCTGCGTCTCATATTCACGCTAAAGGATGCCAGTCAACTTTATGACGCCTTGGGTTCACGTGTTATATTCAGGCTAAAGGGTGCCATGTGCGTAGTATTTCGCCGTTTTGTCATATGGCGTCACATATGCCGCCAAAGGATGAGAACGGGCTCAAATACCACACACTTTCATGTTTTTTTTTGCACAACTTACAAAAATCGCTCAATGTCATTGCTGCTAATCAATGTTACAAACCAACACATTTCCTGCCTGGAGTTTTCACGCACTCTGCAAATGTAAAGCACCTGGATCATTGATCTGATTGGTTGAAGGACTATTCAATTGCGTACAGAGTCATTTGAACTATGCCCGTTGATCACGCCTCTTGTGCAGTAGAAAATACAGAGCAGACTCCCCAGACTAATGTTCAATCTTAAAAGACTGAGCTTGGTCTGGTGATAGCCAGACTAGATCAATGATGAACTGAATGAGAAATGTGACTGAAAGCAAAGATAAAAGAACCAAAAAATAAGGACAAGAGGGAACCTTAGCATTGCAGTGGTTCAAAAGCAATGGCACAGGTTCTTTTTAAACAGAGATGTAGTGTCAATTTGTATTCAAATTATCAATTTATAAGCGCTATCTAATATACATGTTTCCTAATTATAATACATTTTAGTGCTATCGTACAAGTTATTGTAAAGTAGGTTTTCACATTCAAGCAACAGTTTTCCAAATTTTTCAGTCAATGTGAGTTTGTTATTAAAAAGTGCATAATCAATGCTAATTTTTCGAACGAAGTGATTTATCACATTTAGCCACCTCGCCATTTGTATGTATGCTGTCATATTTCATTATAGAGGGGACGAATTGCCACTTTAATAATGGTGGTGACAGAGGAGTAAAAGTTAGCCAGATGAAGACTGATGACAGGCTTAAGCATTGGACATGGCAGTCAGAACATGGTGGAGATTGAATCCGTAACCCTCTGCACCCATAATAAATTATCTCTCTGAAATGGAATGATTGATTTGCAGCGGTGACGCTTGCACCTGGAATGGGGTCTCTTTCTACCCACTCTCAGGGACATCTATGAAACTTTCTCCTTCAGGAGAGAAATCCCTCTCCTTTTTTTCAGCTGAGTGAAAGGAGGGATGTGAGAAAAAAATGTGACCAAGCGATTCAGTTTTTTTTTTTTGACAGCTTGGTACAATTTGACAGGAAGGCTCTCAAGATTCTGCTTAAGTCAGTACCACTGTTCGGCAGCTACCACTGTCTCTCTCTATCACCTCAAGTCTTCAAGTTGCACTCGCAGGCATTCACTGATGCATCTGAGGTGTGAGAGCAGGAGAGCTTTGGGCAGAGATGATATGACATCAAAGACAATATGGTCAACAGACGCAATGGAATTTGTCAGCTGACTCTTCAGTGATTGGATTGGTGAGTGCACATGGACACCACCCAAACTCACCTTATCACTTATGCAGCTTCCATCCTGCCTCAATGTGTCACACTCTAAAATATAACCACTTATCCCTAAGCAACTGGAAACATTCAACAACTAGCTCACATTTTACATGCAAGTTTAATTTCCACTAAAAACTGAACATTCACCTGGAAAAACTCCCTGAATGACTCTTGGGAAACTTGCTCACTTTGAATGTCTTGGTCTAATAGATTTTTTATTTATTTTAATTTTAGTCTTAATTCTCCTCTTATCGTACTTTACATTATACAATACCATATTACGTTTCCAAGGACAGGAGTCTGTGCTGAACTTGTGATTTCATGTATACAAGCTCTTGATAGCATGTCATATTTAATTGACCTATTCACAAATTATGCTCTGTCAGATTCTCTGTCCTCCTAACGAATCTCATTATGAGACTCCAGTCACTTCTGGGTTATCAATCACTCAGACTAACAAAGATGACAGTCACATCATAAATTACGATTATAAATAGGTTAATAAACGAAAGAAAGAAAGAAAGAAAGAAAGAAAGAAAGAAAGAAAGATTACACCTTATAGAACATTACTTTTGGTAATGTAACATCATATATTATCTACTGTATTTTTCCATTCATAATGTTTGTGATTATACCAAACCTTTACCAAAAATAAATTTCAAGCAATATTCAGATAAGTATTTTATACTGAATTTTTAATTGATTATGGTACATTTCCCTTTTTGATTTGAGAATTACTGTATGTGCCTTTAAAATTTAGATGTGAACTCATGATAAGATTACTATTTCAAGCTATTGAGAGATCACCTTCTCCCAAACAGTATAGCTAATCCCATACAAATTAATAAATCAGATCTGTGTAAAAAGGATGTCTTGTCTGAAAGAAAGAATGGGGAAAATTGACAGAATTGGAAAAATGTAATTGACCTTAGGTTATGTTATACCCTTAAAAAAAAAGAATGAAAAGCCAGAGGCATGTTAGTGGCAATGATTTTAACAGCAAGTAAGTCCACTGGGGTTTTCTTATTCCAATTCTGAAATGAGAGATCAAAAACATTTGGTTTATTGCTGTGTTCTACTTTAGCTAATTAGCGATGAATAATTTTACACATAACTGTACACATTTCTCATTCACAATTAGGCAAATCTGTTCTCAGTTTATAAGAATGTCTCTAGGTTAAGTGCTTGTATTAAAAAAAAATGTTGTTGCAATTTTGCTACTGCAGAAAAAATGTTGCAACCTGCATGTTTTTTTTCTTTTCTTCTATTTAGCTTTTTGAAACAATTCATGGCCTTATAACGTTATTTAAAGACATACTTTGAAGAGAACATGTCATAAATGCCAATGTAACACTTTTTACTAGATTTAGTTAAAGGTAGACCTTTAAATCTTCAAAGTCCAAGTGTTCACACAGGATGTTTTATTGCATTTAAAAAGCTAGATGGAGTGCAATGAAATTAAACAAAGACACGTGTCTCGAGGTGAGCTTTTAAAAGTTGAACTGTTTTTAACCTGACAAAGCATCTAAAAATGTGACGCTCATGCCACGAGACAAAGAAAAATCAGCAAGATATATCTTAATAGCCTAACACATTTGTCTAATTTATTCCTAGAAACAATATAGGCCTACATTTTAAAGATGTCTTTTTTGTTTTAGAGGATTGGCTATAGTTTATACAGTAACGTCTAGATGTGCATTGATTGTCATAAAGTCTCTTCACAAACAGGCTTCTTCTATTGTCAGCATATCAATAAAGAGATGTGTTAAGAGTGTCAAAAGGTGGAAAAATGGTCAGGGGTCTTTGTTTAGTGAATGCTCTTAGAGCCTTTCCAATAATCCACTAATCTTCCTAATGCCTTTAATTGACTGTCACAGTTGCTGTCTTATTCTATTTTGAATCCAAGATTAATATATTACATTTATGTAATACATTTAAGTCTGCAACTGAAGATATGCAGAGTGTTTCAAGAACATATCTATCTATCTATCTATCTATCTATCTATCTATCTATCTATCTATCTATCTATCTATCTATCTATCTATCTATCTATCTATCTATCTATCTATCTATCTATCTATCTATCTATCTATCTATCTATCTATCAGCGTTTCCTCCGAGGCAAGGGAGGCACTGTCTCCTAAATTTTTTTTTTTTTTAAACTGGATGAGAAAATAATCGATATCACAAAAATAAAACGACACAAATGTTACAAAATGTGACAGAACAGAGAAACCTGCAAGTAAAGTGACGGGAGGTTGTGTCTCTTGTGCCTACCCTGATCCCATTGGCTTATAAAAGACCCCCATAATGTGTGCAGTGGGTTTAGTTGGGGGTAATTGAGAATGACTGTGTCTGAAATAGCATATTCTCTTGATTTGGTACCTATTTTGAACTCAGTGACTACATTTACATGTTTTTCACATACAATATGGTATCTTACCAAAGCAGCTTACACTTCTAGACAACAACCAGGATAGGTATTTAAAAGTAGAAGTCACATGCTGAACAAGGCCTTAAATGCCAAAGGGGAATCCAAAAGTAATGGCAAATACATAATGTAATGAGAATATTCTTGTTTGTTTGGCTTGTGTCAGTCTGAGATCAAGCGAAACTGAATCTTGAGCATTCAGTATACTTTCCGGGTTCCTAGAGAATTCCCAGTTTCCTAACTCATCATCTCTTCTGTAGAGCAAAGTTTTTATCAGCTGCACTTGCTGGTGACAATTAGTGTCAGTAGTATGATGTGTGAAGGGGCAGTTAAGGCAAGCAGGGGGATCATGGCCTCTGATTGGGAAACAGCCTCTATGCTGAGGCTGAGAGGTGGATTTGAGCCAGACTCTCTATAAGAGTGCTAAGCAAGGTCATTCTGCCCGCCGTTGCTTCTGCCAAGCTGCTTCAGCCCGGGCCCCTGTCGAGGTGGAACCACGGGCCGCCAGCCAGCTCATCTGGGACACATCTCCACATACAATGCCAGAGGTCACAGACCAGACCCAACCCTGCCATCGTCTAAAGTCGACAGCTTCCCATGGAGTGAGTTATGGGAGAGAGTGTTATGGCATTTTAAAAAGCAGTAGTTATGGAGCGTATGCTAATGCTAGAATGTATAAGACAGAGGTGGTGAATGACTGAGAAAGTTCAGATGGAAACATTTTCACAAAGTTGTGAGGAGACATAATTGCTTAAAGATGTACAAGGTAATGAATGTACACTCAAGTTGCGTTACCAAAATTACTGACAATAAAAATGTAAGTTAATGAAGATTTTGTTATTCTATTATTATTCTGTTATTTCTATATTAATTAAACTAACACATAATGTTTAGTTAAAATATAATTTTTGAAAAAATAACAGTGCAAATTGTCAGGTGCTGCTCAGAGATGTGACTAGGATTGCCACAGAGTAATCATCCAGATAATAATAAAAGGTCCAAGGCACAGGTAAACAGGGCACTCCAGGGAGACAGGCAGAAGAACAGGACCAGGACAAGGAAACCAGAGATAGTGTCCCAAAATGCTGTGAAACATACAGCAAGAATTCACAAAGAATGACTGAACACACAGAGCTTATATGTGAGAAGATATGTAGTGGAAGCAATCAGCACACGAGTCCAGGCAATGAGTCATGGGAAATGCAGTTCAAAATTTGATAAATAAGACAGGAGAAGTGCCCTCTGTTGACATTAAAATATCTAAATACATATAATAATAAATATAATGTTTACATATTTTCTTCAGTTTTGCACTTTTGCACTCAAGTTGTTAAAATGCTCTCAAAATGTAAAAAAATAACCCTGGTATGAGGAAAACGTACTAAACATGTTTAGGGTGAGAAAATGTGAAAGGACAGAGAGCAGGGGGAAAAGTCAGGAATTACTTTTTTTACTGGTGGAGCAGTGTCAAAGCTCAAATAAGCACCATACCTTGCTGACTCACCAAAGTATCACCACTGGGGCCTCAGAGATGTGGCGCAAGTGAATGATCGCCGGACTACTTGGCCAGCCCAGACTGCCCACAGGCCGGAATAACACATGTGAGATCGAGACTGGAATCTCAGTGAGTCTGAGTGCTGCAAAACCCCTGGGTACATAACTCCTCCTAATGCATGTATAAAGCCTTTACGACAGGTGCATAACATTTTCTATGCATACCCTAGTTTTGAATGTTTAAAAAACCCACTGTGACACAAATGAATAAGGTTCTTATGAGGACTGAGGAGTTATGAACATGATTGTGAAGAATTCAATTGCAATTCAAATTTGAATGTAAGACAGTACAATTAAAAAAACTGAAATTCATATATATTCATATGTCAATTGTAAAACTAAAAAGCAAATGAATGTTGACTGAAAGTTTGAACGTTTTGGGAAAAAATCCTTTAAGTGTGATAAGAGATTAGAGATAGAGAAAATTATAAAATGAAAGAATGTTAAACATAATGAAGAATAGAATTATAGAACACTAAAATGAGACAATATAATGATAGACAGAATGAACAATAGAACGCTAGACAGAATTAAAGCTGCAGTCCGTAACTTTTTTTGTGTTAAAAATTTACAAAATGTATGTGACCTCAAGTATATGGCTTTGTATATGTACAGTGTATATGACCTCAAGTATATGGGAAATTTTCTACGCCACCCCCACTTTTCCGGGATAGGGTGCCCAAACAATGATATTTTTAACACAGGCAGTACAAATAAATGAACTAGAGGCCAGCATACAAAAGGTTGACTTTATTAAAATGACAGATACAATCCTTCTCCACAGATATTATTGTTGAAATAATAACCCAGTTTGCAGCAATGTTGTTTTAAAAAATGTGAAAAACTATAGAAATAAAACCAAAACCACAAAGAAGAACCAAAAACATACCACAATAATTCAACTAAACTCCAAACTTAAGAAAAAACATTAAGGGTAAACAAAACAATGCACCTTGCTCCAAACAAATCAGGACTGACTTATTAAATAAATACAATTTAATATATATATATATATATATATATATATATATATATATATATATATATATATTTTTTTTTATATATAATTATATATATAACAATGAATCTAGTGTTCAGATTAATTGAGCTGACTTGGACTATGGTTTAAACAGTGTTGGGCTGTATACTGGAGCTACCATTCTGGGTAATGTAGCAAGCTAAGATACAGCAATATGGCAAAAGTAGTTTACTACATCTAAGCTATTTTTTTTAAATTTCATTTTTATATAACCAACTTCATTCAAAGTCAATGCTATCTCAGTGATCAATAAAACTGTCAGTCTTATAAAACAACTGTTCCAAAAAAAAAAAAAAAATAAAAAAAAAAAAAAATATATATATATATATATATATATATATATATATATATATATATATATATATATATATATATATATATATACTGTATATAACCATACTACTATATAAAACTATAACAAAACCAGGTGTCGAGAGTGTGTGCATCTTTCCATTAAGGACATATCTAATGTGTCAGCCCAAGGATTGAGATTGGTACGTGACATCACGTCCGGAGCAGAATGTGGTGGTAATGCACCAAAAAGCTGGTCGTTTTAATTTTTTTGGACACCCATTTTAATGGTTAAATTAAATTTTAGTAATCAAAAAGCATGTCTAATTAATTGAAATCATGAAACTTATACAATTTAACAATCATTTCTTAAAAAATATTACAATTAATTATATTTTTAGGGCACTATGATTTTTTTTTCTTGATTCCATTTTAATGATTTAATTAAATTTTAATAACCAATGATTTAAAATGTAATGATTTAAAACAAAACTTTTTTTTAAAGGTTAAACCAACCTTTTATCTCTCTGTGTGTTTATGATTGTCAGGAACTCAGAGAATAGGAGGACTCAAATGCTGTGATGAACGTGAGAAAAGATTATTAGAAAACTTTGAGAACAAAACAGAAAACAGACTCTGTGACACAAAAATAGGGTGTAGGGTGGTTCCCGTGCGCACTGGCCTCACTCAACGGACACGCAGGTAGAGGAGACCACCGACAGGCAGAGAACAACACGGCGACCCACTGAATGACGAATCCGTGGTCCAGCAAGTGAGATAGCTTTGCTTACAAACCCCTCGTCTTAGGTTCCTGAACACAAATGCCAGCAAGTAAGCAACAGAAGAACATGAACGAGAATACAGAACATGGGACATGCATGCGACAAAGCATAAGATCAACTGGTCCTGGTCCATAACAATGTTATGACGATAGTTTTTTCTCAAATCAAGCTAAAATGCTGCAGACGTGACTGTCAGAGCGGCTTTGTAGATTAAGTTAGTGTCCTCATGTAGGCTGAAAACATATCGAGTGTCACAGCGCGCCTACGCCATTCATTCACAGACAAGCAGAACATGAATGATTCCTATTTAAATACTCTTTATGCAAATATTCTCACACACTAGTCTATATCACAATTTTATTTAAGTTTACTGACCTACTTTTCATCCAAGATCTGAAAAATTCCGTGAAATTCCGCATAATACAGTAAATTCCGTTTTAATGTCTGGATTCAATGATTCCGTCTGTGTTTTCCGAATTGCTGGAATGAACTATGGCCCTATGGTTGCATGACGCTCATGAACATGAAGTCACCGTCACTTACTGATTCAGGATCAGTGATACTTAGCAGATGTATTTCCTATATTTCCAATACTCATTCCCTCTCTAGAGAGAACCGAGGTTACGTTAGTAACCGAGTATCGTTCTCTTACGAGAGGTTCTCTCGTATTGCGTAAGTTTAGCTTACGCTAGGGGAACACTTTGTCAACGCCGTGCGCGCCAAGCATCCACATGAGACCCCGAGCTTTCAGGGGAACCCCATAAGTGGAAAAAATAAGGTGGCCAGCCACGCGGGCCATCACTTGTACATAAGCACACATAGGGAATACAGAGCAGCGCGCCGTTCTGTATAGGCACATGGCACATACCCTACTTAGTGCAGCTCAACCAGGAGAGCTGAGTCATGTGAGAGTGATCTGAGCAGGAGATCTGGGAAGAATACACCTCTCCTTCAGACTGACAACAGTTTAGCCTGCAAGGCAGGAACTTCTAGGTTATATAACCTGACAAAGGTAGACGGGGAGCTCCAGCCCGGCGCTACACATGTGTCATGGATAGAAATTCCACTGGACCATGCCCACGAAGAGGCCACACCTCCCGTGGAATGAGCCCTGATGCCCAGAGGGCATTGCAGACCTTTTGACGCGTAAGCGGCCGCTATAGCGTCTACTATCCATCTGGACAGGCTCTGTTTCGAGGAGGCGAGACCCTTGGTGCGCCCACCAAACGAAACAAAAAGCTGAAGGAGGCGGAGCGCGTAATGTAAAACCTCAGCGCTCTGTAAGGGTAGAGGAGATTCACATCACCTTCCCTGTCAGATGCTGGGAGAGCTGACAACGAAATAACTTGCGCTCTGAATGGAGTGCCCATCACTTTAGGGACATAGCCATGTCTAGGTCTGAGGATGACTTTAGAGTCATTCGGTCCGAACTCAAGACACGACGCGCTGACAGACAGCACATGCAGGTCCCCTACACGTTTTTACTGACGACAGTGCAGTCAGAAAGACGGTTTTCAGTGATAGATATTTCAACCCCACACTAGTGGTTCAAATGGAAAAGCTTTCAGGGCCTCGAGGACCAATGAAAGATCCCACATGGGAACCGACGGGGGGCGCGGCGGATTCATCCTTCTAGCTCCTCTAAGGAAGCGGATGACCAACTCGTGTCTTCCCAATGACTGGCCGTGCGTCGATTCTGCGAACGCTGCCACGGCCGCCACGTATACATTGAGCGTGGATGGGGACCTTCCCTTATCCAACAGCTCTTGTAGGAAGGTGAGCAGATGCGCCACCCCGCATGTCCGCGGGTCCAGACCTCTGTCGGTGCACCATCCAGAGAACACCGACCATTTAGTCGTGGAAGGGGCTCTAGACTGCGTGATCGTGTTCATCACTCCTTCTGGCAGGGCAACGAGTACCCGTTGATCAACCATGCATGCAGAGACCAGCGCTCTGGATGGGGATGCCAGATCGTGCCGCGAGCCTGAGAGAGGAGATCTGCCCTCACCGGATTCGGCCACGGAGCTGTATGTGACAGCCGTGCTAGTTCCGGGAACCAAATCTGATTCTCCCAACGCGGGGCTATGAGGAGCACCGAGTGGCGCGTTTCCCTGATTCTCTTGATCACCTGTGGCAACAGAGAGACCGGAGGGAAAGCATATAGCGGGAGGCTGGGCCAAACCTGGGATTTGAGATTGCAGAGATTTCTGGATCTGACACCGCCCTGACGGTTTACATAGGATACCACAGACATGTTGTCCGAGCGGACAAGAACATGCTGGTCCTGTATGAACGGGAGGAAGCACTTCAGCGCGTTCTCGACCGCTATCATTTCCAGACAGTTTATGTGAAAACCCTTCTCCTGGTCTGACCACTGGCCAAAGGCCGGTCTGCCCTCGAACAGTACGCCCCAACCCGAGTTGGACGCGTCTGTCGAGATGACTTTACGATAAGAGATGGTTCCCATCATTACTCCCTGCTGGTACCAGCCGGCCACTAACCAGGGCTGCAGAGCTGCTATGCAGGCCTGAGTCACTCTGATTTTCTGGCCGCCATGACACCCGGCGGGACACGCAAGCATTCAACCAGCGTTGGAGCGGGCGCATGCGCAGTAGGCCCAGCTGGAGCACCGCTGCAGCTGATGCCATACAGCCCAACATCCTTTGAAATGTTTTCAAAGGGAGAAAGCTGCCCTTCTGGAAAGATGCGGCTAGGTGGCGAACACGGCGCGCGCTGTGTCGATAATCGAGCCGTCATGGTCACCGAGTCCAGTGCTATTCCTAAAAAGGAAATTGACTGGCTGGGCAGTAATGAGCTCTTGGTCCAGTTGACCGTGAGACCCAAGCTTTCCAGATGACTGAGAGGCACTGTTCGGTGAGATAGCAGTTCTGTCTCTGACTGTGCCAATATCAGCCAATCGTCCAGATAGTTCATTATTCGCAGCCCCTGACTTCTCAGGGGGGCGAGCGCCGCGTCCATGCACTTTGTAAATGTACGGGGTGCCAGGGACAGGCCGAACGACAGGACGGTGTAATGATATACCTGACCGTCGAAGGCGAATCTCAAAAATTGCCTGTGACGGGGTACTATCTGAATCTGAAAATAGGCATCCTTCAAATCTAGAGAAATAAACCAGTCCCTCGGGCGAACGTGCGCGAGGATTTTCCTGGTCGTAAGCATTTTGAACGGTCTTTTCGCAAGCACTTAGTTCAAATGTCTCAGATCTAGGATAGGTCTGAAGGCTCCGTCTTTCTTGGGTACGGGAAAATATCGGCTGTAAAAGCCTGACTCGCTCAGAGAAGGCGGTACCTTTTCTATAGCCCCTTTGCACAGCAGCTTTGCTATTTCTGCGTGAAGTAGGTGTGCTACTTCCGCATTCACTATCGTCGCGGTCCGGGCTTGAAAGCGCGGGGGACGGCGAATGAATTGAAGTGTATAGCCCTGCTTTACAGTGCTCAACACCCATTCTGAAATCCCTGGGATAGTTTCCCACGCAGCTATGTGAGCCGCTAGGGGGAGAATGGCCTCCGGGTTAAGACCGCCGCCATTTGCGGGCTTGTGAAACTGAACCGGAGCCAAAAGCGCGGTGCGCGCGCTCTCGGTTCTGGGCAATGGCTGCTCGCTGAAAAGCCGAAACCGGCTGATTTATGTGAGATGTCCCAATCATAAGGGATGGGGAACAGACTTTTGTCATTTTTTGACGCGCGAGCAGCGCTCCGGGCGGAAAAGCTTCCTGTAAGCGTGAGCGCGTGTGCGGGGGCACGAGACTTACAAGTGTATTTGATGCCCCGATCATAATGGATGGGGAGCGTTTTATTAATGCCCTGCGTTTTGTGATAACACTTAAACGCGCGGGCGGAGGTTAGTGTTAGCAAGCGTGAACGGAGGTTTGTGTTAGCAAGCGTGAACGCACTCTGGCGGGCATGAGACTTACATCCATAACCTGCTTTCTTTTGTGAAACTGACCCGGAGCCGAAAGCGCGGCGCGCGCGCTCTCGGTTCTGGGCAATGGCTGCTCGCTGAAAGCCGAGACCGGCTGATTTATGTGAGATGCCCCAATCATAAGGGATGGGGAACATTCTTTTTTCACTCTTTGACGCGTGAGCAGCGCTCCGGGCGGAAAAGCTTCCTGTAAGCGTGAGCGCGGGCACTAGACTTACAAGTGTATTTGACGCCCCGATCATAATGGATGGGGAGCGTTTTATTAATGCCTTGCGTTTTGTGATAACACTTAAACGCGCGGGCGGAGCCCGGGGGGAGGTTTGTTTTAGCAAGCGTGAACGCACTCTGGCGGGCACGAGACTTACATTCATAACCTGCTTTCTTGATCGTGTAACAGAGCGGGCACAGACTTGTGGACACATTTCTTACATTCAACACTCGAGCGGCTTTTCTGCGCTTCATGAGAGTGTGCTCTGCGAGGTTCGGAGTGCTTATGTGTAGTGGTGAACACTGGGCCGTGGGCACTTTCATTACACTTACAACACCGACGGCATGAGCCGGACCAGACATTAAATACTCTTTTTGAGATTTTTCTGGGTCACCGTGAAAACGGCGTTTGTGTGCAGGCGAGAGGGTCAACAAACCGGCTCGTTGGCTGCTAATTGAACCACTGCAGTAGCCTGTTTGAAGGAGACTGACAGGGAATAAACTTAAACATGCACGTCTTTTCGGAGGCGATGTGTCTGTTAGTAAGCGTGAGCGCTCGTGAGCGGGCACGTAACTTACATTCTTAATCTGACATTATACTCACTTGAGATTTCTCTGGGTTCCCGCGAGAACGGCGGATGTGTGCAGGCGAGCGGGTTGCATTACCGGCTCGTTGGCTGCCAAATACACCGCTCCAGTAGCCTTATCTAAGGGGACTGACAGGGCGAGACATTTCGACGTCGGCGCGCAAGCCCGTCCGGGTCATGCAGAGAGCTCGAGAGGGCTCTGCATGACGCGCGAACGGGGACGCGAGGGCGGGGTATCTCTCTTGCAACGTAAAGAGAGCTAGCCGCGTGCTCGGTGGTCGAGCAGAACTAGAACAGTGTTTGTATGAGGGCGCGCGCACGAGTAGTGGGCACGGGACCTACATGTAACACAGATGATGCCCGTCCGGGTCATGCAGAGAGCTCGAGAGGGCTCTACATGACGCGCGAACGGGGACACGAGGGCGGGGTAGCTCTCTTGTAACGTAAAGAGAGCTAGCCGCGTGCTCGTACGTGTCCCTCGGCCTCATTCTCAGATGCGACGGCAGTGAGGCTCGTGAGCGGCAGCTGCGCGTCGGTGAGGAGAGGCGGGGGGTGTTGAAGGCTTCGAGTCGAGCCCGCAGGGTCGACAGCGGAAGCGCTAAACAGCCGGAAGTGCGAGGCGTCTTAAAAAATAATAAGTTTTAGAATAGGTTTTAGCAAGGTAAAGTATACGTCGCCGGATAGCGTAGCTCGCACGGATGGCTGAAGGTGGCGAAGACGGCCGGCTTCCTCAGCACTCTCCTAAGCTGGCTGTCCGCTGTTCGACGGCGGCGGTGGCTTCTCTCAGATCCAGCGATGCGAAGAGCTCGCTGAAGAGACGAAAATCAGGGAAGTCAGCCTACAGCCCCTAGTGTTATACGCTAAGCCACGCCCATTCTGGCGGGCTGTGACGCTATGAAGGCGCGGGCGCCCTTCATTGGGCGTGACGTCACGTCGGGCTCACTGGTAGGCTGCAGGAGTTGCCCGCAGGGCAGCCAATGAGCACGCGAGATGGCCTGCTCTAGGTCTGCTAGCTGCTGCACTGCGTTGACAAGGAATACAAAATTAAGGATAATTTTTTGGCTTCAGTATCTCGAGAAGATGAATCTTTCCCCGTAGCGTAAGCTAAACTTACGCAATACGAGAGAACCTCTCGTAAAAGAACTTAATGATGTGGGAACACAACCTCAACGAAATTAAAAGGGGTGATATAACAGTACCTTTACCATCCGCGGTAGATGGTTGGGAGGATGACGTGAAGAAGTGGCCTTGTATCACGTATGGTAACATTTTTAGCTATTTTGTAGATTCAGTAGCCTGTGATGGTAAGGCGATGAGCTCTCCTCGCAGATTTACGAGTGCTGCACAGATTTTTTGTATTCTGTCGATTTTAGGGACAAAATAGGCACAGTTTGAGAGAGGATCTTGTACACCTTAAGACGTCTGATTGCTCACTCAATGTGTATGCGGACATTAGCAATGCGTCTTGTGCGAGTGACCTGCTCATTTGTCAGCTTGCATTTCTTGCGCGTAAAAGCTGGCATGATCAAACGAACATTCCGTTCCTCTAGCAGATCTCTGATGGTGAAGCCACGGTCCCCCATCACCTCATCTCCAGCACGCAAATGGTCGAGAAACCCAGAGTTCTGTGTGATGAATCTATCGCTACATTTGCCACCGTAAGCCTCTGAAATGTACATAACCATACCAGAGGGAGCAATTGCTACTAGATACTTGACAGTATTGTTTGCATAGTAGTGACTATAAGATTCAGTTCTTGAGTCCAGATTTTTAGCCTTCTGCAAGACACTTTCTGTGCAGTCAATGACACAAGTTGTGTTGGGGAAATTGTCCTTAAAAATTTGCGGCAAAGTGGCTTTTATTGTGTCGCGCGGCAGCCATGGAATGAGAGCCTGGGTGTGCTCAGCAATCACATCTATCCAGAATGTCAGTGTTTTACTGACCTGACCAGGTGACATTTTGAAGCGTCTAGCTAAATTGTCAATAACAAAGTTCTGTCTAAGCTTCATTAATGTTAAGAGGATTTGGTCCTCTGCTGAAAATGCTGACGATGTGGGGGCAAAGCGTTGCAAACAAGACACAAGGGTTTTGAATTCGAGAAGTGGAATCCTTGTGTACAGCAGACAGTCTGTATCGTCTTTCAAAACAACATCTGCAACAGGCAGTGTCCTCTCAGTGGATGGGGCAGTTGTCATACCACATGTTATGGTAGGTGCTTTGGAGTAGGTGTGGTCATCCATTGTTGGGTCTGACCACTGTGTCTGGGCATCATGAAAGGTCTGTGAGGTAGGATCTGGGTCCCCAGAAACCTGCATCACAATAGGCTCATCTGCAGGGAATACATTAAGTACATATTTAGCTGTGGCGGTCTTATATTTAGCTGGTTAGTCCTTCAATGATGATTTGTTTAGTGGCAGAAAAAAACAAAACAATTAGGGGGCGTCTTGAAAAACATCTAGACTGCGTTTAATATCATCAATATAGATATTCTGTAACAACAAATGTTAACTAATAGAGGAAATTAAATTAGCATCTGTCACTGTGTACCATTGTGCCCTCCAAGCTCGTCACAATAAAAGTTTATGTGAGGTAAAAACATCAGGCTACCTGTCTACCATCATGTTTTTCATATATTTTTCATATATTAATAATAAGTAATTCAAGAAAAACTAAGGAAAAAAACAAGCTAGTTGACATTAGATTAAATGTTAAAGGTGCCATGTGTAACAAATTTGAGTATATATTAACAGAAATGCAATATGACATCCATAACTATGTTTTCAGTGGTGTATAAAGAACTTACTTAATAAACCGTAATGTTTTTATTACCTTAGAATGAGGCATTTATATCTATATAGGCGCGGGAATCCCCTTCTATGAAGGTCGACATATTGAGACGTCATGTTTCTACCGTAGCCGAACGCGAACAAACAGCGCTACAGAACGCGTTTCGTCACTACCTTGAAAGAGAAGCCTCAGAAAGCTAGAAGCTAGCCATAAACACTGTGAGTAGTGACTTTTTCCTTGTCAGTGGTGTAAAATATGTAGTTGGATTGTTTCATGTAACTTAGTTCTTCTCCCTCGCTGTGTTATGGCTTTGCTATGTGGGGATAAATGTCCTGGTTACATTCGTGAGACAGCTGATTAGTACTCTTGTCATTGACCGTAAAACAGTAACATTACAGGAATCACCAACCCGTCGATCGCGGTCGACATGTCGATCTTGGAAGCATTTTAAGTCGATCGCGAAGAGTTTTCAAAATCATAGAAAAAAAGCCTATTGTGTGTAGTAAATGGTGTCTAGGGGATGTGGAGGCTGTTACAATCATGCCATTTTTGCCGCGCGCACCTTTGGGCTCATGCGGACGCGTTGAGTTTAAACAAGGCTTTACGCTTTAACCAGATCAGCCACAGTAACAGCTCATATTTAGCCAGCTAAACTTTTACTACCCTGTTAGAAAAATATATATAGTTGCATATAGTTGCATGTGCTTCTTCTCCCTCGCTGTATTATGGGTTTGCTATGTGGGGGGAAATGTGCTGGTTACGTTTGTGAGACAATCAGCTGATTACTATTATTATATTATATATTAAGATCCTTGATGGCTGACTATGACTATGTATGTCATCTGACTATGGCTTTGTACACTTTATCCATGGTTTGGTTTATAATGGACTGTGGTACAGAAACAGTGACAATGTTACACACTCTTGGCTTACTCTGGCTATTCTCTGCTGTCTCAGACACTGATATGTTTGTCCAGTTTCAGGCACCGTAGCTTCTTCGAAAGGGAGGGGTGAGCAGTGGGCTGAGCCCTCAGTGCAACTCGCAGCCGAACCGCTAGATGTCGCTAAAAATCACACACTGCACCTTTAAGTTACCTGTTGTTGTTGTTGTGACATGTCGAATCCTAGGTCGGCGTCTCTTCTCCGGTGGCTTCTCGTAACCCATAAAGAGCGTTGGGTACGGGTTATCCAGTGTTGGCTGCTTGTCCACGAAGTGAAACGAGCACACAAACAGGTGTTCTGGAGGTGTTTTTAAGTTTAAGTTCTTCCTCCATATTCTATTTGATTCGTTGTCTTTTGGGAGGAGATGGAAACTGTATAATCGTTCACAGGAACACTCAGATTTAGTTTTAGGCTTATGCACATGTTGTCCCTGAGCTCCGTAACGACATCTCTCATTAATGTTTGCGACTTTAAATACTCGAAAAATACCTAACCTCTTCGCTATGTAACACAAAATACCGTTGATTTACAACTTCCGCCACCTAACCGGAAGTTTCACCCACGTTCTATTTTACAGTAGCGCCCCCCGGAAACAGGTGGATACAGAATGAAAAATAGAACTCTAGACAGATTGAATGACTAAATGCTGGGCAGAATGAACGATACAATGCTAGACAGAATGAATGTTAGAATGTTAGACCGAATGAACGATACAATTCTAGACAGAATGAACGATAGAATGATAGTCAGAATAAAGGATAAAACGTTAGGCTGGATGAACGATAGAACGCTAGACAAAATTACCGATATAACACTAGGCCAAATGACTAAATGCTGGGCAGAATGAACGATACAATGCTAGACAGAATGAATAATAGAATGCTAGATAGAATAAACAATTGAACGGAGAACAGATTGAACGATAGAACACTAAATAGAATGAACGACACAATGCTAGACAGATTGAATAATATAATGCTAGAAAGAATGAAAGATTGAAAGCTGGACAGAACAAACAACTGAATGCTGGACAGAACGAATGATAGAACACTAGAGAGAATAACCGATAGACAGAATGAAGTCAAACAGACAAATTTACAAATGTAATAATTTGTGTAGATGTAGATCTGAAGTTCTGAAAAACTTAAATCTGTCAATAAGGTAAAAATGAAAACGTGATCCTCCTCTCTCCAAGGTTGCCTTGGTGTGAGATGACAAGCCCTCATCCTCCTTTCACTGTGCATCTCATTCCAGACAAAGACAAATAAACCGCTGATTGAAGCTGAGAATGTGAAGATGTGACTGACATGTTTGTATAAATGTTTACACAGTACGCCCTCTGATTAGTCACAGCGCTCTTGGATGGGGTTCAAGAACAGGAAAAAAATAGCACCTGTGTGCATGTGTGAGACCGTATGTAACTATGTGTGACTTTTAGCTTGTGCATCTCCACCCCTTTGAAAGCTCCCCCATCATATACGATTAGAAAGGGTACGTCTAGTCTCTCATGTCAGGGCTAGAAATAACAGTATTAAATTTAGAGAATCCCACATTCATAATTTCAAACACTCCCCAATGAAATATTTAGTGTGACTAAAGGGAAGCAAGGATGATGTTGGATGATTTGACACGTGTCTCTTTAACTTGGCTATTTGAGGATGGTAGCTTCAGTCTGTGACAACAGAAGATGTTCTGCACAGACAGATCTCTTTTAGTTTTGCCTGTTCTGTCTGAGAGCTGAGTCACAGCCATGTTTGTACTGACTTGGTATGTCTATTGTTTTCGTTTTGTTGTTGATTTGTTTGAAGTGACTGCTGAGTAACACCGGGTCCGATTTCATTATCCGTGAAAAACAAAAAAATGCTTTTGACACTGTTAGATATGTCCTCAAAAATAGACGGCAGACAAGAGTAGGAGGATAAAATGATCCTGCAGAAGGTTTTAGCAAAGTTGCAGTTTTAATAGCAGTATTATTAGTATTAGCTATCACTCATTTATATAAACATTTATTCTGATGGTCTTCAAAAAAAAATCACACTCGTGGTCTTCGGGGTCTATTGGACCCCAGACAACAACATTTAATTTTGTAACAAAATTTGTTGTTACTCAACATTTGTGCAGTTTTTGTAGAATTTATGATTTTCAAACAATTTCTATAAATAAATAAATATTTAATTAAATAGGATTTTTACAAAAAAAACAGCATTTTATGTTAAATAAACTTTATAAAAGACCCAGATTTCTAACTTTCATTCCCGGGGATACCATGGATAATTTTACAAGGTTTAATGTAAGATTTTTGCCCATTTTTTGGAAAATACAGATTAAAATTTGTAATAAATCACTTTAACCACTAGATGGCTATAGAGCTTCATTATATGCTATTTGCTATTTGAATTACTGAAAGATATAGTTTCTAAAGTTGGATTCATTTGGATTCATATCTAAATATTATAAAATCACAATTATAACAAAAATAAAATATTTTTTGTCAAAATTTTGAAATTTTTTTAATGAAAAAACACAGCACACACAAAAACAACAACAACAGTGAAGTGCCAAACCTGCAGACAGGGTTGGAGCAAACACAGGGTGTGTGTGTGTGTACATTTTATTTTTATTTTTATGTGTACAGTGTCACCAATTTATTTTTGAGGTGGTTCTTCATTTTGTATGATTTTATTTGACAAATTATAAGACTTTTTATAGCCTTACAAATGTATTTCTGTGTGTGTGTGTTTGTGTGTCTGTGTGTGTGTGTGAGTGTGTGTGGGCGCGCACATTTTCAATGCGTCCAAGTTTTACCAATTTATTTTTCTGGTGGTTCTGCATTTTAGATTATTTTATTTTACAAATGATAAGAGAACAGTTTTTATAGTCTGTATGTATTCCTGTATAAATGTATTCCTCTTTATGTGTGTGTTTGTGTGTGTGTGTGTGCCTGTGGTGAGCATGATAATTTTGGATTGTGGATGTTTTTTGCATTGTTGGAAGTGTGCCACTTTATTTCTGTCATTTCGGTCTATGTGTTCTACATTGTTTCTGATTTTGATGATGTTATTTTGTCTATTTTGATTGCGGGGTCCAATAGACCCCGAAGACCACGAATGTGACTATTTTTGTCACGCCAACATAAAAACAGATATCATAAAAAAAAAAAAAAAAAATTGTTGTAGATCTAGAAAGTGTTGAGAGCCGTAGAAAGTTTCAAACCATTTGGACAAAGAGAAAAAATTTTTTAATTTGAGCAAAAGTCATTTGGGGTCCAATAGACCCCGAAGACCATCATAGGGAAAATGTAAATACTTAATACAATCCAATTATATTTTTATATCACCTAAACTAAAGTGTGACCAACTGGAATACTAAATACAGTGTAATACAGTGTTCATCTTGTCACTAGGTCAATAGTTTTGTACATTGTGATGTAGAAAAACTTTCTTTGCGGAAGTTAAGATAATATACAGGTATAAGATTATAAAATTATCTCAACTTAAAATTCAACCTTTCTTATCTTATCTTATCATTTAATTATTTGGTTAGCAGCCATGTTATGAGAGGAATAATGCCAGTAAACTGGTCATTACAGAAAAATAAATGAAAAGAAGTACTTTCATCATGAACTAATAATAATAAACAACAACTTTTTTTACAGTAACCTATTAATTAATCTAGGTTCATGTTAATGTACAAATATACTAGCTAGACTGGCATTGCAAAATATTGTTCATTCATGATACATTGTTAATTCAGACAATTTTAAATAATAAAAAAAAATATTAGTAACCTACATAAATTCTGTAGCTTAAAAGTATTGCTCATCGTTACTTAATGTATTAACTTGTTCTAATTAATCATTAACCATTTAAAGGGCCAGCAAACAATAAATACACTAATGACGTGTTTATATTTATTTTTGTGGTTAAATATGTTTTATTATGTATATTCATGCAACATTTCCTGAAACTTCCCAAAATCCAAGGCATAGAGAATAAACCAGTGGTGGTAATGTGAAATGACTTCACCTACATGCATGTGTCATTGAATTATTAAGCTCTTCACTGGGGATAACCGACTGTCGTTATAGTTCCCTCCGTAGCAGTCAGAGATAAGCGTGGCTGATTCTTTTTGAGTTTGCAGAGCTTTGGGTGCATGGTGGCGCAGGGAATTCACTTCAGCGACTGCAGTCAGAGATAAGAGGAAGAAAGGGATATGTAGATGTTCTTTGCTGGGAAAGGATGTGGAAGAAAAGGTAGGCAGAGTGATTCTACATTTCACTCTCCACCAACAGTGTGGCCTGCATAATGATAACTTTCTCAAAGTGAACAAAGGCATCAAAAGGATTGAGAGAAGCAAGGATTATTTAAATACTAGGTGTATTAAAAGTCCTGGTGTGCCTTTCCATCCCTAAAGTCATCCGGAAAAAAGAAAAAAAAAAAGAAAGATGAAGTAACATAGCTCAGTTTTAGCCTGCTGAAAAGCATGTATACACAATGGAATCAGCAGTGTTAAATAGCAGCTGACTAAGGGGCAGAGATAAAAAGGCAGTTGTTCATTCAAGCTAAGCCAGAATTAGCTCATGTCATACAAGAAAGGCTGCGAGAAAGTGATAGGACAGTAACCAGCTCTAAATTCTAGTTATGTCACTAGTTTATCTTGAACACACAGTTCCTGAAGTCTGAGTATGGGACGTTTCATTTAATATACAGCACCTGACAGACATTTGTTCCCTTTAGGTGGATTATTCAATTGCATATGGTGTGAATATTACAGGTATTTTCCATTGATCTGCCATGTTTAGATGATGAATTGCATGTCTGTCTGTGATAAGTACATATTTAAAGTTTGCATGAAACTGAAATTGTGGTGACTTTTCTTCCCTATTGTGACGAATATCCAAGTAAAACTGCTAGAATGCAATGAGAAAAAAATAGAAAATGAGTGAATGAGAAAAAATGTAGGGCGGGACATGTCCATCGGGAATTGTAGGATCGTTGAACGTGGTGTTGCAAACTAAATGGAGGGGATGGATTCTGAGCCATTTGTATGTATGATTACGATAATGGATATCATAACATACAGCTAAATAACCATAGCCTAAGTGGCTGACACCGGAAGCATTGCACATTTGAGTTGAAATGTCCACGTCCACTTTTTGCTAAAAATAAGCTGGATACTCATCATCATGAGAAGAGATGTCACACAAATGGGGATGACATTTTAATGATTTTGAATAAAGATTATGGTGAACATATTTTTTAAATAATAACAATAATGTTTACTGATAAATCATTCATGCAACATTCCATGAAAGTATGAGAACTGTCAGTTTGGATTTCATGGTGACTGAAATCAATAAACCAATATTGAAGATCAACCTGTCATTAAAAACATAATTGAATGGTGCAAAAAAAAAAAAAAAAAAAAAAAAATCAGTTGGTGGTAGGCTATATTATTATATTTTTTTTCTCAGAAGAAATTCACTCTCAATATCCTCTACTTTCTTTACTCTCTCACACATTGGTGTGCCGCACAAGGTTGTCACCAATAAGGGACGTTTTTGTTCTGACCTCCTTCTGTTAAAAGAGGGGTTGTCCTTGGCAGGGATGTGTACGGGACATGGATGCATAAAGTGTATTAAAAACGAAGTGCAAAGTCCTGAAGGTTAATTTTCTCTTAACTCTTTTTAAGTATCTGTCTGTAGGGGCTTCATTAGGGTGACATGCTGGATGCTGGAGAGGACGAGATTAACATTGCAGGGGAGACATATTTCCCATTCAGACTGTCCGTCCATCTATTCTCAAACCAAAATGGGCATCACAAACGCACACGCTCCTGTGCACGCACACACATACAACATCTGGAGTCGACTAGTTGAACCACATAATGGGCAAGGACAGCTCAATGGCAGTTGGATGCAGCCAAAAGGGGACTTGCTTTTTTTCCATTGTGCTTTTAATTAAACCCATATCCCATTTGTATCTGTTGTTATATCCTTGGCTGAAAACAATTACTCCCGCTCCACGTACATATTTTGCATTACGCAGTGCGTGCACACGATCCAACTTCTGAGCTTTATGTCTTTTTGTTAATCATCATTGTCATTGCATCTCATTACCAACAAAATAGCATTTCCGATGGCGGCTTATAGAAGTTGATTCTTATAATCAAACAGCTTGGCAATCAAACAGTCCCTAAATGAATGATACCATTTCAGCTCCACTGCTTTAATGCATTGATACTATAGTTAATCACATCTTGCTCTGTCTTACTGTTCTAATTTGAACACTATTGAAATAGGAAGTAATTAATGACCATTTAATCACAGATACACTGTAGAGTTTGTGTTTTATAACCAGAAATGGTCAGAGAATCTGTTTGAAAATGTGCGTTTCGAGTCTTTATATATATATATATATATATATATATATATATATATATATATAAAAATAAAGATAGAGAGAGAGAGAGAGAGAGAGAGAGAGAGAGAGAGAGAGAGAGAGAGAGACCTTATATAAGCAAAAGGCCCCCCACCACCCCCCCCACACACACACCCCTACACACCTACAGAAAACCTGGACCAATGGAAACCTCATTGAATCCTGACCACATGGATCAATAGATAGACTTCTTCTAGACTTTGTTCCATGTAACTGTGTAATGGGGGAGGAATCCCCAATGCCTGAGTGGAGAAATGGTAGAGGCCCCACTCTCGAGTATCGATCCTATAGCACAGACTTTAAGCAGACCAAGGGCAACACCCAGCTCTTGTTTACTCTCAGCATCTCTCTCTCTCTCTCTCTCTCTCTCTCTCTCTCTCTCTCTCTCTCTCTCTCTCTCTCTCTCTCTCTCTCTCTCTCTCTCTCTCTCTCTCTCTCTCTCTCTCTCTCTCTCACACACACACATGTATAGTACACAGGGGTAGAGCATCGCCAATGAAGAGAAGACCAGCAGGCAAGAAAACTCTTAGAATTTTGAGGAGAGATAAAAGTGCTTTGTTTCCATTACAGATGCACTAAAGATAGAACCGAGGGATTATGAAGAAAGAATAGATGAGGGAAAAAAGCACAGGTACACATTTATCTGCTGTAGGCTTTATCTCGACACTCATGTAGAGTGTACTTGTGTAGCGTGGGAACAAAATCCCACAACAGAAAGGAGACAGTAGCACTCTTGATTCCAGCAACCCTAGTGCAGTGGCTCTCAAATGATTTTGCTTCAAGACCTGTATTTTACAGCAGATCAAGTGGTGACACATTTCTAAAGCTGTTTACTGCACAAAGACAAAACAAAAATGGCCTTAACTTGAACTTAACCTAAACAAATGTATTAACAATTACAAGAAGTTACCTAATATGATTAATCTGAGATGACAAGGAAAATTGTAAAAACGCATGGTAAATACAATTTTGTGAAAACGACAGCAGAAGCTAACATCATAACTTGTGAAAATCATTGGGACACTTATGGAGGTTGCTTCAGTTTGCTTGGTGTCAAATTTTTATTATTGTTATTATTATTATTATTGATGATGATTTAGTTTTAATATTTGCTTTAAGTATAGTTTTTCCTGTTGTATGTTATTACAAACCAGTGTTAGTCACGTATGGAGATGAATCAAAGCAAACTCTGCATCTGTTTTCAAGCCTTCCCACTTCGCTCTCTCCTATATATATATATATATATATTCTTGAGGAAAGAGGTCCATCACAAAAGGGTTGATCCTATCCGTGGGCCCTTGGCAAAAAAAAAAAAAAAAAACTAGACTAGTGGACTCATTGTAGAATTACAGTATGGACTACATACTTTTTATATAGGATCTTCAGCATATTAGTCCACATGCTGTTACTGTCACAGACTGCATTTCCCATCATCCTCCTTGGTACCTAACCAAGCTCACCTGGAACTCATCTAGAGCACACACAATAAATCATTGTTTGAACTTATCTGATGTTACAGGCCTACCTTGTGACTTACCTGCTTGACTACCTTGCTGCTATTTCCAGTCATCCTAGTCATCCTCCAGTCATCACATTATCCAAGTCGTCTTCCAAGATTCAAGATCATCATCTCCCATCTCAACATTGCTCCCTCATATGTATGTTCCAATGTTTCTGTAAGAAAAAAAATCATTTTTTTCTAAGTTAACAATAACATTGTATCTCATGTGGTAACGATCTCAAGTATAATCACTTACCTGTTTATGCATTGTGTTCTTGCCATACCTGCAAATAAACCTACCTGTTTGAGTTTTACCTCAGTTCTGGTCATTGTGTCCAAGCCTGAGCATGACAGTTATCATAATACTGTTTAATAAGCTAAAATACTTCAAAAACAGTTCTGACATGACACAACTTGAAAGCTCACACCCTATTGGACACTCGTAGCAGCAAATAGTACACCAGAAAATGTCACTGATGCTTTAAAGTGTCAAATAAATCCCTGTTCATGTGGCTAAAGGTTAGTCTTTGATCTCTGGAGAGGGCGAGGATTAGTATTTCTCACCTTTAAAAGAAGCAGAGAGAAATGGGAAAGGCTGGCCATGTGATTCCTGCCTGAGTAAGGTAATAAGGACAGAGTAAAAATGATCTGCGTTTTGGGGTAATATAGTTGTAATAGACTTGCACTCTGCAGGAGACACAGGAAAAATAGATTGACGTCCCACAGAGAAAAGTCTCTCCCCGTTGGGGTTTCCCCTGGGATGGAATGCATACGTTCATCCAACCTCCATCTGCCAGAGCAGTCATCTATCATTCTACATTCTACCGTGCAACTGCTTCTTTAGAAAATGGAAACGAACCTGCCACGACGACCTGCATAAAGATTTCTGATTAGGATCAGCTTCCTTTCACATGTTCAATATGCCTGATGGTGGGGATAGTTTTGTTCAGTTGAGCTTATGAGCTCTCTGAGGTAAAAGTGAGTCTCTATCAGACTGCAGGTGTTTATCTATAATCAGTTCATAATGAATAAGATATATTCCTAGAGAGATTCCTGATCCTCCTTGCAGATACTTGATATATATTGGACAGACTATATGAATCTGCAGCTTTTATTATATGAAACCCATTCTTCTGCTCACACATGCTAGAATTAAGCTTCCAGTCTCTTCTCTATTCATTACTGTTACTCTCCACCCCACAACATCTTCTCTTTACAGTCAAAAATAAAGAAAATAATAAACCAGAAAGTCCCTCTTTTGTTTAGAGTCACTAACATGTCATACATTACTAAGCTCAGAGCAGTCAGCCAGAACAGCCAAAGACATTTACATCACATCAGCCCTTTCCACGATACAGGTAGCATTGTAACTATTAAAATGCATATGGAATAAGATTAAGTACTACCCTGATGAAATGTGACACACTGTAATGAAAAAGAGACAGAGAGAGAGAGAGAGACGGAGAGAGAGAGAGAGAGAGAGAGAGAGAGAGAGAGAGAGAGAGAGAGGTACATACATTCACTATCTATTAATCATTTAACGCCACCTTAATAACACATTTATCAGATGACTGCAAAAATCAAAGAAGTTATGAAATATTAAAGTCGCAAGACCAACATTACACAGTCAAGTCATAAATCATAACAATAATGAATAATTTACATATGTGCATATCATTCCTATGGTCTTTTTGGCCTACTGTAGATTGATCACTCAAAGTGCAGGAATCAATCTCAATAAAGTATGATCAATTGGGTCGGTATCTCACTTGTGTTAAAAGTTAAAATGTCAAAGTTTAATTTTCGATAGATTTTACGGGTTTTTGGAGGTTTCCTCTGATTAGCACTTGCATTGATTATTACAACAACACAACAAAAAAATCCTTCAGAAAACATCCGCCTACATTGTCTCCCCTGATGTGTTGTTCAGGCTCCTTAAAACAATTGCTAGCTTTTCCATTCCTTCATTTGGGTCTGATTGAGGGCTTCAGCCATGATGAGATCGATAGCTCACAGTGAATACAAGACTGACAGAGTAAATTGTGTTCTCTTGTTTAAGTTAACAGATGACCTCAATGTGATTTTTACTTTGTGGCTTTTGGCCCAAACAGAATAAAACATTTTCCAACGGACAACTGTCTGAGAGGTTACCCTGTTAAATAAATAAGTGCTTAAAGGAGAAAAGATGAGACATTTCTCATCATAGCAATTTATCTAACCAAAAGAAAGTACAAAAGTGAAGGGGGAAGTTAAATCTCACTTTGGAAATAAAACAAATGGCAGGTTTTCAATATTCATCTCTGAGATTTTTAAATCTTTGAATGTGTGACCTCTAAGATGCCCGGATATGCTGAATCAACAGTAATGACAGCTGACTATGGATGGTTAAGGTACAGATCCAGACCCAGCACCATGTCTTAATGTATACTTTTTTTTTTTTTTTAAATAAGACTGAGCAATCAATTGCCAGCATCAATACCCCTTAGCATTGCTTTAACTGTGCGCCTCTGCTAGCTAATGAAATCTTTGCAAAGCTCCTCCAGCTATCGATCGGAGGGAGCTCTAATTTGCCGCTTGAGATCAGGCCGCTCCATCTCTACATTTTCTCTCTCCTCTCTCTCTTTCCTAACTCCTCCTTCTTCCACTCTCTCACATAACAGATAACTGCAGGGCAGACTTGCCTTGAGCAGCATATCGAGCTGGGGCGCAGGACTATGGAAATATTTCATCAGACATTTAACAAAGTATTTAAGGTCGAATAGATACGTGCAAGTGTAAAACAAAATATTGGATGAAGTTCTGAGCCCTGGTAAAATGAAACAGCCTTACAACACAAGTAACAACTGTATTCTTCAGCTATCTCCAAAATCATCCAAAGACTACAGTATGAAGCTGACGTTTCGTGACTATCTTATGATTATTGATATTACGGTTTGCTTTTGTAGGCAAGACACCCTGCTATTCACACAAGACAATCAGGCACGGGACAACAGGATACTATATTTTCATTATTTGCAAGAAAGAGCATATACAAAAAAAAAAAAAATAGTCATGAAGTCATGGTTGCAGATTAGATGTTTAGGCATGGACACAAAAAGTGCTAACACTTTACAATAAGGGTACATGAATAATCATGTACTAATACCCAAATTAATACTTAATTCATGAACTAATGATAATTAAAAGCCTGAACTAATCGTGAACCAATGAAGAGCTATACTTAACTACGACTGGAGTCGAATAATGGCAGCCTTAACTAATTTTATATGTTTGATAGTTAATGCATTAATTAACATTTATGGATAAACCAAATTAAACAATCTCTTTAAGAAGGATTAAGAAGTACCCTGACTTTGAAACAAATTTAAACAATTTAATGGCACATAGTATGCCCTTTTTCACAAGATGTAAATTAAGTCTCTGATTTCCACAAAGTGTGTATGTGAAATGTTAGCTCAAAATACCCAGCAGTTAATTTTTTACAGCATGTTTAAATTGTCACTTTTTGGGGTTCCGAAAAACATGCCGTTTTAGTGTGTATCCCTTTAAATGCAAATGAGCTGTTGCTGCCGGCACAGAGGGTGGAGCCTCACAAGCTCGAATTAAGCCTCAGTGTCAGAACCAGTGTTGCCAGATTGAGCGGGTTCCCCCCCAATTGGGCTCCTTATGGTCACGTCCGACCGGAAAAAAATGCATTGGGCGGGTCGTTAAAATGTGGGCTAGTTTTTGATGCAACGGGCGGGTTTTTATTTTTAACTATAAACAGTATTTTTTTATATTTTTCATGAAAACGAACTATAAAATAAATTATATAATGAAGGATGACATTTAAATTAGGTATGGTTCAGGTTAGCCAATAAGGTACAGGGGAATCCTGTCCAATCAGACTTCAAGCTTGATTGGCGGGTTGTTGTAGGCTAATCGTTATATTCGTTATATCGTCAAAACTGCATTTATCATCATCATTCATCATCATCATGCCAAAGTGGGGTAAATATAAAAAGTCCTACAAAAAGGAACGTGAGAGCGACCCGTCTCTGAAAACATGGATTGCACCCGTGGTAGGCGATGAGTCAAAGGCATTTTGTAAATACTGTCAATCAGAAATCAGAGCACAGTTAAACGATTTGAAAGAGCATGCTAACAAAAAAAAAAAAACAAAAAAAAAAACACAAATCGCGCTTTGCACCAAGTTTAAAAACTTTTACTGTGCCAGCTGGAGCAGCAGGGCAGTGTCCGATCAAAGATGACCAAAAGCGCCGTGAAATTAGAATCGCTGCCTACATTGCTTGTCACAGTTCAATAAATGCGGTGGACGATTTGTCAGACATTTTGAAATATGAGATGGGAACATTCCAAATACACCGGACAAGTAAGTAAGTAAGTAAGTAAGTAATTTTAATTTATAAAGCACATTTACACACAGCGCAAAACTGACCAAAGTGCTGTACAATGAATAACTAAAAAGACAAAGAATAAAAACACATGGAATCAATTAGTCATAAGCATATAAAACATGAATAAAAAGAAAACCTTCAATATCAGGGTACACAACACAGAAATACAAAGAACAAACAGGAGTGCCAGGTTAGGGAACAAGGAAGGCCATGGAATAAAAATGAGTTTTTAGCCTGGATTTGAATACAGCAATGGAGGGGGCAGATCTAATATCCTGAGGGAGCTGGTTCCACAACCGTGGAGCAGCAACTGCAAAAGCTCTGTCACCCCTTTGTTTAAGCCGTGAGCGCGGCAAAAAGCAGGAGCCCTTTGTTTGAGGATCTCAGTGACCTTTGACTGAATATGGCTGTACAAGGTTGGTGATATAGGTTGGGGCGAGCCCATTAATTGCCTTAAAAACAAACAGTAAAACTTTAAACTGAATCCTAAAAAGAACTGGGAGCCAATGCAAGGAGGCCAGAATGGGGGTGATGTGCTCATGCCTCCAGGTGCCAGTTAAAAGATGTGCAGCTGCGTTTTGTACCAACTGCAAAAGTCTAAGTGATGATTGTGGGAGGCCAAAGTAGAGGGAATTACAATAATCCAGCCGTAATGTAATAAAGGCATGGATAACTTTCTCAAGATCGTCATGAGATAGGAATGACTTCAGGCGGGAAATCATTCTGAGCTGGTAAAAACAATTCTTAACAACAGAACTGATCTGTTTGTGAAGGCAGATTTCTGAGTCAAGAATGACACCCAAATTTCTGGCATAAGGCTTGATAAATGGGGTGAAGTGACCTAAATTTTGTACCACAGTGCATCTTGCCTTGGGAGAACCAAAAATAATGACTTCTGTCTTGCCAATATTTAACTGGAGAAAGTTGTTAGCCATCCAAGTTTTGATCTCTTCGAGACAGACCAAAAGAGATTGTATGGAGTCACTAGATTTTAGAGGCAAGTAGAGCTGTGAGTCATCCGCATAGAGGTGAAAAGAGATGTTATGCTTCCTTATGATGTTACCCAGTGGGAGCATATACAGACTAAAAAGCATAGGACCCAAGATGGACCCCTGAGGGACCCCATATGAAACGGAAGCCGAAGATGAGGAGAACTTGCCAATAGATACTAAGAAAGTCATATCATTGAGATAGGAACGGAACCAAAGTAATGCGGTCTCCCTAATGCCCACCTGCTGATCAAGACGAGTAAGGAGGATGTTGTGATCAACGGTGTCAAAGGCGGCACTAAGATCCAATAATATCAGGATGGCATTATCACCTGAATCTAGTGTAAGAAGAATATCATTGGTTACTTCGAGCAGAGCTGTTTCAGTACTATGAAGTGATCTAAAACCTTATTGAAAAGGTTCTAGTATATTTTGGGTGGTTAAGAATGGGAGCTGCTGTGACAGAACAGCTTTTTCCAGAACTTTAGAAATAAAAGGAAGCTTAGAAATGGGACGGTAATTATTTAGGCATTTAACATCGAGATAATGTTTTTTGAGCAGGGGTTGGACAACCGCATGCTTAAAACACATAGGGACAGTACCGGAAGCAAGACATGAATTTAAGATGACCTGAATGGAGGGGCCAACTACATCAAAGACATCCTTTAAAATAGAAGAGGGGATAGAATCATAAGATGAAGTAGTAAGTTTCATATGTGATACTAAATTCCTCAATTCAGTGAGAGAGATGGGCTGAAATTGGTTAAAAATAGCTAGTACACCTGAGCAACCAGGCAGAGTAACAGGTGAGGTGGGGGTAAACACTGATCTAAAGTTCTCAATTTTATTAGTAAAAAACTTAGGAAATTTCTGGCAGGTATCAGTGGATACATCAACAACTGGGGAATTTGAGGGATTGATAACCGAGTTTATAGTGCTAAATAAAAGTTTTGGTCTGTTTGAGTGTTTACTGATCAAGTCCTTCATGTCCTCTGTCCTCGCGCCACACTTCAGAGAAGAACTTGTGGAGGATATTGGTGAGTCTCCATATTCCCTGTATCTCGATGAAAGCACTGACATATCTGTGAACAAACTTCTTTGCATTTGTCTGAAATACCACTCAAAAAAACACAGCAAGTTTGTTAGTACATATCTTGGACTTGTGGAGCTGACAGATGCTGATGCTAAAGCCATATCAGACACTGTTGTTGCTTTTCTATTAAAGAACGGCCTGCAGATTAAAAACATGATGGGCATTGCCACAGATGGTGCCAGCGTAATGGTTGGAAAAAACACTCGGTTTTCACCCTACTTAAACGAATGCAGCCAAACCTGTAGCTTATTCGCTGTGTTTGCCATTCACTTGACCTGCAAATAAAGCAATGAAGCTTCTTCCCAGCAACATAGAATACCTGGTTAGAGAAACCTACAACGGGTTCGCTCATTCAGCAAAGCGGCAGTATGAATACAAGAACATTTATGATACTATTAATAACGGGGGCTGCCCCTTAAAAATTAATACGTCCAAGCTGTACCCGTTGGCTTGTGATGGCTGACTGCATTAACCGCATTGTGGATCAAAAAGATTCCCTCACATTGCACTTTAACATGGCTTCAAGTACAGAACACTGTTATACTGCCCGGCTTTTAAAGGAAATGTACAATGACAAAAGTAATCACCTTTACATGTACTTCCTTCAACCTGTTCTGATGGAAATCAAAGCTGTAAATAAATGCTTTTAATTAGAAACAAGAAACACTCTCGGTGTGTTTAGAGACTTGGAAAGGCTGTACATGACAACTGTTAGACCCATTCTCAAACCGAGCGTCTTGCGTAATCACAAGCAGCTCCGTGAACTTGGCCTCACACAGTCTGGCATGATTTCCATTACACGAGAGTAGATGTTAAAACTTCATGCTGATTTGTACTCGGCTTTCGCCAAGATAATCACCAACTAAGACGTAGCTTTACAGTAACCTATGCTTCTCCATCCATTTACGCTTCTTTCCATCTAGTGACGTGAATCTTCTGTCTGGTGTTAATACAGTGTATTGCTTCGTCAGCACACACAACGGCTGCAACCACAGTGCGGTCCCCCATAACAACCCTCTGGATTGAGCGGAGTAGGGAACATCTCTAGGGTCTTCAAGTGGGCACCTTCCGTCCTCAGTGTTTCGTCGACTAGCCCACGACACCTCAAGAGGGCTCGACAGTGACTCTGGCGTCCCAGAGTCACCCCCCTCCGTCCCCCACTCAACTCAGCCCAGCTTACTGACCTCTACTTCCCTCTTGCTGCTGAGACCTAACCACAATCTCACAATCTCTCCGCAACCCAACCATACGCGCCAACCCGTTTGACTAAGGCTGTCGAGCCCCACTGGTGCGTTAATATGCAGTTTCAGTGGCAACGGTTCCGTATGGCATACCACCTACCACAAAACACAATATCTGCCCAACCACCCGTCATTCACGCAATATACACAGGAACGTAATGACTGTAAATACTATACAACCTATACAAATAAACCAACAGTTGCTGCTGAGACCTAACCACAATCTCACCGCAACCCAACCATACGCGCCAACCCGTTTGACTAAGGCTGTCGAGCCCCACTGGTGCGTTAATATGCAGTTTCTGTGGCAACGGTTCCGTATGGCATACCACCTACCACAAAACACAATATCTGCCCAACCACCCGTCATTCACGCAATATATACAGGAACGTAATGACTGTAAATACTATACAACCTATACAAATAAACCAACAGTTGCTGCTGAGACCTAACCACAATCTCACAATCTCTCCGCAACCCAACCATACGCGCCAACCCGTTTGACTAAGGCTGTCGAGCCCCACTGGTGCGTTAATATGCAGTTTCAGTGGCAACGGTTCCGTATGGCATACCACCTACCGCAAAACACAATATCTGCCCAACCACCCGTCATTCACGCAATATACACAGGAACGTAATGACTGTAAATACTATACAACCTATACAAATAAACCAACAGACCTTTCAAGTTTTCAAGAATTCTACGAAACCGTAGCATGGCGGCCTGTACACAGCCAGCTAGAATCTTTCCGTCTCAACCACAGCCAGTTGCTGCTCCTTTCTGCTGCTTCAGATAAGTTCTTTACTGTACGACGCAACTCTTGGCCACTGAATCCGACGTCTCTGAGGAACCGGGTTGTAGAGTGTGCCACAAAACCACGACAACCCACTTCCACTGGATAAACCTGGACTCTCCATCCTCGCTGTTCTGCTTCAGTGGCCAGATGAGCATACCGCAGTTTCTTCCTCTCATATGCCTCATCTACCGCATCCTCCCATGGCACTGTTAACTCTATCAGTTGAACAATGCGTGCTGATCCAGACCACAAAACAATATCTGGCCGTAGGTAAGTGGTGGCAATCTCAGCTGGAAAAATAAGCCGTTGATCAAGATCAACCAGCATCTTCCAGTCCCTAGCAGCTTCCAGTTGTCCTGGGCGAGAATTGGTGTTAGCACCTTTTCTTGGTGGTTGCTCGCCTGGGCGGAGGAATATTGTCTTCTGCGTGTAATGTTTTGCTAGAACAGGCGGCAATTTATTGGTCATACTACGCTTGCCTTCCAATGCTAAAGCCAAACATCGCAATACTTGGTCATGGCGCCAAGTAAACCGACCCTGGCTAAGAGCCACCTTACATCCTGTCAAAATGTGCCTTAATGTGGCAGGTGATGAACACAAAGGACAAGATGGATCCTCTCCTACCCAGAGGTTTAGGTTCTGCGGTGATGGGAGAACATCATATGTTGACCTAATAAGGAAACTGATCCTACTCTCTTCCATTGACCAAAGGTCTTGCCAGCCCATTTTGCGTTGTTCCACACTCTCCCATCTCATCCACTCTCCCTGGGAGATGGGAAATGGCCTTTATACATCTCATCCTCTCCTCCTGCTTTCGCACCTCGTTGACTACCAGCTTCCTCCTTTGGGCTGGGCCTGCCTTGTGCCATTTAGGAGGAGCTAAACTGAGCCCAAAACCCCCTCTTCCATGCTGTACCTGTCCCACGATATCCCCAATTTGAAGGTCAGCCTTTGCCTCTACTACAGATTTCTTTGCTGACCACTTTCTACCAGTTTTTACCACAGGGGCTGTCTCCCTTACACATTTGTCACGTGACTCTGCTAAAGTCATTTCCAGTCTGACCTTGGCACACTTAAACTCCTCGGTTAAAGCAGAGACTGGCAGCTGCAATACTCCTTTACTATAAAGTCCCACTCTGCTGAGGCAGCGTGGAACTCCCAACCATTTCCTGATGTATGAACTTATTAACGCTTCCAGCTTATCCACTGTTGTCAAAGAAACCTCATACACAGTCAGTGGCCACAGCAACCTTGGCAGTAGACCAAACTGAAAGCACCAGAGTTTCAGTTTGCCTGGTAGAGCACAGCTGTCTATGCTCTTCAACCCTTCCACTGCTTGTCGTCTAACTTCTCCCACTCGAACTGTGTCCTTTAGATGCCCATCGTACCATCTCCCTTGACTCTTCACTGGCTTCTGAGAAACTGTTGGTATTGCCTCACCATTAATGAAGAATGTTTTATCTACTACCTTGCCTTTAATTATGGAGATGCTCCTTGATTTAGAGGGCTTAAATTGCATTCGTGCCCATTCAATATTATCTGTTAACTTCCCCAATAACCGATTAGTGCAGGCTACCGTTGTAGTCATGGTTGTCATGTCATCCATGTATGCTCTGATTGGTGGTAGTCGCATCCCAGAAGCCAAGCGCTCTCCTCCTACTACCCATTTTGATGCCCTAATGATTACTTCTATTGCCATGGTAAAAGCCAGTGGAGAAATGATGCATCTTGCCATTATTCCAACCTCTAAGCATTGCCATGTAGTGCTGAATTCTGGAGTTGAGAAACTAAATTGCAAATCTCCAAAATAGGCTTTCACTAAATTTGTTATCGACATCGGTACCCTGAAAAAATCAAATGATGCCCAAAGAAGCTCATGTGGCACTGAACCATATGCATTAGCCAAATCCAGGAATGTCACGTGGAGCTCCTTCCTCTCCTTTTTAGCTGATTGAATTCGTTGCCAGATAACACTGATGTGTTCTAAGCATCCTGAGAATCCTGGAATGCCCGCTTTTTGAACTGAAGTGTCAATGAAGCCATTCTTTAATAGGTAGGTTGACAATCTCTGAGCAATAATGCTGAAGAAAATCTTTCCTTTGACGTTTAATAGTGAAATAGGGCGAAACTGACTGATGCTTGTAGCATCTTTTTTTGGGTATAAAGACTCCCCCTGCTCTGCGCCATGCTCTAGGTACAACCTGCTTTTCCCAAGCCACTTTTATCAATTTCCACAGAATTCGTAGAACTCCTGAAGCACTCTTGTACACTCTGTACGGAACTCCATTAGGCCCTGGAGATGATGAAGCCCTTGCCTTTCTCACAACCTGCTCTATCTCTTTCCACTTAGGTGCACAGACCTCCATTTGGTATTCTGGTGGATTGACAGGTGGGATGTCTGACGGAATAGACATAGGCTTATGCCTTTTTGCATCTGTATGTGTTTCCTCCAAATATCTCTCTAGCTCAACCCTAGATGCTTTTAAAGTGCCATTCTTCTCACTGGTGAATAACTTCTTTGCGAATTTGAATGGATCTTTATAGAAATTAGCCCTCGCACGCTCCTTCTTTTTGCATATTCCTATCCCCTCTGGATGCGGACCTGGGTACCACATTTATGGACAAACTGGAGGAAAGTAGGTTATCCCCAGACATGAAGGAGAGAATTACTTCTAATTGTATGGATTTTCTGAAAGAACTTGTAAAGCAGTACCAATTGCGTTTACCTGCTTCAATGGAATTCCTGCGCAAACTAGAGCTCATCTGCCCAAAATCTGTTATGTCCACCATAAATAGGCCTGGAGTAAAGGACTTGCCAGCTGATCTTTTCTCCTGTCTCATTGGTACATTAGAATCGCAGTGGAGGAATGTGACAAGCGCAAGCTTCTCTGATGATCAGGACATTGACAAGTTTTGGCTCGAAGTCAAAGCATTTAAAGATGCAGGGGGGCACAAGTGTTTCCAGGAATTGGCACAAGGTGCCATAAGACTTCTTGTTCTGCCTGTTTCCAACGCCCATGTTGAGCGAGCATTTTCCCTCGTCTCGCTTGGGTATTGTAGGTAGAAATACCCAAAAATACTTTTCGTCCAAATTTGTTTAAACTGTCTTTATATATCAATGCATAATTAAAATGTAAGTACTCTGGAAAATAAATTATAAAAATCGAGTGTCTGTAGTCCTCTCAGGACTGCAATAAACACAGCTCATTATTCCATTAACTCCCACCCCCTCCCTTCTCGGCTCCTTCCAAAGCCACGCCCCCAAAACAAATGAACGCGCGATCCCGGCCGTTCGCTCAGCTGGAAGAGTCGGACGCGTTTACCAGCTTTACCAGATGTAGTGACATCATGTCAGAATCACAAGTAATAAAATAACTAACTTTATCACTATGAATATAAACAATTAACATGGCTGTTAGTACTCACTATCAAGCTCGCACATCAATACTGGTAAAGTTTCAAATATTTTACTAGCTCCTAACGGAATCAAACTCAATATAAGGCAAAGCTATAAATAGCTTCATTGATACACGTTTGCCGTTACCATCAGTTACACTGTGATGAAGGTGAATTTGTAAGATTCATAACATAAGATTGTTTACAGATAAACTGAGTAACATACACTCAAACACCTTCTCACAACTGCATTGCAGACCCAAGATAATATAACACACACACACACACAACATAGCACATAAAGATACAACATAAAGACATAGGTAAACATATGTAGAGCATATAACAACAAACCAAACGTGAAAAAAACGGAACAGGTAGAGTTTCACGGTGAACATAGGAACATAGTAGAACAAAGACAGAGGGTAAAGCTAGGTATAAAAATAGATCCCCTAAACTTTTTAACCTAAAGTTAAATTTGGCGAAATTAAACAAAACAGCTTTCAACTGCAGATAGGCCTATTGCTTATTTATCGTCTCAACCCTGGCTCACTAACAGTAACGTTATACCAGTCGACACCAAAGTTACACTGTCATAGCTAAGCCACTACCGTCTGTTATGCTACGTAACGTTAGGTAGCTATATTAGGTAGCTATGTGTGCTAGTGATACATGCTTCATGAAAAAATAAATGCCATCAAAATGAAAACAGCAAGATTACCTGTCCAGCAGAAATAAAGCCATCATGGAGTCACTTTTCAGCCCCTTGAGATCACTCAGTTGTTGCATCCGCTACAAAGCCACGCCGATATTGACTCTCGTATGATTTCTTTATTTATCCAAAGACTTTTTGTTCATAGCCTTTTCCAATACTGTCTTCCTTTTTTTAACTTGTTTGACTTCGCTGCCTCTATATGCAGGTAACGTTACTGAGAATTTTGACTGTTCTTTCTCTGCCATAATTATTATTACTAGCTTCCGTGCCTCTTCAAACGCGTCCACGCATTTGGGCTGCTCCTGTATCAGCAGAGGTGGTATCCATGGTAGCGAGGGAGAGTGACAGTTGCCCTAGCCAATCATTTATTTTGTCCCGAATGGAATAATGAGCTGTGTTTATTACAGTCCTGAGAGAACTACAGAAACTCGATTTTTATAATTTCTTTTCCAGAGTACTTACATTTCAATTATGCATTGATATATAAAGACAGTTTAAACAAATTTAGAAAAAAGTATCTTGGGGGATTTCTACCTACAATACCTTTAAAAGATGACACTAGGAATCGTATGGGACTACCGCTACTCTCCAGCATCATGGATGCGCGCGCTGGCCTGGTCAGAAATGGCTTTACCTCGGCAACGTTCAAACCTCCCAGGTAGTTGCTGGAGAGATTTGCATTAACATTATGAACATCAGCTATGCTAATTATTTCCCATCTGCCTTTCTGCTGTTATCTTCAGGTAAATAGCGTTCGTCAGCTCCAGTTTGTATCCAGCCTCTCACGGAGACTTTAGATGCCCCAACGCCTGTGAAGAGACGACTCGACGCCTGTGAAGAGACGACTCAAAGCCGGCGATATGTTATGCCATAAATTAATACATGATTAACTAACTGTATTTTTCTATGTACATTTCCGAAATGCACTTTCTGTAAAGCTGCTTTGAGACCATGTGTATTGTGAAAAGCGCTATACAAATAAATTTGAATTGAATTGAAAAAATTTGACTCAACGATCTATTAATCTGGTTGTGACTGTACAAAGTTGGTTCTATAATTTCATGGTTCTATAATTGTTCTATAATGGAGACATTTTCATCAGTTCTGCAGAGATTCTCTACGTTAACCATTAAAAGGTAAGCGTGTTTAGGCTATTATAGCACACTTTTATTTTGCTCCACAATTCATATGTCATGTTTGATACTTTCTTAAACCTAATAACATATAGGCTACAGGTAGCTGATGTAGTGTCTAGAGACAATTCAGTGTATCATTCAGTCGTTATTTTATTTAAAATTAAAAGAAGGAAAAATACGAGAATTCATCTCGATTCGCCCAGTGGTCTATAAGTTAAATGATAATAATTTTAATAATAATAATATAAAAAATTTAATTAGTTGTAAATAAAGCACTAATACAAAAAGTAAAGTGTAATGAAATTATTTGAGAATTGGCCTATTAGAGAAGAACTGTAGTTCTGACAATAGTAGCACAAGAACAATAAAAAATGTGCCCCCTTCTGAAGTTTCCGATGTAGACTTTGTGTTTTATTAAAATTATAATTTATATTTTAAAAAAGATGCACTGGAAAATGGCGCGAGCATGGTGCTCTGCGATTTGTTAGTCTGGTTGTTTAACCCTCTGAGGTCTAAGGGTTTTTGGGGTCCTTGAGGTGGTCTGACATGCTCTGACATTTGTGCTTTTTTCAGTTATTTATAAACATGTTAATGGCAAAGGTGTAAATTCACTCTGTATAGCACAAACGGGGCTACCGTAATATGTGAGCAACATGTATGTACATGTTTGTATTTTTTAGAGAATAATGCTTATGCGTGGTTATTGAAAAAAACTAAAACTTAAAGTGTCTGAAATAAGGCCACAAAACACATACTAAATATGTGTCCACAAGACTTTTGACTAATGACTGTTGTTGCCTACAATTTTTGCTTCAAAATGATCTGAAAATCATCCTGCCTAATCATTTACACAAAACAATACATTGATTTACATTTTATAAGACACCTTTTGTTTGGAAAGGCGATATGTGTGGAGGCGTGTTCACACCTGAGAAGACAAAGCCACATACATAATGAGCTGCATATTAATTAGCCTTTCACACAGGATCCCAAAGAATGCAAGGACAAAATAAATTATCTATATATACATATTTTACAATTAGAAATTGTAACCAATTACAAATAGGTTACAATTACAACAACAATTACAATTTTAACAATATTTCAAGTGTATTTCTTTGTAAAAAGTATACATTTTATCATACGTATTAAAAAAAAGGTAAGGATTCATTAGTTTGAATATTGGAACAAACACTATAATAACATCTTAGGTGATAATTCAATATACCTACTTTATTTTTGACAAAACATCCCATACTATAGTATATTTAACTATGAGCAGAAATTGGTGAACAAAAGCGTACCTATTTAATGTGACAATAGTCTTTTTTTACAGTCAAAACTTTAAAATCTATCCAAAACTAATCACAACATCTTGTCTAAACATTCATATTTAGTCTGTAACATATTGTGTATGATATATTAGCATATACATGTGAATTTGCAGTTTGCTGCTTATTCAGACATTTTATTTCAACATATTTCTTTACAATGAAAGTACTTTAGGAACTTTTTAGTGGTAGTCTACAATGATTTTTTCACCTTTTTAAACATCATTATATATGCAAATATTGCGGTTTTGTGCTTGTCCCACACCCAGACTTCTGATCTTCAATAATGAAAAAGAAGTGTAAAAAAATTATTTATCTTTTTTTTTAATATATGACTGTATACAGTATCAGTAAAATAATCAAAACATAATTGTGGTATTTAAGGTCAGACAACTATTAATGTGATTTTATATACAAAATGTAGTTGTCCCACAGTATTGCCGTCATTTCCACCACAACGCTGTAATGTCCCTTTTAAACAGCTTTTTTGAAAGATTGTTTGGGTAGTTTCTATGGAAATGAACAATGACATCACAGCCGATGTCTGACATGGAGGAGATTTTAATTTCTTCACCAACTTGGAGAAGAACACTCAAGGTAAATATTGCTTGAAATGAAAATATGTTTATTGTATGTCATTTCCAAACATGGCGTAAGATCAATTGAGTTTGTAAATAAATAGATTTTTCAACATACATTGATGTATTTTGCATGCATGCAATGCTAGCTACCAATTCATAGCTAATCTGTAATACTAGCTTGGATTCTTTTACAAAATACTGCAGGATTGTCATTTCCACCACCATCATTTCCAACACATTCCTTCTTGGGTGGAAATGAATGACAAAGGTGAGGTGGAAATTACATTTACTGTATGCTTACAAAAGGTGCAATTCATAGATTTTGTGGCTACATATGTATATTTTATTCATTGAAATGTACAATGCTAATGTATTTATTCAAATATATATATTTGTGGAACAGTTCCCAAAGGGGAACCAAAATGGGAAATAAGAGTTATGGTCCTCAAATTTGATTTGCTTGTGCAGTGTTCCAAGAGTGTTAATATAGTCTAACAGCACTGCGATTGTACATTGTATAATATTTGTATAATATTACAGCAGTGATGTTTTTTCAGTCACTTAGTCTGCTGGTTACATAATTAGGCCAGTAGGTGGCGACAAGTAACTGTCTTTATGAGTTATCCAGTGAGTCATTTTTTCACCGATTCATTCAGAAACACTAAATGTACCCTCATTCACAATTCCCTACATTTCTCTATCTGCATAGTCCTCTTGATCTTGAAGAAGTGAATGAAAACAGGTGAGTGAATTCGGACACTGAGTGTGTCAGAAAGGCAAATCTTCCACCTGCCAAGATGCAGGAATTCTTCTGGCACAACCCTCACAGTGCAAGCGTATTAAGGCTAACCATTGAGTGTGTATATTGTACACTCCTCATTTCAGTGCCTTATGGGATTAAATTAGTGCACTCGATAATATCCACTATGGTTTTGAACACTAATACAGATGGATGTCCCTTCAAATAGTGCATTATATGAGAATAGAGAGCAAACAAATCCAAATCCACAAATTTCGAACAAATCAATTCATTTATGAACGAAACACATGATGGTCTTTATGAGAGTCATTGAATCATTCATTCACCTTAAATCATTCATTCACCTTATTCATTCGGGATTCTCTACTGTGTGCTGCTCAGAGATGGGCAACAAATCAATATTGAGTCAATTCAAGGAAATATTTTGTCTACAATGTAAGTTACTCAATATTAACATCTTGTTTATTGAACTATAAAAGCCATTTAACAAGAGTTGCTGATTTACACGGTCATGTGACAGACCATTGGTGCCTTAAGGTTGAGCAGAGCCTACATTTTTGCGATTTAATGTGAAGGTTGAACATTAAAAAAAAATAATAAAGTTATTGAGGGAATTGTTGATTATTTTTCAAAAACAATTACATTTCATGTTTGATATCAACTCTTTAGTCTTACTAGGCTTTTGTTTGAGAAAAAAGCTGTGAGGGTTTTGGTCAATGAGGCTTGCAGTAATACCGCTCTCTCTCCCTTTCAAGGAGAGATCCAACAGTCTGTATCACAAGGGATTAGACCATGGGGAAATGTTCCTAAATACTGCCAAGCAAAACTGCATTAGAATGCACAGTCGACTCTAATTAAGGTGGTTTCTAAGGCATTATGTGGTGCAGTTGAGCAGGCCAAATATAACACAGTGACACCCGGCTATATTGCCAGTTGCTCTAGAATGAAGACAAACCTTTCCTTCAGTCTGCAGTTGGCAAAGCCAGAGATATAATGCTTCTCTGGCCACAGAGGCTATCACAGTACCATTAGTGGATGTTTTAACCAGAGATTTTTCACAATCATAATGCACTGTTATCCTCACTCTAGTGTAAAAAGAGATGTTTGTTTCAACTGCATTGGATTGGGAATCCATGGAGACTAAATATCATGTTAGACAGTAAATGTTCCAGATGTTCTACAAATAAAACAGCCCTGCAAAAACAAACACAAATGAAACCGTCAGAATTTTAATTCAGAATTTTAAAATAACAAAACTGCATATAGATTGACCTCTGTTGTAATGTGTTATATACCTATTTGTTATTAAACATTATCATTGCAATGTTATATTTGATATTTAATCTTATTAGATGCAAAGATTTGTATATATTACCAAACACAGAGTTACATCATCCTTTACCTTTTCTTTCCTTTGTCTGATACACTCGGTTGTCAACATAGTTTTCAAGAGAAGATATATAGCATATTATGGTGGTGCAGCAATAAACATCACTGACATCCCACATAAATGGAAAGACGAATGCTACATTTGTCAGTTGAACAGGTCACCAAATACCTCATTCACTGACATTTTGGGCAGTGGCTAAAGTACCTGTCTGACCTTTTAGCGTTAGTGTTGTTGAGTTCTGTACCACACAGTGTAAGAGCAATACATATTAAACAGTAGAGAGA
This sequence comes from Siphateles boraxobius, assembly GCF_051911475.1. Taxonomy (NCBI): domain Eukaryota; kingdom Metazoa; phylum Chordata; class Actinopteri; order Cypriniformes; family Leuciscidae; genus Siphateles; species Siphateles boraxobius. The sequence goes on along the minus strand of NW_027508734.1, from coordinate 33,089,059 downwards.
TACACTCCATTCAATAAATAAATAAACAAATAGAGAGAGTGCAGAATTGAAAAGAAATAATATATATATATATATATATATATATATATATATATATATATATATATATATATATATATATATATAGTACAACACCACTGGTATGTCTTAATACATGTGTGATGTTCTGGATCATGCTAATGACCTAATCTAATCATGGCTTCAAGCTCTCAGCCACCATTGTTCATTACTAAGCAGCTATTTTCTGGTGGACAAAGACTACAGACGTAGCAGAGAAAATGTGTGAATAATGGATTAATACATGTAAAGTAAAAAGTCATTCTTGAGATGTCACTCATTGTGCTTTTGAGAGAGTTTTTGTCCTATACTGTGTGTGCAAGTTTTGCACATTACCATTAGCGAGACTGGACTCTGCCAGCAACAGCAACGTATAGCCTATTTTAGACAAATATACTTGTCTCAGTTTAAATAGTGTACTTTTTGTTGTCCTGTTAAATGCATTAACTCAAATGCCCTTTTAAGGAATAAAACCTTAAGGTCTACATTTAATGTGTATGTATATATATATACACATTTAGGTTGTCCACAGTGGTGGAGGAAGTACACAAGTCAAGTACTTGAGTAAAAGTACATATACTCAATTAAAACATACCATATCAAGACTCCAGAAAAAAAAAGATTATTATTTTCATGCATTGCTTATTCATTAAAAGTACAAAAGTATTTGATTTTAAATGGATCTGTCAACAGACAGGAGACGACAACATAGGTAACTCAAATCAAAAAGGTTTATTGACAGGTGGTAGAAATCAGGTATCATGTTAAATGGAGGATACAATGTGCAAGTAACAACAGTTTATTGGTAAATTAATTGTAGGGCAAAGTCCAAACAGTGACGCAGGGAAGTCGACAGGCAAACCGATCGGTGGTGTCAGAAGTGAAGAGAGAATCCACAAGAAATCCAGGATTAAGCAACAACCTCCAGATGAGCAGTAATCCCAGGGCCGAACGCAGACCAAAAGGAACTAGAATCCAACATAGGGAAGGTTAACAGGAATCAGGACACTGGGAACTCACACGATCTGACAACACAAGACACCAAACAGTGAACATATATAGGTGTGGCTGATTAACAGCAGCTGGCAGAGATAATTAAGGTTTCTGTTATATATATATATTTTCTCCCTTTCCCAGAAAATAGCTGCTTAGTCAAATCAAATATATTTATATAGCGCTTTTCACAATACAGATTGTATCAAAGCTGCTTCACAGTATCAATCAAAACAACTTAACAATGTTTGTTTATTACTGGAAAAAAAAGGACATCCAAGTTTGGTAGAGCTAATCAATGGTATGATTGGTTAATTAATTTGAATATCCCCAACTGAGCAAGCAGAGGCAACAGTGGCAAGGAACCGAAAAACTCCATCCAGTGACCTAATGGTGTCCTAACACCCCATCAAATGACCCAATGGAGAAAAAAAAAACTTGGGAGAACCCAGGCTCAGTCGGGGGCCAGTTCTCCTCTGGCGTTTATGAACTACAGGCCAAATTTACAATAACTGCAAGATAAAAATTTATATGAATGCCTGGCTAAATAGATGCGTCTTCAGTCTAGTTTTAAACTGGGAGAGAGAGTCTGAGCTACGAACAATATCAGGAAGGCTATTCCAGAGCTTCGGAGCTAAATGTGAAAATGCTCTGCCTCCTTTGGTGGATCTGGATATCCTAGGAATGACCAGAAGCCTCGAATCTAGTGATCTTAAAGAGCGCGATGGATTGTAAGGCGATAGAAGATCCGTTAAATATACTGGAGCTAAACCATTTAGAGCTTTATAAGTCAAAAGCAATATCTTGTATTTAATACGGAACTTTATAGGTAACCAATGAAGTGATGATAAAATCGGTGTTATATGATCATATTTTCTTGATCTAGTAAGAACTCTAGCGGCTGCATTTTGGACTAACTGTAGCTTGTTTATTGAAGATGCAGGACAACCAGCTAATAAAGCATTACAGTAATCTAGTCTCGAGGTCATGAATGCATGAACTAACTTTTCTGCATCAGAGACTGATAGCATATTACGTAGCTTAGCAATGTTTCTAAGGTGGAAAAAGGCTGTTTTTGTAACATATGAAATATGCTTTTCAAAAGACAGGTTGCGGTCTAGTATAACACCCAGGTCTTTTACTGTAGCGGATAAAGTAACAGGGCATCCTACTATGTTAAAGTTGTGCTGTGAAGGGTTTTGTGGACGGTTTTTATAACCGATAAGTATTACCTCTGTCTTGTCTGGATTTAATAAAAGAAAATTACGCGTCATCCAATCTTTTATATCATTAACACAGTCTGTCAATTTGGATGATTTAGCGTATTCATCTGGCCGTGATGAAATATATATTTGAGTGTCATCAGCATAACAATGGAAACTAATTCCATGTTTCCTTAGAATATTACCAAGTGGCAGCATATATATTGAGAATAATAAAGGGCCTAACACAGATCCCTGCGGCACTCCATAGTTTGCCGAAGTTATAATCGATTTTTCTCCATTTAAGTAGACGAAATGGTAGCGGTCAGATAAGTATGACCTGAACCAGCTTAATGCTTGTCCTTGAACACCAGTGCAATTTTGTAGTCGATCTAAGAGTATTGTGTGATCTATAGTATCGAACGCAGCACTAAGATCAAGTAAAACTAGTACTGAGATACAGCCTTGGTCCGAAGCTAAAAGTAAATCATTTGTGATTCTAACAAGCGCAGTTTCAGTGCTATGATGTGGCCTGAATCCAGACTGAAACTTTTCATAGATGTCGTTTTCGTGCAACAAAGAGCCGAGTTGAGCAGACACAACTTTTTCTAATATTTTTGACATAAATGGAAGATTCGAAATGGGTCTGTAATTTGCTAGGTTATTTGGATCTAATTGTGGTTTCTTAATAAGAGGTTTTATAACTGCCAGCTTGAACGTTCTTGGAACATGACCTAAAGATAATGAGGAGTTAATAATATTGGGAAGAGGCTCTTCCACTATAGGTAACACTTCTTTCAGTAGTTCAGTTGGTATAGGATCTAATAAACATGTTGTTGTTTTAGATGAAGTGATAAGTTTATTTAACTCTTTTTGTTCTATGGTTGTAAAGCATTGTAATTGTTCTTGCGGGGTGATAATTGCGGCTGAATTATTAGGCGCGAGCAGAGATCGAACGTTTACGATTTTGATTCTGATGCTTTCAATTTTCTCGGTGAAGAAGTTCATGAAATCATTACTACTAAACTGTAACGAGGTATTTTGTTCAGACGATGTCTGTTTATTTGTTAGTCTAGCCACGGTATTAAATAAAAACCTTGGATTATTTCGGTTGTTTTCTATTAATTTGCTGAGGTGCTCCGCCCTGGCCGTTTTAAGGGCCTTTTTATAATGTGACATACTGTCTTTCCACGCGATTCTAAAGACCTCTAAATTAGTTTTTTTCCATTTACGCTCTAAATTACGGGTTTCTCTCTTTAAAACATACGTAGTATTATTGTACCATGGTGCTATACTTTTTTCTCTGACCTTTTTTAATCTAATGGGTGCAACAATATCCAATGTTTTAGAGAGAATGGAGCTCATAGTGCTAGTTAGTTCGTCTAGTTCATCTGTTTGTTTGGGTTCAGGCAGCAGCTGGGACAGATCAGATAAGCTATTTGAGAAATGATCTATGGTGGATGGATGAATTGTTCTACCTGGTCGATAACGTGGCGCAGCATGACATATTATAGCAGTGCGTAATATGCAAGTTACCAAGTAGTGGTCAGTGACATCATCACTTTGCGGTACAATATCTATATCGGTTGGATCGGTTCCATATGATATAATTAAATCGAGTGTATGATTAAGACGATGAGTTGGTCCGGTGACGTTTTGCTTGACCCCGAAGGAGTTTAATAAATCTGTAAACGCAACCCCTAACGCATCATTTAAATGATCTATGTGTATGTTTAAATCACCAGGCTGACTTTTGTCCAAGATATGCTTTTGCAAAGCAAAGATAGCGCAACATGGGCTACTAGTGGTCCCAAAGGGGAGAACTTGCCATTCAAAAACTCTAGGCTGAACTTCTCTTTCTTGGTCTCTCCATAAGAAACGAAGAAGAGGTAGATCTTCAGGAAGGAGTCTTATCTGGTGGAACATTCCCTTTATGTCGCTACTAATAGCGATAGAATGTTCTCTGAACCTTAGTAGCACAGCAAGTAAGGAAGAAGTCAGAGTGGGTCCTGGAAGTAACAGTTCATTGAGGTTGTTTCCTTGAAACTGAAATGAACAGTTGAAAACTACTCTATGTTTCCCATTATGTTCAACCAAATGGTGTGGGATATACCAACTTACTGGAGTGTCTTCAGCTCCTGACTGCAGTTCAGCAATGTAACCTGCTTGCTCCAATCGTTTAATCTCAGCCTGGTAGATGGCTGCTTGATCAGGAGACTACCTGAGTTGACGCTCTAGGCTTCTTAGATGAGGCATTACTGCTGCTTTGGGTGCATGAAGAGAGGGCATATTTCGAACTCTGAGCAATGGGGTAGCATATCGTAGAATTCCATCGACTTGAACTCTGACAGTTTTTTGTTCCAGTAGTTTTAGTGACTGCTGGTCGCGTACTGATCTAGTATTTGTCTTCTCATCCCTCCAAGGAAGGACATCCATTTGCCAGAGTCGTTCAACTTGTTCATGCAACGTAGCAGCAGGTGACAAACTTGTGAACAGACATTGTTGCTCTGTGAAACTGTGTTGCAGAGCCTGAACTGGTCCTTGCAGAGTCCACCCAAGGAGAGTTCTAATCGCGGCTGGACCTCCTAGTGGGCCCAAACAAACTGGTTCAACTGCAGTGATTAAATGAGGGTAGTCTGATCCAATGAGCAAAACTGGATGACCAGTTATAATCTCTTGGAGGGGAAGTCCCTTAAGGTGATGGTACCTTTCCTGTAAAGCCTTAACAGGATGACCGTGCACTCCATGCCCCAGCTCTGGCGCAGTAAAGGCTCCACTGATTGGATATACCTTGTCTGGCTCACAAGGCTGGTGAAAGATTGAATGATACACTGACATACGGGCAAGAAAGAGAGACAGTGAATTCATGAACCGTGACATCGAGAGCCGACAACTTAGCCGAATAGTAATTGTTTATGTTTTTGCAGAAAATGTGATCGTGATGGCTAAAGATTAGAAGATGATCTAAAGTGAAGACGAATGAAGATGAAGGAAGATGAAGGATGAAGACAGTGGGTAATCTCAAATGTGAGACGATCAGTTAATGAGCTGGGTAACTTGACCAGTAGTGAACAACAAGACCAGACGATTGTGAAGTAAAAGGTGACTGCTTATGAACTGTGTGCAGGTGCGCTGGATTTGTATTCAGGTGAAACTGATAGAGTGGGTGGAGCTGAAAGGTCTGGTGTTTATGTTGGTGTTGCATCCGTGGCAGTACCTAAGTTTTAAAATGAAAAAGGTACTGTGTGGTATCTGTCTGGAGTTATTAAGCAATGAAACACACGAGAAAGGAGTTGCGAACTTCATCCATCTTGTCTTCTATTCACTTCCACTCTCCACACATTACGTCAGAATACAACACTTATAATATAAAGTAAAATAATCCTAACACAATACTTCTCATAAACAACATTTTCCCATTTTTTGATGAACAGAATATAACATCAGGGTTAATTAAGAGGTGCATGTGACAGTTTTCCAGTTGTTCAGGCCCTTTACTGTGAGCTGCACCGTTTGTTTGGGGGCGGTAACAATGGGAATTTGAAATAAGGAAATCAGGAAAGGCACATTAACAACATCCATCTTCGTGACCAAAGATAGTGAATAAATGCCCATTCCTTCGTTCCTAGTTTGTGGTATCTGTCGGGAGTTATTAAACAAATAGTTTACCCAAAATGACTCACCCTCAAGCCATCCTAGGTGTAAATTACTTTCTTCTTTCAGCCAAACAAAATCTCGAGTTATATTAAATAAAAATCTTGGCTCTTCCCATCAAAAAGTTAATTGGTAAATTACTTTGCATGCTATCGGTTACATGCAGTGTTGGGAAAGTTCACTTTCTACATGAACTAGTTCAAAGTTCAGTTCACAAATATTAAAATGAACTAGTTCAGTTCATAGTTCACACTTTAAAACTAGTTCATAGTTCTTTTTTTTCATATGTTGCAGCAAGCTATTATTTTTCAAAATTATTGCCACAGCCCATATAGAACCACAGACAGCAATTATTTTATCAGCGGGCAAAGTTTGAATGTAAGATGTACACAGAAATGTAAGATTTTTCCCATCCTGACCGACCTTGTCATAAAACTCGTTTAAAGGGGTGGTAAAACACGATTTCACTTTTCTAACTTTAGTTAGTGTGTAATGTTGCTGTTTGAGCATAAACAACATCTGCAAAGTTACAGCGCTCAAAGTTCAAAGCAAACGGAGATATTTGCTTTTAAAGAAATCAATTTCTAAGGACTACAGCAAACAGCCGGTAGGGACTACACGACATTCCTCCAGGGTTGCTGACGTCAGTAACCCCAATAAACCCCTCCTCCGAGAATACTAAATAAGGGGGGTGAGGCCATTTTATATTGCGTTGGAGAGGAGTTATTGTTGTATAGGAGTGTTGTTGCCGCCGCAATGTCGTCGAAACTCTGTTATTTTCATCAGTGCCCGGATTGCAGGTCCACTTTGTTCAGCCTTCCTAGGGTCGCAGGAGTTAGGGATGAATGGTTAATTATTGCCCAAATCTCGCTCTCTGTGCTGTACATTTTACGGAGGAAAGCTTCCACAATCTTGGCGAGTTCAATGCAGGATTCGCACAACGGCTTGTGCTGAAAGATGGAGCAGTTCCAACTTTAAGAACAGAAGCTGTTGTTTACGGGCCACAATCTGTAAGTATGATTTATTTTTCGTCTATGTGTTTTCCTGTAATAGTTCGTATTGTTAATTGCATGTTGTAGCAAGGAAGTAAACAAATGACAACGCTGTTTGGCTCTGAAAACCAGCTTGTTAAATGCTCATTCATACTTAACGTTATCCGACAAACACCTAACGTTACAAACTTTTTTCAAATCCCAACAGCGAACTTGGAATTAGAGTAAATTATTCTTTGATTAGAGCTTTTATGTATTGTTTATCGCTTGTTTATCTACAGGCATGGTAAACATGGTTCTGTGTCTGATTTGGCTACTGCAGTAAAGCCAATGTTTAGTGTTCGTTTTGGGTTAATAGTTCTGGCGACAGATATTTGGATACAATTGTTCTAAATATACAAAAGTACACGTGCCATTCAGTCAGTAACAATCACTATAGATCCGTAGTCTTTACTCAAAAAACTCCCTTTGAGGGCTATAGTATAATTTGTTAGAATGATTATATGAAATTCTTGTTTATGAAGCTTATTTTTTGTAATATGATAATAATTAGTACAATTAAATAACAGTGTATCTAAAAGGTAATGAGACAACAAAAAACAAACCTTTCTGAAACGTCGTTTAACATCCGTTCTTGAACAGGTTCTGCTCGATCATCTTCACTAACATTCTCTAGGTCTGATTCGGGCTCAAATTGGTATGGTTTTATTGACACAATCGTTTATAATACGCCAAAGCACAAACTAGGCTAGCGGTAAAGGTACGGGGCGTGACGTTTCCGGAAAACGTCCAATAGTCGGTTAGAGAATCACAACACACTGGGCCAGCTAACCAATCTGAGCCCATTGTGTATTTTTGAGGGTCTGGCTTCATAGAACCGGAAACCATCAGACCGTTTTTACAAGGAGGGACAGAGCAGTGTAGAATAAAGGTAAAATATATGAAAAATAATGACATTTTTTAAAAACGAAGCATGAACACGTTACAGTGCACCCCACAAATTATGTTTTATTAACAAAGTTCGGGAGGAGCACGTTCAGATAATTAAACCTAATTAAACACACGTGGAGCACATTCAGATAATCAAACCTAATTAGACACGAGTGGTGCTTAATCAACGAGGTAAGCGCTGTGTATATATACAGCAAACTTACCTCCGTTCATTGACAGTTTAACAGCATATTGGTTCGACCTTTTTGCTACCATGTCTCAACTCCAGCTCTTCCCATCCGATGAGGAATCTAACTTCTCGCCGGATCCTCAGCCACAATCAGCTGACCCAAGGACAACTCCTTCTCTGCCCAACATTTCAACTGATCCTCAGGCTTCTCCACGCGGCCGCCTGCCTGCCCAAACAGCTACACGCTCGCCTAGACGCAGAGGCCAGCCCTCGCCTCCACCAGCGAGACATCACAATCCCTCCCCTGCTTCTTCCTATCGCTCGGCCGTCCCAACAATTCCACCAATTGGAAAGTGGACAGTTTTAGGATTGAGGCAAGCGCTGATCAATTCAGATGTTCAGTTCTCGCGAAGGATGAACAAAGCGGAACTATACACCTTGTATGTATCCTTGCAATCAACTAACCTCTCTCCGAAGTCCATGCCGGCCCCGAAAAGGACCAGCAGGCAAAGCAAAGCTCAGGATTCACCTCGCTCGACAACACCACCATCGCAGCGTACCAAATCCAGTTCTCTTTCAGCATCAAACCGCAGCAGAAGGCCTTCAGCAAGCTTGGGCCGCGCCCCAGTTCCTTCTGCTGTCAGTCCTCGCCAGCAGGCTGCAGCTTTGGTTGAAACCAGGCCCGCCGACCTTCCCTCAGCATATCAGAACATGGCTCCTGCTGTTTCTAATAATCCTTTTTCTTTTCAGTGGCCTCCAGCACCTGTCCCAGATGTTAGCGCGAGGCTGCCTCCGCTAGCATTGGAGGCCCAATCATTTCAACCTACTTTTGCAACAGCTACTAATCCCTCTTCTTTTCAGTGGCCAGCAGCTCCAGTAGCTCAAGCTAGCGTGAGGCTGCCTCCGCTTGCAGCACAAGCCCACTTTTCTCAGTTTCAACCTTCCTTTCCTTCTCATACTTTTAATCCTCTTCCCCAAGCCCCAGAGGCCAATTCAAGCGTGAGGCTGCCTCCGCCGACAATTGCAGCCCCGGCCTCGGTTCCTTTCAGCTCTCTTCTCCAGGCAAAATCTCTCCACTCTCTCTTCACAGCAACTCAGATGCCCGTCCCATCGAACGCCGTTGCTGCGGAGCCGCCCCCAGTGTCCCACAACATCCGAGCACAGATCCTGTCAGGGCAGACGTAGATCTTTCATCTCTTCTCTCTCTGTTACCTGTAACCGAATCAAACCGCCAAATAGATTGTGGGGATTTTTCTGTCACTTTAAAAAACCCAAATCCACATTCATCACGTTTACTTTCTTTTTCCGAGTTCACAATTGCGTTCAGCCGTTTCACTGAAGTAATCTGCTCTGCCTTCCCCCATAGGCGGCGCGAATTAAACGATTACTTATCAATTATAGCCGAACTTGCGCTGTCCTATGGAGGAGGGCACTTCTACACATACCACAAGCTCTTTTCCGCCAAGTGCTCTGTCCGGGTCGCCCAGTGGAACCAATGTCCTTACTGGGGCGCTCTTGATCCAGATCTACACAGCAGGGTTTTCCTAGGCTGCAGGAACATTTCATGTGCGGTATGTAGGTCAGTGGCACATTCAACCACAACATGTCCCCAAATCAACCCCTCCATCCCCCCCTGCCCAGACTCAACCCCAGTTAAATCAACCAGCTATGTGCCAAGACTTACAACCAATGAAAAACCCGATGGAGGAAGACAGCAGACAGCCTCCTTTTCAAACAGCAGGCAGCTGTGCACTAGTTTTAACCATGGGAGGTGCTACAGACAGCGTTGCCGGTTTTTCCATGTCTGCAATTTCTGCGGCGGTGCTCATGCCCGCCATGTTTGCCCAGTGTTCAAAGCAGTCAATAAAAAAACATCAAGAAATTACGTGTCGACTCCCGTGAATATTTCTCGCTTAGCGATCGAACTAGCTCATCACCCGGACACCCACTTCACACACTATCTTCTGTCCGGCCTCGAGCACGGTTTCAAACCTGGCGTGGAATGCCCACTCTCTCAAAATATTGTCTGTAATAATCTTCAATCTGCTATGGCTGAGCCCGGTGTAGTAGACAACCTGATCAAAAAAGAAGTCGAGTCAGGCTTCATGATTGGTCCTTTCGACAATCCTCCTTTCGAAATTTTTCATATCAGCCCCATTGGAGTGGCCACAAGAAAATTTTCAGGTAAAAAACGCCTTATAATTGATTTATCAGCCCCACATGATTCCCCGTTCCCAAGCATTAACAGCTTGTTCCCCCTTGACGAATTTTCTCTCAAATACCATGATGTAGATCAGGCGATCGACATGATAAAAATCGCGGGTCGGGGAGCTTGGCTGGCAAAAATCGACATCACTTCTGCCTTCAAAGTGATGCCCATCCATCCAGATTCATGGCACTTATTCGGTGTACGCTGGCAAGGAAAATTTTATTTTTCCGTACGCTTAACTTTCGGATGCAAAAGCAGCCCCAAATATTTCGACACGCTATCAGAAGCTGTTTGCTGGATTTTGTCAGACAATTATGCGATTCCTCACCTCATTCACTTGCTAGATGATTTCCTAATCATTTCGCCTCCCGACGCCATCCCAGCCGCTCATATCCTCACCGTTCAAAATGTTTTTTCAGAGCTTGGGATCCCCATCGCCCAGGAGAAAACCATGGGTCCCACCACATCCATCGAATTCCTCGGCATTAACTTAGATTCAGTACAATTCCAGGCTTCCCTGCCAAAGGAAAAAATTGACAGGATCATACTCGTCTCATCTACCCTCATTGACCGCTCAAATTGTTCCAAACGCGAACTCTTATCCCTGCTCGGCCACTTAAACTTCGCAATGCGCATCATTCCACAAGGCCGCCCTTTCATTTCGCATCTCCTCTCACTCGCTTCTTCGGTTCACGCACTAGAAGACCTAATTTCCATATCTCAGACGTGCCGTGATGAACTCAGGTTATGGATAACTTTCCTAAAACAGTGGAATGGCCTATCCTTTTTCTATAACGATCTCGTTTTTTCTCCAGTCGATATCCAATTATTTACAGATGCGGCCCCCTCAATTGGCTTCGGGGGTTTCTACCAAGGACGCTGGTTTGCATCTCCGTGGCCCCCCCAACTCCAAGACACGACTCAGTCCTCAGCCCTATTTGAGCTTTACCCTCTCGTGGTAGCAGCCTTCCTGTGGGGGAAAGGATGGGCCACCAGTAGCGTTTTAGTGCATTGTGACAATGAAGCAACTGTTGAATGCATTAATAAAGGCCGTTCCCATTCACCCTCCCTGATGCCACTCTTAAGACGTCTAATCTGGATCTCAGCGTGTGATCAGTTTATCATAATTGCCAAACACATCCCCGGGTCTGAAAATCAAATCGCTGACTCTCTGTCTCGTTTTCTGTTTCAGAAATTCAGGATGCTGGCTCCAGAGGCAGACCAATTCCCAACTCCAGTACCTCACTATTCAGAACTAATATTCCCGTAACCCACCCTCTAAAACAACTCCTCGACACATCACTGGACACCATCCTCCAAGCAGTTTCTCCCAGGACCCACCAATCTTATGTGACAGCTTGGAGGTGTTTTAAAGCATTCCACTTCTCAAACACCTTGTCATTCCCTGATTTTTCTCTCCTTTCAATCACCTCATTCATATCCTACCTTAACAGCATTGAGGGCCTCCAAGTTGGAACCATCAAAGGTTACCTGAGCGGCATCCAGTTTTTCCACAAATTGATGTACGACGCTCCCTCCCCAGAGATAAATAATTCACAAACCTCCCTTCTGGTCAAAGGAATTCAACGATCTCATCCCACCCATCCCGACACCAGACAACCCATAACACTAGATATTCTCACAAATTGTATTCATGCCCTCCGCACAGTCTACCAGCCTCTCGAGACAGCCCGTACACTCGATGCTATGTTTATTCTAGCCTTTTTCGGCTTTCTTAGATGCTCGGAACTCGCCATCACTTCCAAATTCGACCCAAGAGTCCACCCCACCATCTCAGACTTATCAGTACTGGATAGTGAAACCATCTCATACTTGATTAAGCAAAGCAAGACAGCCATACCAATCCATTCAGGCATATCTTCATTGGAGAAGCTCCCAGGCTAAATCCCCTCTTGATCCCCTATTTATAGATGACTCCAACAAACCTGTGACACGCTTTTGGTTCCAGAAACATCTCAAATCCGTTCTCCAACAGTCAGGCATCCAAGCAAAACACTTCTCCAGTCACTCTTTCCGCATCGGAGCAGCAACTTCAGCTGCCCAAAAAGGCCTCTCCCAGCAGCAGAAACAAGCTCTCGGAAGATGGTCCTCAGACGCTTTCCAAAGCTACATCAGGACCAACCGGTTCCACATTAAAAAAGCCCACCAAACCCTCATCGAATAAAACCCTCCGGGTCGTCCACCTGGGTGTTCTTCCTTCTTCCAGTGATCTAAATTCCCAACTGACAAAGCAAAAACTCTCCCTGTAGAAGACTGATATTATCTTTTTCCCAGCGGACATTGCATAATTCTGTCCAGCGAGCATTGGTCTCCCAGCGGACATTGCAAGCATCTATGTTTCCTCTTTTCTGTCCAGCGAGCATTGGTCTCCCAGCGGACATTGCAAGCATCTATGTTTCCTCGTTTCTGTCCAGCGAGCATTGGTCTCCCAGCGGACATTGCATAATTCTGTCCAGCGAGCATTGGTCTCCCAGCGGGCATTGCATAATTCTGTCCAGCGAGCATTGGTCTCCCAGCGGACATTGCATAATTCTGTCCACCGAGCATTGGTCTCCCAGCGGACATTGCAAGCATCTATGTTTTCTCCTTTCTCTGTCCAGCGAGCATTGGTCTCCCAGCGGACATTGCAAAGCATCTATGTTTTCTCTTTTTTCTGTCCAGCGAGCATTGGTCTCCCAGCGGACATTGCAAGCATCTATGTTTCCTCTTTTCTGTCCAGCGAGCATTGGTCTCCCAGCGGACATTGCATAATTCTGTCCAGCGAGCATTGGTCTCCCAGCAGGCATTGCATAATTCTGTCCAGCGAGCATTGGTCTCCCAGCGGACATTGCAAGCATCTATGTTTCCTCTTTTCTGTCCAGCGAGCATTGGTCTCCCAGCGGATATTGCATAATTCTGTCCAGCGAGCATTGGTCTCCCAGCGGGCATTGCATAATTCTGTCCAGCGAGCATTGGTCTCCCAGCGGACATTGCAAGCATCTATGTTTCCTCTTTTTCTGTCCAGCGAGCATTGGTCTCCCAGCGGACTTTGCATGCATCTATGTTTTCTCTTTTTCTGTCCAGCGAGCATTGGTCTCCCAGCGGACTTTGCATGCATCTATGTTTTCTCTTTCCCATCCAACAGGTATCGATTTCCCAGCGGACAGCAAGAAGTCTCCAGTCCGGGCTTCCAAAAAACGCGCCACTCCACCGTCAGCCGGTAGGGCCCATCAGCCCGACGCTGTGAGCTGCTCCCGTCGGAAGCTACATGGGCCCTCCTGGTTGGGCATTCCCAATCTTGTCAACCAGTAGGGCCCGTCCGCCCAGCGCAGTGAGCTGCTCCCGCCAGAGGCAACACGGGCCCTCCTGGTCAGGCGGCATACATCACGCTGTTCATCGGCCGGTAGAGCTCGCCTGTCTGACGCTGTGAGCTGCTCCCGTCGAGAAACGGTGCGAGCCCTCCCAACTGTTGTTCCAAATTACGACTGCTCCCCGTTCGTGAGCCAGCAGGCCCTCCTGGTCAAGCAACCAGGCTTATTCTCAAAACGCCAGCCCGCCAAATTCTCTGCGTTTTGGGGGGTCTTTAGTCTGGCGGCTGTCCTTTGCTCTTTTTGCCTTTTGGGGGAGTACTCTGGGTTCGGGCAAAATTCCGAGCTCGGAGCCCTCCCCCCGGACAGCACGCCAAATACGCATAATCTTTACTCTGTTTAATTGATGTAAGTGTGAACTCGTGAAATGATGTTTTATTAACAAAGTTCGGGAGGAGCACGTTCAGATAATTAAACCTAATTAAACACACGTGGAGCACATTCAGATAATCAAACCTAATTAGACACGAGTGGTGCTTAATCAACGAGGTAAGCGCTGTGTATATATACAGCAAACTTACCTCCGTTCATTGACAGTTTAACAGCATCCCTCCACCACCCCATCTCCTCACTTATAGTCCTAATACTCTTACAACAACGGGGGGAGTACTCTGGGTTCGGGCAAAATTCCGAGCTCGGAGCCCTCCCCCCGGACAGCACGCCAAATACGCATAATCTTTACTCTGTTTAATTGATGTAAGTGTGAACTCGTGAAACACAATCAAGCCTTTGAAAAAATGTGTTTTACCACCACTTTAAATTATCATACGATGCCTCCTTGCTGCTTTTTTGTTTTGATGACGCATGCGGCATTGCGACACTGGTGGCTGGTGTTATCAGATTGGGTGTTTTTTTCTGCTACATATTAAGGCCTGTTTACGGTGTGTTTTAGCCAGGTTTTGGTCTGGAAGGCTCTATAGAAATCTGGCACCCTATTGAACGAAGTTAAACTGAGAGTGCTGACATTCACAGACACCAGAATGAACGAGTTCACAGTAACATTCATCAGGCAGAAATACAGTAGCCCAAGTTCAGTTCACGTATGCCCAAAATATGAACGAGTTCATGAACTATCGTTCAATTAACGCGTTCAGGCACAACACTGGTTACATGCACATCCAGATCTGATGAATCGCGATGTCCTGTTCTCGTCTCATTTTGACCGGATCATTGAATCAGTGAATGGTTGGCTCAAGAAAAGTTGCAATTGGATCGGTCCAATTCGCAAATTAATTGTTCAGTGTTATTTGTAAACAATTCAGAGAAAAATCAACTTGTTCACGAATCAAATATTGCTCTTGTATCTCAGAGGGGTTGGTTAATTCTTCAGTTGGAAATAATGATAATAGAGGTAAAAATTTCCAAAAATAAAAATACTATGATAAAGTACAGATACTTGAGAAATGTAGTACTTGAGTACAATAACAAAGTAGAAATACGTTGTTACCATAGTGTGTGGAAATGGTATGGGTAAGGCTGGGCAAGGCCTTCCCTATGCCAGGGACCAAATCACTGCCTGCTGCTGTCCATAACTGCAGGTGGAAACTGCAAACTGTCCTGTGTGTATCTGTGTTTTCGCTCTGGAAAGTGTCAAAGGTTTCTATTTACAAAATTTGTTTTTGCAGCGTTGAGCAATGTAGCCAATCCCAAACATATCTGTTGATTTCTTGAACGCAATTGCCAATCATAATTCACCGTTCAAAATGCGGAGTTTTTTTTGTCATGTGCCGACTTCTGCCCGCTCTTGAACCCTCTCATCATAACAAAAAAGTGTACACATTTTGTAAATAAGAGATTAATTGTGCAGTCCGCTTTACGGATTACAACAGAACCTTTTGAGACTGCGATGAACTAAGATGAGTGACAGCTTGTTAGTGATGATAAAGGATGCCATGCCATATCACGTATATAGTGTGCTTGCATTTCTGTTCAAACAGTGGGTAGTGAACATAGACACTTTAATAATCGGGAGCTTTCATGCTGGGATGTGCGAGTTGTTGCTGGCGACAACAACCTGCACTTGAAACGAACTTGAAACTATTTTATGGAAATCTATTTAAATGTGATCTCTCTGCAACTCTCTAATTCATCTGTAGTATTTCTCATCTTCTTTGTTATCAACAAAATTACAAAGTGAAAATGAAAACATTACGATTATAATCACAGTCTAATTAAATTATACTTTATATCACTTGTATATTACAATTACAGTTTATATTGCTTTATAGCTCCATGCAATTACTCATGAATAAATAGCAAAATTAATTTAAATATTACAGGATTCTGTTGTGTCATGACAAAGAACACTCCTTACCAGTGGCCTCCTGTGGCTTATTGCTTTATTACCACAGCCATTACAGAAGTGCTACAAGCTAGAGTCCATTAATAAATATGTCTAAACTGTATGCTGAGCTCTAACACTCTAACACTGAGCTCAGCAGGTCATCACACACATTCACAGCAGTACAATAAAGGTGTAGGGTATGGACCACTCAGACACACACTAATTATTCATTATATACAAAGGTTTATGAAACTCCAAAACTAACCGCCCAAATGAACGAACACAAGGGCAGAAACAGTGTCATGTTACAGGGCATGATAAGGAGATTTTACAACCTCCGAGGAATGTGGCCACATGCACAAGAGAGAGATACAATGGGAACACAGAAACCCTCTTTAAAACAGACTTTGCTGCATTAATCATAGACTAACTGATCTATAAATGAACATGCATAAAACTGTGATGACTATTGGGCCTATTATGTGACTGTGTGACTATTATGTATGGTATGATACAACCTCACATGTATCATGCCTCCTACCTAATTAATCCTCATTTAATGACTCACACTTTGATCTACAATCACCTTCTTCTAGAATGCAGTGAGGATGTGTTATAGTTATCTGAGCATTAATGAAGGTATAACCATGCTTGAGACAAAGACTCGTAAATCAACTAAGAGCCACTTTTCCCTCTCAGACAGTTCACCGATCTTATTGGTCGAGTTCAACCCTTGGGGGTCGATCCTTTCCAGCCTTTATTAGAGACAGTCCACATGTGACCTCCCTCTCTTAGTTCTTTCATCCAGCCGCAACACTGTTCTGGTGATACTGGGGAACCCCCTCCACGGGGGCCCCAGGGCCAAGCAGGCCTCGATCAAATCAGATATGGGCTTAGGCAGGAGAGAGAAGACTCTCTCACAAAGAACCAAGTACAATCTCAGGAGTTTTGGAACAAAGACTCCAACCAACAACGACTCCAATCACCCACTCTTCCGACTTCCTCACTTCTCCTGGGTGCTCGGCGTGGCCTCAACAGGGCCTCAGGCCTTGAACAAACCAGCCATGCGTTCCTGGAGAAAGAGAACTCTCAACCAACTTCCACTTGACACTGCCGGAGCCATCAACGACTTACATTTTCAACAATTTCAAGAATTGTTCCCACTACAAATGCAAGTATTCAATTCAATGAAATGTGAAAATGAAATTCTGATGGTTCTTCTCATAGTCCCTTTTTCCGGTTCCCAATTTAATCCTATCACCAACCTATTTCTGTATTTCTGTATATATGTGTGTTTATTTTATTCATGTTTATGATTTAGTTAATAAAACGTATGCACTTTATGTATTTGGTTCTGATTTGCTTGCAATACAAAGTCCCTTTACGGTTTTTGTTCTTGCTACAGGCTCAAAACGCTGGACATACTAAGAAATAATTATTCTTCTGTGGCCAGGGAAGATACCCTTTTTCTTAGAATAAATTAATAATCGAAAGAGTTCGTTGGACGAACTGATTAATTGATTCTAATATTAATTTAGCCATGTCAAGTTAATCAAATTAACTGACCCAAATATTCATAATTAATCATGTTATTATTGATTATTAATATTTCATATAGCTAGGTTCCTTACACAGGTGTCCTGTTTTGAAGAGTTCAAGCACATTTCGATTAGCTATGTTTCCATCCATAGTTATGAACATATGGGCAAAATTGTAATATCGCATAAAACATTTGCGAATAAAGCACCGTTTCCATCCAGTGAGTCAAAGAGATCAAAATCATCACTTCCTGATAAACTGGCGATAAATAAAATGGAAGTTGATGCAGTAGGTAAAGCCATATATATATATATATATATTTATCCTCACAGTGTGCAGACGAAAGGCAATAAACAGTCTATGGTACTTTTGCGCGCTTCCACATCCCGTGCAACTACGGATCTCCCAGGAACATTCATTATTTCCCCCTTATTCTGCTCTAAACAATGCGCGCCGCCATGACGATGACTCCAGGTTGCCTACTTCCGGTTCGTACTGTATTAGCAGTGAGAGAATGAGTTCAGGCTCTACATGTGCTGTTGTTGGTTGTTCTAACAATTCAAAGAAGATAGAAAAAAAACTTTTTAGAAACTGGGTGCTTTGAGCATAAGATAAAAAGGAGAGAATGCCCATGCCCGGTTCGTATCAGCTACATTCAATGCCAGAGAGTAGACGTTTTTGGTTAGCTGCGCTAAAACTGAACCATCCAACGAAAAAGGTATATGTCTCTCCGCACCATTTTGTTGACAAAAGCCCAATACGTTACCAGTAGGGATGGGCATTTCAAGCAAAAATAATAATCGAAGATCGCTGGGTATTATTTAATCATTATTTGAAAATCGCACCCCTCCATCACATCACGCACACATGCATGTATAGGCTATAGGCTACACACCAGAGCACGTGAGCAAAGCGGAGCAGTGACGCTTAAAGCCCATCTTTCAAGTTGAAGATCCCTGTGAATAGAGGTGTAGATAAATACTGTAGGAACTCGATTTGCGTGAAGAAATTAATCATAAATTTGCATTAAAAAAGTTTTTTTTAAAGAAATTGTGAGTAAAATTCCTTCCGCTGTCAAAAACGCTCTGATCGGAAGTGACGCAACGGCCGGTAAATCTCATCTCTTCGTAATGGAGTCAGACATTGAAGAGGTTGCAGTAGGGGTTCATGTCAACTCTCCCGATGGGCCATTGCCTTATAATTATTAGCCACCTAGGCGAGAAAGGGGTCAGGCAGAGTTAAAGGGAAGGGTAAATGGACAGAGGAGAGAGATAGAGTTGTGGTGTGATGAGAATCGGTGGAGGATTGGTCAGGTGTCTTGGTGAGTGACCACAGGCCATAGCTAATTGTGGCTAACGTTGTCTCCATGTTTATCACATTGCAGTATCTTTAATAAATCATGTTTAGCAGTATTGCTGTCGACTTTGTTGTTTTTCAAGCCCGCCGAATTTCTGACCATTACCACCCTTTCCCGCCCGCCGAATTTCTGACCATTACCACCCGTTCCCGCAACGTATGTGTTACACTCCCGCCCGCAAATTTATTCCCGCACAATAATAGAGATGCATTGATTTTGTCTTATCCCGTCCCGCAGGAAAAAAACACGTATTTGTATTGCTATTATTAAAGAGATTCATTGGGTTAATGTAACAAGAGTAAGCTGACGGCGTGACTTCATGGTGCCAACTTCTCAAGTCAGAACAGCTACAGTCAGCAAAAGTCATGCCAAGACTAATCCATTATAACGTCAAGAAAAATATATTTGCAGAAATTACATGCAGAGCTACATTTCGATCCAACATGTAATGTATTATAAGACTTACTGTGCAAAGCTCCCGTTTTCGACGCGCGGATTCTCTGCTAGTGCTAACGTTAACGTTAGACTCTTCACTCCCGCCAGATTTTGCTGGTGGACTTGCATGCACCTATGGCACAGCTCCATTTGCCAGCCTAACCCACTCTCTTCGTCGAAATCCCATGCGATATTCCATACGATCTCCTTGGTTGTAGCTGTCCGGTGTGAAGTGTTTTTCACATACCACCGTGTGTCTTGTCACCGAGGAGGCAGCGAAATTGCTTCTCTTTGCCTGGACGAAACGTATCCAAGCACGGAAATCTTTGTGTTTCTTGTTTGGAAATCGGTGGACCCGATGACCAGACAAGTTGGAGTGGTTGCATCCAAAACAAACACAAGAATTCACCATTGTGACAATTCAAACCAACTCAACTATAATAATAACTACAAGCTCTATTTTCTGTTACCACCTCTCAGACTACGTAAACCCACACTAAGAGCCAGGGCAGCAACGCCTACTTGTTTGCCTGTCGTTACGTCATATGACGCGTTCTCTGGAAAAGGGCGTTTTTTTTTAGCCTAGCTTAGAATAGGTACACTTTTTTCTTAATTTCTGCCTGTGGGTGTTGTAAAACATATGTATTCTTATGTATGTCTTTTTAAATTGACATTTTCATACAAGATTCTGTATAAATTAAGTTATACAATTAAATTGAAAGATGGCCTTTAAACATAAGTTAAAAAACAACAACTAAACATACGTTTTATATTTAAGTTTCACAATATAATGTTTTTTATTTATTTATTTAATCTATGTTGATTATATGAAAAGGGAACCGCATGATAGAGATGCGCGGATGGGCTATTATTTCATCCGCAACCACAACACAAAACTCATCATCCGTCCACCATCCATCCACACCAACGTTTTTGACCAATTTTCAAAACCGCACCCGCCCGCCATCCGCTGATACAAGGCGCTGCTGATGACAGCCGCGAGACTAGAAACCGCCCGTCACCCGCCCAAATTTAATTAAAAAATTGTTTTCGTCACGTCATCCGCCCGATCCGTGGTTTATCCGCGGAGTCCGCGACTATAACCGCCAACCGCGCCTCTCTACCGCATGAGATGAGTCAGATATGATCATAAGATATATGAGAATATATCAGAAAACATTTGGAATGGCTCAGACATGATTTTGACCACTTATTAAGTTTTGTTTTTAGAAAGCCTTTCTTTAAAGTGAATTCGTTTAGTATAAATTGTATCTTCATTTTAATCAATGTTTTATCAACAAATTGCCTGGAATACTAATAAATAGGAAGCAAATATAGTAGATATACATGTGGCGACACGGAGGAGGTATGTATATATATATATATTTCATTAAGAATAAGAGATTTCTTAAAAGCAAAGGACAACCATCTATAACACTTTATATAGACAACAACACAATTACAAGACACACACAGAACGACCTGAGGAGTTAGCGTCGTCAGAATTCGAGAAAAAGGAGCCGAGGCGTGTCAGTAGGGGATAGAAGCTGAGACGGCAAGTCATCTTTCCCGTACACCTGTGCACAAACAAACACTCACACGCACCACTCATGACACAACACTCGTGAGGAAGACCACCACCCGCAATCCACCCCTGCTTTAAGCGCTCAGCTACTGAAACAACAGAATTAAGTTACACACCTCAGGATTCACAGTTGAACAGACAACTCACAATGGTCACAGTTTGAACAGACACTTCACAAAGACAAAAATTGGAATGTAGATCTTCACGCTTCCAAAGTGGAAATATTACAAATTCCAATCACAATATAAAAATAACTGATACAAAAGAAAAGAAGAAATAATATAACCCCCACACACACCCACACACACACACAGGGCAGCAAATTTCGATCCAATTGTCACCAGCAAAGCAACAGCGCCCCACAGACAATTCTGTGTCCAACCGCACGGAAGCTAAATCGCCCATGCGGACGCGACCAATCTGGACTCAATACATCTTATGGGTGCGATCTCCGGGAATCACACCAGTCAGGCAGACATAAACAGGCAAAGCTGAGGGCTCGTCCAGTCCATTGGAAGGACCACGTATTCGCCGGCGACAACCCAGCACTCACGCATTGAAACGCGGGCACCCGTACTAGCCATGCTGGAATCAGCCTCACTCAAACCTTTGACAGAGGAGGGATAACCTCAACCCAATGCCAGCCGCAGGGATTCGCATGCTGCCCTGGATTACGGCTGAATGACAACACGGGAGGGGCGGTGACTCGTGACCCCATACACTCCAGCCAGCCAACTTTTATACACGCTACTGCAGCCCACTGATAGGACGAAACTCAACGAATAGACGAACCAACCACATGCAGGCAAGGAGAATTTCATTGAACCTGCCACATACAGGACACGGAGGCGCGGGCGCGTGAACTGGAGCGCGTCTTATTAATCAATGAAACTCAGCGTATAAGTTACTTGCCTCACATACATGAGATGTATATCTATAGAAAGCTTGAAACGTGTACTTTTAAACAAAATAATTAAAAACGAGCTCTCTGCTTATGTATAGGTTAATTGAGCCCGTTCTCATCCTTTGGCGGCATATGTGACGCCATATGACAAAACGGCGAAATACTACGCACATGGCACCCTTTAGCGTGAATATAACACACGAACCCAAGGCGTCATAAAGTTGACTGGCATGCTTTAGCGTGAATATGAGACGCAGACCCTACCCCACACCTAAACCTACCCATCACAGTGCGTGTTATATTGACATATTGATATTGATAAAGGGTTTATATTGATAAAGGGTGCCATGTGCGTAGTATTTCGCCGTTTTGTCATATGGCGTCACATATGACGCCAAAGGATGAGAATGCGTTAGTTAATTCATATGAAGTGTGCATTTCTCTCTATAGGCGCGTTCACTACTGCGAACATGGCGAGTCAGAATCATCAAATTTATCTTTTCAGTCGACACTTACAGAAAACACTAGTTTATTAATAAACAATTCAAATGTTTCATGCATAATCATTACTTTTGCCGTTTTTTTGTGGCAAGCTTTATGCGTGCGTCAAGATGCAGAATAGGCAATATTTTACGAAAACGCTCATTATGGTTTAGCATTCTCTCCCATATAGTATACATAACTTCCAACCAAACTTCAGTCGTGCATGGGCAGGGGCAGCCCTACTTATTTCACATATTTTCTAACCAGCACATCACTGTGGCGTTCGGAGCGAGCGGCGCTTAATCTTCATAAAGCTTCGAACCGGAAAAGGACAACCAGCTTCCGGTTCAAACCCGCTATGAATCATGGGTAAATTCGCTAAACAGGAAAAAGGTGGATATTGCTGTGTACATTTATCCGTGTTACCTAGAAGTGCACGTGCGAGCGGTGCGTGATCATGGTCAACTGACAACGAGATTAAGCAGCTGAACAAGAATACGGCCGTGTTCCGATTATTCTCATCTCAGCTCCGCCGAGACAAAATAGACATGCTATTTCAAAAATCTTTAATTTATTGTCAGAAATATGTTTTCAAAAGCGTCACTTTCATCAAATTTTATGTGACATAATTTCCAGTAGGCAACCGAATGCAAACAGGCACATCAGGACACAAACGAGCAGGCTTATGTGCCGGGGCTGAGCCCCGGAGAGCCCCGGCAAAATTTAACCACTGGATATAAGCCACTTAAAATAACAGGTAAATTTGAGTCACATCTATCAATTTGGTTGTCAATCCCAAAGACAAACTGTGTAAATGTAACCATTTAACAGTAGTTAATGCTTCATATTTCCATTTATTCTCTAGTTTTTACATATAGCTGGCTAAATGTTAACGCATAGATAAGTCATACCTTTTCCTCTTACAGTATAGTGATTAAAATGAATGAACGAACATTACCATAGACCGAGAAGTCTGCCGCTACTGTACTAAGCTGTGGGGGGCCCATGTACATCACTATATTTGTTTCTATGTTATAGTGAACACAAGCCCATGTACATATTTGTTCCTTTGTTATAGTGAACAAAATCCCAAAGGAAAAAAGTTAACACATTTTCAATGTCCACACAAATACATTATTGATGTATAGATCAATATGAGGCACCTGTCAATTCTGTGTCAAGTCTGAAAGGAACAGACATCTTCAAAAAAATGAGGATGCGTTTCACAGGCCTCCATCAGTTTTCCAACTGTATTTTCTTATTTTGATAGATGTTATCTCATGTCAAAATGAAAAGAAATAGATATACATCTGTAATATATATATATATATATATATATATATAACATACATATATATATATATATATATGTTATATATATATATATATATATATAACATATATATATATATATATATATATATATATATATATATATATATATATATATATATGTATATATATATATAACATTGATAAAGCTTGTCTATATATGGCTGTTTAAATCTGGACACCTTTGGACATGTACAAAATCTTGTACACGTATGCATGCACTTAAGATGAAATCTACATATTTTATACACAAGGCCATAGGACATTAATGTTGTTGTTTTTTTTAAGCCATCACTTTGTAGCTTTGGCTTTATGCTTGGGGACATTGTCTTGCTGGAAAAGAAAAATCTCAGGTCGCAGGTGTTCTGAAGACACCATTAGGATTTCCTTAAGGATCTATCTGTATCTTGCTGGATTTGCTTTACCATTTACTTCATAAGGCTTCTAGGACCTGCTGCAGAGAAGCATCTCCACAACGTGGTTGCTGCCACTATCATGCTTCACAGTGGGGATTGTGTTTTTCTGATGATGTGCAGTGTAGCTTATGCCAAACATGCCGTTTACTCGGACAGCCAAAACATTCAATTGTGTCTCAACAGTCCATAAACTCTTCATCCAGCTGGCTATTAGAGTTCCCCACAAGCCTTGAGGCAAACTGTAGCCGAGGTGGCATGTGACATTTTTAACAGTGGCTTTCATTTCACCCTTCTCCCTTAAAACTGTGTCTAGTGAAATACAAGGGCAAAATGTTTAGCATGCACAGATTTAGCTGGACTATTTCCATTTCTTAATCATTGATTTAATTGTACTAAAGGAATCTTTAATGACTTACAAATCTTCCCGCATGTCTCCACTTACCACATTGTGTGGAACATTATTTTTTGTCTTCATGATGTTCTGCAAGAACACAGACTCATCAGAATGTGAAATTTCTAGGTGTGTTTAATACTACAATCAACTGAAGCCATACAAGTGGACACAAGTGAACTATTCATGTGGCTTCTAAAACCCATTGGCTGCACTAGTGATGATTTAAGCATGTTATATTACATAGAATGCAATTTTGCAATATTCATAATTGTTTTACTTAACTTTGTAAACTGTATCTGTAGATTAGTGGCAAAAGGTCAAATTAAGTCCCCTGTGATGATCAGTATTGTGTTTTTACAATTGAAGTGAGAATGTCAATTCAAAACCAAACATGATTTAGAACAAATTATAATACAGATTTAAATGCAAACAGAATACAAATGGGATGCGATTGAAACCCATAATGCTTTAAGCAACAGCACTTTCATATTTCTTAATTCTTAATTAATAGTCAGCAAGGTAGTTGCTAAGTTTAAGGTATTTGGCAGGATTAACCCTCTGGGGTCTAAGGTATTTTTGGGGTCCTTGAGATGTTTTGACATGCCCTGACATTTGTGCTTTTTTCAGTTGCTTTTAAACATATTAATGGCAAAGGTGTAATTACACTCTATTTAGCACAAACAGGGCTACCATAATATGTGAGCAACATGTATGTACATGTTTGTATTTTTGAGAGAATATTGTTTATGCATGGTTATTGATAAAACTAAAAATTAAAGTTTCTGAAATAAGGTCACAAAACACATACTAAATACAGTATGTGTCCACAAGACCAGGGGCGTCATGCAAGCCAAAATTCTGGGGGGGCACAATCTGAGACGTTGCAATTGTGTTCTAACAGGTGATATGGACCATGTTAGGATGGTTCAGAGGGTTTCTCCCCCTGAAAATTTTTAAATTATGGCTGCTAAACATACCATTTCAATGCAGTTTGGGAGGGACAGAAATACCTTAACTGAGCTAGCAGCAACCCTCCTCTATCTGAGGACTAAGTTAAAGTATCTATTTTGTAAGTTTATGTAAAAGACAGGTTGATGAAAGAACTGTAAGCTCAAATTCAAAAGCTTTTGAAGTCTACTTCATTAAAGCATGTTTACACACACACTTACTGTACACTTGGGCCTACTACACATGATTTTAAAAACAGTACCATTGCAGTTTTTATGTTATGATTTTAAATTGGAATGTGACCTAAGAACAATCATACATTAAAGGTACATAAAGGTTCTGAGGTCTGACTTTGTGGTGCTCTGAAATTAAGTTATTTTAATATTAATATGTGATGAAGGACTTTGAAAGAAGTTTGACAGATTTTAGTGCTGAATAAGGTTAACATATAATAAGCTGAATAAGCTACCCCGTTTATTTGAAAATGGTTAACATTTGACAGAAATGTAAAAAAGTATTGAAATCAAATGTAATATGTAACATTACTTTAGTAATCCCACTACCTTTTAATATCATCTGATAACTAATTCAAAGGCGATTTGTTGCTTTGCCCACTTACTTCAAGACCATCTGTAAAACATTGCCAGCTCAACGTGGAGCATTATTAATTATGGAGCATAATAGGAATAAAGTTGTGACAAAAAAATTATCTGGGAGGAAAAATCTGAAAATCACTTTGAATGGGCATGACGCCACTGCACAAGACTTTTGACTAATGGCTGTTGTGGCCTAGAGTTTTTGCTTCAAAATGATCTGAAAATCATCCTGCCTAATCATTCATATAAAACAATACATTGATTTAAATTTTGTAAAACACTTTTTGTTTGGAAAGGCAATATGCGATACAATAATTATTTTTGTTTGTTTTTGCGCACAACAAGTATTCTCGTTGCTCGATAAACTTAAGATTGAGCCACTGTAGTCACTTGGACTATTTTAACAATGTCTTTAATAACTTTTCGAGGCCGGCAAGTTCAATCCCCGAAGAAGCCTATGGACTAGTATGGAGGAGTGATCCAGCTCTCAGATTTCATCAAAAATATCTTAATTCGTGTTTCGAAGATGAACGAATGTCTTACGGGTTTGGGACAACATGAGGGTGAGTAAATACTGACAGAATTTTCATTTTTGGGTGAACTATCCCTTTAATTAATCGGTCTGCCTGTGTATTTAGGTTCAGTTATCTTGGTCGGTTTTCGTTTACGTTTGATGTGAGTTACTACCGTTTGTTTGCCTGTCGATCTTTATTAAATTTGTTTTGGAACTTTTATCATCTTTGTGCCTTCTTTTTTAACACAACGTGACACCTAAAGAGTGTGGAGCGTTCCACAATAGCCAATTAAAGACAAGTCTACAAGGAGACGGAAGTAACAGAACTTTTGAAATGGCGACCGCGAAACAACAAGCAGCTGTACAAGTCCAGTGGACAACAGAGATGGAGGAACGGCTGGTCGAAATGTGGCAACAAAATGACTGTCTTTATAATGATTATTACCTCCTTCAGAAACCTTCAGTTTCACGCTGAAGAACGTCCTGGTTGCGTATGCAACCCACCATTCCCTGAAGGAGGGAACGGAGGACGTAGTCGACGGTCGACTGAATTCCCCTTGAGATCATGTAAGGTGCATGATAATCTTAAGAATATATATTGCAGTGTGTGATGCGCCCCAAATTTCAAATCTTGTATTGTGTGCAGGTTTGAGAGATTTAAAAACTCCTGTTGTCTGAGCCAGGCTTAAGAGATTCCATTCACAAAAAACCAGTCCCGAACATGAACACGGAAAATCTCACAAAATCTCTTGCGGTCAAACGTGACTTTAAAGTTAAAATAAAGGTGGCGGACGATGAGCAAGAAGATATGGTGATTATAGTGTTTGGACAATAAAGACTGGAGGAAAGAAAAGTATAACTTAAATCAAAAAATGGAAAATCAGGGTAATGACTGATGGTAATAAAATGAATTCACTTCTCAAAATTACACAACAGCTGCATTTTATTGGTCATACAAAGTTTTAAGATTTCAGCCATGTCACTTTAAAGCAGTGTTGCTAATGGGACCAAATTAAAATCTTATAGGCAGGGAACATTTATATCAAACCTTTAGAGATGTGCAAATCATATGAATTCAATGGCCACGTCCCTGCCGCTCAAACACCTAAAGTGTGTAAAGTTCTGGGTAAGATATAGAGAGGCACAATGAATGAGGAAAAGTGAGAAAGGGGAGCGAAAATAAATGGGAATGATTGCACAATGCCTGTCTAATGCAGCTACCTAGTCAGCCATTACAGGTGACATGTTATCCATCACATGTGACACAGACCTGCCAAGAGTTCCCAATTCTTCTTCTCTCTCACCGCAACACTTGCGAGAGCTCCAGGCTATCACACATGACCTCACCGTTTAAATGTCTCCTTTCCCCCTTCTTTTTTTCTCTTTTCCCTCCCTGTTTATTTCTTGATCACCATCCCTAGCAAGCGCTGCGCTGGCTGCGGCACAGCAGCTGTTGTTTAGTGATAGATCAGTGAAGCAAGAAATGATGCGGAGCTGAAAAATAGATCTTGAAGCCGCTCTGCCTCCTTGTTCGCACTCCCTTTTGTTCTGCATTAGTGACGGAACCTCTGGGATTCATTTAGCGGTAATCATTTGTTACTAAGGGGCACCGTGTCTTTCAGACACCGGTGATGAAGTCACCTTTGAAAGAGTGTAAATGAGTGGGAAATTATTTCCGCTCATATTGCCATTGATAAAGTGTCATCAAGCGGAGATGAATGTCTGTCAACTGAAAGGTATTATTTATTCCCTGAAATAGCCACCTTTGTTTGCTGTTCCTTTTATCTTGGTTGGTTCTGAATGTGCTGTGATATAACTGTGAAAGTGTGGTGTGTTTTCGGAGTGTGGTAAATAGCGTTTATAATGAGCTGACTCTGGCACTTCCTTACGTTGATTGTTTCCCTATAGGCCTGAATCTGAATTTTCCTATGGAGTATCTCAGAAGAGGATTTAACACTGCTCCAAATGATCAAATTTTTGCATCTGCAAGTCACGATTTAATGCTGACATGTCCTGTGAACCGTGTCTGAAGTTTTGTTAGGAAATGGCCAGATGCAAGGATCTGCGCATTGGTTTGTCAACCATGTCTCTGATGTCCTCTAAATGCCCCTCAGGTGTCAGCACACCTGCCTGCGCACAGCAGGAAGCCACTATGACACCCCCCACAGAGCACCTCAATCACTCAGCGCTATGGGAGTTCACCTTTTTCTGTAGGTTTGCTATGCATGAACAAGAAAAAACACATACCTGCCACATAACAAAAAAAAAATTTAGTCAGTCTGTTTAAATCTTCCTTTTACAACCTCAGCATCATTGGCATCACTTTGTTTAAAAACAAAAGTGGTAGGGAGGAGTTAGAAAAATACATGGATCAGCAAATAAACTATAAGCGTGTCTTGGCCTGTTATTTGACTTAAGCTGCATTATTTGAATTTGGGGAGATTGGGGAGCAAAATATTGCATTTATAAATTATTGCATTGTTATTGTAATAAATTAATATTTTAATATCAGGACTATGACACAGCTTTTTGCATTTTGAGGGAAAACGAGCTGTGGGAAAAAAAAAAAGCTTTAAATAAATGTTTGCAGGACAGAACATTGAGAGCGTTTACTGCGATTATAATGGGATTTTGGCAATATTGAGATTCAACTACCTCATTTAAAATAAATGCTTTGATCAAACTAATGTGGTTAAGCTCATTATCATAGGAACCATAATTGTGTTAAACTATGTGGTGTATGCCTATTTGCAATCGCAATAAACGAGCATGTAAATACCGTAATGGCATTATTACCCATGTGCTTGGACGTACACCAATGACGTGTTTTGTTTAAACAACTTCATGAATATTTTCACTCCGAATCGCTGAACTCTGTCAACACAACTCGCTGTGCAATCTCTGCTTCTTACTATCATCCAGAGACGGTGCGAAGAACACAACGGCAGCGTTACATCAACGGCACATCACAGTGCCGAATAACATTCAATATGGCAATAAAAATGTCTTTTGCATTTGACGTAAGTGGATTAAAACAGTGCTCTGTAACACACCTACTGTATGTGAGTTCATCATTTGTGCTGTGCATTGGGGTAGGCTATGTGAAGAATGGCGGTAAAATAACAACACTTTTTAGCGAATAATCACAATAATGAAAATTGCATGTAAACAGGAGTGAAAAACTTTGCTTGTGTCATGTAAACATCTAACTGTGATTGAGTCCTTGCCCTGACTAAAACATCTCATTATTGATACACATGTAAACTTAGTCATTGTCACTATTGGTTTCCACAAATGAAAGGAAAAGTCATGTTTTTGGAAAAAAAGTAAAATTTAAAAGTAAAATTGCAAATACTATAGCATAATTTAAAATGGTATTCTTATAGCTTATAAAACAAAGGAATCAACTTATATTTTTTAAACACTTTCCAATTTTTGGAATGCACTTACTATATCAGTCATGCAGTGTACAACTGGAAATACTCAGTCCCAAGTGTTTCCTGCTCTAAGTTGCATGCCTCTCTTGCTCACCAGGGTGGTTATGACACGGAGTATCATCCAAACCTTTTTGGATTTTGTGTGGCCACGCAGCCATGAGGCCTGTGATGTGAGATTGCTTTTGTGGTGACACAGAGGGAGAGAAAATGAGCTGGAGGTGGACTCTGCTTTTTTACACTGCCAATCTATTCTGGCTAAAGCAGAACTCTGACCCCCCAACCAATTTCTAATGGGTTTTGTGAGTCACAAGCAAACACACAGCTGGGGTCCAAACAAACTTCAGTACGTCTCGCGTCTCTTTTTATCATCCTTTCTCTCTTGCATGTCCCTTTTCCTTCTGTATACATCCCACTAACTAGTTTTCGTTTATCTGTTGTTGTTTGCTATTACACAATTGTTTAAATAATACTTGTGCATTTCTCTCACATATTACATTTCATGAAAGCAAATGATTAGAATGGCATCATTAGCATGCTCATGAAAGTTATAGGGTTGTGATTTATATTGCGGTAAATATAAATGCAAACCTACAAGTCAGCAGTACTACTTATTTACACATGAGAATGAGGAAGAAATATGAATGTGAAAATACATTTTAGTGCAATATTTGTAAAATAATATAGTAATAAATAAATACATTTCCTTTAAATGTTATTTCCTTAATTGAAAAGATGAATACTTATCAAGAGAATATTTGATTATTACTTAATTATAAGTGTCATTAATGTAAATTAATAAATTAGCCTTTCTTTAAAGTCTGATAAAAAAGAATTAAAACTCAATATGCACAAATTGATGAGGCTGATGAGCCCTAGTGAAAAATAAATATAATCAAATGTATTTGAAATAGATTTATTTTATGCTAGGTATAATTAACTTACTTAATATAAATATACTAAATTGATACACTTAAAGCCTGCTAAATTGGAGCAGCTATTTTTTTTTTTTTACTTAACACCCCAGGTGAATAGGGTA
This sequence comes from Siphateles boraxobius, assembly GCF_051911475.1. Lineage (NCBI taxonomy): Eukaryota > Metazoa > Chordata > Actinopteri > Cypriniformes > Leuciscidae > Siphateles > Siphateles boraxobius. The sequence continues at coordinate 33,058,204 of NW_027508734.1, read as the reverse complement.
AAAAAAAAAAAAAAAAAAAAAATATCTCCATACTTCACCATTTGACTGATTACATTAAAGGGTAATTCAACCAGTGGAGACATGAATATGTATTGAAAGTGGGTCATATATGTAGTAGAATAGTATCATACATTTCTAATTTGGGACCTTCTTGGCCGATAAAAGGCAGAAAATGACTTTTTAGTGCTTGTGGATTGTAGACAACAATCCCCATAGTGCATTGCAATGCTCAGCTCCGCAGACAACTCCCACTACAGTAGCTATAGTTTAACTGCAAGATATTTGTGCAATGAACCTGCCACGTTAGCGTGTTAACAAAATGAAAATAAACGTACTTTACAGAAAGACGACCATTTGACCCTGTAGGCTTTGGCTGACGTTGCCAGTTGAACTTAGGCATTCTAAAGTAGGTCTCCAGGACGCCGCTATCCATATGGGGTGCGAAACTCGGGTGAGCAACAACACACATGTCCGTGTCATCCTCCGATTCCATAGCACCGCTGGAATTCTCGGCAGCAGACAGACTCTGTTCTGTGTCCATTGGCGCACAGTGAGAGCACAGACACCACCAATCTGCCCCAGCTCGAGCCATTGCGGGCTCCTCGTCCGCGGCAGGCAGATCGTCTGCATCGGCTGTGGTGGCAGCAGCTTCAGCCGCCTCCGGTTCCTCCATAGCCCTCAGCTGCTCGTCGCTATACTGTGGCTCATAAAGGTAGCCACGAACATCCGTTTCTACCATAACTTCTTCAAAATTCAGATCCTCCATAATGCATCCGCCTGTGTATTCAGTACCTTCGTCCATATTTTCAAAAAGTTTCTCCCGGTGAAATCAAACGCACTGGCACTGATCTGATAGGTCTGTTAGCGCATTAGGTCCAACCCCCTATGGGCGGGTTTGAAAGGGTGGGAACTAGTGTTTGTAGTCTTCACAGAAATCCCCCCCTTTTACACTTCCTTCTACTGTCAGGAATCAATCAGATTCATTCCCATCCACCACTCAAAGATCACTCTCCCCGGAATACTAACCACTCACACCTGTGCACCATCAATTACCTCATCACCCAGCTCTACAAAACACCCATGCACACTTCAGTCTTTGTCAAGCCTCCAACAGGAATAGACCATAACCCTCTGTCTCCTGAAGTCTCCAAGTCAACCTGAAAACCACCACGTAACGTATACTCACCTTTGTATCCTTGTCCCGCTGTTCCCAGAAGTCCTGCCTGGTCCCATGTTCTCCGAGTCCTGGAGATTCGTCTGAGTGTCCCACGTTCCCGCCGAGATCTCCGTGTCCGCTACTGTATCTGAAATAGAAAAGGAGACGTATCAATGAACAGTGTCTGCTCACGCCAAGCTAACTAAAGGAGGATCTGCTCACCTGGAATCCACTCTGCACGTAGTGATCGTCACCGCACCTTCACCTGAACCTTGCCTATTCACCTTGTCACTTGAATCATTGTAAATAAACTCACGTTTGAATTCACTTACCTCCGCCTCTGTGCCTGTATCCTGACATCTACAATGACGTAAAATGACGATTTTTGCATCATTGTAGGAGGAAGTGAAAAAGGTAAATAGAGGATTTCTCCTGTCTCAGGGGAAAATGAAAGAGTGTTGCACGACCATTCAATAGTATGACTGGATTTCTAACAATGGAAATCTTAATGCAAATGGGTGGAGTGACCCTTTAATAATTGCAAAAAAAAAAATGTTTACAATTACAAGTTTTCTTAAATGTAATGCTTAAATCTGCAAATTAGGCATTATCTAATTAAATAATATATTGAGATATATTTATATATGGATAAAAATACATTTCTAGAACAAAAATTTAACATTGGATGAAGTCGTGCTCAAAATTCTTGTTTCATTGATATATTAGAGACAAAGGTTTTTACAGAAGGGATTTTGGATATATCTATCACTCAACAGCCAAGAAAAAAAAGGCTGAAAAAACAGCCTTTTTTCTGGGACCTACCATTTTTGTACTGTTGCACTGGAAGTGACATAAGTGCAAATTTTACAACTTACCCCATATGCAGGGTTAATTGTAACAGACAGAGGGGTTAGTTGTAACACATAAATGTAACACATAATTCAGTACTATTTTATCTGTATAGTTTGATATTGTTTGTGTATCTGTATAGATAGATATCAATAGATCCATCCCTCATCCAATCATCCTTCTATTATGGATAAATATCATGGATAGAGATATAGGAAAGGGCTGCACAGTTTTGCAATAAATAAATAAATAAAATCATCAAATATTGTAAATGCAATTGAATTATATTTGTGTGTGGCAGCTGCATGCAAAATTATTATTAATAATAATAATAATAATAATAATAATAATAATAATAATAACAGTAGTAATATTAAAAAAGAGCTTAAAATCACATCTTAAAGGGTTTATTGCATGAATTAAGTGATGCATAGTGCATCAATGCATAGTAAAAAACTTTGTGAAAGTCCAACAAAGTTAAATGATTAAATACTCAAACCTGAAAAGTTGTGTGGCTCCCTGTATTCATTTCATTATCATTGTACACTTGGTGGCTTAGTTGTAACACTGTGCTACTACTAACCCCGCTGTGTAAAACATATTTTAAGCCTAGCTAACAGTTGCTTGGAGTTGCTGATATGTTTCAAAATGTTTTAGCCAACAAGCCAACACGACAGTGATTAAGGTCATATACATTTAGATTTGGTGATGTACCTACCCAAACCAGAAACCGAAAAAAAAGTATAATGAAAAATGTACTTGCATGGTGTCAAAACACTCTTTGTCCAGTATCTTCACGAAATCGTATCAAAACTTTCCACAAATTCGCGGGAGACCGTCTTCTGGCAGTGAGAGAAAAAGAGTGGAAACACAACCTGCTTGATCCTGACTAACTATGTAAAAGGTCCATGTTACATTTAACCCTGTGCTCCCCTATTTTAGGTAGGCCTACACTTAAAATACTGACATTATACAGAGATCATATTATCCTAACTAATAGTGATATTAAACACATTTTAAGGATTAATATTAAGAAATGTGCATTGTGCAATAAATACTTACACCAATTTTATTTTATTTTTTTAAATACTGTCGAGATTTACTATATACACGCAGTGCAAAATTAGCGCTGAAAAGTCAGCTGACGATATGCATATGCATTTGTATGAGTTTCGCTTTCAGACGCAATATTTATGGGAGGAGAGTATTTAAATTATGTTTTTACTAAACATTTACTAATGTTTGCGCTAGTCCATTTACTGGTATTGGCGCCATTATTTAATGCCCCAAAAAAGCATGTCTTAACCCATTTTGCGACATGGCTGCAATTGTTGCTGATAGGAGGAGACACCGCAGAGAACAGAGAACACGGTAGAAGGGAGAAAATACTTATTCATTTCTGTGGAATGCCGGAGGAAGACGTTATCCGCACATATCGTTTGGCATGCCATGTTATTTTTAATTTGCTGCAGGAAATAAAAGACGACTTAAGTTGGAACCCTCAACTACAAGGAGTCATGCAATACCTGATGCATCAAAACTTATTGCAACCACTAATGTTTTGTCCTCTGGCTCTTTTCAACATACTGTGGCTGGGATTTCCCAGGTATTTAGCTGGGATTTCACAGTCCGCATTTTCACCCGCGTTATCCGTGGTCCCAACGCTAATTTGCGCTGCTCTTGGTAGATTGCCTTGGTCATTATGTAAATGATTTGACTCTGTCTGTGTTCTTTTTTTGCGCGTCAGCAGGAGATCACGTGCAAAACTTGCCACTCCCATCGGTGCATTTGTGGAATTTTACTCTCACACTAATGTGCCCCTTCGAATGAATCTGGAATCTGAATCTGAAACCTAAATCTGGCCCTTATTATGAAATAAATGTATTGTAAATTTATAGGATTTTTTCACCAGGGAGTCCATTGTTTCTACACCTCTATAAAAGCTATAGGTTATGATTTATGCTCAGAGAAGCAGATCAAAATAAAATGTGACCGAGTGAATAATAAGGATTGTGTACGAGGTGGGGCGTGTGTTTATATTTAGCTCTATTATAGCGCAAAAGGTTAGTAGACGGCGTAACTTCCTCACATTTTTTACCTTTTCCGTCTCCTTCCGATGTTGTGACCCCGAAGCGCCATATTGAGATGTGAGTGTGGCATTTGCTGTCATGGGGTTTATTTACAATGTTTATTCTATGTTAAAAGCAGGGAGGAAATCATCGTCATCGATGCAAGAGTGTGGGTGCATGGGCGGTTGATGTGGTTTTTGTCGAGTTGTGGATGCCGTGTTTAGCCTATAGCAACGAGCTGTATCACGCAGTGTCTATTCCACTCTTGGATTACGGCAGAGGTGTGTGTGTGTGTGTGTGTGTGTGTGTGTGTGTGTGTGTGTGTGTGTGTGTGTGTGTGTGTGTGTTAGATTGTTAGGTTTGTCACATTGATAACATTTTATGTATAATTATTGGGTCATATAAAGAATTGTGTATTTTGAATGTTTATGGCGCTGTGTGTGGACCTTGGGTTTTGTATTTCATATATTAATTTAGTTTGTTTTGTATTTATTTTTTGTTTTGACTTGACAGATCTTTCTTTGTGGAGTTAAATGCATATGGACCTCTGACATCTAGGCCCAGCTGTTTTGCTTATGATTTATTTTTGTTTTACAAATCTTAAGTTTATGGTTATATACTGATTTTTCTGTTCTGAAGTGATTTCTTTTTCGTTATTTTTGTAATTGATTTTACTATTTGAGTCCGGTTTGGACCAACTGCTGAGGTCCATGTAAAGATGAGTTTGAATCCATATATTCTGTGTTTTAGGAGCCAGGCTGTGCGTGAGTACTTTCCTCCGGGGTCATCCAGGCCTTTCCTTTCTTCACTGCATGTAGCGTGAGATTTCCTGCACTTCATGGGTATTGATTTGAGAGTGTAGAGTTATTTGTATTATTCACTACACCTTTTTTAAAGCGGTTGGTTAATGATCTGGAAAATGTGTGCATGTGTGCATCTGTGCATGTGTGCGTGTGCTCTTAGGGATGTGGGTCCGTGGCCCAGTGACTTTCCCTTCTTCCCACAGGTTTGGCTAATCCTATATTAAGAATGGTGGGTTGTGATTTTAATACAGTATTTGACCTGAAGTCTATATTTCTTAAGTTGTGATTCCTCCTTGTATAATATTCACAAATTAATGTTGATTGTTGATTCAGAGTTTTCATGACTCATTGTTAATAAAAGTATTGAGCTTGAAGGGCACTTCTTTGTTCTTCTATCAAGTACTGGCTATTTGAACTTGTGTTGCTGTTAAATTATTTCCGTGGCGTAGTTGGGATCAAATGTGACCTTTGGGTAACGCCACGGATACAAAAAGAACAATCCTTAGAGCATAGTAGTTAGCTGTATTGGAAATGAGAGAAAGTCTGCCCTTAAATCTCTGTGATTGGTTGTTCTCATCAATCTCTGTCTCCTGTTATACTGTTAATATTCCACTTAGAGGAGGCTGGAGGCAAAGTAATTCACAGTTTAGAAAATGTAAATGAGGTTGACTGTGAATTTCCATATCCCTTACACTATAGGTAAATTATTATTGAAAATATAGTATAACCCAATGCAACTTTCAGAGATAAAAATCTCTTGCATTCTCTTTCTCCCGTCCCAGAGACGAGGCATCTCAAAATGAGTTGCTCTCTATCGTTAAAAAGTGGAGCATATGAGTTTGGATGTGTTGTTCTTACTAGGCTACAAGCGGTTGATAAAATACCACTGGAAGCGAAGAAACTGCCAAGACCCCTTCAGGCATATTGCCTACATGCGCATTCAACAACATTACTGCAAAAAAAAAAATATATATGTTTGCACGTAATGTGACATGTTTGAATGTGCTCTGAGGCATGGTTATTTTAAAAGTGTTTCTTTGCAGTGATTATTAAATCCATATATTAGGTTGAAAGTCATGAATGATTATTATCAAGCGTTCTCTCTGCTCTAAATGTATATGTACAGTATGTGTGTGTGTGTATATATATATATATATATATATATACAGGTCTGTAACGGGGTTCAGATGTTATGGGAAGAAGAAGGTGGGAACCGGCAAACATTTAACATTTTTAATAATACAAATACAAAAACAAAAGAACAGCCCCTCACGGCCGACTGCTGGCAATACCGAACAGAAACAAAACATCAAATAAAACACAGGCCTGTCCTCTCTCGATCTCCTCTGTCGTCGCTCCCCCTTTATGCTTCCGCTCCTCCGTGAGATATGCGAGATCGGTGCGTCTCGCAGGTGTCATTCATTACCAATCACGCCACCGGCCTCACGCCGTTCTCTCACGTCCCTCGACCTCGTCCTGCTCGCCACAAGGTACTTCTAAAAAATTTGCATATTGTGATAAAGTTCATTATTTTCCATAATGTAATGATAAAAATTAAACTTTCATATATTTTAGAGTCATTGCACACCAACTGAAATATTTCAGGTCTTTTATTATTTTAATACGGATGATTTTGGCATACAGCTCATGAAAACCAAAAATTCCTATCTCAAAAAATTAGCATATCATGAAAAGGGTCTATAAACGAGCTATTAACCTAATCATCTGAATCAACTAATTACCTATACACACCTGCAAAATATTCCTGAGGCTTTTAAAAACTCCCAGCCCGTTTCATTACTCAAAACCGCAATCATGGGTAAGACTGCCGACCTGACTGCTGTCCAGAAGGCCATCATTGACACCCTCAAGCAAGAGGGTAAGACACAGAAAGAAATTTCTGAACAAATAGGCTGTTCCCAGAGTGCTGTATCAAGGCACCTCAGTGGTAAGTCTGTGGGAAGGAAAAAGTGTGGCAAAAAACGCTGCACAACGAGAAGAGGTGACCGGACCCTGAGGAAGATTGTGGAGAAGGACTGATTTCAGACCTTGGGGGACCTGCGGAAGCAGTGGACTGAGTCTGGAGTAGAAACATCCAGAGCCACCGTGCACAGGCGTGTGCATGAAATGGGCTACAGGTGCCGCATACCCCAGGTCAAGCCACTTTTGAACCAGAAACAGCGGCAGAAGCGCCTGACCTGGGCTACAGAGAAGCAGCACTGGACTGTTGCTCAGTGGTCCAAAGTACTTTTTTCGGATGAAAGCAAATTTTGCATGTCATTCGGAAATCAAGGTGTCAGAGTCTGGAGGAAGACTGGGGAGAAGGAAATGCCAAAATGCCTGAAGTCCAGTGTCAAGTACCCACAGTCAGTGATGGTCTGGGGTTCCATGTCAGCTGCTGGTGTTGGTCCACTGTGTTTTATCAAGGGCAGGGTCAATGCAGCTAGCTATCAGGAGATTTTGGAGCACGTCATGCTTCCATCTGCTGAAAAAAAGATGAAGATTTCATTTTTCAGCACGACCTGGCACCTGCTCACAGTGCCAAAACCACTGGTAAATGTTTTACTGACCATGGTATTACTGTGCTCAATTGGCCAGCCAACTCTCCTGACCTGAACCCCATAGAGAATCTTTGGGATAATGTGAAGAGAAAGTTGAGAGACTCAAGACCCAACACTCTGGATGAGCTTAAGGCCGCTATTGAAGCATCCTGGGCCTCCATAACACCTCAGCAGTGCCACAGGCTGATTGCCTCCATGCCACGCCGCATTGAAGCAGTCATTTCTGCAAAAGGATTCCCGACCAAGTTTTGAGTGCATAACTGAACATAATTATTTGAAGGTTGACTTTTTTTGTATTAAAAACACTTATTTTATTGGTCGGATGAAATATGCTAATTTTTTTAGATGGAATTTTGGGTTTTCATGAGCTGTATGCCAAAATCATCCGTATTAAAACAATAAAAGACCTGAAATATTTCAGTTGGTGTGGAATGAATCTAAAATATATGAACGTTTAATTTTTATCATTACATTATTTTAAAATAATGAACTTTATCACAATATGCTAATTTTTTGAGAAGGACCTGAATATATATATATATATATATATATATATATATATATATATATATATATATATATATATATATATATATATATACTGTATATGATTAAGTAAGGTTAAAGACCCTCACATCAAATAATTAGAGGGGAATTCCAGCATTATAGTTGAAGTTTTGCCAGTGGGCTGCCTTGAAAAGATAGAAGAAAACCAAAATAAGTATGAGAAAGCAGCCTTAAGGTTTAAAGCAATAAAAATTAATGAAAACGCTTTTTTAAATTGATAAACTATATTTCCAAATTATATATATATATATATATATATATTAGAGGTGGGCATAGATTATTTTTTTAATCTAGATTAATCATCCCACTGTAATCTTGAAATCAATCTAGATTAATCTAGATTAAAATGGCTCATTTGAATTCTGCCGAAGGCATTCAGAATATGTGTGCTACCCAAATAATGACTAAAAGTAAGTCTTTGAGAATAGTTCGAGAATAGTCTCTTTCGACGTGAGGTAGGGATGTGAATTTCTGCCAAAAATGCCATTCGACAATAGAGGAGCAAAAGTCGAATATTGTTCGAAGAAAAATAAATAAATAAAATAAAAAACGCACACTCACAATGACAGAAAGGGAGGCCAATTTCATCTTTAGCGATTTGTCATCAAACAAACTGTTTATTAATTGAACAAGTAACATGTTTTCGTCGTTTTTTTAACATAGTAGGCTAATTGGAAGAAGAAAAAAACAATAAGCACGACGTAGGCCTATAGGCTACAGTCCGTTTTTGTATCGCCAAACCAGATGCTCGTTAGATCAAAAAATAATGTCATATGTTATAATGATTTTATGTGAACCTGCTTTTACCGGCAATAGCCTCCTACTTTTTAAACAAATTAGTTTTCAATCAATGTAAACTATTCGTGTGACTATGCCCCTGCACAATACACGCACATTACCGCGGGATGGCGGGTTCATTTCATAAACTGTACACAATGGTAACCTTAGCTTATTTAACCTGTTAACCTTTGCCAGTGCGCCGACTCTCACTATATGTCCAAAAAAACGGATAATGTCATACTTTTTAGTAGTGCTATCGTGGCGTAATAATTTGTTTGTTTGTAAAAGTATTACCTGAATGAAATGAAATCGAATGTATCGTCCTGTGGAATAATTCATTCACAGACAGCATACGAAGATGTTCAACTAATAAAAATCTTCATCGCTGGCAAAAATATGATGCATTTGCAGATTTGCTTTCACTAGACTAAACTAGATCCACTGCCACTTCATCCAACGCTCTTGATGTTCTTAAATCTTCCAGTTACGAATCCGAGTCGAGTGTGATTGAACGCGCTTCAGACGATTCAGTGCGTGAGGAACTGAACAGATCATTCAGACTGATTCGCAAACCGATTTAGACAGTTCTGCCAACCTGTTTGATGAAGTCTTTGAACAGAATCGACTCAAAAGAGTGATTCATTTGTAAATTGAACATCGCTCATGCTCATACAAAAGATACAGCGCTTGGAATAAACACATTTAACAAAATGTAATTACATTAAAATAAAGTAACGAGAGGAACGCCGCCCAACGTAACATGAAAAAGTACACACCTTGTGTCCCTGACAGGCAAATACCCTGCTGCGCGATCTGTGACAGTAGCCGCGGTGTCAATTAGCCTATGTCAAATATAGGCTATACACATGGAATTGCGCAAAAATATAACGATATTCGAAAAATTCATTTTATGATCCGAAACCCAACTTTGAGAATAGATTAACGGCGATATTTTTTTATCGCCCGATAAGAGTCTCACATTAACGCAGCACATTAACGCCGATAACGGCCCACCACTAATATATATATATAGCCTATATATATTAGCCTATATAAATCCCTTCCGAATATATATATATATATATATATATATATATATATATATATATATATATATATATATATCCTAGCTCGGAAGGGATTTTCGACTGTGCAGGATGTACTGTAACACTTTTTTTCCTCTGAAAGGATAAAAACGTACTTGCTCCCTATAGGTAATTAGTGTAACACATTCCATAGAACTGTAAGAGCAGCTGATTCTCACAACCAAACAAGCTTCAAGATGTCTTCAAAACCAACTTAGTCTCACATCTCAAATTTACCTCACATAAATAAAGTGATTATAAAACATGTAATAAATGGCTGCATAGCAGTATTTTGCGTTCTATTAGTTAAGAAATTAAATTTATGTCTTGGTCTTGGTTTTCTTATGTGGTTTGAGTCATGGAGTATCTTGCATAATGTGTATTCCTAGCTACCCTGGTCATTGCATTTGTGTATTTTATTGAGTCACTTTGGTAAGAAAGATTACACAAACACACCTGTCAATGCCATTCGATGTTTACAATACTAGGAAAGGATTTCAAGATTGTGAATGGTCCTGCCAACTTCTATAACAACATTTTGTCACATTTGCCAGCTTGATAAACCTAACTTCAGTTTAGCTCTGTATTTTCATCCATTGTTTCCAAAAGAGAAAACCTTGGGGGTGCAACATTACCATAGAAACAGACATTGCATAGGAAGACATATACATTTCCCCCTTTCAAATTAAATAAGCAATTCACGCTTGAACTTTAAAGACATGTCTTTTTTGTAGTGCAGATGTTATGCAGGTCACACATAAAGCAAACAGCTCGACTTATGGTGTGACCAGCATATCAAGTCTTTCATGAGCTCTCAAGGCGTCTCATGCAAAAAAGGTGATTTGTCAGGCTGAAAAAAGGTAACATTGCTGCAATGTTTAAGCACTGAGGTTTAAAAGGTGAGCTGATGAGCTTGTCATTTATTTGCAGATTAAGTGAGAAATGTGTCTAAATTGGTCTATACTGTCATTGAAACATTTGAACATAGAGACTGTTTTAAACTTGTGGTGATGTGTATTGTTATGCTATAGCCTACAGGTTAGGCCTGTGGGATGACACCCATAAAAAAAGGTTTTCTAGTGCCGGTGTGAGGGCCCTACTATACTGTTCGGACGCTCTCGCTTACTGCTCCGCGCTTTGCTCTATCGCTTTTATATTTCTATATTTTATCTCCTTTTATCACCTAATTTTAACTTCAGCAAATCAGCACAGTGCTCAAACGTTTGGATTACTACAAAAAAAAAAGCAGAATTATTTTATTCAACCAGCCTCCCACTGAAAGCTTACATTCCGGGGAAGAGAAAACAAAACTGCCTACATTCATAAGGATAAGAAAATGCCTCCTCTGGAATCTACTTGCTGCTCCAACTGCCACAGACTTTTACAAAGGATTGCAATTCTTGAAACAAAGTTAATTGCGGGACCACCAAACCAGACGGAACACACAACAGAGCTTCGTCATGGACGTCCTCAGCATACAGCCGGTGAGACCCATGAATCTAGTGCTTCTCGACAGGCCATACTGAGTGTAGAGAAACAAGCCGATCGTTTTACTAATCGATGGCACAAACAGGGTGCGAGACCCAAAGGCACTCGAGACATCAGATTGTCACGAGCATCACATATTACTGCAGTAGCATCCTCTACCCCAGATACGGCTCTGACAAGGACTGCAAACACTGGTCTCCTACCACCGCCTATACATCTTGAGAACAGATTTGAAGTATTAATGAATGAGGAATCCCCAAATTTGATGAATGTGATCACACACAGACAGAATCAGCCAGTAGCTAACACTGATGCTAACTGGGGCTCAAGGTCGAGCAGACAGCGGCACTCAGCTCACAGTGCAGCCGAGCCCAGGACTCTGATAGTGGGCGACTCCGTAATCAGAAACATTAATAGCAGGGATACAACAACGTGCTGCCTTCCACAAGCAACAACATCTGATGTAAACAGGGAACTTCAGAACATTCTGATGAAACATAAGACTGCAAATCGACTCATCATTCATGTGGGGAAGAATGATATTCATAAAGAGCAGTCGGAACTTCTTAAAAAGGATTTCAATGAACTTTTTGAAACACTTAAAAGACTGAAAGTTCAAACATTCATCAGTGGACCACTCCCAGCAAGAGGAACAAACAGGTTTTCACGGTTGCTTGGGCTTAATACATGGCTGCAAAAAACCTGCAATATAAAAGGAGTGAACTTTATTGACAACTTCAATCTTTTCTGGAGTCAGAGGCAACTGTTTCAACAGGATGGCCACCACCCAAACAAACTTGGTTCAAGAGTGCTAAAGGACAATATCTACTTCTCCCTCCGTCATCCTTCTGCAATGTGTGCCAATCCACTCAACCTGAATGGCACACACACACCTGGATACAGTATGAATGACCACAGGATTTCACTTCAGCCCCTGAATGGACATGCGGTTGACACATCACACAAGGACAGTGATAACACCACTCAGCCACAACAACCTCTGCTCACGGACACAATCTCAGCTGAGCCCTGCCCACAGAGCTCACCACAGACAGACTGTGACATACCAGCACTGCTCCAATATACAGCACCCAAGGACGACTTTCTGGAAAACAGCCAGGGAAACCAGGACAGCATATTACAGCCTCCAATAACACCAGAGCAAAAATCACTCTCACTGGAAACATTATCACTCTCTCCAGCATCTCCACTTCTGTGCTTCTCAGAGAAAATGGAACAACTGGTGCACGCTGGAACTAGACTATCCCACTCTTTTGCTGCGAGCCCCCAGATACCAACCAAAAAACGCCAGGCCCCACAACCACCAAAGCCTACGGGCCCAGCTCGCCCTCCCCCTCCCCCTGTGAGAGCTCTTCGGCCTCTGCCACAGCGCCAGGGCCCACACCCTCCTCCAGCGGCTCGAGGTGAACCAAAAACAACTGATACCAGCTCTCAGTGATATGTGTCGGGTCCCCGCTATGATAACAATAACTTTCTCAAATGTTTACAGAACAAGCGGGAACCCAGTGTGCCTGTATGTTTTTCTATTGCTGTTCAATTACATGATAGAAAGTCTAAGGCCTTCAAAAGCCGTACAGCAAACCCATCTAATCTGGTGCCTATTACACGACATACCAAGATTGCTGTGGGGACAAAAAGTAAGACTGTTAAGTTAGCACTTTTAAACATCCGCTCACTTAAAAATAAATCACTTTTAGTCAATGACTTAATAACCACATACAACCTGGATTTTATGTTGCTAAATGAAACTTGGCTAGAAGAAAGTTGCAGTGCAACAGTCCTCAATGAAACAGCCCCTCCTAACTTTACTTTTATGAGTGTCTGCAGAGCTGTCAGAAGAGGCGGAGGTTTAGCTGCTCTTTATAAAGATGTCTATCAATGTAAGCAAATATCATTTGGGAATTACCCGTCTTTCGAATATCTGGGTATTGTGTTAAAAGGTGCTCCACGCATTTTACTTATCATTGTTTACAGGCCTCCAAAATACTCTCCAGCTTTTGCTGAGAACTTAACAGAACTGTTAAGTTCTATTTCCTCAGAGTTTGACTGCTTTGCCATTGCTGGAGATTTTAACATTCACATAGATAATGCAGAAAACAATATGGCAAAAGAAATCAAAACTGTTTTAAAAACTTTTGATCTGACTCAGCATGTACATGGAGCCACACATAATCGTGGACACACTCTAGATTTACTTATCAGTAAGGGTCTAAACATTTCATCAATTGTTATTAAGGATGTAGCACTGTCTGATCATTTTTGTATTTTCTTTGATATATTGATCTCTCCTGCCATTGAAGCTAGATCTGTGTCTGTCAAGAAGAGATGCTTAAATGAGAATACTAGTGTACTATTTATGAAGGCTATATCTTTAACACCAAGCATATCTGCTGACTCTGTTGATTTTCTCCTTGATTCTTTTAACTCAAAAGTTAAGAGTGTAATTGATGATATTGCTCCTGTGAAAGTCAGGAAGAAGAGTGGCAGACAAAAAGCACCTTGGAGAAACTCAACAGCAGTGCAAAATATGAAAAGACAATGCAGAAAAGCAGAGCGCATGTGGCGGAAGACAAAACTTGTAGTCCATTATAACATCTACAAAGACAGCATCCATGCTTTCAATAAGGAACTAAGCAAAGCTAGACAGACTTTTTTCTCGAATATTATAAACAGCAATATAAACAACACGCGCACTCTTTTTGCTACTGTAGAGAGACTGACAAACCCCCCAAGCCAGATTCCCAGTGAAATGCTCTCAGTGAGAAAGTGCAGTGAGTTTGCTTCTTTCTTCTCTGAGAAAATCAATAATATCAGAAAGGTGATCAGCTCATCCTTGAGTTGCGCTGGGGTCAGGCAGATCAGACAACAGCACGAGAAAGTAGCCACTATGTCTGATTTCGAAGAAATTGATGGCAAAATTTTGGAAGAAACCGTACAGCAACTAAAAACATCAACCTGCGCCCTTGATGCACTTCCCACATCTTTTTTCAAAAATGTGTTACACAGCTTAGAAGCAGATCTCCTAGAAGTGGTAAATGCCTCACTTCTCTCTGGGAGTTTTCCGACCTCCCTGAAAACTGCCGTTGTCAAGCCCCTCCTGAAAAAGAGCAATCTGGATAAGACCATATTAAACAACTATAGACCGATCTCAAATCTTCCTTTCATAGGCAAGATCATTGAAAAAGTTGTCTTCAATCAGCTGAACAAATTCTTAAGCTCGAATGGATACTTTGACCATTTTCAATCTGGTTTCCGACCGCACCACAGTACAGAGACCGCGCTCATAAAGATAATAAATGATATTCGCTTAAATACTGATACAGGCAAATTATCAGTGCTGGTACTACTCGACCTCAGTGCTGCATTTGACACTGTCGATCACAAAATACTTCTTGACAGGCTGGAAAACTGGGTCGGGCTTTCTGGGATAGTCCTAAAATGGTTCAGGTCATACTTAGGAGGCAGAGGTTATTATGTGAGTATAGGAGACCATAAGTCTGAGTGGACATCCATGACATGCGGAGTCCCTCAAGGCTCAATTCTTGCGCCACTCCTATTCAACCTATACATGCTCCCAATGAGCCAAATAATGAGAAAGAACCAAATCGCTTACCATAGCTATGCAGACGACACACAGCTCTACTTAGCCCTATCGCCTAACGATTACAGCCCCATTGACTCCCTTTGCCAATGCATTGATGAAGTAAACAATTGGATGTGCCAAAACTTTCTTCAGTTAAACAAAGACAAAACTGAAGTCATTGCGTTTGGAAACAAAGATGAAGTTCTCAAGGTGAACGCATACCTTCAGTCTAGGGGTCAAACAACTAAAAATCAAGTCAGGAATCTGGGTGTGTCTCTGGAGTCAGACCTTAGTTTCAGTAGTCATGTCAAAGCAATAACTAAATCAGCATATTATCACCTGAAAAATATTGCAAGAATTAGATGCTTTGTTTCCAGTCAAGACTTAGAAAAACTTGTGCATGCTTTCATCACCAGTAGGGTGGATTATTGTAATGGACTTCTCACTGGCCTTCCCAAAAAGACCATAAGACAGTTGCAGCTCATACAGAACGCTGCTGCCAGGATTCTGAGCAGAACCAGAAAATATGAACACATCACACCAGTCCTCAGGTCTTTACACTGGCTGCCAGTTACATTTAGGATTGATTTTAAAGTATTATTACTGGTATATAAATCATTCAATGGCCTAGGACCTCAATACATTGCAGATATGCTCACTGAATATAAACCCAACAGATCACTCAGATCATTAGGATCACATCGGCTAGAAATACCAAGGGTTCACTCTAAGCACGGCGAGTCTGCTTTTAGCTACTATGCCAGCCGCAGCTGGAACCAGCTTCCAGAAGAGATCAGATGTGCTCCTACAGTAGTCACATTCAAATCCAGACTCAAAACACTTCTGTTTAGCTGTGCATTTACTGAATGAGCACTGTGCCACTGTTCGTCCGACTGTTTGCACTGTATTTTATTTTATGTTTTAATTATTCTGATTTCTGTATTTTATCTTTTATTCTAAACTGTTTTAATTATTCTGATTTCTTTTGATTATTTTAATTTCTTCTATGTAAAGCACTTTGAATTACCATTGTGTATGAAATGTGCTATATAAATAAACTTGCCTTGCCTTGCCTTGCCTATTATACATTGATAAAATTTACATTTGTACATCACTCTACCAGTATATGCCTATAAATCACCCTGTCTATATACCCAAATGACCTTTAGTATTCTAGGTTGAAGTATGGTTTGGTACACATCCCAGTTCTAGAAAGACGTAGCAGCACTGAAAATAAATCCTTGGTTCAGACATTTTATTTTAGAATGGACTTATTTGTATTTATTTAACTTCATTCTATGTCCTTGATAAGATGACTGCATACAAAAGCTATATACACACATGCACTCACTGGACACTTTATCAGGTACACCTTGTACAGGGGTTGGCCTCTCTTTTGCCTTCAGAACTAACTTAATTATTCATGGCATAGGTTCAACAAATTGCTGGAAACATTCCTCAACGATTTTGGTGCACATCAACATGATTGCATCATGCAGTTGCTACAGATTTGTCAGCTGCACATCCAAGATGTGAATCTCTACTGGTTCTGGAATGAGATCTGGTGACTGTGGAGGCCATTTGAGTATAGTGAACTCATTGTCATGGTTATTTGAGCTACTGTTGCCTTTCTATCAGCTCAAATAGTCTGGCCACCTCTGAAAACAAGGCATTTTCACCCACAGAACTGCCACTGATGGGATATTTTCTCTTTTTCTCGCCATTCTCTGTAAAGCTTAAAGGTGGGGTATGTGATTCTCTTTTTTGATCTATTTTTTTTTTGTATATCAAAATAACTTGAAATCCTATTCCTAACCCACTTACAGCCACTCAGTTAGAAGCACTGAAATGAAAATTAAGCAATTTAATCATCTGTGGAACGGGTAGGACTCGAAAAACTCCAGCCAATCATTTCCAAGACCACCTAGAAGCATTGGACAGTAAGTTCGTCAATCAAACGGTCGTACCACACCCCCCTCCCCCTGGCGCGCGTGACCCCCTTCGTGCGCATACTCAAAGCTCGTGACGCATGCGCATCTCGTCAGTAAAGCCGGTTCCATGATTAGTAGTAAATCGCCATTACAATCCCTCGCGCAGCTGAGTTTTCGCTTGTGCATGATTGCACGTCCATGTTCTTCGAATGGGTGGAGTCAGGGCCAGCGTTGGAGAAAACGTTGGAGAAAAGAAGGTAGGACCATTTGAATTGTGTATTTTCAAATTCTCCCGGTCGTTTTCCAAATCACATACCCCACCTTTAAAGTAGTAGATCCCAGTAGATCTGCGGTTTCTAAAATACTCAGACCAGACCATGCCACATTCAGAGTCATTTAAAATCACCTTTCTTCGCCATTCTAATGCTCAGTTTGAACTTCAGCAGATTGTCTTGACCATGACTGCATCCGAAAGCTTAGGAACCTGACATGTTGCCTTCCTGCCTTTTCAGGCAATGACTTTGCAGGATTGTTCACCAAAAAATTACACTTCTGTCATAATTTACTCACTCTAATGTTGTTTCAAACCTGTATTCATTTATTTCTTGTGCTGAACACAAAAGAAGCGATTTTGAAGAATGTGGGTAACCAAAAAGTTGCTGGTACCTATTGAATTCCATAGGAGAAAAAAATATACACTGGGGACCAGCGACTGTTACCCATGGTAATGTGGTTACCCACATCCTTCAAAATTACTTTTATTTTCAACAGAAGAAAGAAACTTAAAACAACACGAGAGAGTAAATTATGACAATTTTAATTTTTGGGGGAACTATCCCTTTAATGTTAATAAAACAACAAAACACAAAGAGAAAATCACTCACTGACTGAGAACATTAATAGTAGCTTTAATAAGAACCAATGTATAATTTATACAGTGAAGTTTATAGTGTTTTCATTTAATATTTTTTAATTTAATTACTTTCTTCAATGCTACTGCTAAATACACCTACTGTATCTGAAAAAAATAAAGCACTGTTTATTTAAGCACTGTTTGTATATTAAGTTGTGTAATGTGTATCTTTGTTCTTATTTTTTATTACAAAGCAAATAATGACAATCTTTGCCAACTTGAAAAAGAATCGTAATAAAAAAAATCGTGATTTTCCTGAAAAAATCGTTTTATTATATTTTTGCCATATCGCCCACCCCTATTGCAGACTGCTAACAGCAAACTACCAGTATTTGAATGTTTACACACTTCAAGCTACAGCATATAATGCAACAATGCTATGCATTTTTTCACCCAGTAAATGGAGACTGGTTTTGAGGGGGAAATATAATTTCTATCTTACTTCCTTACTCAGCAAGTATTTCCTCAACTGCGTCCAAAGGGGTGTATACGTGAGAATTCAGACAATGAATACGCCCGCTAAATGTGCTGTTTGGCAGGGATCTTTGGAACTTTAGCCGCGTTTTGTTGAAGATTTTATTATTTAGAAAACAAGTAATTTTGCTATATATTTGGACACAATTATTTCTTCTGTCTGTGACTTTGGATTTCCTCTGTGTATGTGAAAGACCTTGAATGGAATGTTGTTTGCTGCAGAAAATTCTATTCTGAGAAGTCACATGGTAAAAGACCTTTACCCAAAACTATCTATAGGGTGTGTTACCTTCTTTGGAAGAAGAAGTATGTATATAACTCTGAACCAAAATGTACTCGGGAGCGCGCACTGGAAGGCCAGAGGGCCAGAGAGCGTTAGAGCGCCGTTCTATGGAACGGGACGGCGTTCGAAAATAAAGTCTAATTATTTCTGGCATCAAAGATCTCTGCGAAGTTATTTTTCAGAAAGATTGAAAACCACAACATTTGGCGCCCGAACAGGGACTTGGGTTTTGAAGCAGAAGGAACCACGAAAGGCGACTCTGGTGACCGACACAGACAACAGTGGCCACTGTACTTTGAGGTGAGCAATTTTTGTTTTTGAAAAAGTATGTGTTGTCACCAGTGAGCCAGAGTGGTAAGACCCTTTAAAAAATGCTTCTCCAAGTTTAAAGAACTAAAAAATTGAAAAGAGGATCTTTGATTCTAGAAATAAGTATCTATTGTTGTTGATGATGTCAAGTACTGTGTTATAGCGCGGCGGAGCTCCCGTTAGTGTTTGCCTGTGTTTATATAATCTGATGCAGATTGTATGAATATTGGTAGGATGCTGATGTGCCGCTAAAGGTTTTGTCGTATGTACGTAAGAATTTATGTTTACTGTTAAAGGATAACAGTTATTGTTTTTTCTTGTCAAGAGGGCCTTGAGGATGACAAGTGTACTGGTTAAGGTTAATCAGTTGTTTTTTTATATTTACTGTTAAGGATAATGGTAAATGTTAATGATTAAGGTTAATCATTTTCTGCTCATTAAGGATAATGAGTATACTGGTAAGGTTACCAGAACTCTGTGTTACTTATTAAGAGGGCCTTGAGGATAATAAGTTAATTGCATGTGCACAGATTAAGTTTGGTTTATTGTTACCGCCTTGTTATAGGTTAACAAGGGACTGGGTAAGATTTATGTGGATTTCGCCAAGAGGGCCTGGAAGGATGGCGAATATTGCACAGATAAGTTTAGCTTTTGGTTACCGCCTTGTTATAGGTTAACAAGGGACTGTACGGAAAAGCTATGTAGTATATGACTCTGTTGTGTCGGAGGAAGTGAATCGCAGAGGTCTGTGATAGTTTAAAGTTATTCAGTGAAGTATTGTTTGTAAAAACAGTGAGAAACACTGTGAGTAGAATATAGCTCTGTGTGTGTATGTAGGATCCTGTCCTGTGTGTCTGCTTGACTGTGACTGTGGTTAAAAATAGGGGACAAGTAATGTATAAATGAGTATTAAAAGTAAAGGAAATAGTAAAAGAAAACAATTGTTTCAAGATATTAGTCTTGCAGATTATTGTAGTATAAATAAGTTAAAGTATAAAATATATATTAATAAATGGACTGATATATATTAATGGATAAATAAATAAAAATGCACGTGCTTAATATATTCTATCTTATATCTGAAGACGTCTAAAATTTGTATCTCATTATCCCTGAAGACAAAGTGAGAGAAAAATGATTCTATTGTAGATAATTAAGTTTGTGCTAAGGAAAAAATAACTTGTGCAGTGTGCTAAAAGTGAACAAGATTGGGTGACCAAGTTTCAACAGTCATAAATAATTTACAGCAATCTTAGAATTGTAGTAAATGGGAATTGTTGGGAATGGGTGAGGAAAAAGTTTATTTACCATGTTAGATTATTTTGAGCACAGCATGCAAATATAGGAGAAAGATTGAAGGCTGATTTTATGATAGGGAAAATTATTTAATTGTATTATACTCAGAAAATCAAAGTTAGATTATTGCTGATATTGCAATGAAGAGATAGCTTGCTTAGCTGCAACGAAGAACTGCTTTACTAAAAACAGAATGGGAGAACTGCTGTTGTCAACCAGTGATTATTATATAGTATAAAAGAACTAGGAAAAAGATGGTTAAAAAGTGGAATTTAGATAAAGAGCTAATAGCTCAGGAACAAATATTTATAAAGACTAATTTGATCTATGCAGCTCTCTGAGTGTTCAAGTTTCAGATGGCTTCAGTGTCGAATGGAAGAGGTGAAAGGTCAAAGACACGACTGCAGAGAGAAGAAGAAGAGTGGGTGAGGGGCGTTCAGCTCCCCTTCTGAAGATGACCACTCTCTGGAAAACTTAGCATGGAGAAAGACTGTTTAATGCTGGAAAAGGTGAAACTTTCACTATTTCACTGGAGACTTTTTCCTGAGGACAAGAGGAAAATCCTGAGATGCAAAGCTGTGGCAAAATCTATCAAAAGCCCAAACTCAGCAGAGGCAGAGAAAAAACAGAGCCAATATTCCAGTTTACACCAAGCCTTGAGTGACAGCTAGGCTGACGACACATGCAGAGCGACAGCCAAGAAGCTTTAACAGACTGATAATCTAAAAACAGAAGAACTGACCGAAACCCTTCCCTTACGGGCAACACAGGTGTGGCAACTTCAATGATCACTCTACACTGTAAAAAGTAATAAGTTGACTTTACTAAGAAAAGCTGTGGAAACTGATTGCCTCAAATTTTTCAAGCAAATTAGGTCATATTTTTTGACTTGATACTACTCTCTACTACTTTGTAGAGTTAACTTGTGTATTTGTAGAGGTTACCATAAAACTTGAGTACAGGTACCTTAATAAACTCAAGTTTAGGCAACTTACAGATTTAAGTTGAGATTTGTAAGCAGAACTTAAACAAAACAGTTATTTTAACATGTCTGCTTGTTCATTTTACTAGAGGAATGTGTGGAAACTGATTGCCTTAAATTTCTCAAGCAAGTTGTACTCAAAATTCTAAGTTGAGAATACAAAGAAAGACAACAGATTTGGCAAAACACTAGAATGTTTATTTGTTCAACAATATTAATTTTAAAACATTACTTGGCCCGCCAACAACATTTTAGAAATACAGCACATAATGCATTCAAGAAAAAACAAAAAACTAAATACAATAAAAAGATCAATGTTTCTTTGTTTTTAACACCTTTATAAAGTGGTTGAAAGCAGAGCGTGTAAGTCACAGAGTTTGGTACAGAATGGCTTGTGGCCAAGGGACAAAATCACTCTCTGTATGAAGTCGAATGTGCTCTTCAATACTGCAGGATACTCTTAAGTTTAGAGCATAATTTAGTCCAAAGAGCAAACACATTGCTTGTGGAAGATTTTCAAGATCATCCACAACCACCGTACCTTCCAAAATGATTGCCGTTGTTGTGGCATCAAGATGCAGGGAGTAGGGTACGGCAGCGGTTGCAAAGTCCTCGGGAATCACTGTCAGAATACCTATTTCAATGTTGGACATATCTTCATTGTCATCACAGTCCTAAAAATGGGAATAGCATATAACAAAAATGAGGTCAAAGAAAGCCACAAAACATCTTTTAAAGGGATAGTTCACCCAAAAATGAAAATCTTGTCATAATTTACTCACCCTCAAGTTGTTCTAAACCTGAATGAGTTTTTTTTTTTTTTTTCATCTGTTGAACTGAAAAGAAGATATTTTGATGAATGATGGTAACCAGACAGTTAAGAGTAGCCATTGACTTCCATAGTAGGAAAACATACTATGGAAGTCAATGGCTACTCTCAACTGTTTGATTACCAACATTCTTCGAAATATCATATTTTGTGTTCAACAGAAGAAAGAAATTCATACAGGTTTGGAACAACATAAGGCTGAGTAAATGACAGAATTTTTATTTATGGGTAAACTATCCCTTTAAGAGCACATACTCATTAAAATGTAAAACTAAATTAATAACACTGTATTATGTCTAAATGTAAAGGCGTTTTCAAATAGGACACAGCAGTGGATGCAGGGGGGAATACATACATCAAACAACTGCATGAAAAAACAAATAAAACTGAAGGCCAGTTATATAAATTAAAACTATCAAAAATCTATTGTCTTTCTTATAAATGTTTTTTTTTTGCATTTCTTTACGTAATATAAAATGTATCTTCTTACTGTCTTTTTTCCTCTAAATTCTTAATTTATCTTTCACTTTCTTTTCTCTAACCCTTACTTTGTATCAGTGTCCCGGTGAGTGTTTTTCTTGCCTTCATAACTCTTCTTGCCAGATATCAAAACTGTTTGAAGAACAGTTTGCCTGTTAAATAAGAATCACATCAGAGAAGAAAATACTTACAAAACATGTCTTGTAAAAATCGGTGGGGTCCTCTCCGAGAAGGAGTGGTAGGCCATGATGAACGGCTGTTCGTTCCGCATTGATGTTGGATTTCTGCAAAGTTATAAAAATTGATATTGAATAGAGCTCATGACACTAGCACAACACAGAGCAAAAAACAACAGCAAAAGCTACATTTGTTTTTCCATCGAAACATAATACAATTGTGATATGTCAAGGAGCTTACGTCATTTTGAATCTGCTGCAGAATCTTCTTAAGTTTGGAGCCAATGTCTCCAGCTTTAGCCTTGAGTGAATCTGTCCAGTTCTTGAATGAATTCAGTTTGCAGGTTTTGCCAGATATACAGCATGGATCTAAAAAAAGAAAAGAAAAAAAGAAAGAAAAGTAGGACAAACTGATATTACAAACTGACTTTTTACTGAAGAAAGTAAGTCCTAGTAAGAATTAAACACCAAAAGTGGTTAATGATCAATTTGTTTTGTAAATGTTCAAGATTAAATTATATAGGAAACCAATAAAGACTCGTGTGAAGAGGGCTGGCCAAAATAAGATGATAACTGATTGTTAGTTACACTATCGTAATTAATGCATCATGCTATTCATTTCCATGTGAACGACACATGAGCCTCGAACTTTCTAGAAAGAATGAAAGAAACGTTATAACGTTAGGCCGCACAGCATTTTTACATACAATGATAAACCCATAACCGATTAACACAGCTTATAAACTGTAGCTGCTACATAAAACAGTGTTCAATAAAAATCTATTTTTGCAATCTAGCTAACGTTAGTAAGTTAAGCCACTTGTCTCAACTGGTCTCATTCGACATAAAACTACTTCAGTGTGCCTTTTCCTCTTACTGCACAATGAGCAAAATAAATTCTGTTTTTATAAGCAATAGAATGGCATTAAAGTTGAAAAATAGTTCAAGTGGCTAGCATAACTTACGTAGTTTTGCTGCCGCATCCCGAACACGAGATGAAGTTCTTCGTCGATGTCGTGTCGTCTTCTTCAACCGTCCCATTGCGAAAATGCGCAAATTGCGCATGCGCGAGACGAAAACGCATTTAAGAAATTAAAAGAGGAAGAGTTGTTTCGTCTATGCTGAAACTTAATAACCAACGAACAATAACTATATCAAGCTCTGTTAATAAAAATATAAAAGACTGTGAAGCAGCAGCAGCCGATTGGCTTGCAAATACTCTTTAATCTTCCCAGTTATTTTATAGTGTGAAGGAAAAAAAGATTCCGAACCTTTAATAAATAAATAAACACGCATGTGTGTGGTGTGTGCGCGCGTTAATTGTAGGGTATTTACTAAAAATGTTATTCATTTCATTATTATTATTATTTTTATGCAAATTATGTGCTCCAGAAATTTGCAACAGTGTGAACATGCCTTTAGTACAATACACTTACCAATCTTAAGTACAATGTACTAGATTTGTTTAGTTTAACTATTGCATCCACCTAAAAGTTCACAGTACACAGTATAATCAAGTTAAATCAACTAATTTTCCAAAGTAAGTTAAATGCACTAGTTTTTCTTAAGTAGAATCAGCAATTACTTTTTACAGTGTAGAGACTGCTTCAAATTGAATTATTATATTAACTTTATTCATTCTGATTATTCACTGGTCTCATAAGCAATTCTTTATATTCTCTGCTAAACTAACCCTCTCTGCTTTTCCAGTAGGTTCAAGTCCAGCCATATAAAAAAGAAAGAAAATACACTGAAAGAGACAAGTGGGTGCTCAACTCACCAAATAGTTCAATCTGAGGCTGGATTTGTTATAGTGAGGGCTATTATATGAAACAACTATAGGGCTAAAAGCATGAGAAAAATTATTCTGTAGCAAAGAAAAAGATAGACGCAAAATGTCAAAGAATTATTATTATTGTTTGCAAAACAATGATACTGGTCACTCCATTTTGTTTTGCTAAGTTTTTAGAGATATAGATTGGAGAAAAAAATACTCCAAAAGTCCAAGCTTATGAAATCGCAAATGCTGTCAAAACTGGGATAATGAGATGGAAATGTTGTTGGCCATGGATCCAAGATTATGCAGAGATCTCCAATTTCTTAAAGCAGCTCATGAGCAAAAAAGAATAGGAAAAATCAGAAAACAAATGACAAAATGTATTTGAAAAATTACAATGGCAGGCTTATTATTCTAAAATACTTAGTCTATTAGATTTTGTAAAAAGAAAAAAGGATTATAACAACGGTGTTAAACTAAACCTTATGATCATTGACACTTCTTAATAGTGTTTGAGATAGCTGTGTTGACCTGATCAACCCTTGGCTAAAATTATAGGATGCCACATTTAGAGCACAACCTGCAAGAATGTATGCTGGCCAGTGTGTGTGAGAGAGACACTGAGTTTGAATGAGTGAGAGATGATGTCTGAAGAGACACTAAGGCAAATCAATTATTTTGCCAATACAGCTGTATTTAAAATTTAACATGTGGGCCCACAGGGCAAATTCTGCCCAATAAAATAATGACCATGGATGGATTTGGTTAAATTTCCTGGTCAGGAACTGAAGTAACAACATGAAAAAACAAAGAATGAAAAGAGAAAAATAAAAAGAGAAAAAACAGTGCCACATTTGCGCAGCGCATAACATATCTGACTTCCTTCGCAGCATAACACGTCTGCCTTTCTTTTCAGCATATCATGATGGAGCTGATCTATGTCAAAAGTATAAAATATTGTCTTGTAACTTTTGTCAAAGTGGGTTGAGTATTGTCCAAGATGCCTAATAAATAATGTGCTTATAGTGGAACTCAAGACAAAGAGATAACTGAGTTGAATTGACTAATTATAAGAGTACATTGAAATTTATTGTGAGAAAAATGCAAAAAGTTGCAAATAATGATGAAAAGTCAAATTTATGAAAAACAAATAGGAATATATGGATTAAAGTCCAGATGTTAATGAAGGCAGAAAGGACACCACTCAGCCCACATGACCTTTCTACAGGTAACAGCGAGAAGTACAATGGGACAGATGAGCAGATGATTGAAATCACATGTTGTTTTCACTAACAAAAATAATTAAGCTTTAATTTACAGATAGCAGCAGCTCAATTCCAGGAAGGATTCTGGAACGAGTCTAACAAAAAAAAACAGTAACTGTGCTTTGTAATTTCTGAGGAAGTGATCAACAGAGTGACATTTGAGTCCATGCCTCTCAACTTAAAATAAACCAACTGACTTCAGCAACCCCCCACAACTGAAGTGAGGGATCAAGGACATGCTGACAATGAGAGAAAGAGTCCATTGCAACGAACGACTCACTGGAGACACCCTGGTGAAAGATGTAATGATTGATGACAAGGTTAACAGAATGATCAAATCATGAATGGAAGAAAAGACAAACTTGACCAGAAACACAGTAATGAGAGGAACTGTGCAAAGAAAAGAGAATCAACACAGATGAGTACAAGCTCAAACAATAGTCAACATCAACCAACTTTCCTATGATTGGATGTTCAGCCCTTGAATAGATCCAGTAGCAACTTGATAATAACCCCATCAAAACAAAAAATTATTGCGGAGAAAAATATATTACGCAACATAGAAAACAATGATAATGACTAATTAAGAAAAGAAACTAAAATAATGTTAACAATTAATATAGCATAATGGGAATTAAGACAATTCATGAAGGAAAAAATTAGAACTAAAAATAACTTTAAAATAAATTTTAAGGGGTACTCAGATGTAACTTGTCAATACAAGGGTATACTTAATTAATTTAAGGCTACAGTTGAAATTAAAGCAAGTATTAACAAATATCAAATTTTAATTTTAATTGATAAGAATACAATTTGATTCAAAATGCAATTGACTAATTAAAAAATGATATCAAGTAGTGCTTGATAGAAAGGATAGAAAGTTTATAGACTTACAAGAACTTATTGAAATCCAATAACTAACAGGCCCTTGTGAACAATCTAAATGGCACCAGAGGGGGGTCAAGAATAGATATTTAGCATTCACATGAAGGACAGATTGTTGAACCAATGAATACTTTTGAATATTCTCAGTCCAGATGCACAATGGTTTTAAACCAGTGCGCAAAGGGGGGAGTAAGATAAGGAAATTAAAAATTAAAATGAATATAAAATTATAGGCATTTTAAATTAAAAGGCATTTTTGCAAAGTTTGTGAAATTTGTGCAAAAACAAAGTTAAGAAAAGAACAGCGACAAAAATAGGCCATATATCTGTATACCAGAAGAACTATTAAAACACTTGGTAATGGATTATGTGGACATGATATAGATGGGTAAAAGCAATGAAATCAACAGAGGAGGGCAGGAACAGAAATTAAATCTCTAACAGAAGTAATCCTTAGATTGGAAGTCTATCAGAAATAACGTCAGATTATATGTCAACTAAACAGAAGTATTGAAGATTAAAAATAAGTTGCATATGAACAAAAGGAAGTTTTATTAATAATTAAGATATAATGCTAATGGTTTAAATGGTTGATAGACAAACTTTTAGATTGTTAGATATAAAGAAAAAGAAATGTACATATAAGAAATATGTAAGAGTGCAAAAAGTTGTTCTCTAGAGTTTTTTTTCTAATTGTCTAATGAGTTTATTGAATGACTTTTATGAGATAAATGTAACATTGCTCTGAAGCTTTCTTAGTTAGAGTGATTACATGAGACATAATTAGTTTATTCATGATAGTTTATTTAGAAATTAGTAGAAAAGAAGAAAATGTATTCAGTTTAGTCTTGAACTGAGGAGCTACAATGAGAATAGGAAGCAACATGCGAGATTAAAAAGGTCAAAATGGAATTTATTGTTTAAATTTGGTAATAAAATAGACAGTAAGCGAAATGTATTGCAATTTATTAGATAGGTGTAAAGTGTTCTATTCACAAAAATTGACTGACTAAAAGATGGATTCTTCGAATTTAAGAAATGATATTCTCTCATAAGAAGTGATAAAAATGAGAGAGTTATGTTTACCCAGCCATATTTTGAATTAATAGTCATATGGAACAAGTAGAAAAAAAAATGCATAATAAATCAATTAGACTACTATAATAAGCAGTGATTTATTATAATGATTTGTCTGCATTTGGAGAAAAACAATTATATGAAAATAGTAGAATGACTTATGTTTGGTGATCAGTGTTGCACTTTTAATAAATAATATTGCGCAGGGAGGAAAATTTAGCGATTACGATTGAGTCAAGAAAAACTTAAGAGCAGAAGTTAAGGAAAACTTAATGAAAAGTTTTAAAAATTAAGGTTTGCTCAATTAGGGATATTGAAAGTGGGTTATTATTCTGTTGTGTACTTTGTATATTAAGATCACTAGTTGGAAAACCACAGTTAAACGAATGAAAATGCGGAAAAAAGATACTGAAAACTAATTTAAGAGGGCAACCAAATTGATATCTACAAACCCTGGATGTTGATTCCAGTAGATGAGAATTGAGGACAAAGAAGATGATTGATGACCCAGACCCTAGAGGATATCTACACCGCAAGAAAACTTTCAATAGTATAAGAGACTTTTATGTTTGACATACTCTACATAACTGTGTCAATAACAGGCAATGCTGAACCAAATGTATACACACACTTATAACACTGTCTTATTCTTTGGTTTAATTTTGATTAGGGAGAATTCGAGTTTTTTACTTTTTCCATTAAACAAAAAAGAAAGAACAACTAAAAGAAATAAAATGTATGGAAGAAGATGTTTGGCTCGAGTGCTCCTCCGGAGTGTGGTGGCTTAATCTAGTAATTGGAAAGGAGAATGAGTGACTCAGTTGAGTCACTAGGTAGTATAACTGAGGGAGCTGGATTTTGAAACTACACTCTGGAAAAAACTAGTGAATGTGAGGCTTAATAAGCCTCAGAGGAGGGAATGTTGAAGATTTTATTATTTAGAAAACAAGTAATTTTGCTATATATTTGGACACAATTATTTCTTCTGTCTGTGACTTTGGATTTCCTCTGTGTATGTGAAAGACCTTGAATGGAATGTTGTTTGCTGCAGAAAATTCTATTCTGAGAAGTCACATGGTAAAAGACCTTTACCCAAAACTATCTATAGGGTGTGTTACCTTCTTTGGAAGAAGAAGTATGTATATAACTCTGAACCAAAATGTACTCGGGAGCGCGCACTGGAAGGCCAGAGGGCCAGAGAGCGTTAGAGCGCCGTTCTATGGAACGGGACGGCGTTCGAAAATAAAGTCTAATTATTTCTGGCATCAAAGATCTCTGCGAAGTTATTTTTCAGAAAGATTGAAAACCACAACAGTTTCCACCGCAGGAACTTTCCCCAGGAACTAGGAACTTTGGGGTGGTACTCGGTGTGTTTACACCGCAGGAACCAGGGTCTAAATGAAGTTCCGGGTAAAAATGTCCCCCCCAGAAAGTCCCTGCTGGCGAGGTAGTACTTTTGCAGCGTTCAGGAACTTTCGGGGTGGGACTTGTGCGCTGAACATGCTGATTGGTTGAGCTCACGTCACATTTGATTCGTTGACTCCACGCAGCATTTTATTTTAGCCGTCATTTTTAAAAATCGCGCTTCCTGGCTTCGTGCAGTAAAGAGTTGTCTGGAAATGAATATGGAGTTTACAAAAAAAATACGACCAGAGCAAAACGCACTCAAAACTCAAAACAAACTCGCAGACTGGGAGGAGCAGTCGCACGCAGTTCAACGTCACCAGACTAATCTTCCCGGTACTTTAGTCCGCGGTGTAAACGCAGTAAGCAACCGGTCTGGGGCAAAAAAAGTTCCTATGAAAAAAGTTCCTGGGACAAATAGTTCCTGGTAATTGCGGTGGAAACGCGGCTTTTGTTACGCGTACTTGTAAATGCCCGTAAAGGCCCGAAAACAGGAACTTGTCTGACCACATGCTGTTAGTTGATGGCTTGGCTTTGTAAATGCTAATTTGTGTTGGGACTGGCAGCTCAAGATTGCCCCTATTCCCCTGCCCCCCTCATTAGTATTCAGGAAAGGTGGGCTGATAAGTGCTTTACATTGTGTCAATCTACAACAAAGACTGTAGACCCTGAAAAGCAGTTTGTATTTGGGTGTCCTCTGCTCTTCAAGATGGCTTGCAAAAGATCGCTGGAGTTTTAGGGAGAGCAGAGTAGAGATGTTACTCCTTTACGTCGGGACAATGTGGCTATTCAAACTCCGAGTCCGAACAAAAACAGATTGGTGTATATGGTAAATGCAAGTTTGAAGAGGATATTTGAAAAGCTGGAGACGATGGACAAGAGGTTGGATAAGATGGAGGCTGACATCAATGAGCTCAAAGAGGCAAAAGAGGAGCCTGCTTCAAAGAAATTAAAGAGAGCTGGGAATAATTCTGTTGCGGTAAGTTATTTTCTGACCGTCACAAACATTTGGCGGTGTCCGCTTAACTGTGTGTGCTTTATTTATTAATGTATTTGAACTGAGCCCTCATACTATGTTGGATGTTTACAGGAAGCTGTACGGAGATTGCACAATGGGGAAAACAACATACACAAATATGACCCGCAGACAAGGTATATCTTTAAAACTATTGTTTCATAACAGTCCTTTCTTCTAAATTATATTTTTAATCAACCTTCTTTAATTACAGCTCCACAGTCTATCCTCCCCCCACAACCTCGAGGTCACAACCTATCTTTATAATGGCGTCTCCATGGCTGTACTGGACGTAGATCCTGCTGTTTTTAAAGGTAAGTCACAAGAGAATGTCCCAAGGCTACAACTATTTATCTGTATAGATTAGTTAGTTATAAATAAACACATTCTCCCCCCTCACTATCTTCCTCTCTCTAGCATCCTGAAGACGTATTTTGAAACTGTTAGAAGGGGTTTCAGGATGGCCCAAGATGAGAACAAAGACAAGATGGAGGACAGCAGGATCATTGTGCGCATGAGACAAAGAAAAAGAAGAGTAAGTGTAAATAAATATAAATCTCAGTAAAAGACTCAGCCTGGCAGAGGCTCCCATCCCAACCAATTTGATATTTTCAGTGGTTTAATTACTTTTTTCCCTCCTATTTTGCAGCTGCTGAGCAGCAGGACTGGCGTTCTCCAGACAGAGGAAGAGGCAGCTATCTGGAAGACTACAACAGTTGACCACATGTCTGAAGAGGAGGATGCTATCTTGGATGGAAAGTCGGTGTGGGTTGTTCGGGCTCCAACCCGCAGTACAGTTTTGTCTGCGCTGTGTGGGGTGCTACAAAAAAGACTGGAAGCAGACCAGAAGTACTTGGGAACACATCATGCACGAGTTGGTGCAGATCGAGTCGCGGTGGAGACCACAGAAGCTGGCCTGTGAATTATTTTAGTATTACGCATAAAAATATTATTCTATAGTATAATTTGAATATTCTGTTGTAATTTTATATATAGTATTATTTATATTATAAAGTATTATTCATAGATTGTATTATATATAATTCTATATAGTTTTCTATATATATATATATACTGCATTTATATATTCTATACAATTCCATATTGTTATCTATTTATAAATTGTATTATTTATATATTGTACTATTTATATATTCTAAAGTATTTATATTATATTGTTTTCTATATATTATAAACAGGCCTTATATATTATATGGGGTTATATATTGTATGACTAATAGTAAAGTGTATTCTGTGCTAATGTATTTTTATTTATAGAATTTTGACTGTGTGTATATATATATATGTCATGTGCCCAGTGTCATTTACAAATAATAAAAATAACAAACTCAACTTTGTCTATCTGATTGTCTTGACATTATAACCATGAACACCAATGATAATAAATATTAATAATGAGTAATAATAAACCCAAATGAGGCCATAAACTGGACCAATAGTGTGGGGGTTTAGAGGAGGGACAAAGCATTGAGCAGCCAATCCTATGTAAGACATCTGACCAATTGAAGGAGGCCACTGCCTTGTGTCCCAAAGGTGTGAAATGCTAATGTTCCCTTGCATTGACCCCGACCGGGGGATTATTCACCATGGTAACTGATGGCCCTTAGTGGCTCCCTGCTGTGCCCCAAACTTGGTACATATCCAGGAGTATTCGGGATTGTGTGACGGGACAGCAAACTCCCGTACACACACGTTTATTTGTGGAGTACACAGGAGTACTCAGGAGTTTTACATGCCCTATTACAGCTCTTTTCACGCAAAAACTTGTGCCTCGAAAGGACAATTGAGAGTATCTCAATGTTTTGTGGGACATACTGCAGTATGTCCCACAAAACATTGAGATACTCTCAATTGTCCTTTCGAGGCACAAGTTTTTACTGTTGTTAATGCAGACAAAGCCACAGAACAATTCAACTGCATGCCATGTTTTGTTCCACCCACACTTCTGTTGATTTTGACGATAGGAAACACAGCATGTCATGGGCAGAATTGTATTTATTTATACAGTATCTCTACGTTTCACAGTATGCTTCTCATTCACCTTTTCTTCTAATCATTAGTTCACTCCCAAAGAGCCCCATGGTGAGAGAAGCGTGTCCTTGGCGGAGTTGCCACTGTGGTTCTCTCTTGTGCATTTTTTACCACGAGAGGGAGAGAAGATAATCAGCTTGTCAGACAGCACTTAGGCTTTATTCTCCCCTGTAGGCTCAAGCTGTGATGTCAGTGCAGTGTTGAATGTGCCCTCTCAAGACACTGTGGCGAGCTGATAGCCAGCGAGGCCCCTTGGTCAAACTTGCCAGCCAATTAAGGCATCCTGATCTCTCACTGACAAGCATGTCTCTGCCTGTAGAATGCAGAACACAATAATATAGTAACATGCTGTTTTCCTGAACTGTTGCAATGCTTTAATGATGAGTGTCACAGGTTTAAATAAAAACTTCTCAACCTTAGTATGCAACTCAACATGCTGTGTATGGTTGCAACAAACTTTTTAGCTCAACAACAAATTCAAGTTTTGCCTTCCTAAATGAAATTGAGGTCAAGGTAGTGAATGGAGAAAAAGCATGTGATATTTAGAAATTGAATGAAAAATACCATTAAAGCCCCCAATTTACTTCAAGCAAAATCAAAGGAAAGTGATGTCATTGGGCCCGTTTACACTTGGTCATTTCATACGTTATACTTAATCTGATTTGTTAAAACGGTTCCGTTTACACTTGACCACATAAATGTGTTTCTGCTCAACGAATATAAATCCGATCTTCAATTCCTGCACTATATGCAAATTTAACAGAGTTCACGTCAGCGAAAGCAACAGATATGAGGTAATTTCAAGATCAAAGACCGTAATAAGAGAGAGAGGCATCAGCACTGGTAGGTCAATTAGTCTCACTACTCTTAATGAAGATGATTGTGTGCTGAGAGACTGTGACTTACTTTGTTTTTTTTTTTGCAGCAGTTTGCACGTTGGCTTTCTGAAGAAATACACAGATTCATCTGCGGTGATGTATGTTGCGGTCGCCCCGTAATATCTGGCTATAATATAACACGCTCTCAGACATTTATTTTCTAACATTTTGGGAGGAGTAAACTTTACAGATATGGTTTCAACAACCAGATGCATTTAGACTTGTCCAGTTCCGTCTGGAATAGGGCCCAGACCACCTACTATGATACCAATCTTTCATTTGAAAGTCACGTGTCTAGTGTCTGTAAAACCACATTTTTCCATCTTAAAAATATGTCTAAATTACGTCATATGCTCTCATTGACAAATGCGGAACAACTAGTTCATGCGTTCATGACATCAAGGCTAGATTATTGTAATGCTCTACTGGGTGGTTGCCCTGCATGCTTAATAAACAAACTACAGCTAGTTCAAAACGCAGCCGCTAGAGTTCTTACCAGAACCAGGAAGTACGACCATATTAGCCCGGTTCTGTCAACACTGCATTGGCTCCCTATTAAACATCGTATACATTTTAAAATATTGCTGATTACTTACAAAGCACTAAATGGTTTAGCTCCCCAGTACTTGAGCGAGCTCTTAACGCATTATAGTCCTTCACGTCTATTGCGATCTCAAAACTCCGGCCAGTTGATAATACCTAGAATATATAAATCGACTGCTGGCGGTAGATCCTTTTCCTATTTAGCACCAAAACTTTGGAACAATCTTCCTAACATTGTCCGGGAAGCAGACACAGTCTGTCAGTTCAAAGCTAGACTAAAAACACATCTCTTTGACCCAGCATTCACATAACACTCTATAGCCTTCTATAATTCAATATTAGGCTGCTTAGATTAGGTCAGCCGGAACTGGGAACACTTCCCTCATATCCTGATGTACTCGTTACATCATAAGAAGAATGGCATCTACGCTAATTTTAGTGTCTTTGTTTATCCCGAGGTTTTCCCGCAGCCTGCTGGATCCAGGCCGTTTCCAGATCTGACGAAGGACTTTCGCCTAGACCTGATGACAATGCAGTGCTGAAGTGCCAACTAGCCTCTCCCTATTGAGGATCCCTATACCACTCTACAGATAAAGCGTTGTGGAATTTTTCGGTTCGCGTACCTACCCAAAGTGATAAGATAAAATAAAAATTCTGCATCAAAATGTATAGACAAGTAGTTTGTTTAGGCATGGTTTGTAAGGAATTACAAACCTGTGCACATATATTCAAACGCACATAACTATAGAATCAATTCTTAATGCGCATGTGAACGCCATCAGCGTCTATCACAGGTTCACGTTTAAAGTCTGTTTAGAGAGAACGGTGTCGTCCTAGCGGCCCCTAATTTAATAACAAATGATCATTTAGACGGAAGTGAATCAATCAAAACTAACTTTAGCTGGAAAAAACATTTTTCAAGAGCCACTATAAAACCAAACCAATCTCTGTTACCTTAAATTATATGTTTATCTCTGTAAAGCTGCTTTGAAACAATCTACATTGTTAAAAGCGCTATATAAATGAGGATGACTTGACTTGACTTGACTACTGAAGTGGTTTGAGAGATTGGATTTAAATCCATCCTGAATGCGTTTTGCAGGGCATTTATATCTGGTCTATTGTAGATCGGATAGCTATCCGATCTGAGAAAACGCATGAAGTGACCAGGTGTAAATAGGCCCATTTTGAAACAAAGTCAGGATGAAACTAAATTTTTTTGGAGTTCATTTTGGGAGTTTGAAACAGTTTACCAAAGCAAACTTTTTGGAAAAGTTTGCTCCAGGTGCTAAACTCCTTCGTACTACCACTGGTATGTGATGATTGCGTAATAGGTAGGTGTGTGGAGATGCTCAACCTTCTTCCACATGAACATCTTTTCTGGTTTATTTGGCCTGTTCAGTTGGTCATGGTCAGACATCAGTGAGTGAAAACATGAACACACTGAAAGAGCTGCTTTACCGGAGAAAATTAAGTTGTACTTCTGATGAAATGAGACACTGGCACTGTTTTTCATGTTTAATACGTTAAAGCTGCTTGATTTTAAGCTTTCAATTGTATAAGGTGATATATAAATAAATGTGACTTGACTTTACTGGAGTGCCATAGAGATCATGCAAACATATCTACGATGCTATGATTCTTTTCTTTTGCTTTATTAAAATGATTGCTGTTTTCTCAATTTGGATGTGGGTTTATTTTGTTATTGAGAGGAAAGCATGCAGCACATATTTACATATTCATCTAAACGCCGCTCTCAGCAGTGTGGGCGGCATCAGAAGTTTGATAACAGTATATCGCTGCTCACGTACAGTATTTTAAACTTATACCCACGCTAATACCCATGTCGCCATAAGAGCAAGTGCCCGGCTGTGAAATCAAAGCGCACATTCAGCCGAAAGCACCCGCGCCCCAGGAGTGGAGCTGAGGTCTAAGTCGTAAAACCTAACGAATGTATGCAGTGGGGACCAGCCTGCCGCATCACAAACGTCATGAAGGGAAACTCCTGACAAAAGAGCTTTGGAAGCAGCCATACACCTAGTAGAGTGAGCTCGTACAGCCAAAGGTGAAGGCTGACCAGCCAACTCATAAGCAAGTGAGATGGCTCGACCACCCACTTAGAAACTTCTCAGAAACTTCTTCAGTGGGCTCGAAAGGAGCCAGGGAGAGACCTTCTAATACAATGGCCAAATTCCAGGTCGGCACCCTCGTGCGAACTGCTGGCCTCAGTCTGAGAGTACCACGAAGGAAGCGTGTTATAAGTGGGTGTCTCCCCAAAGAGACTCCACTCAAAGGGATATGGTAAGCAGCTAGTGCCGCCACGTACACCTTCAGTGTGGAGGGGGATAACCCTGTGGAGAAACGCTCCTGCAGGAACTCCAGCACTGCACCCACTGGGCAGTTAACTGGGTCTAGCTGGTGTTCTCCACACCAAGAAGTGAATAATTTCCACTTCAAGGCATATAACTTCCTCGTGGAGGGAACTCTGGAGTGAAGGATGGTCTCGACAACCTCAGTTGAGAGACCTGAACTTACGAGCTCGGCCCCCTCAGAGGCCAAGCCCACAGTTTCCAAAAGTTCTGGGCGGGGGTGAAGGATCAACCCACTGGCCTGAGAGAGTAGGTCCCTCCTGATCGGAATCTCCAGAGGAGAGCCGTTGAGGAGAGAAACTAGATCCGCAAACTATATTCGGGCCGGCCAGTACGGGGTCTACCAACAGTAGACTGACCCCGTCCCGGCGAAGCCTCTCCAGAACTCCTGGGAGCAGAGCAATCGAGGGAAAAGCATACAGATGTGACCTCGGCCACGCCTGCACCATAGCGTCCAACCCCTGAGGGGCTAGATGGCTGAGGGAGAACCACAGTGGACAATGTGATGTCTCCCTGGAAGTGAATAGGTCCACCTCGGCACGACCGAAACTCTCCCACAGGAGCTCCACCACCTCGGGGAACACCGCCAGCATTTCTAGACAGTTTATATGCCACGAGAGATGATGGTCCTGCCACAGACCTTGGGCTGGGCGACCACTTTATGATCGCCCTCCAGCCCGTGAGGGAAGCATCTGTCGTTAGTGTTACACGACGACAAAAAGCTCCCAAGACGGGTCCTTGGAACAGGAACCAAGGTTCTTTCCACATGACCAAAGCATGAAGGCAGCGCCGCGTGACTTTGATTGTGCGAAGTGGGTTTCCCCTCGGGGAGAACCCCTTGGCCCTGAGCCACCACTGTAACGGTCTCATGTACAACAGGCCACAAGGTATAACGTTGGACTCTGCTGCCATCAGACCTAGCCGTCTATGGAACTGCTTTACAGTGAGCAGCTGGCCTAGCTTCACTTGCTTTACGGCTGAAAGAATCGAGGTGATACGAGCAGGCGTCAGGCGCGCCAGCATCGTCGTCGAATCCCATATAACCCCAAGGAAAGAGGTTCTCTGTGACGGAGATAGCACGCTTTTCT
Source organism: Siphateles boraxobius (assembly GCF_051911475.1). Taxonomy (NCBI): domain Eukaryota; kingdom Metazoa; phylum Chordata; class Actinopteri; order Cypriniformes; family Leuciscidae; genus Siphateles; species Siphateles boraxobius. The sequence continues at coordinate 33,021,216 of NW_027508734.1, read as the reverse complement.
TGGAGTTCAGCCTCAGCCCCAACCTCCTGATGTGAGCGAGAACAACGTCTCGATGCCGAACCGCCTGATGCTCCGATTTAGCTAAAATCAACCAATCGTCGATATAATTCAGGATACGAATGCCCTGGAGGCGCAATGGAACTAACGCTGCATCCATGCATTTCGTGAATGTGCAGGGTGATAAAGCCAGACCGAATGGAAGAACCCGATATTGGTACGCTTCGCCCTCGAAAGAGAACCTCAGGAACTTCCTGTGCTGTGGAAAGATGGAAATGTGGAAGTACGCGTCCTTTAGATCTATCGTGACCAACCAGTCCTCTGACCTGATTTGTGACACGATCTGCTTGATAGTGAGCATCTTGAACTTGAGCTTCCCTACTGAGCGATTTAACAGGCTCAGATCTAAAATTAGACGCAACCCCCCATCTTTCTTTGGAACGATGAAATATCGGCTGTAAAAACCTGACTCTCTGCTGGGAGGAGAAACCGTTCTATAGCCTCCTTTAGCAGGAGCGTTTTCACCTCTTGTTCCATTACCAGAGCCTGCTCGGGGCCCACCACGGTGGGCAGGACCCCGCTGAATCGAGGAGGACGAGATCTGAACTGGATAGCATAACCTTTCTCTATCGACTGAAGGACCCACTGAGATACTCTTGGAAGACTTTTCCATTCTGCCAGAAAATCTACTAAGGGTACCAGACTCTCGAGACTTGCCTCTGGAATATTTTGAGCAGCAAACGCAGCGCCCTGTAACGGCGCACCGGCAGGGAACGACTGGTTTAACTGCTCTGGACCCCTCCTTGAAGGGGGCGAGCGTCCTTCGTGAAAAAGCACGCTGGGACCGTCTACGCCCCGGCATAAGACGCGACACTCTGTTTCTGTTGCGCCCTGTGCGAGGAGCTTGTCGATGGCCGGGACTGCCCCCGCCCAGCAGTCCCTGAGACGTGAATTTTAAGTGGTAGGAACTTCTGAAAAGCTGCAGACTGTTTCTTTTCTTCTTGAAATTTGTCTATGACAGTATTAACCGAGTCACCAAACAGACCAGAGGGAGACAGCGCAGCATCCAGAAGAAAAGACTTCTCCCTCTTCTTCATACGGGAGAGATTCAACAAGAGATGTCTCTCTGCGGCCACCAGGGCCGCCATAGAACGGCCCATTAGCTTGGCCCCCTCCTTGGTGGCACGTAGGGACAAATCAGCAGCTTGACATAGTTCACGAATCACATCAGAACTAACCTCCTCACTCTCACTCACATCCTTCAATAAATCAGCTTGATAAGCTTGCAAAATGGACATCAAAATGGCACTATCCTGACCTGCCGCCGTATATGCATTGCCCACCAAAGCATAGGTATTTCTGAGGGGCTTGGAGGGCAAAGCCGGTGCCTTAAGAGATGATGCAGATTCAGAAGAGAGATGACTAGCGAGTGCTTCCTCTACTTTAGGCATCGCCCCATAACCTTGAAATTTAGCCCCCGAAATATTAGAGTAGGTGGAAGTTTGGGGGCTAAAAATACAATAGGATACCGGCTTTTTCCACGATTTCGACACCTCGGTGTGGAGGTTGGGAAAGAACGGAAGGCACCGGCGTGGAGGTTGAACAGGCGAGGGAAGAAATCTTTCATCCAGTTTGCTTTTTACAACAGACTCCTGCCTAACAGCTGGCCACTCAATACTTAATTTAGCAACAGCACGAGTGAGCACCTCCATAAGCTCCTCAGATTCAGGGGAATGAGGTGACGAGTACTCAATATCTCCTGTCTCTACACTTACAACATCCAGCTCCTCTGACCTGGATAGATGTAACACTGGTGCCTCAGCCTGGGGGGAAGAAACCGCAGCGCATGCTTCCACACCCGGGACTGAGGCACTGGATCTGACAGGTGAAGGCTGAGATAGGGCAGAGCCCGTCTCAAACCCCGCTGTCAGATCCATTTGTGATCCCCACGACAAGCGCCACCGCTCTGCCTCAATGGAAACGGGACCCGAGCCGCGGGGAGCGCGCACCGAACCACTCTCCTCGGAGAGTGATCGGCGGGAGCGGAGCGTTCTTAGAGGAAAACGCTCGCAATCAGCCCCCTCGAGAGCTGACTGGGCATGCTGCACTCCCAAACAAACAACGCATAGATCGTGTGTATCCCCACCAGTGAGATAACGAGCACATGGGGGAACACACTTTCTATACAGCTGCTCGCTCGCCATTATATATATATATATATATATATATATATATATATATGTGTGTACTTTTTTTATATAGTGAAAACTCCTGCCTAGTAGACACTAAATGACAGACAAAAAACACTTGGGGATGACGTCACCCGCCTATGATGTTCCGTCTCGCCATTGGACTGATTCCATAGTGCTTCTTGACGCACTCACGCAGGGGCGTTCCCACAGCGTTTGACGCAGCTTGAGTTCCCTTGAAAGGGAACCTTGTTACAATTATATTTAGCAATATAAATGTGACCTGGGGGATCTTTAACCAGATCTAGGATTAAAGGTTCTTGACGATACCACCTGGTGCCTCTCTCACCAAGATATACTTTGCACCTTAACTGCTAAAAACCTAATCTAAGGCAAGCAGGTTCGTAGAACTACACCAAAGATAAAATGGACAGAGACGTGCTTTCAGTAGAAAAAAAAAACAATAACTTTATTCCACATTGGTATAATTAAAAGAGCCACACAGTCATACTAGAGGCACAGTACTAAAACGAGAGACCAGACCTGGTATTGGCTGTTACAAGGGGCAATACGATTAATAATTTAACTGGAAAAATACTGATTCACGGTCAAGGCAGGTTACCTGTCCGGGACACGCTTGACGTTCACCGCCCGTGCTCTGGAATCTGGTGCCCACGATCACATGCATTCACACACACACACGCACACACACACACACACACAGGCACAACCACTACAAGCCAATGATTCAATCAATATTGTGAAGTGCAGTTCACCACTACAATACGTGGTGCAATGTTCGAGGACGGAACCAGGACCATCTCTTGTGAGCAGTTACTCTAGTACTCTGAAAAAAAGTAATAAAAGGACGAGAAAGTTATCACTAGCAGAGTAGATAGAGAATGTAAAACTATACACTACTAGACGGGAAAATAACCACAATAAAGAAAAGAAAAGATTTATATAAAACTTAATTTAGGCAAGGCAAAGCAGCAGGAGCAATCTGCCTCAATGTTGACAAACAAACTGACACAGTGGAAAACAGCCCTTTGCGCCAGTCTTCATAATCCTTCTTGATGTTGCTGCTTAATTGCAGTACAGCTACCCAGCGGGTGCTTTTGCCCAAGACCTTCAGTAATACACAGCACGATTACCCGGAAGCGTCTGGCAATCAGTCAAACACCTTCGTTGCACAGGAGAACCACATACCTGTAGCGACAATGAGTCTTACATTAAATTAGCTCAAATTATATATAGGGAATTTTAATAATTAATCATGAATGATTAATATATTGCATATTACAGTTAAATTATCGAAGCTGAAAATAGATCGATTGTATATTTGAATGATCACCATAATGGGTTGGTTCGTCATTAATATATCAATAGTCTTATTACAGATTGATTAGGCTATATGAGATAACCTTAAATGGAGTTAATTTAGTTATCGAACAATCTGTTTGTACAGCAAACGGCCGTAAGATTAGCTCATCAACTTCCCAATAAAAGTTATCACTTCTTATAAACTCCAAGAAATATTAATTTTCTGGCCGTGAACATTAAATTTCCTGTGTTTATAAAATTAAACTACTCAACGTAGTAAATAATAAAGCTTTTGTAGCTAAAGGGTCAAACATTTCATTGACTTTGTAAAAATTAGCATTTTAGACAGAAAGCAATCAAGAATATAATGGTTTTAATAATTGGACTAATAATACATCGAACTACAATTCACACATAATATATATGTATATACAACCAGGGCAGACAGAACGGAAGACATTACAAACACGAATTTACAATAGGATGAGAGAGGGAGAGAAAACGAGAGAGAGAGAGAGAGAGAGAAATATTAGAGAGAGAGAGATAGAGGATGAGAAAGTGAAACTAACGGTCAGGATGAGAGAGATCACCTGGGTGATCGCAGCATGGCAAAATTCACAGACAATAACCCTTAGAGAGGCAACAAGAAATCACATCAATCAAATCAAATCAATAACCTATACTTGCGTATGGTTCTCTTTGTGTGAGCTGAAGAACGCAGAGTCGTATGCGTGTTTGTCCTTCGGCGCTATAGGCTTGTTCTCTCGTGTCTTCCGGGGCGAGCAGACTTGCGGGAAGTTTTAAAGGTTCACCGAACGTGAAGTTACCAAGGAAATAGTTCAGAATTCATCACCCTCGGGAGGGAGAGGCGAAAAATTAAAATAAAACTTAGTAAAGAAAGAAAAAGAAAAGAAATGCGGTGTAAAGCTCCCTAAGGAGCCATGGGACCGGAAACCTCTCACAGGGAAAGTGCTCTCTGACAAACTTCTGTGTCAGTGTCTTATAGAGAGGAGGGGTTCACGCCTGCTTCGCGTATGTGAACCAATCATCTTAGAGCATCTCGAGCGGGAAAAGTTCTTCTTTGTCTTGACAGGATAATTTATGATGGTATAACATTTTGTCATTTCTAGCCAGAAAGATTGTACACACAGAACAATACATTTTACTGTAATATCCTATGTATGACTTGTTTAGTCAAAACAAGACGGTCAAACAGGTACCAAGAATGGCCGGAAAGAGTAGAAGAAACATAAAGTTACATTCATATACAGAATTACACACATTTAATGTTCACTCACACGACTATAAAGCCATAATACCGGCTACCATGACCTAGGAAAGATCAAATTCATGTTTATACCTTTCTTAAGTGGTTATACTAATAGAAAATATAAGATTGCAGAGTCTATTAGTCTTTCTTTATCAGAATTCAAGTGGGAGCTGTGATTCCCTTGGAATTCCTTTTGGGGGTCATAAAGTTTTATGACCTAGCAAGAGGGAGAGTTACAGAAGATGATCCTGTTAGGTAATCTTTCTTTAGACATACACTTAAGATTCGAAGTTACAGACCAGTCTCCAATTCCATCTATAGAATAAGACAAAACTAATTAGATATGCATGCATACAGGAAGGTTAGATACAATTCTGTGTTATATACATCAAGGACATTCCTATCCTAAGTTGCACACAAAGGACGTTTGTGTGCGGGTATGTGTGGTGTGTGTGTGTCGGCATCCTTAGGGCATACTGTCCATCCGTGGTGTGCACCACGTGAGGGTTTCGAGAACAACGGGGACCTGTTTCTTGATTGCGCAATGCGTCATAAATGGAGTTAATCAATGACCTGCTGGCAGACATTGGGGCACCATTTCACATGATTCAAGGTTTTGTGAATTAAACATATATGTGTTCATATTTGTTCAGTAGTGAAAGGAAAACAGGATTCGGTCAGTCGCTACATACCCAAGTAGTAACAGACTGAAAATGTATCTGAACACCAGAGAATCTCTAAGCCAAACAGTGCAGACTGTTTTATAGGAACTGGCCTAGACACAAATTAGTTGTTTAGCCACTCATGGCTAGCTGAGTGACGTCAGGGGGCTAACGTAGCTGCAGAGGGACAAACTTCAACCAGACAGCGACTACTCTGCCGGTTACATAAACAACAAGGAACGTTTTCCTTTAAATATGAATGTGGCAAGCAGGACGAGGCCGAGGGCCATTAGAGAACGACGCGAGGCCAGTGGCACCTGCGCAAACGCACCTCTCTCGATCTCAACTGTCGTCGCTCCTCCTTTATGCTTTCACTCCTCCGTGAGAGATACGAGACCGCTGCCTCACGCTGTTCTCTCATGGCCCTTGGCCTCGTCCTGCTCGCCACAATGATATAATTATGTTAAAATGATACAAGGCAATATCTCCTCTTTTAAACACATGAAAAGATTTTATCTTTGCATCAATGTACTAGATATTTGTTCTGTCTTTAATAACTGTATTCAATCTCGATTTCCTTCAGCACATTATATTAATAATAATAATAATAATGGCAAAGCAATGTACACAATCATGAAGGTTTTAGTGGGAATTTCAAATGTGTTTGAGCAGGCATTTTTTGTAAATATCTCCACATACAATTACAAAACAAAAACTGGTCATTGCCAAATTGATAGATTTTTGGCTGGCGTCTGATATGCAGGGATGAACTAATAAACCGAAGGAACCATTCACCGAATACCATCATGGCCATTATCACCACAGACACTATTATAATGTGCTTATACACATTGCACAGACAGGGAAGCATAAATTATTGACACCGGGTGCTTACTGGAAGCCCAGGTGTGGAACAGTATACATAGTATATATTATATAAATACACTCAGCTTCCCTAGGCTAATTTCTGGAAAGAGCTATAATTGCTCGCTTTATAATTTATGAACGTTAGAGCAAGTCTGGCAAAGTACCATCACCTATTACTCACCAAGCCTCTAACTCTCACTGCCCTGCTGTCAAAACACACACACACACACACACACACACACACACACACACACCCACACACCCACACACACACACACACACACACACACACACACACACTGCATGGCAGTGTATTAAATCACTGAGACAATTCTCTCTGCGGAGTGCTCGGTGGGATGTACTTCCCGTGTAAAAATGACATGAAATACAGATAAATACTGGCAATGTGTTTGCTTTCTTTGTAGAAGCGCACTAGGACAACTGCAGTCTTTCTGTTTATTTTCCCCAAATTAGAAAACATAGGGCAATTTCAATTTATCAATACTTCATGTCGTTTTAAAAATATGGACATGCCCTAAAATTCTCATGTTTTGTTTAATTAAATGCTAAAGCCCTGAAGTGAACTACTGATTTATTCTGAAAATATAAAATGGAGAAATGAAGAATTGGAACAAAAAAAATTACATTCAAAATAATCTATTCCAATAAAAGTCTTATTAAAAAAAGTCAAATCATAATTTATTACAATATTAACTTGTAAGCACACAAGGGCAATTTATATACAAATCATTCCCTTTTCCATTAATTTCTTTCTATTCTCTAGTTTGTTTTTTCTTACATTTCTATTTATGAATTCATTTTTTTGCTTCAATTGCACATTCAATTGCACATGGATTTCCCACTTACCAATTACTGTTCTTCTCTCATCTTTTGATTAAAGTAATCAAATAATGATAAATACACTGCTGGTGTATTTATCCCTGCTGGTCTAGCCCCAGGGAAAATTTAATCAGGTGGATATAACAATTAAGAAGAAACAATAATACATTTAAAAAAGACAAGCCCTTGTTAATAGGAGATGACTGACAATGAAGACTGAATTCAGAGATAAATCTTATCTCATATAATAAACTAATACAGCTATGAATTACATAAATGCCCTTTGGAGAGTTAGCTGGCTACTTCAGGGGGTTGTTATGCTTTAATTGGATATTAATATGTTATCAGATCTCTTCAGAGACAATATCTGAATGTGTAATACTCCTGGTATTTGAGCTATTATACAATACATTTGACAATAACTTAAACCAGCGACTTTCTTTCCTCTGCAGAATGGAAAAGATGATATTTTGAAGAATGTGTCAACTGTTTTTGTTTTGTAGCACAGACAATCCGAGATAAGGCAAAGATTAATGCTTAGGATTGGGTTTACTCTTGTTCGGTATTATGCATTTTGCAACATGTACATTTTGAAGACTTGGATGTTCTTCAAAGTTCTTGAAACTTTAAATGTTATTCCTTCTTCAAGTGGGTGATGTCAGTCATCACTGCAGTTATATCCCATCGCAAGCAGATATCAATACTCCACTCTCAATTGTCCCTTCTCCATTCCCCATATTTAGCGTTGCTATTTTGGTCAAACTTTCCTAACGGCACTCGTTCTGCTGCCAGCAGAACAGCAAGTTAATTACTGATTAAATGAATTACTTCAGGAAGTAAATAACACTGACATTTTGAATTAACAGTGAATTTATATCTAGTGATTAGCAATAAAAGGTCTCCAGTATGCCACGGTACGATTACAAACAATATGTGAAACTGGGTAAAGAAATATGTGAATTAAATGTACAAATGTTGAATCAATGCCACAAACTAGAAAAAAAAAGTATTTTTAGAGAGTAGTATACCACTGCAATGCAACCACATTCAGTCAAATCTCACAACACATCACCTAGATAATTCCCTTGTTAAGAAATTAAAGTACATGATAATATGCAAAACATGTTAAAATGAAATGTGATTAGACTCTCAATCATGCATTATAGCATGAGTAATATAGACTACAAAGTTGTGTGTCTATGAGCCTAAAGTCTATGAGCAGTGGCATACTACAGAGCTTCAATGTGGAACAAAATGTCTGATGGACCAGGATTGTCAGACAAAATTGTATAATTTTGAAGAAATTAAACAAATAAAGCATACAGGCCTTTGTGTGAAATTCACTCACATATGCACTTTAAGGCTGTCAGTGAGCTCTGATGGCTGTCTCTCCCTTGCCTTTGATTATCTTTAGGCATCTTTCGACTGCGGACAACATTCCACCTACCATTTGGGCACAGAAGCTGGAAGCAGCAGGATTCCGCAAGGAGTCAAGACATACAGTTTCAGATGTGCACATTTTCCAAAGACCACGATCCAAATGTTGAAAAATACATTTATCTTCATTTTTTTTTTACTTTCAGGACATCATCTGAAGACTCAAGACCCCTCATCTCTATTACGAATTGCTGATACATGCAAAAGGTATCTTCAGCTTCAGTTCCCAAATACACCAAAAAGTATGTGTTTTCTTAGTGTCATTATAATAATACATTTTCTGGTACAAAGTATTTTATAGAGTACTGCTGAAGTGGCATAGAGGCATCAATTGTTTCTCTCTGAAAATCTATTTGCAAAAAATATGATTTTGCAGTATTTGCAAAAAAGCTTGTCACATTTTCCATTAAGGTCTAGAGTCAGTCTTTAAATACTGGTTCTCAAACCGCTTTATCTGCCATCTTGATACTGTTGAAATGATCAAATGTGTAGTGACCCACTGTGCAGGGCACACAGCCTGACTGAGCATAACCATAAGGTCAAGGCAGGGCATGACAACCAAACAGGCATAGTTTATCTTGTCATGAAGAATATTTTAATGCCATCTTTATCTTCTTTTTGGAGCATAACAATTTCAGTTATTTTCCTTGCAAGTAGTTCTTGAGACTTGAATATTATATGCTAAAGTTGATTGTTAGTCGTGCATTTTGCACGTCATATGTCTCATATGTCCACATGTCTGATATAATTTTATGTTTGGCTGCGACATTTGCCATGATTTGGTATGTAGCTCAAAATTAGTATGTTTTTTTGTTGTTGTTTTTTGGACACTGACAGCTTAGGTATGTAAAAGAAAATGTGGCCAGAGTAGTTCAGATGATCGTCAGTGTAGTTTGCAGTTGTTATGAACACAAAATGTAACTGCTATTGATGATGAAATATTCATACTCTTTGCATACTCTTGGTTAAACTTGTAATATTATGTATTTCTCATTGCATTCTCTCAGAATACACTACCTTGTGAGAGCAGCTGGTATCACATCTCTTGCAATACCCCTGTGGCAGAAAAACAAGCGCTGTTCTGTGTATTTAAAGTTTTTGTGGTAAATCCGAAGTGACAAAAACATGAATAAAACAATCATGCTGACATCTCGTCCTGAGTCATCATCACCTAGTCACAGCTAAACAGAAAATGTCATATTGCAATTATTGAGGTCAATATTCCGATTGCGATATAATAAACAAATGTTCCCTTTCAAGGGAACTCGAGCTGCGTTGAGACGCGGTGGGAACGCTCTGCGTGATTGCGTCGTGAAGCACGTGTATAATCAGTCCAATGGAAGAGCGAGACGTCATAGGCGGGTGACGTCATCGACCAGGAAACTATAAAGCAACCCTGAAATCAGACCGCGACAGCTTCTGTGCCTTCAGCAAGCGATCTGTGTATTCTGTCCTTGTCATATTTATTGTTGTCTGTCAAGTTGCAATATATATATATATATATTATGGCAAAAGAGAGCAAGTAGCTTTGTGTTGTTCCCTGCCCATATTATATCATGGGTGGGGACACACACGTCAGCTTTTTGTTACTATTGGGGAGTGGAGCATGCCACAGTCAGTTCTCGAGGGGGCTGACTGTGAGTATTGCGAGAAGCTGTCCGTGAGGACGCTCCGCTCCCGCCGGGCGTTCTTCGAGGAGGACGGTTCGGTTCGTGCTCCCCGCGCGGGTCCCGCTGTTGCCGATGCACGCGGCGACTCCCATTTTGGGGTTCGCAAACGGATCTGACAGCAGAGGTTGGGACAGGCCCCGCCCTATCTCAGCTTTCACCTGCCAGATCCAGTGCTGGCGATTTCCAGTTCCGAGGAATTGTATCGTTAGTGTTTTGTTTAGAAAAAGAGAACAAAACAAATAAAGATATTAAGAAAAAGGCAGATGTTTGAGTTTTCAATAAATTAATAAATAAGTCAGCTCATAACTCTGTTGAATAAAGAGGAGAATTAAAAGGAGGTTTATCAAGTGCTGTTGCTAGTTAAATATTTTCTAGCCAGCCTGAACATTATGAGAGTGAAAATATAAAGAGTTTATTAGATGAAATATATCTAAAAACAGAAAAACTCTGTATCTCAGCCTCCTCGTCGGGGACTGCCGTTTTTTCCCTATCTCCACACCACACTGAGGTGTCAAGATCGTAGAATAAGCCGGTTTCTATTTTATGTGTTTAATGCCCAAACGTCTAAGGGTATTAAGTATCATGGTATGACAGTGCCTCGGGTTAAAGAGACGCTTGCTAGCTTTCTCTGTCCCGAGTCGGCGTCATCATTTTTAACCCTGACGTTACCCACCAGCCATCTTAAATAAATAAAAAAATGTATTAGGCAGCGCTGGTGGGTAAATTATAAAGACATGGATGAATGTGGGGTTGTCAGCACTGACGCAAATAGGAAGCCCTGACGCCGAGGCTATCAGGCTTCTGTGGGCTCCTCCGGGGCAGGGACGGTTTTGAGAAATCGTTTCTCCTCGGCGCCCTCTGGGGTGCGACTCTCTGAGGAGGGTCGCAGCGCTGCCAGTTCGGTTGTTCCCTGCCGGTTCTCCGTTCAGGGCACAGAGGTGTCAGCGTCCCCATACGATCCTCCGAGGAGGGTCGTAGAACGGTCAGTTCGGTTGTTCCCTGCCGCTTCAGGGCACCGTAGTGACTGTTCAACCAAATCCAGAGGCCAGTCTTGAGAGACTGGTTCCCCTATTAGAATTTCTGGCAGCATGGAAACTACTGCCACATATTTCTCGGTGGGTCCTGCACTCTATAAAAAAGGGTTCAGAATTCGGTTCTTGTCCGCCCACATTTCTAGGGATCCTCCCCACTGTGGTGGACCCCGAGCAGGCTTTGGTTATGGAGCAGGAAGTACTGACACTTCTGTAAAAGGAGCTGTAGAAGGGGTTCCTCCTCCCGGCAGACAGTCAGGGTTTTACTGCCAATACTTCATTGTTCCAAAAGAGGATGAGGGGTTGCGTCCTACTCTAGACCTGCGTCAAATAAACAGCAGGTTTCAGAATCTTAAGTTCAAAGTATGCTTACGCTAAATATGATTGTGTCACAGACTCAGTCCGAGGACTGTTTTGTCATAATAGACTTAAAGGACGCTCACTTATCTATCGATCCTCATCACAGGAGGTTCCTGAGTTTTGCTTTCAGGGGCGAAGCATACCAGTATCGGGTTCTTCCTTTCGGCCTAGGTTATCACCCCGCACCTTTTACAAAATGCGTGGATGCAGCTCTGGCTCCTCTGAGATTCCAGGGCATTCGGGTATTAAATTATATCGACGATTGGTTGATTTTAGCTCAGTCCGAGCTTTTGGCAGTTCAACATCGAGATGTCGTTCTGTCCCACATAAGGTGGTTGGGGTTGCGGCTTGTAAAGACTCTGGGGCGGATCTAATCCGTGGGGAATTTGCATATCATAATTAATAATTGGTAATTAATAATTATTCATACATGTTTGGATTAGATCAGTCTTACATGTTAATAAAACTCCCGATAAGGGATGATATGTAATTTTACCTGCATGCATGCTTGTGTATCCTTGCACTTAACCACAAGTTGATTGCAATTACCTGCACGGACCACGTCTTACAAAACAGGCTAAATTAATTAGCTCAATTGTCAGACTAATATCTGTGGGAATCCACAATATCATCTTACTTTATAGGATTTCAGGAAAAGCAATTCTGTGGCCACAAGAATTGGGTTTCCTGCCCTATAAATACATACTCTTTAAAGTATCTTTAATTTGTAAGGTTGTTGCTATAAGATCTTTTGGCACTTAAGGGACTTAAATGAGCAAAAAGGCAGTACATCAATCAGATGAATATAATGAATTTAATAAGGCAGAACTACTTATGTATTTACTACGGTTACATGGGATATATGTATTTACAAACATAATAAACAACAATACACGATAAGGCATCGATGAACGAGAAATGCATAGAGTGTGGACAATGGAAACACGTGTGAGAGGGGAAGGGACAGAGAGAGAGAGAGAGAGAGAGAGAGAGAGAGAGAGAGAGAGAGAGAGCATTGGCAACATTCCCCTGACAGTCCCCTGCCTGTGACAACACGAAAACATCATCTTAATGCTTCTTAGAAGCTCTATAAAGAGATATACTTAAGTTTCTGGGTCTCTCTGTGTCGCGGCATTCCTGCGCGTGCGTGAGCGGAGTCCTTTAGGAAGCGTCACTGGGTGCTGCTTGGCGCGCGTTGAACGGAGTTTCCAAGTCTTTGGGGTAACATTACCAAAGGAAAATAGTTCGGCTAAGTTTGTTTCACTTTGTGGAAGTGAACAGAGTCGACTACGGAAAACAAAACTTTGACTAACAAAGAAAAGAAATAAAGATCTCTACGGGGAAATCACGCGGAGTTAACGTCACATCTTCGCATGGCTGGTGAAGAAGCGTGTGTACGTCTCTCGCCACGTGGTCACGTGCGCGTGTTTCTCCTTCAAAACGAGCGCGCGCTCGTTTAAAGGTCCCTTGTAGATGGGTTTGCTGAAGAGATATGTCACGCGGTGTTCTTTTCACTCGTCGATTGGAATTAAACACGGAGACTTATCTAAGACTGAAAAACACAAACTAAACTAGAAACAAATAAAAGAAAGGCGAAGAGCTCGCCCGGAGGCGAGACCTTACATTTTTGACAGTCAAAGTAACAGAGAGACGAGCGGAGGGGGGAAGCGTCATTTATCACCTTGGAGAAATCCGGCCTCTTCCTGTTGACTTGGCCAATTAGAGGGTTGGAATTTCACAGGCGGGACTTTGGTTTTTATTGCTCTTTGTCTAAGAGAGAGACATTTGAAACCGACGAAATTAGGGTGTTTAAGAGCAGAATCTTCACAATTCTTATAATACTAATGTGTCACAAGTTTAGCAAAATGTAATGTCAATTAACAAATGGGGAATGAAGATTGGAGTTTATCAAGACCAAACTTGCCACAAATGGATTTGGTTAAACATTAGTTGGCCAAGTTTAAAACATTATCGCATTAGAGTTGTCGAGAAACATAGACCAAACCACAAAAAGGCAACTCATGAAATAGGGAACTTAGATACATTGTTCATACAATTCTCAAGTGGAGATATATAATAGCATATACTGTATATATATGAATACAGGATTCATTTCTCCTCCTTGGTTAGAATTCAGAGAGGGTGGCAGTTCTGTGAACATTCCTTTGGGTCGTAAACGCCGTTATCTAAGAACACCAGTGATGTTAGTTTTGGTCTCTTTTCACTCCAAAGATGGAAAACATAGTAAACTATATTTTTCATTAACTTCTTACATATATTTGGCTCGAGCAAGTGGAGCGATTTCGTTTAATACCAATCACTCCGTGTTTGTTACGCATACAAGGATATATATAAACTCTTAGACCTTTATAGAAGTCCGCAAGGTTCAACTACATAACTAACAGTCCTAGATAGACAGGATACAGTATAAACTTCAAACATACAGGAATACATCATGTTTACATTTCATAATCACTCATTTCTGGGTTTTAATGTTATAGATGCATATATGTGTGTGTGTGTGTGTGTGTAAGTGTGTGTTGTCCATTTGCGCATCTGGCATTCCTTCCTCGCTGGGGGGGGGGGGTTTGGAGATAACGGTCTTCTTGGATGTTGGCTCGCGAACAAATCAGGATCGCGCGAGGATCTCTTTGGGGACTCATTACGCTGTAAAGGTGTCACAAACTAATCTACCCTCCAGACTGGCTGGCGCTAACGGAAGATTTAGAATTGGAAGAGTCATAGGTTGGGGCTTTAGAAACCCCTGTTAACGTGTGTTTATTGTGTTAAGGAATGCTGACTCCATGATTCTGCGCTCATACCCTACAGGGTCAACACCAAAAAGAGTGTACTCCTCCCAGCTCAGAGGACCACTTTTCTAGGTGTATTATGGGATTCGACAACAATGCAAGCACGTCTGTCTCCTGCACGTATTTCTGCGATTCTCACAGCCTGAAAGAATGTAAAACTAGGTCAGTCATTCACTGCAAAACAATCCCTGAGACTGTTGGGGCTCATGGTAGTTGCGTCCAACGTAGTTACTTTTGGCCTTCTGTACATGAGACCCCTGCAGTGGTGGCTCGGGACCAAGGGGTTTTCTCCGAGGGGAAATCCGTTTTCGCATGATCAAGGTTACGCGGCTATGCCTTCGTGCCTCGTTCATGTGGAAGAAACCTTGGTTCCTCGCCAAGGGCACAGTGCTGGGGGCTTCTTGTCGACGTGTCACGCTATCGACGGATGCTTCCCTCACAGGATTGGGGGCGGTCATGTGTGGCCGCTCGGTGAAAGGTCTTTGGTTGGGGCTCATGGCAGTTGCGTCCAACGTAGTTACTTTTGGCCTTCTGTACATGAGACCCCTGCAGTGGTGGGGAAATCCGTTTTCACATGATCAAGGTCACGCGGCTATGCCTTCGTGCCTCGGTCATGTGGAAGAACCTTGGTTCCTCGCCCAGGCCCAGTGTTGGGGGCTTCTTGTCGACGCATAATAATATCGACGGATGCTTCCCTCACAAGTCGGGGGCAATCATGAGTGGTTGCTCGGCGAAGGGTACAGACAACACACTGATGGTCTCGTATATCAGAGCAGATATCCTGTTGAGGCAGGGGCTGTGGCCCGGGGAATGGAGACTTCACCCCTAGGTGCTGGAGCTTCTTAGGGAGAACTTCGGTCAAACTACAAGTCGACCTTTCGCATCGCTTGTACAATGCATTGCCCTTGTGGTTCACCCTCACGCATCCAGCTCCTCTTGGACTGGATGTGATGTAATAGGTGTGGTTGCCGCTACACCTATACGCTTTTCTCGATATCTTTGCTCCTGGGAGCTCTGGAGCTGTGGATACTGTGGGCTCGGCCTCTGAGGGGGCCCAGCTAATAGATTCAGGTCTCTCGACCGAGGTCGTGGAGACCATACTCCAGTCTAGAGCTCCCTCCACGAGAAGACTAAATATGCTGTTCTCTGCCTGGTGCAGAGAACGCCTTCTGAATCTTGTTTCTGCCCTGTTGGTACAGTACTTGATTTCTGTAATGAATGTTTCTTTGCTGGGTTATCCCTGAGGAGAGATCCTTAATTTTGTCTTCTCCATGGTACATGAGGCTGAGGCCTGCACGTACTTGGATTTGCACCTGGTTTGGTGGTAGAATTTCTTCACCCAAGGTCGGGTTGTATTTCTAGGTCCCTACTAAATGTGCGGGTCATTTGTGCTCCAGGCCTTCTGTCCTCCACCTTTAATACCCCAGATCAGGAACATCTTAAATCGGTTATGCCCTGTCTGGTCTTTGGATGTGTATGTCCACAGAGCTGCTCAGTGGCGTTTATCAGAACAATTATGTGTCTGCTTCGGTTAACCTAAGATAGGTTGCCCTGCATCTAAACAGATAAAGAGCAAGTGGGTAGTTGAGGCTATCTCACTTGCTTATGAAGCGGCTAGACAGCGTTCACCTGTGGCTGTTCAGGCCCATTCTTCAAGGAGTATGGCTGCCTCTAGGCTTTAGTTTCGGTGTTTCCCTTCAGGATATTTGTAATGCGGCAGGCTGGTCCTCACCACATACATTTGTCAGATTTTATGACCCACACCTCTCCACTCCTGGGGCTAGGTTGCTTGCATCTAGTGTGCGCAAGGACTTCACACAGAACGGGCATTTGTCTTTATGGCGTAGTGGGTATGGGGTTCCCACCGCGTCTCAACGCAGCTCGAGTTCCCTTGAAAGGGAACGTCTCAGGTTACGTATGTAACCCTGGTTCCCTGAGAGGGAACGAGACGCTGCGTTTATCTGCCATACTTCCTGCATGCAATTATCGACTTGCTTCAGGCCTTTCAGAAGCTGTCGCGGTCTGATTTCAGGGTTCAGAATCAGAATCAGAATCAATTTTATTGCCAAGTAGTGTTGTGCAAATACAAGGAATTTGATTTGGTAAGAAGGTGTTACCGAGGCTGCTATAATCAGCGCCAACTTGAGAAAAATACAGCATGACATGAGGAGAGGTGAGGAGAAAAAAAGGCAACCCCCAGACTATGCTCCTGTAAGGAGAACAGTCTGGGAACAGAAAAAAAACCTCAGCAACATTAGCACATAAACAGTACACTCTACAAACAAGACATTGCAACACGGTTGGGAGTGGGGGATGGAGTTAGTCCAGCCCAGGCAAGCAGCATCCGGTCCTGCAGCCATTATGGCGCTGGTCACAGACCCGCCTGTCAGACTGGGGGTACGAAGTGGCGAAGGCGTGGGATGGGGTGTGGGGCAGGTGCATATCTGTGTATGTGTAAGTTCATGTGTGTGTAGGCCTGGAGAGAGTCGCTAAGCCAGCCCCATAATCGAGGAGCCTCAGTCCGCAGGATTGTCATAGCGATACACAGCAAGTTGCCATGGAGACAACCTTGATCATGTCCCAGGCAGAGTCAACAATCACCAGGTGTCTGAGGAGTCGGGGAAGGAACGCAAGAGCGGCTCACTGCAACGCTCTTCCGGGAGAGCTGTTGTTCCAGCAGCGGCCTTGGCCAAGGCCAGTGCTGGTCGGGGGGTGCCGAAACAGATAAGATTGGGATTGTTTGGTCTTGGGGCGAGTAGCCGCATTCAATTTATACAGGCTATTCTCCTGGTCCATTTTGGTCTCTGAAACGATCCATTTGCCTTTGCAAAGCTGTGAGCTTCTCCATGATGTTATCCATATTGTGGTTCATAGACCCAGTCTGAGTGCTGACAGCTCTGCCCACCGCTACAATCATCACGGGCAGCCTTGCGGGGCTTTTGACGGCTGTCAACGTCTGCTTAGTTATTTGATAAACCAGGGCAATGCCTAATCCAATCAGCAGAAGACCTGTTATCATGGTGCCAAATAGGTAGATATCTTCAATGTCCTCGACGGAAAGAGCCGCCAGACACACGACCCGCCACCTCTCCCACGCGTCCATCGTGTAGCCAGCTGCGAACGTTCCGGCAGGGCAGTCAGGTTCCCCCGAACCCAAGCTTCTCGTCGAGAAGGCGCTGTCAATTGCGTTGAGAGACCAGTTGATCAAATCCATAATTTCTTGGTTTTGGAGAGCAGTGTAGCGAGAGTCTCTCAAAGTACAAGACATTAGACGTGACGAAAGAAGCAAAGCAGGAGAGGTAAGGGGAGGGAGAGGGAGAGAAAATGCGACAGCCTTCGTTGAGAGCCAAGAGGGAAATGTCGGGTTGCTTTATAGTTTCCTGGTCGATAACGTCACCCGCCTATGACGTCTCGCTCTTCCATTGGACTGATTATACACGTGCTTCACGACGCAATCACGCAGAGCGTTCCCACCGCGTCTCAAAGCAGCGTCTCGTTCCCTATCAGGGAACCAGGGTTACATACGTAACGTGAGACGGTTTCATGAGTCAAATTGCTTGGTTCTCAAGTAAAATGCACACACAGATTAGTGATAATGTTGAAACGTGTAGGCCTATTTCTCAACTCAAACTAGCAACAACAACTAGCCTAAATGCACAGTGTTTTCAAATTAAAATAATATATTTTTTTTTTTGGCAAAACGAAATAATCACATCTTTGCATTACTGCAAACTTGTTATTGTCTCAATAGTACAATATTATAAAATAAATGTCATATTTACCTGTGCCCTTACTGTCTAACAGGTAGGACATATACATAAATTGAACAACATTATCAAACAGACTGCACTGCATAAATTATAAATGAAATATATATTAATCCTTATAAAAGCTACAAAAGTGCTTTAGTCAAGAGCAGTAAGTAATTTTCTTTGTCCCCTTTAAGACCAGCCTAGGCTACTTGCTAAAAAAAAATTACTTTGGATCATTTTTATCCCAAAAAAGTTATGGACTGGAGCTTTAAGTACGGTTTTCAGGTACTTTTTACACCTCTGGAGAGGAATAAAATAAACTGTCATCTCACTTCTTTGGCGTAATTGTAATACAAAGGAGAATGAGGATATGAACGGAATGTGCTCCTTTGAAGCAGACTACCTTGCAGTATGTAATCTAGATGATCAAACAAAATAAGAACTCTGGTAAAAAGGAAAATCAGATTTTTGAGACACAACAAAAATAAATAAACAAATGAAAAACCTGGGGTAGAAACTTGAAGCTATTAAAGTGGGATATCTCGTATTCAATGGAGAGCTGGAGGCTGCTGCCATCAATCAATTCAAATGGCTTTAGCAGATGCGGAAATTGAGAAACTGTGTATAGCTGCATATTAAACACTGACATTCAGCCATTTAATTTAGGAAGATATAGATAACAGGCCATTCACATACATCTAATTCATTTCCGTTCAGATCTTCTAAATCATTCATTTCGAACATTTTGCTTTGTCAAATGCAAAAAAAAAAGTGTCTTAGTTTTGGCTAATTTAACAACATCCTACTTTTATGACAGCTGTAATTTAGCTCATTAGAAACTTACTGTTAAACTTATGGTCAGTTATAACAATTATTAAGTGATAACTATGGAAAAGCAGCACCATGTTGGCCAGTTGAGCACCCTTAACAAGCAACATGAGATCTTCTTTAGTTTAGATCTTTAACAGATGCTTCCACTTGTCTCTACTCGACAAAAACACATCCAATGTAGGGCCTGTATTGCCACAAACCAACGAGTGCTGTCCAGAACGCTAAGAATTGAGAGACATTTGGAAATATGTTTCAGTAAAGTGGTTCACAGTTAAATATCTCCTTTCAAAAGATTGTAAGAAGAAGAGCTTCAAATTGTAGTCCTATTTTGTACTCAATTCATTAAAAGTGCCATTTATTTTTTAAAATAAGTATCAATTCCTTTTTTTATGCGTGTCCTCCATTGTTGCGAGCATGTGGTGGACCTTAATTAAAGG
Organism: Siphateles boraxobius; assembly: GCF_051911475.1. Classification (NCBI taxonomy): domain Eukaryota; kingdom Metazoa; phylum Chordata; class Actinopteri; order Cypriniformes; family Leuciscidae; genus Siphateles; species Siphateles boraxobius. Next base: position 33,001,740 of record NW_027508734.1, on the reverse strand, counting down.
ATGTTGAAATAGAGGATGGCAGAAGGACAGGAGGTTTGGACAGTGTTCAAGAGCAGTACAGAAGGGTATAATCTCCTGTGTTGACATGGTTAATTAGCCCAGGTTAGAGGGAAGAGAGGTTGATCATATATCACACTCTTATTCTCAGCTCCATTTACTATTCCACTTTAGGGAATTCTTTTCTCTTTACCCCTCACTGTAAGAGGGTTTGAGGAGATGAGCATTGTGTGCCTGGGTGGAGAGGACACATACGAAAGTCAAATATTCATTTGTTAAATTTTATAATGAGCACAAACAGAGGAAACACAGGCCTAACATTCCAGTGGGCCTAATTAAAATTGGTGAAAGCTTGAGAAACCGAGTTGCACTGAGGTGATTTTAGACGCAGCACAAATGAGAGGACCTAATTAAGGAGACTGATGGCCTTTACTTAGAAGCCGCCTGGAGATGTGTCCAGCACTTTGTGTTTGTCCCCACAGCAGATCACTTTGATTAACCACTTTCTGTATCAAGTCTGACAGGACAGTTAATAAATAAGATCCAGTTAGAAAAAAAGGGGACAAAAAGAAATACAAAACAATTATATTAATTATGATGATTGTGATGATAATAAATATAGCTAGAAGCAGCAATCACAAGGCAAAGCACAATAGAACTTTCAGCTCATAAGCTCAGACTTCATTTTACTCAGTATAAGGCAAAGTCAAGAAATAAAAAAAGTCTTGATCATCCTGTCCAAAATTCAGACTTCTCATTACAAAACAAGATCTGTATCCCCCAAGCCATTCATGTTTTGGTTTGTTTTTAAAGATGAATGTAATTTTCATTTTTAAACCAAAGGTTGGGGTTGTACATATTTGACCCAACCATGGGTTGAAACAACCATGCAGTTAATGTAGTACTCCTGAAAAGAAGTATGGAAAAAGATGATTAAAATAGAAATAGAAACGAGCGCTGCAGTGATGGCTTCCTTGTCGTCGTATTTACTCTGAATGAAGCGCATCACGGGCGCGCCACCTACTAAGGCGGGTGATGACGTCATGACGCAGGTTTTCCAAATGAAACTAATTCACTAAATGCACATAAAACTTTTTTTTTTTAACAAAGCAGAAATAAGAAATTGAACAGTATTTAAAAGTATAAGAAAAATAAAATTTTACTATATTATAATGGAATTGAAGAAATTGTACAAACATAAACAGCTTGTACCAACTATATTTATTACATTAACAACGATACTCGGTTACTAACGTAACCTCGGTTCTCTCTAGATAGGGAACGAGTATTGCGTAAGTTTAGCTTACGCTACGGGAAAGATTCATCTTCTCGAGATACTGAAGCCAAAAAATTGTCCTTAATTTTGTATTCCTTGTCAACGCAGTGCAGCAGCTAGCAGACCTAGAGCAGGCCATCTAGCGTGCTCATTGGCTGCCCTGCGGGCAACTGCTGCAGCCTACCAGTGAGCCTGGCGTGACGTCACGCCCAATGAAGGGCGCCCGCGCCTTCATAGCGCCACAGCCCGCCAGAATGGGCGTGGCTTAGCGTATAACACCAGGGGCTGTAGGCTGACTTCCCTGGTTTTCGTCGACTGAAGCGAAGTCGCTCGTGGCGCGAGCACGGCCGGTTACGCAATACTCGTTCCCTCTCTAGAGAGAACCGAGGTTACGTTAGTAACCGAATATCGTTCTCTTACGAGAGGTTCTCTCGTATTGCGTAAGTTTAGCTTACGCTACGGGAACACTTTGTCAACGCCGTGCGCGCCAAGCATCCACATGAGACCCCGAGCTTTCAGGGGAACCCCATAAGTGGAAAAAATAAGGTGGCCAGCCACGCGGGCCATCACTTGTACATAAGCACACATAGGGAATACAGAGCAGCGCGCCGGTCTGTATAGGCACATGGCACATACCCTACTTAGTGCAGCTAAACCAGGAGAGCTGAGTCATGTGAGAGTGATCTGAGCAGGAGATCTGGGCAGAATACACCTCTCCTTCAGACTGACAACAGTTTAGCCTGCAAGGCAGGAACTTCTAGGTTATAAAACCTGACAAAGGTAGACGGGGAGCTCCAGCCCACCGCTACACATATGTCATGGATAGAAATTCCACTGGACCATGCCCACGAAGAGGCCACGCCTCTCGTGGAATGAGCCCTGATGCCCAGAGGGCATTGCAGACCTTTTGACGCGTAAGCGGCCGCTATAGCGTCTACTATCCATCTGGACAGGCTCTGTTTCGAGAAGGCGAGACCCTTGGTGCGCCCACCAAACGAAACAAAAAGCTGTTCCGAACGCCTGAAGGAGGCAGAGCGCGTAATGTAAAACCTCAGCGCTCTGACAGGGCAGAGGAGATTCACATCACCTTCGCTGTCAGATGCTGGGAGAGCTGACAACGAAATAACTTGCGCTCTGAATGGAGTGCCCATCACTTTAGGGACATAGCCATGTCTAGGTCTGAGGATGACTTTATAGTCATTCGGTCCGAACTCAAGACCTGACGCGCTGACAGACGGCACATGCAGGTCCCCTACACGTTTTTACTGACGACAGTGCAGTCAGAAAGACGGTTTTCAGTGATAGATATTTCAACCCCACGGTGTCTAGTGGTTCAAATGGAAAAGCTTTCAGGGCCTCGCGGACCAATGAAAGATCCACATGGGAACCGACGGGGGGCGCGGCGGATTCATCCTTCTAGCTCCTCTAAGGAAGCGGATGGCCAACTCGTGTCTTCCCAATGACTGGCCGTGCGTCGATTCTCCGAACGCTGCCACGGCCGCCACGTATACATTGAACGTGGATGGGGACCTTCCCTTATCCAACAGCTCTAGTAGGAAGGTGAGCAGATGCGCCACCCCGCATGTCCGCGGGTCCAGACCTCTGTCGGTGCACCATCCAGAGAAAACCGACCATTTAGACGCGTAGAGCCTTCTCGTGGAAGGGGCTCTAGACTGCGTGATCGTGTTCATCACTCCTTCTGGCAGGGCAACGAGTACCCGTTGATCAACCATGCATGCAGAGACCAGCGCTCTGGATTGGGATGCCAGATAGTGCCGCGAGCATGAGAGAGGAGATCTGCCCTCACCGGATTCGGCCACCGAGCTGTATGTGACAGCCCTGCTAGTTCCGGGAACCAAATCTGATTCTCCCAACGCGGGGCTATGAGGAGCACCGAGTGGCGCGTTTCCCTGATTCTCTTGATCACCTGTGGCAACAGAGAGACCGGAGGGAAAGCATATAGCGGGAGGCTGGGCCAAACCTGGGCCAGCGCGTCCTCGTCCTTCGAACAGACTGTCGGACATTGAGCGTTGTCTTTTGACGCAAATAGGTCGACTTCCGCTCTGCCAAATAGGCGCCACAGTTTCTGGACCGTTTGGGGTGCAGGGACCATTCCCCTGGGGAACATTGTCCCTGGACAGTTTGTCTGGGCCGTCGTTCAAATGGCCAGGCACATCCGCCGCCCTCAGCGAGCGCAGGTGCATCTGAGACCAAATAAGGAGGCGTTCCGTCAGATTGCAGAGATTTCTGGATCTGACATCGCCCTGACGGTTTACATAGGATACCACAGACATGTTGTCAGAGCGGACAAGAACATGCTGGTCCTGTATGAACGGGAGGAAGCACTTCAGCGCGTTCTCGACCGCTATCATTTCCAGACAGTTTATGTGAAAACCCTTCTCCTGGTCTGACCACTGGCCAAAGGCCAGTCTGCCCTCGAACAGTGCGCCCCAACCCGAGTTGGACGCGTCTGTCGAGATGACTTTACGATAAGAGATGGTTCCCATCATTACTCCCTGCTGGTACCAGTCGGCCACTAACCAGGGCTGCAGAGCTGCTATGCAGGCCTGAGTCACTCTGATTTTCTGGCCGCCAGACACCCAGCGGGACACGCAAGCATTCAACCAGCGTTGGAGCGGGCGCACGCGCAGTAGGCCCAGCTGGAGCACCGCTGCAGCTGATGCCATACAGCCCAACATCCTTTGAAATGTTTTCAAAGGGAGAAAGCTGCCCTTCTGGAAAGATGCGCGCGCTGTGTCGATAAACGAGCCGTCATGGTCACCGAGTCCAGTGCTATTCCTAAAAAGGAAATTGACTGGCGGGGCAGTAATGAGCTCTTGGTCCAGTTGACCGTGAGACCCAAGCTTTCCAGATGACTGAGAAGCACTGTTCTGTGAGATAGCAGTTCTGTCTCTGACTGTGCCAATATCAGCCAATCGTCCAGATAGTTCATTATTCGCAGCCCCTGACTTCTCAGGGCGGCGAGCGCCGCGTCCATGCACTTTGTAAATGTACAGGGTGCCAGGGACAGGCCGCACGGCAGGACGGTGTAATGATATACCTGACCGTCGAAGGCGAATCTCAAAAATTGCCTGTGACGGGGTACTATCTGAATCTGAAAATAGGCATCCTTCAGATCTAGAGAAATAAACCAGTCCCTCGGGCGAACGTGCGCGAGGATTTTCCTGGTCGTAAGCATTTTGAATGGTCTTTTCGCAAGCACTTAGTTCAAATGTCTCAGATCTAGGATAGGTCTGAAGGCTGCGTCCTTCTTGGGTACGAGAAAATATCGGCTGTAAAAGCCTGACTCGCTCAGAGAAGGCGGTACCTTTTCTATAGCCCCTTTGCACAGCAGCTTTGCTATTTCTGCGTGAAGTAGGTGTGCTACTTCCGCATTCACTATCGTCGCGGTCCGGGCTTTAAAGCGCGGGGGACGGCGAATGAATTGAAGTGTATAGCCCTGCTTTATTGTGCTCAATACCCATTCTGAAATCCCTGGGATAGTTTCCCACGCAGCTATGTGAGCCGCTAGGGGGCGAATGGCCTCCGGGTTCAGACCGCCGCCATTTGCGGGATTGTGAAACTGAACCGGAGCCGAAAGCGCGGTGCGCGCGCTCTCGGTTCTGGGCAATGGCTGCTCGCTGAAAAGCCGAAACCGGCTGATTTATGTGAGATGTCCCAATCATAGGGGATGGGGAACAGTCTTTTGTCATTTTTTTGACGCGCGAACAGCGCTCCGGGCGGGAAAGCTTCCTGTAAGCGTGAGCGCGTGTGCGCGGGCACGAGACTTACAAGTGTATTTGATGCCCCGATCATAATGGATGGGGAGCGTTTTATTAATGCCCTGCGTTTTGTGATAACACTTAAACGCGCGGGCGGAGCCCGGGGGGAGGTTAGTGTTAGCAAGCGTGAACGCACTCAGGCGGGCACGAGACTTACATTCATAACCTGCTTTCTTTTGTGAAACTGACCCGGAGCCGAAAGCGCGGCGCGCGCGCTCTCGGTTCTGGGCAATGGCTGCTCGCTGAAAACCGAGACCGGCTGATTTATGTGAGATGTCCCAATCATAAGGGATGGGGAACATTCTTTTTTTTTTTTTTTTCACTTTTTGACGCGCGAGCAGCGCTCCGGGCTTAAAAGCTTCCTGTAAGCGTGAGCGCGTGTGCGCGGGCACGAGACTTACAAGTGTATTTGACACCCCGATCATAATGGATGTGGAGTGTTTTATTAATGCCCTGCGTTTTGTGAGAACACTTAAAAACGCGCGGGCGGAGCCCGGGGGGAGGTTTGTGTTAGCAAGCGTGAACGCACTCTGGCAGGCACGAGACTTACATCCATAACCTGCTTTCTTTTGTGAAACTGACCCGGAGCCGAAAGCGCGGCGCGCGCGCTCTCAGTTCTGGGCAATGGCTACTCGCTGAAAGCCGAGACCGGCTGATTTATGTGAGATGTCCCAATCATAAGGGATGGGGAACATTCTTTTTTTTCACTCTTTGACGCGCGGGCAGCGCTCCGGGCGGAAAAGCTTCCTGTAAGCGTGAGCGCGGGCACTAGACTTACAAGTGTATTTGACGCCCCGATCATAATGGATGGGGAGCGTTTTATTAATGCCTTGCGTTTTGTGATAACACTTAAACGCGCGGGCGGAGCCCGGGGGGAGGTTTGTGTTAGCAAGCGTGAACGCACTCTGGCGGGCACGAGACTTACATTCATAACCTGCTTTCTTGATCGTGTAACAGAGCGGGCAGATAGTGGGCACAGACTTGTGGACACATTTCTTACATTCAACACTCGAGCGGCTTCTCTGCGCTTCATGAGAGTGTGCTCTGCGAGGTTCGGAGTGCTTATGTGTAGTGGTGAACACTGGGGCGTGGGCACTTTCATTACACTTACAACACCGACGGCATGAGCCGGACCAGACATTAAATACTCTTTTTGAGATTTTTCTGGGTCGCCGTGAAAACGGCGTTTGTGTGCAGGCGAGAGGGTCAACAAACCGGCTCGTTGGCTGCTAATTGAACCACTGCAGTAGCCTGTTTGAAGGGGACTGACAGGGAATAAACTTAAACACGCACGTCTTTTCGGAGGCAATGTGTCTGTTAGTAAGCGTGAGCGCTCGTGAGCGGGCACGTAACTTACATTCTTAATCTGACATTATACTCACTTGAGATTTCTCTGGGTCGCCGCGAGAACGGCGGATGTGTGCAGGCGACATCCTCACACGCAATATAGCCTACTAGCCGAGATACCTTCTTTATGTGTACAGATGTGACATTATGACGCAAAGACATGCTCAAATTTCCTGCAGAAATCCATCAATTAAATGAAAAACATTATTACAAGCATATCGTTTTGAATCAAGTTAAGGCAAGCAGATAGTTTTGAACACTGGCTGGTTATGTACTTCCTCAAAAATTATTTTGGATCATTTTTAACCCCAAAAAGTTTCGGACTGGAGCTTTAAGGATTGAACTATATTTTTTTGTCTTTTTTAATGGGAAGCAAAAGGTGGGGGTACTGCTCCTTTAAACTTGATTTGTGATTCTTGAGCACCGTTGAAAAAACAAGGTGCATATGGATTGTAATGACAATGGTAAGCAAAGCTTATAGTGGTTCTGATGTGGAGTGTTTGGAATGTGGGGTAAATTGTGTAAACTTGCAGTGCGAAACTGAAGAGCCAGTGCAAAAGAAAAAAATATAGTGTGAGCCATAGTGTGAGCCCGTTTTAAAAGAGTAATCAGAGATATTAGTTTAATCATAGCTACAAGAACAACAATAAAGTGAATTTTATGTGGTTGATTCCTGTGCTCAAAGAATGATTCAACAACATCAGCTGTTTAAGTCCCAATTTAACCTAGACCTTATAAATGGATGTTACAACTGTACCCCGTTTTTAGCAATTGCCATTCATCAGTTTTGAAGGGCCACACATCCAAATAATAGGCCTTAAAAATGATTAATCATCTATTGAGACAGACTTTGAGATGTTAGCCCCATAACAATAAATCACCCTCATACTTAACATATTTAAATAGTGACACCGATAAAACAATATATCTCTTCCTCTCTGACCTAGCATGACAAATGTATAATCATTATCAACCTCCATTTTGCAATGAAAGAAGGAAAGATTCAGCTGTCAGAAATTCTGAAGGATATCAGAATGTCAGTGAGGCTGACACTGTCAGGGTTCTGCCCTGGCAGCCTTGTCTGTTTTGTTGTGGTTTCATGTTTCTGTGTTTGTCTTGTGTTTGAGCACATGGCTCTCTCTTGGTCTGTGTTTGCCATGTGCTCCTCATGTCCCGCCTCCTTGTTTCCTGTTACCACGCCCCCTTGTTTAGTCCACGTCTTGTCCTCCCTTCGTTAATTGTGCTCACCTGATCCTCATGTGCTCTGGTCCCTTCATATTGTGCCTCTTTCCCTCATGTTTTTTTCTGGTTCGTTGTGTGTTTTCTGGTTTGTGATCTTGAAATTATCCTAGTGTTTACACTGGTTTGTTATCATTGTTACTATTTTTTTTTGCTTACGCTTTAGAATTATATTTTTCAGTTATTTTCTTTAGCTCTTATTTTTTCCTGTCAAGTGGAAGTCTTGGTTCTCCTTAGCCACTCCAGTTTTTTTGTCTCAGTAGTTTTCATTAGTTTGCTATCTATCTATCTATCTATCTATCTATCTATCTATCTATCTATCTATCTATCTATCTATCTATCTATCTATCTATCTATCTATCTATCTATCTATCTATCTATCTATCTATCTATCTATCTATCTATCTATCTATCTATCTATCTATCTATCTATCTATCTATCTATCTATCTATCTATCTATCTATCTATCTATCTATCTATCTATCTATCTATCTATCTATCTATCTATCTATCTATCTATCTATCTATCTATCTATCTATCTATCTATCTATCTATCTATCTATCTATCTATCTATCTATCTATCTATCTATCTATCTATCTATCTATCTATCTATCTATCTATCTATCTATCTATCTATCTATCTATCTATCTATCTATCTATCTATACTTTTTGTTTCTCTTATCATTGATCTTATTAGGTTAGTTTTACTTATCTTAATTGTTGCCTTGTCTTGTATGTTGTTCTATGTGTTTCTGTCCTGTATCCTGAGTTCCCTGGCCACTGGCTCGCAACTGCCTGGCAGCCTGACTGGTGCAGCTATCCCCTGTGTCGAGCCTCTGGTTCTGTTAGCCTCTACTACCCCTTTTCCACCAAAAAAGAACGGGTTCGGAACTGGTGCTGGTTCAAAGTTGGTTCGGAGTTGGTTCAACTTGTGAACCTCCTCAGAACCTGTTTGTTTTTCCACTTCTAGAGCGCCCAGCGAACGACGTCGTTACGTCACTGTGTACGTCGCTTTACGTCTCAGCTAGAAACGCTTGCAAGTACAACATTACTTTGGGATTATCTCTAACTCGTGAACCAAGAAGGCTTTAGAAACAATTGAAATATGTAAGTCTTTTAATCTTTTCCTTTGATATGTAATCTTTTCTGATTAGTTATGTACACCTGTCTTGTCTTTTTTTTCTCTCCGTTTATTTGTTCTATTTTGTGACTGTTTTCTTCTTTGATTACATAATGTTTTCAATTAAAAAAATAAAAAAAAAAGCTAGAAACGCTTGCGCCAACTTCAAGCATAACAATTACAATGGCGGACTACATCGTGTTTCTGCAAATGTTTCTCCTGGCTTTGCGGTCAGAAAAGATGTTTAGGACACATCTAAACCCGCCCCCAGCCCCCGACGTAAGCATGACGTGGTAAAAGAACGGTTCTCTGGTTCTAGTCCAGCAAAGAGTTGGTGCCGCTTTGGAACCAGTTTTCCTGGCCGAGAACCGGTTCTTTGGCTGTCGAAATACAAAGAACTGGTTCGCGCGCAGGCACCGGCTCCGAACCGGCTCTCAAAACGCTTTGGTGGAAAAGGGGTATACCTGGTGGCAAGACTGGAGCTACATCTGAGATCTACATCAAGCTGCATATTCCTATTGTTCCTGCCTGGTCTTTCCTTCAGAGCTGCCTCTATTGCACACACGTCATCGCCATCTTGCTGACAGTCTCAGTGGTCATCCATCCTGCCTGCCGTTGTTGTCTGCCTTGCCCTACTGTTCTTACTGTGATTCACGCTTCACTCCCTGCTGTCTTCAGTCCTGTTAATAAAAACCTTGTCTGCTCATTTGCGTCTGGGTCCTATGTTGGAGAATTCCTAAGAGACTGATCAGTTCCTTACTACTGTTTACAACACATACACTGGGAATGACAGGGCAAGGTTAACCGTTTATGGCATAATTTATCAAAGTGCAAATATTTAAGGTATTTCCAGATCTCCTAGACCCATTAAAACACTCTTTATGTGAACATTAGAAAATATACTGACCAACATTATAAATGCAACTCTTTCGTTTTTGCCCCCATTTTTCATGAGCTGAACTCAAAGATCTAAAACTTTTTCTATGTACACAAAAGGCCAATTTCTCTCAAATATTGTTCACAAATCTGTGTTAGTGAGCACTTCTCCTTTGCTGAGATAATCCATCCACCTCACAGGTTTGGCATAGATATGCTGATTAGACAGCATGATTATTGCACATGTGTGCCTTAGGCTGGCCCCAATAAAAGGCCACTCTAAAATGTGTAGTTTTATCACAGCACAATGCCACAGATGTCGCAAGTTTTGAGGGAGCGTGCATTTGGCATGCTGACTGCAGGAATGTCCACCAGAGCTGTTGCCCATGCATTGAATGTTCATTTCTCTATCATAAGCCATCTTTAAATGCGTTTCAGAGAATTTGGCAGTATATCGAACCGGCCTCACAACCGCAGACCACGTGTAACCACACCAGCCCAGGACCTCCACATCCAGCATCTTCACCTCCAAGACCGTCTGAGACCAGCCACCCGGACAGCTGCTGCTATAATCGGTTTGCATAACCAAAGAATGTATGCACAAACTGTCAGAAACCGTCTCAGGCAAGCTCATCTGCATGCTCGTCGTCCTCATCGGGGTTTCGACACGACTGCAGTTCGTCAGCGTGTTTCCCGTCAGTGACAGCGTGTTCCAGGTCCTGCCAATATCCAGCAACTTCACACAGCCATTGAAGAGGAGTGGACCAACATTCCACAGGCCACAATCAACAACCTGATCAACTCTATGCACTGCATGAGGCAAATGGTGGTCACACCAGATACTGACTGGTTTTCAGACCGGTGGTGACTGACTGGTGGTGGTGGTGGTGGGGAGGATGGAGGGGAAAGAACCATATTGGTGATGGTGGGGAGGATGGAGGGGAAAGAAACATCTTGGTGGTGGTGGGGAGGATGGAGGTGAATGAACATCAAAATCTGCGAACACAGACATGTGTAAGTACCGATCTTTTATCCTACAAGTGTTACGGCAAACGTCCTCTGTCACACGGAAATGAACGCCAAGTGAAGCTGGTTTCAATTAGCTTAGCGCGCGCTTTGGGTTTGAAATGGTGCTTGCACTGCTCATTTCATTGTGTAGTGTGAGCAGTGTGGGCTGCAGTGGAGACGTTGGGTCAAAGACTTTGATTTAAACTGCACGGGATCGCTTTGCATCTGAAGAGATTGCCGGTAAGAGGAAATGTCTATACGTTGCGCAATCTATGCACTAACACCTGCGTATGGTGGCTTCATGCAAATGTGCATGTGATGGACTTGTTTTACTGAATTGTTTATAATTGTTATTGTTATTTGTGATTAAGTAAGTGTTAATGCTGTGTCTAAACGTGCAGTAGTGGTAACAGTCATTTTAAAAAATGTCTATTATTAAGAAATTCATATAGTCAATCTGCTAAAATTCATTTTCTGTCTAAAATTCACTGTCTTAAAAATGTGTAATTAATTAATTTGTTAAAATGTATTATGGTAAACATAGTTAAATTCTCTTCTACTGAAAATACAAATTTGGTGATAAAAGCTAATTCTTTTAAAACTCATTTGCTATGGTGTAAAATAGCAAAAAAGAAATAGTCTTGTGCTAATACTTACCACATTAAACCTGTATAAACTGTTATGTACAGTGTGAGATTTTGGTGATTAAATGTATGTGCATTGCTGTTTACCTAAGGTTTGTTGTAAATATTTACACTGGTTTGTTGTGTGGTTGGTTCCCTTTCGCTGTCACTCCGAGTTACGTCGGATGACGACGAATGGGGTTTCGTTTAGAAAGCCTATCAACTTCTAGTATTACAATTAGTATTATTGGCAAAGAAATGCCATGGGTCTGCGGAATTTGCATAGTGTATCTCCGCCCTACCTCGTGGGTATAAAAGGAAGACGCTGGCAACATGCAGATATGTTTTCGCTTTGGAGGCAAGTTAATCCTTCGTTCCACAAGCCAGCTTTACAGACAAGCGAGATTCTCTGGTGTTGGTGTGACGGTGATCTCTCGGCGCACTTCCTGCTTACCTGTGCAGTGGTTTGCCAGTGAGTGTGTTTCTCCCCAGGCGCTTTAACAGAGTTTCTTTTCTCTCACAAAAGAGCTTGCACGCGGCACGTCTTTTTAAAGATGCATCGCCCGTGCACTTCTGGTTGCGGTAGACTGGTAGCCGACTTTGATGGGCACAAGCGCTGCATAGTGTGCTTGGGCATGGATCACGCTAGAGCAGCGCTCATGGATGCGTCATGTTCTCACTGCGGGAACATGACCATCGCAACATTACGATCAAGACTCTGTGATCTCACAGGAGTGAGAGTCCCCTCATCCACACCCCGATCTAGTGTCTCCACGAGAGGCTCTACTTCGGCTGGTGGCCAGGGTGATTTGAGGGTGACGGTTTGGAACAAAGCGCCGACTATCCGTCCGTGCCCTTCCACACCCTCTCCAGTGTTGCAACCCGCGGGTGTTCAGGGGATTTCCGCGGAACCATCTCCGGATGCCCCGCGGATTTCCTTTGGCGCTCCAGAGGAGGACACCATGTCTATTGCAGCATCACAAGGTGGGTCTGATTCTTTTGGAAGTGACAACGCGTCACAGCTGCCACCTTCCGGTGTGCATACGGCTGTGCCCGAGTCCGATCCGGAGATGACGGCCATGATTTCCCGGGCCGCCGCGAGCATCGGTTTAGAGTGGACCCCTCCACCCTGTCCCGAGCGACTAAGGCCGCGTCAAACCCCCATATCTTTCTTCCCGGACGTGCATGATGAGATCTCGAAGTCCTGGAAGACCCCCATGTCTTCCCGTGACCGCTCGTTGATCTCATCCGCCTTTCCTCCCCTCGATGAGGCGGCTGCCCGTGGGTACACTGGGCTCCCCCCTGTTGAACGCTCTGTTGCGATGCAACTGTGTCCTCAGAGCGCTTCTTCTCGTGGTGAGCCTAAGCACCAATCCAAAGCCTGTAGATAATCTTCTACGCTAGTGGCCGAAGTCTTACAGAGCGGCGGGACAGGCAGCCACCTCTTTGCATGCCATGGCCATTCTGCAGGTCTACCAGGCCCAGATGCTCAGGGACATGCACGAGGGCAGGACAGACCCAGGGCTCTTCAATGAGCTGTGCACCGCCACCGACCTTGCTCTCCGAGCGACGAAGGTGACTGCACGCTCCCTGGGTTTGGTGATGTCCACAGCCGTGGTCCAGGAGAGACATCTGGCTGAATCTCGCTGATATGCGGGATGCCGAGCGGTCCCGGCTGCTCGACACCCCCATATCAAAGGCCGGCCTTTTCGGTCGTGCAGTCGAGGACTTCGCCCAACAGTTCTCGACTGCCCAGAAACAGACTGAGGCGAACAAGCACATTCAGCCCCGACGGCCCACTGCTGCCTCCACCCAGCCGACCGGGCAGAATACTCAGTCTGTTCGCCGCCGAGGGCGCCCTCCTACGGTCCCCCCCCCCCCCTCCTGGCCTGCCGAAGCAGCAGCCTCCACCCAGGCCTGGTCGCGGAGGAAGCCGTAAGACGGCGCCCAAGACCTCTCCTGCCCCGCCCCCCGCTAAACGCCGGGCCAAGGGGTGCTCCTGAGACAGGCTGCTCAGGGATGATGGTCACTTCTCAGGAGATGGTAGCAGGACCACTCCTTCCCCCGTTGGAATCTTTTGTTCTCCACTCCCCGCTGCTCACCCTAATGTGGTTAAAGAAAGAAGTGGCATGTTAATTCCTGAGCACACACCGTGCCGCTTTCATCCCCCTCTGTCGCAAAAACCCCTAGCAGAGCAGACCGCCGTGGAACTTTCGTCCTTCCCTGGTCTCCTCTGTCAGGACGCGGTCAATGAATATGCCCCGACACTGGGACTCTATGCCGTCCACGTCCGGGACAGTCATTACGCCTCGCTGCCCCACCGACGGGAAGTCTGTGTTTCGCATGACCCCGCTGGTACAGTTCTTGGGAGCCTGGTTAGAGCTTCCCAACCTGTCACGCTGGGTCACGCGAACGATCAAGCTCGGCTACGCGATTCAGTTCGCGCGGTCTCCTCCCTGCTTCAGGGAGTCCGCTCCACTATGGTTGGTGGCAATGCCCCTATCATGAGAGCGGAGGTTGCCACCCTGCTGGCGAAGGGTGTGATCGAGACTGTCCCTCCAGCCGAAATGAGGTCCGGCTTCTACAGCCCGTACTTCATTGTCCCGAAGAAAACCATTGGGTTACGGCCAATCCTGGACCTGCGTGTGCTGAACCGCTCCCTTCACAGGCTGCCGTTCAAGATGCTCACTGCCAAGCGCATTTTCGAATGTGTACGGCCCCAGGATTGGTTTGCAGCGATCGACCTGAAGGACGCCAACTTTCATGTCTCCATTCTCCCTCGACACAGACCGTTCCCTCGGTTTGCTTTCGAGGGGAAGGCATATCAGTACGGGCCATTCGGGCTAGCCCTGTCTCCTCGCGTCTTCACGAAGGTCGTCGAGGCAGACCTTGTTCCCCTTCGGGAACACGAGGTTCGCATCCTGAACTATCTCGACGACTGGCTAATCCTAGCTCACTCTCGAGATCAGGTTTGTGAACACAGGGACCTAGTGCTCCGGCACCTAGCCCGACTGGGCCTTCGGGTCAACTGGGAGAAGAGCAAACTTTGCCCTGTGCAGAGGATTTCTTTTCTCGGTATGGAAATTGACTCGGTCGCCATATTCGCGCAGCTTACGAGCGAGCGCACGCAGTTACTGCTGACTTTTCTGAGACAGTTCGAGGGCAAGAGTGCGGTTCCACTGAAACTTTTTCAGAGGCTCCTGGGGCATATGGCATCTGCAGCCGCGGCAACGCCGCTCAGATTGCTTCATATGAGACCGCTTCAGCTTTGGCTTCGCGACGAGTCCTGAGGTGGGCATGGCATCACGGCACCCTCCGAGTACCAGTTACTCCGACCTGCCGTCAGACCTTCACCCCGTGGGCGAACCTCAGCTTTCTACGGGCCGGAGTGCCCCTGGAACGAGCTTTGCGGCATGTTGTTGTAACGACAGATGCCTCCTCCATGGGCCGGGGCTCAATGTGCAATGGACGTGCTGCCGCGGGCTCCTGGTTAGGACCCCAGCGCCTATGGCACACCAATTGCCTCGAGTTGCTGGCTGTACGTTTTGCTCTGCGCCGCTTCCGGGCCATGCTCAAGGGCCAACACGTACTAGTCCGATCAGACAATACCGCCACTGTAGCGTACATCAACCGTCAAGGCGGTCTGCGCTCCCGCCGTATGTCGCAACTCGCCCACCACCTCCTCTTACGGAGTCAGAAGCATCTAAGGTCGCTTCGTGCCATTTATATTCCCGGAGCTCTGAACTGTGTAGCCAACGAGCTCTCACGGTTTTAGCTCCTCCCAGGGGAATGGCGGCTCCATCCCCGGTCGGTTCAGCTGATTTGGGACCAGTTCGCGGACGCACAGATGGATCTGTTTGCCTCTCACAACTCGACCCATTGCACCCATTATTATTCCCTGAACGAGGGCACGCTCGCTTACTGGCCCACCTGGACCTGGTTCTCCGAACTAGTACTCCTCACGACAGCACCTCCCTGGCCGATCCCTCTGAGGAAGGACCTCCTTTCTCAGGGACGGGGCACCCTATGGCACCCTCGTCCCGATCTTTGGAACCTCCACGTGTGGCTCCTGGATGGGACGAGACAGGTTTGAGTACCCTACCACCAACGGTGGTGGCTACCATCACTTCCGCTAGAGCACCGTCTACGAGACATCTCTATGCGCTGAAGTGGAACCTCTTCGTCAACTGGTGCTCTTCTCACTGAGAAGACCCCCGGAGATGTTCAATCAGTGTCGTGCTTTCCTTCCTGCAAGATGGGTTGGAGCGAAGGCTGTCTCCCTCCACCCTAAAAGTCTATGTTGCCGGCCATACCGCACAGCATGACTCTATTGAAGGTAAGTCTTTGGGGAGGCACGACCTGATCGTCAGGTTCCTGAGAGGAGCGAGGAGACTGAATCCTCCTCGCCCCCCTCTCGTTCCCTCTTCGACGCCCTCTCGACCTCCCAGTGGTGCTAACTGCCCTGCGGAGTGCTCCCGTTGACCCTCTGCAATCAGTGGAGCTTAAGTTCCTGTCAATGAAGACAGTGCTCCTGGTTGCACTGGCCTTCATCAAGAGGGTAGGGGACCTGCACGCATTCTCCATTGACGAAGCGTGCCTGCAATTCGGGCCGGCTTACTCTCACGTGATCTTGAGACCCCGGCCTGGATATTGCGCCCAAGGTTCCTACCACTCCCTTCCGGGACCAGGTGGTGAACCTGCAAGCGCTGCCCCTGGAGGAGGCAGACCAAGCCTTGGCACTGCTCTGTCCAGTACGCGCCCTCCACGCCTATGTAGACAAAACGCTGTGTTTCAGGGACCTCAGACCTGCTCTTGTCTGTTATGGTGGGAAGCTGAAGGGAAAGGCTCTCTCAAGGCAAAGGTTGTCTCATTGGATAGTGGACGCCATTGCTTTGGCTTACTAGCAGCAAGGTCGACCGTGCCCCCTTGGTGTGACTGCCCACTCCACCCGGAGTGTGGCGTGCTCTTGGGCTCTAGTGCATGGCACCTCGCTAACAGACATCTGCAGAGCTGCAGGCTGGGCGACACCGAACACATTCGCCAGATTCTACAATCTCCGAGTGGAGCCTTTGTCCTCTCATGTACTCGCTTCAACCAGCTAGTACTGGACCCGCTCAGGTGTCTTCGCTTGCTCGCCATTCCACTCCACGGACTGGATACATGCGATATTACCCTCAGGTGAGCTTCTCCGAAAACCCTGAGTTCCTCCAGCACTGCTGATGTCGGCGCCAGTGTCTATTGCCTGCGCGTCGCCTCCCGTGTGCATGGTCCCTCCCTGAGGCGACCCCCACATGTGTATTTCCACTGTAAGCCTCTCTGAGCATGTGTCTTTCCCTTGGCAAGCCACCTTGCCACCCCTGGGGTTGAAATATTCCACCTGCGGCTGGACACCCCAGTGTTCTCCACATGCATCTTTCGGGTCATATGTGTCCCCCCCCCCCCCCCCGTCCCCCCCCGTCCCCCGTCCCCCGTCCCGGGTTGGCATTAATTGCATATCCCCTAAACCTTGGGATATGCTCCCCAGTGTACCTTGGTATCCCTGTGCTAAATAGGAGTCCTTCGTCCATGCCAGTCTCACGACAGGGATCTCAGATTTTCGCAGGGCACTGGAAGACAGCCGAGAAGGTGTCGTGATTAGACTGGTAACCCCATTCGTCGTCATCCGACATAACTCGGAGTGACAACGAAAGGGAACTTCTCGGTTACGTATGTAACCCTCGTTCCCTGAGTAGGGAACGGAGATGTTACGTCTGCCGTCTGCCTGCCACTTTCCGCTGTACTGCGTGGATCGCCTGAAGCTCAGTCTTGGCTCCTCAGTGAAGAAACATATCTGCATGTTGCCAGCGTCTTCCTTTTATACCCACGAGTTAGGGCGGAGATACGTTATGCAAATTCCGCAGACCCATGGCATTTCTTTGCCATTGGCTCGTTTTGTAATACTCGAAGTTGGTAGGCTTTCAGTTTGCCGTGGGAAAAAGCTAACTGCCTAATTTTTCCTCAGGAGTTTTAGATGAGGTTTCATCTTGTAAAAAGGTCATCAATTGCCAAATCATATAAGTGCCAAGTGAGCTATGTCACTCACATCCATCAAGCGGTGGAGGCTTGAGTAGTTTATTAATACTCCACATTATGTATATGAGATGTTTGTTTCCCTTTCTCTTTCTATCTTTCACACACTCATTCTCACTTCCCTTTTTTCATTATTCTTACAGTTCATCTTACCTTCGACATTGAAGGGGTTCTATCTCTGTGTTTGTATGACACAATGCTAGAACTGGTGCTAATATTAATCAATGCCACTGTTACTCATCTGCTAAAAGCTACCTAAATTTATCCACTAGCAAAGCATACTCAGACTAATAGCAATTGCTTTCTGACACTCGTCCTTGAGAGGATGCCGGGAACGCAGCAAGAGGGCAGGAAGTATCATCTTAATGCCTTAAAGCTACACTATATATCTCTGTGAAGAGTACACACACCCCACAGGCATTAGTGCAGCTGTATACATGCTCGCACACAAGCGAGACTCTTCACATCTGCATCAAACATATACCGTAATGTTTAAAAAGAGCTCTTTGAGTTTTAAAGCAGGGTCTGTGCACAGATGTACACTTTAATATAATTACACAATTTCTGTGTTTGAGACTTGAGAGTGGAAATGCGCTTTTTTGTGGTACTTCACACACCGTAAGAATTGTCAGATTTGCATTTCACAGGCTATTTCAAACATTAAGTGCCAGAAATGGTTAGGCCTGAACTCCAGCTAAAAAGACTAGCTTGGACTGGTTTATTAAAGACCAGGCTGGTTTATGCTAGTTGTTAAAATCTTGGTGAATATTTTTTCCGTATAGTTACATACTGTTTGATTATACTGTTTCTAGAAAAACAATAAATTGTATAAGACTTCATTATATCCATCAGTTGTTGATCGGATTTTGAGACGTTTGTGTTCCACTTTAAAATGACTGTGAGCTTGAAGTCGATTATGGAGGGGCGGGGTTTAAGTGGACTAAACGATTGGACAAGACCGACATATGTTTCCAGATAGAAAGACTGTTGTTTTTCCTCAAATTATGGCATTTTTATAAAATATTAATAAGTAAAAATAAATAAATAAAATTACATACATGGATGAATTGTTCACAATAAGATCTATAACATGCATTTACAAAATAAATAGGGTGAATTTTAATTTCATGCATACTGTAAAGCCAATCGACAAGCATGGCTTTTAAAATACTAGCTGGTTAAGCTAGGTAAATGAAAATGTTGTCATAATTTACTCACTCTCATGTTATTTCAAACCTGTAGAAGTTTCGTTCTTCCGTTGAACCAGACAGTTGACAGTACCCATTGACTTAGTATAGTGTTCCTACTATGGAAGTCAATGGGTGACGTCAACTGTCTGGCTACCAACATTCTATAATATATCTTATTTTGTTTTCAACAGAAGAAAGAAACTCATGCAGGTTTGGAACAACTTGAGGGTGAGTAAGTAATTTTTAATTTTCCAGTGCTATCATCGCATAAAATGCTGTTTAGTGCTATAGGCTGAGAATTAATTTTAATTCCATGGGGACCTGTGTGGTTGTCCTAATTATTATATAGAAGCCTTTGATCCTCTTTGTTTACTGAATCCTGTGATTGTACTATTCAGTAGGGTTGTACTTTTTCCATCTTTAATGATATTAGTGGTGGAATATCAAGCACATATTCTAGTTAGCACAGTATAGAAAAGAGGCCAAGACACAAAAGATCATTGCTAAAGAGGCTGGCTGTTCACAGAGCTCTATGTCCAAGCACATTAATAGAGAGGCAAATGGAAGGAAAATATTTTTAAAAAGTGTAAAAGCAATAGGTATAACCGCACCCTGGAGAGGATTGTGAAACAAAATCCATTCAAAAATGTGGGGGAGATTCACAAGAGTGGACTGCAGCTGGAGTCAGTGCTTCAAGAACCACCACGCACAGACGTATTGTCACAGAACACACACTGGAGAGAGAGATCCAATTGTAATGACTTTATTAGGTAATCCGTACACATTAACTAGTTCAGGCAGAGGTCAAAATCCAGGTAAACGGTCCAAAACAAGAAACAAAACACAAGGTAGACAGAACGAGAACAACCGAAGTGCGGTGACTCTAAACAAGGATTCCATGCCAAACATTAAGACAGACAGGGTATAAATACACAGACACAAATGATCTAGACCAGTGGTGTCAAACTCAATTCCTGGAGGTCCACAGCTTTGCACAGTTTAGCTCCAACCAGCTCAAACTCACACCTGCAAGGAAGTTTCTAGCAATCCTGAAGACCTTGATTAGCTGGTTCAGGTGTGTTTGATTAGGGATGGAGCAAAACTGTGCAGAGCTCTGGCCCTCCAGGAATTGAGTTTGACACCACTGATCTAGACAAAGAACAGCTGGGACAAATGATGACAGGGAAAAGCTGAGTGCAATGAACCGTGATAAGTGCAGATGGGGATTATGGGGACTGCAGTTCCAAATGAGAATGACACCGTGGGGGAAGGGGACCTCTAGTGGAGACCAGGGAACATAACACAACACTGTGACATAACCCTCCCTCTATGGAGCGGCTACCAGACGCTCCAAGACTAGACACAAACAAAACAAGAGTCCAGGCGGGGGGTGGAAAGGTGGAGGATCAAGGGGCGGGATGGGGGGCCAGGTCCATGGAGGGGAACAAGAACAACAGGTGACGGCTTAGCCGGCGACCAGGGCGAAACAGAGAGTCCATCGGGCAGCCAAGGCGAAGCAGACAGTTCATCGGGCGTCAAGGGCGAAGCAGACAGTTCAACAGGCGGCCAAGTTCGAAGCAGACAGTCCATCTGGCGGCCAGGGCGAAACAGACAGTTCATCGGGCGGCCAGGGCGAAGCAGACAGTCCATCTGGCGGCCAGGGCGAAGCAGACGACCCATCGACGGCCAGGGCAGTGAAGACCCCTCGGGCGGCCAGGGTGGTGAGGACCCCTCGAGCGGCCAGGGCGGTGAAGACCCCTCGGGCGGCCAGTGCGGAGACAACCCCCTCGGCCGGCCATGGCTCAGGAACAGACACCGACTCAGGCTCGGGAACAGCAGGCACCGGCTCGGGAACAGCAGACACTGGCACCGGCTCGGGAACAGCAGACACCAGCTCCGGCTCGGGAACAGACACCGGCTCCGGCTCAGGAACAGACACCGGCTCCGGCTCAGGAACAGACACCGGCTCCGGCTCAAGAACAGACACCAGCTCCGGCTCAGGAATAGACTCTGGAATGGCAGAAGTGATGTGAACAGTCTCTGGATCGGCAGAAGCGATGTGAAGAGTCTCTCGATCGGCAGAAGCGACGTGAACAGTCTCTGGATCGGCAGAAGTGACGTGAACAGTCTCTGGATCGGTAGAAGTGACGTGAACAGTCTCTGGATCGGCAGACGTGACGGTAGACGTCTCTTTCTTCCTCCTCCTCCGGACAACTGAACTTGGGACCCCCGGACTCTGGACCACTGGACTCGGGACCACCGGACTCGGGACCACCGGAACTGGGACCACCGGACTCGGGACCACCGGAACAGGGACCACCGGACTCGTGGCGGCGTCGGCATGGCGAGGCTCCGATACATCCCACTGACTCCGATGCTCAAGGTATCTGGTAAAACTCCAAAAGTCCAAGACTTCCAGACCCTTCATTTCCCACTCTGGCAATGGGTCATCAAGACAGGTATTATAAATGTATTTTAATGCTGCCTCATTGTATCCCATTCCCCTCGAAAGCGTCCAAAATGACTGAGCTATGCAACCCACCGGCAGGCACTGCTGACGAAAGCTCATCAAATTTTGGACACGCCCCATCCTCTCTTTCTCCGTGGTAGGAGGGAGGAAACTTGCCGGCCTTGAAAAGTTATTAAAGACATCGTTAAAATAGTCCAAGTGACTACAGTGGCTCAATATTAACTTTATCAAGCGACGAGAATACTTTTTTTCTGCCACGCCACATTGCTGCAGTAATTCAGGCAAAAGGAGCCACAAGTATTGAGTGCTGTACATGCTCATACTTTTCATTTTCATACTTTTCAGTTGGCCAACATTTCAAAAAATCTTTTTTTTTTGTATTGGTCTTAAGTAATATTGTAATTTTCGGAAATACTGAATTTGGGATTTTCATTAGTTGTTAGTTTTAATCATCACAATTAAATGAAATAAACATTTTAAATATATCAGCCTGTGTGTAATGAATAAATATAATATCCACATTTCACTTTTTGAATGGAATTACTGAAATAAATCAACTTTTTGATGATATTCTACTTATTTGACCAGCACCTGTATATAGGGTATGATGTTACCATAAAATGATAACTGGAAATCCACCTTTTGCTGCCTGGAGTCCAGTTGTTTCTATTAGTTGCAGTGATCCATTTGCTTCTCTGTGCTGTGCTTTCGGCAGTCTGTAAAAATACACCTCAATTTTCTTGTCAAATATATTTGTACAGTCAATCGTAAAGCTCTTTCCCGTTTTAGACGTGTTTTGTGTTTTTTCCGCGACATTCACGCTGAAAACATGCTGCAGCTCAGTCTTTTTGCCAGCTGACGGTGACGTCAAGCGCATTCCCTCTACACACTTTTTCTGACACTTCCATTCAGACAGGGACACCCTGAATTTAGTGATTCAGGTAGTAAGATTTCATTTATTTTTGGTTTGGGCTGTCTGGTTGGAGGAGTTGAGAGAATTGGGAAGTGAGACTGTGAGTTTACGGGCACACTCAGACCTCACGCGAGAGGTCACTAGTAAGCCTGGAAGTTGCTACTAGTGTGTCTCATGAACTGAAGCTCTCTGCCTCTTCTATTCAGACGGGGTGCCCCGAACTTAGTGATTCAGGCAGTTAGGGCCACAGTACGTCCAACTGATTCCACTTTATCTTATCTATGTATATTTTCTATTCTTTTAATTATTTTTATAACTTTTACTTAATCATTTTTATTCTCTGCTTTTTTATTCTCTGCTTTTATTGTTATTTTATGACTGTTTTAATAATGTTTCTATGTTAAGCACTTTGAATTAACATTGTTTATGACATGTGCTATATAAATAAACATGCCTTGCCTTGCCTTACTCTTGTATGAGTACTGTTAATTTGGACATACTACTTTTGTCACATACTATTTTTGGCCTACTATATAGTAGGGAAGTATGCAATTTCGGATGCAGCCAAAGTGATTGACAGCACTTGCCTCTGTGTACTCCTCCCACGCTGTAATTGACTTGGCTGGGGCAGCTGTGTGTCTGTGTGAGTGTCTTCCTTAAATGGCTATTAATTAGCATTAGAGAGCGCAGTCTGCTCACACCTCGTCTCTCTTAATCCTGAGCGTGTGGCTTTTCGTGAATCCATTAGCCACAGCGTGGAAGTTGCTTCTGCGCCAGAGTCAATTACATTTATTCATACTTCATGTATTCCGCTTTACTGTTTTGGAGACTCAGCTTTGACATTGTCAGCAGCCAGACTGAAAGAAAAGCATAAAACGGAACCAGCCACTTTTACATTTCAGACCTCGTTTGATTGATTTCACATTTGCTTTTCATAGTATTTGTTATTGGCCATTAGCCTCTTCATTCTCATTAGATATAATGCTTTACCCCCACCATGTAGTTTACAAACAGTCACTTTCTTGTGCACTTATTACACTGTAATTATGTTTCTGTCTTAAGAGAGTGTAAATATGCTCTAACTAGAACACTCGTGCGTTGGATTTTCAAGCATTATTTTAGGTGAGAGCAGGTTACATTCTTCCTCACATGTTTGGTATTGCTACTAAAACGCTCGTCTTTCAGCTTTTGGCTGAGCTCCCAAATCCAAACCCCATTAAGAAGTACATCTAAAAGCTTTCAGATTGCCAGTGAGGGGAAAGCCCATCCCCTCGGTATGAAATTAGATTTTACCCTGCTACTATGAGGAAACACGTGTTTCTTCATTCCCAGGAGGAACTGTCACTTCCCTGACGCGATGCTTTGCCATATGGGACCTGTGGCTGTTTATGTTGTCCGTAGCTATTTGTGGGGCAATATTTCCTACTTTACCGCCAACCTCCCATTTATTAGTGACAAAGCTCGTTGCAATAGTCTGTACTGACCTATTCGTGACTGGCACTGGCATTTAAGAAATACCAACAAGAAGGCATTGCAAACTGACAGGGTGAACTGGAGGAGTGGTGCATAGCATTTTAAACTGCAAATGTTGGAGACGACAGGCTGTCACACTATTCCTTCCCACCAGGCCTTCAACCCAAAGAGTTAGCGGGGCTCATCGCTAGATTATGAGCAACATGGGAGGTCACCTGCATTGTTGAGATCGCTCACTGGTAGGCTTTGGAATTTTCCTCTTGCCAGTTGGAAAATTGGACCTAGAGAAGGTCAGATCTTTGTGTTTTGGAATGGCTCCATATACATTACAACATATTAGTCACAGATGAACTCATTAACACTACTGTGCATGGCTTTTACCATAGGGTGACCATGTTCGATATCTTTGAAACTAATATGTAGGAAGTGGCCTACAGGTGAGATTCTGTTTTAGGTGGGTGAAAGTTGATTGTGGTTTATATTGATGGGACTCATGGGTGAGGGGGTGGGAGAGGGGATTTAGGGGAAATAGCTCTAGTGGCAGGCCGAAAGATGATGGAGGGGCTGTAGGTGGCATGTTCATAAAGCTGGCTGGATGCTCTCTGTGCTCTGATGCCCCTATGAGAGGCATACGATTCTCACTCTGGACTCTAGGCTTTAAGATCAATAGGATTATAGGACTTGTGCTAAAAGCTTGTCTTAGTTCTCTCTGCAGCTTGCATTGCACTTTCATGCCAACTTCACTTCTTCACAAACATCATCTCTGACTCAGTGCAGGGGATCATAGAGCATGTGGTCCATAAGTACTGTCACTATATTTGACTTCTCTGGGATATTGAGCATCACTTTTCTTGTATAAGCCCATAAATAAGAAGTAGTGTTACAACTTTTGATCAAATACTGGGAAATGTTGAGGCAGTAAAACACTAAAGATCAATTATAAAAATCTGTCTGTCTGTCTGTCTGTCTGTCTGTCTGTCTGTCTGTCTGTCTGTCTGTCTGTCTGTCTGTCTGTCTGTCTGTCTGTCTGTCTGTCTGTCTATCTATCTATCTATCTATCTATCTATCTATCTATCTATCTATCTATCTATCTATCTATCTATCTATCTATCTATCTATCTATCTATCTATCTATCTATCTATCTATCTATCTATCTATCTATCTATCTATCTATCTATCTATCTATCTAGTGTGACAGCCTTTCGTCTCCAACATTTGCAGTTTAAAATGCTATGTGCCACTCCTCCAGTTCACCCAGTCAGTTTGCACTGCCTTCTTGTTGGTATTTCTTATATATATATATATATATATTAATGAGTTATAAAACTCATAAAGAAACATATTTTTAAGTTGTTAAAATGGCCTTGTGGTCATTTGTCATTTACATTTGTCATTTAGGCCTACTCAAAAATAATAAACACTATATATGTATACAAAAATAATATGCTAGGAAAACAATGATTCAATACAGTTTTTCTCAATTGCTTTGGCACATTTTTCGAAACAGTCTTAACATTCTCTAAACTGTGAGTGCAAATGTCACAACTGTTTGCAGGAACTTCAAAACTTTATAGCATGTCTGCAAAATGTAGTTACTCACCCAAAACATTTAATTCATGCTTCAAAACCTAGTTATTGTGTCAATAATTTGGCCAAGGCCACCAAAATCTAAAGTATTTTTGTCATTGTGTGACCCACACTGGTCAAAATGTTTAGTTGTTTTTTCACCACAACAGTCAACCATGAAATTTAAGGATTTACTGTAAACAAGTCTCATATTTGTTGAGAAAAGTCAATAGAAAAAAAAGTGTATGAACATTTGTATTTTTACAGTGTTTATTTTTGTACTTCATGTGTATATACACAATACAAGTGTATTTACTGTACATGTTACGGTAAGTAACTGACAAGAGTAACAAGAATCACTTTACATTTCATATTTGTGTAAGGATGCTAACATTGCCAATGGCGACTCTGGCGCGCGCGCGCGCGCGTGTGTGTGTGTGTGTGTGTGTGTGTGTGTGTGTGTGTGTGTGTCATTATATATATATATATATATATATATATATATATATATATATATATATATATATATATATATATATATATATCCACAAGTGTGGCTCTGATTTCATCAGAGACTCTGACTCTTCTATTTCCACCTGTTCCTCGATTATTTCTTCCTCTACCACCACCACGTATTCTTACACGCCTTCCAATTGCTCTTCCATGAGCATGTTGCTGCAGTTCAGGGTTGTGAACGTCCTCCATTCTCAAAAACTTCTACAGCAGTGATTGTGCTGTGGGCAATCTATATATATATATATAGACATATATATATATACTCCCAAAGTTGATTGGTGTAATGGTTAAATGGTTGATTCATATTAGAGGTAATTTGCAATTAGATTGCGAATGCAATTAGAGGTCATGTGCCAATAGCAAACATTACAAACAATGTCAATGTCAGATATATTTTGGAATATACATTCATGTATACTAATTATGATAATTGAATAGATAGTTTTGAATGTGATGGCTTACACAATAAAAAATGTCTGAGAAGTTCTGAAGTGTTTGACAGTGTAAGTGAGAATCGAGTCATCAGTTTTGATCAACAAGCCATATGCAATTATTTGTTGTCCAAACTGCAGACAGTTGTATGTACTCTTTGCACACATGTGCCAAAGCATTTGCAATTTGCTCAAATCAATAAGAAATTCCAATCTGATGTGAGGAAGAAGCGAATTGTTCAGAGATCTGAACTTAATGTTTTGGGAAATAAAAAAAACATTTGAGAACTGAGCCAAAGCAATTGAGAAAAACTGTAAAACCAATTCAACTGCATTTTCTAACCTTGTGAATTATGATTGATTTAAAGAAGTTAATCAAAATAGGTACTGGTCCACCTTGCAGTATTCTCTCAAAATAGTGTCCAAAATATTTCTCTTAGGCTTAAAATATTGGTATTGGTGTTGGGTGTAATGGTATTACATCTCATAAATCATGTTTCTTAAAGAATTTAGATTCTTTAAAAAAGACCTACACCTATTTGCCCACACAAAGACCTCTCCTAGTCCCGGTGGTCCCCTCCCAGTGGGTTTACTACCATCTATTCCCTATGAATTGCTACACTTTAGAGGCTGTTATGTGGAACCCTGCATGGAAACTTCATGGAACCCTGAACGCAATTCTGCTGGTCAAACCATCCAGTAAAGAAAAAGAAAAAAAAAATTTTAAAGGGTAACTAAACCCTAAAACAACTTTTTTTAGTTCATGATCTGTAAGAATGGAGTTTCATAAATTCTGTTCATTGATTCCAGTAAATTTTTTGACATTTGGGTTTAAAGTCAAGTCATTCTCATTTATATAGCGCTTTTAACAATGTAGATTGTTTCAAAGCAGCTTTACAGAGATAAACATATAATTTAAGGTAACAGAGATTGGTTTGGTTTTATAGTGGTTCTTGAAAAATGTTTTTTCAGCTAAAGTTAGTTTTGATTGATTCACTTCCGTCTAAATTATCATTTGTTATTAAATTAGGGGCCGCTAAGACGACGCCGTTCTCTCTAAACAGACTTTAAACGTGAACCTGTGATAGACGCTGATGGTGTTCACATGCGCATTAAGAATTGATTCTATAATTATGTGCGTTTGAATATATGTGTGCAGGTTTGTAATTCCTTACAAACCATGCCTAAACAAACTACTTGTCTTGTCTATAAATTTTGATGCAGAATTTTATTTTATCTTATCACTTTGGGTACGCGAACCGAAAAATTCCACAACACTTTATCTGTAGAGTGGTATAGGGATCCTCCATAGGGAGAGGCTAGTTGCCACTTCAGCACTGCATTGTCATCAGGTCCAGGCGAAAGTCCTTAGTCAGATCTGGAAACGGCCTGGATCCGGCAGGCTGCGGGAAAACCTCGGGATAAACAAAGACACTAAAATTAGCGTAGATGCCATCTTCTTATGATGTAACGAGTACATCAGGATTTAAGGGAAGTGTTCTGTTTAAAGTGTTTTAATTCTACAATATATGGTTTAATTCTACAATATATGTCTGATTGCTGCCCTCTTCAGGTTGAACGGTGGCTACTGCAGTTGAATTTTCCTATTAGTGGTAGGGGTGGTTGGTGACGCAGCGGTTGTTGGTGACGTAGGCAGGTTCCATACAAAGAGATGCATCTCAGGTGCACGCCCCCCTCCGCTGGGCTCTGCCCACTTTTCCAGCATTTTTCAAATATTGCCAGTGGGTGGAGTCAGGCTCTTTAGTTACCCTTTAAAGAGTACATGAGGGACTTGTAACCAAAACTGCCATGTGACAATGAGAGAGAGAGACAGACAGAGAGAGGGAGGGAGGACTCTTGTTGCATTGGTGAGATGTTTGAGGCCAGATTCAAAGAGGAATTGTGCATTATGATTCTGTGACTGTTATGTGTTGTTCACTTCAAAGATCTTATTACAACACACATTAGTATGCATGTGCCATTTAAAATGAAAGTCCAACACCTGCATTGCTAACATGGTGCTAGAAAAGTTGCACACAACGAAAACATCAGCCAGAGTCAATACTTTCTGCAGTCCCTCAGTTTGACTTGCTGATGTACTTTTTCAGTGTAGCAGCAGTTGCGAACATAGGCTTACTGAAAAAAAGCAAACAAGTCAGTGGTACCAGATTTAACTGTCTAATGATACAAGTGATACACCTTCAAAATGATCAAGGTCTTATGGAACATACTAGTTTGGGTTTGGTAAGGTATAATTGTTTTTGAAATAATAATTCTCTCTCTCTATATATATATATATACACACACACACACACACACACACACACACACACACACACACACACATATATATATATATATGTGTGTGTGTGTGTGTGTGTGTGTGTGTGTGTGTGTGTGTGTGTGTGTGTGTGTATATATATATATATATATATATATATGTGTGTGTGTGTGTGTGTGTGTGTGTGTGTGTGTGTGTGTATATATATATATATATATATATGTGTGTGTGTGTATATATATATGTGTTTGTGTATATACATATATTTGTGCGTATATACATATATGTGTGTGTGTGTGTATGTATATACACTGAAATACTAATGAAACAAAATGCCTAAACACTAAGCTTTTAATTGTCTTAACCACTAATTATTGGTCAGGAAATTAGCAACATTTAAATAAATTGACCACTTAAAAAGCCATTGCTGCCTCAGAAAAACATCAAAGTCAAAATTAAGTTTGATTCAGAGTGGTTCAGCAGAGTTGAGTGGAATGACTCCCAATGAAACAGTCCACCCTATATTGAATGAACTGGGATTACTCAAAAACTGTTTGAAACCATTCAAATTTGCGAAACAGCACTGACTCGTCCTGTAAAAAGCTGTCTGCAAGTTGGGGCTGGCTATTCCATGCTAAGTTACTTTATCTACAGTATTTGTGCAATTATTGGTTATTTCCTGGCCAGTTATTTGTGATTAAAATGGTTAAGTTTAATATATATAGTAATATTATTTAATATACAGTAATATACAGTAACTTTTTTTTTTATATTTGTTTGTTGTTGCCCAGGAGTGTATATGTGCGGCCTAATTGCCAATCTTTACTGATTTTCCATCAGAAAGAGCAGAGTGTGAAGGTTGAATTAGCTGAGCATTTAACTCAGCTGTTATATTGCAAAATATTGCAATCCACACAATATAATGGGAGACATATCAGAGTTCAAAAGTGGACAAATTGTTGGTGTGCGTCTCGCTCATCTGTCACCAGGACAGCAATTCTTTGTGGTGTATGGAGAGTTATGGTTTCCATGGTAATGTCAGCATACCACCACGTTGGACAAACCACATCCAATTTTCGACGGTATATTGACGCAGAATTAAATGTGCACCTCGGCTCTCCTATTTCCACCAAAACTGTTTGTTGGGACCTCGACAGAGTCGATATTCATGGTTGGGCTGCAATAGCCAAACATTTGGTCACTTGGAGGAGCAAGTCAGGAACGTTTTCCTTCACCGGTATCACATAGTGACCGGGCCACTGTTCTGGAACAGGAAGGGCTCAAAATCCCTGTACTGTATGTATAATTATTTACTGTAAAATGTATTGCTCTGTTGTGAAGCTGCACTTGCAAAAGAAAAAGTCCAAAATACAAACTGCTTGACAGTCCATATAAATCTTGTTGGGTTGTCCCTAGTGTGGTGAAGTCTGGGCTGTTGGTCTGTTATCAGCTTGTTTACATTAAACTGCATAATAAGCCTCTCAAGATGTATGGTGACAAATACAATGGCGTCATGATCAGGCACCACATTTGTCAACAGATCTTTCTCCTTATTTGGAGACTTTTAGGACTTTTTTCTTCCTTGACTTCATGAATTCTTAAACATAGGCCCTGGTATTTTTAAATGTTTTATTGTGGTGATACAGAAGTGCTGGTGTGTTGTTGTTTTTTTTTTGTTTTTTTGCCAACATTGTTGCATGCAAATCAAAGCAAATGTGAAGATCAGATGAACATGGTGCTTGAGTGAAAATTAAATGTATTTATTTATTTATTTTAATTGGACTAAAAGTAGTACATACTTTTATTTTTGGTTGCACTTTTTTATCTTTTTTATGAACTTAATTTACTGATAAATCAACTGTGACAAAATGGACAGCCCGAGTTGTACTACATCTTGCTGACTCGATTCCTTGCTTAATTAGCAAGAGACCAGAGAACTGTGAGGTAAGAGTGAAGTTG
Source organism: Siphateles boraxobius (assembly GCF_051911475.1). Classification (NCBI taxonomy): domain Eukaryota; kingdom Metazoa; phylum Chordata; class Actinopteri; order Cypriniformes; family Leuciscidae; genus Siphateles; species Siphateles boraxobius. Next base: position 32,971,598 of record NW_027508734.1, on the reverse strand, counting down.
TTTTTTGTTAGTGTTTGCATTCCCTGTTAGTCCTTTTTTTCTTTCAGTTGTTTATTAGTTTTTTTAGTCAAAGAGTAAGTGTTGTTTTGTATTAAATGTTGATTTGTGTCAAATTATTGTCAGAAACTGATTATTTAATATGCGCTAATTGAAATTGACATTTAGAAAAAAAACACAAAAGTATGGCGCAAATCTGTAATGGAATTACTACTGTTACTTGCAAATTGTGTACTTTTGCAGTCATGCAGTTCTGTTGTTGTTCCCTCACAGAAAAAAAAAAATCAGCACACAAAGCAAATGATGTGTGGACCAAGCAAGGGTTTTAGTTGTTGTCTTGAAGTCAGATTATTTTGTGCTAACTTATTAGCATTATTTTTGCCATCCTCATTTGTTATTACATGCGCAGGCTGTAGGAATGTCAACTGAGGCTGAGACCTCATAATCTGGTTGGCACTTGAAATGTGTAACTTCCTTCCTTTACTCGCCTGATTTTAATGGTTGTTGTTGCTCATCTGCTGGAAAAATTGCTGGGAAACCCTGTTGCTGCTACATCTGCTTATTGCAGTATGTAGAGTAGAGTAGGCTATTATGAAAGATATTGACAAAACGAGTGCATTATACCTGCAGTGGTGGACGAAGTACACATACCATGTACTTGAGTTAAAGTACAGATACTCAAGGTAAAATACTCAGATACTCAAGTAAAAGTAGAAGTGCTGCCTTTAAACATTCACTTGAGTAAAAGTACAAAAGTATGTGCCTTCAAATTTACTTAAGTATCCAAGTATTATGATTTTTTTTTTTATGGCTATAATGTCCTATTATAATTTGTCACAAGACTCTTGCTTAACTCAGTCTACATGAAGACTAATGTCACTCTTGGCACACCAATCTATTAACAAAATGACATTACACTGATTCTTGAAACTTTGGCTAACAACACATGTCCCACTAAGAAAAGTGCTAATTCTGTTGGAAATGAATAACATTTTCATGAATAAAAAGAATCAATGTTATAAGCAGGGGGTCCTTTGCACATATGTATGGTTCTTTTAAAGGTTTATTTTTATTTTTTATTAATTTAATGATTATATGCTGCCCGATTGCCTACAAAATCAGTTGTCCTTGGATAGGAGATAATCCTTTCATCTTGATTAAAAAAACACAACTACACTCAACTACACTCCTGAGCACCCCATTTTCAAACCTTCCGCTCTACTGCATGCTTCAAGATCCTCAAGCTCTCGTAAGTTTTCTATTTTCTTTTAAACTTGTTCATATTTTTGGACACTGCTACTGTCACAACTATAACATGTCAACACTGTATCTTTTGTATAAAAATTTTAGATTAGATTATGACATAAATGTATACTTATTAAGAAAAGGTCTGAAGTTGCTAGCAACAGAGGGGAAACAAGATGGCTAATGTGAACAACTCATGCATATCATGTGAAAGAGTAGCTCTTTGTCAACACCGTCAGACGGTGGTGACAAAAACCTCCAAATGGTTCCCTTTCAGTCGATAACGTCGGACGTAGTCGACGCCGACTGAAATGGGATCACGCTAGGGAGCCTGTCTTCTTCGAGTACTATTGAACGAGCCAATGTAATTGCCGTGCGTGATTCGCATCACACACTCCGCCCCCGCGGCGCGGGTATAAATACGGAAGTGGATGCACGCACTAGTTGCCTTTCGCTGAGGAGCCGATCGTTTGATGTCTCTGAGAGTGCTGTTGTCTACAACGAGCGAGTGTGTCGGTATTCTTCAGGAAGACTCTCCCAGTGCTGGTGTTCTATAGCGCGAGTGCAGCGGTGATCGCGAGCTTTGAGCTCTCAACTGCTGTTTTAACAGCAACAAATTTCTAAATGTTTGTGTGTGTTGATGGCTGGTTAGAGGGCGGAAAAGTGAGTGCTTCACTGTTTCAGTTCTCTGTTCAGTGTTGCCGCGGTCATTCCCCTGTGTGCTCCGGCACTGGTGACGGTCCTATTTTCTGAAAGAGCAACACGGGTGCGTTTGCGTCTTTTTCAAGATGTCATTCCGCCCGTGCGTTTCTGGGTGCGGTCGTTCCCTGTCTCTCTCTGATGGTCACAACTGTTGTGTCACGTGTTTGGCTTACAGCACGCTGAGACAGCTTTTGTGGACAGCTCATGTTTTCACTGTGGGAACATGACTGTCGCAGTGTTGAGGGCGAGACTCGCCTTCGTTCGCGGAGAGCGAGTCCCCATTACCATGCCCCACCCTCGGGTGCTGTGTGGGATGGGTGACCGGAGGATAGTGTTGGATGTCCCGCCCGGTAACCATTCCCTGTGGGCTCCTCACTCCTCCCGAGCCGGATCCAGAATTATCAGCTATGCTGAAGCGGGCCGCCGAGGCTGCCGGGCTCGAGTGGAACCTCCACCGTGTCCCGTTCAGTCTCGGTTGGAATCTGGAGTTTGGTATCTTGGGGCGGGCCGCGCTGGTTCTCAGCTCGCCGCCCCAGTGCCTTTCTTTCCCGAAATGCATGGAGAGCTTATCAGGTGGTGAACAGCATCTTTCTCTGCCAGAAACTGCCTGAATAGCTTTTCCCCCTCATTACCCTTGATGGAGGAACGGTGAAGGGTTGCGAGGTGTCCCTCCATTGGAGCGGTCTGTCGACACAGGTGCACCTGTGTCCGGCGGCCGCTGCCTTTTGGGGGGATCCTCGTCTCCCCCCTAAGGCCTGTGAGTTTCGTCTGTTCCGACGGGCAGAGCTTACAAAGCCTGTGGGCAAGCCCCTTCCTCTTGCGTGCCATGGCGTTGCTGCAGGCTAGGGCACCCATGGCATGCACGAGGGTAATCCAGACCGTGCGCTCATAGGTGAGCACCGCACTGCATCCGACCTCACCCTCCGGGGTACGGGTGTCATAGCGTGCGTGATCGGTCTGGCGATGTCCACCTTGGTGGTCCAGTGGCGTCTTCGTTGGCTCAGCCTGGTTGGTATGGCGGATGCGGACAAGGTTCGGTTCCTGGTCTCCCCAATTTCCCAGGTTGGGCTGGTCGGCGACGCGGTGGAGAACTGCATCAAACAGTTCTCTGCCGCTCAAGCGCAGACGGAGGTCATCCGGCACATCCTGCCCCGGTTGCCAGCTGCTGCCTCCACCCGCCGCCGGTGGCAGCTCCTCCGCCTGCTCGTCGCCGTGGGCGTTCACCGGCCGCCGCTCCTGCTGGCCCTCCGCAGCAGCCTCCACCCAGGCCTCAGCATGGAGCCGGCCGCAGTAGAGATGCCCAGCCCGCTCCAGGCGCTGCCAAGCCAGGTGGCAAGCGACAGCGAGTGGCACGATCACTCCCTCCCCCCGGGTGAGGGCCGGGTGGAGCCTTTGTTTGTGTGTGTGTCTGTTCCGCCGCTGGCTCCCTAAAAAAAAAAAAAAAAAAAAGCGGAGCAAGCGGTACCCACACTTCAAAGAGAGAGCAATTTCATCTGTTCCTGGGTCCCAAGAGGGCCAGTCTGGCGGGTGTGACCCTGTATAGCCTTACACCCCTCAGCTCCCCCTTGGTCCCCAGCAGGCAGCTTGGTGCGTTCGAGGACCCGGTCATCCGCCTTCTCACGCGCCCCCTGCCGCTTGTGGAGACAGGTAAGTGTTGCACAGCACACTAACACCACTCTCTCTACTTGGCTGCCCCACCTCAGGCTCGGCTACCCCGCTCAAGTCAGTGATAGTCATCACATTAGGTGTTGAGCAGACGTGCTCCTGAAAATTCAGTGATATTCATCACACCGAGTGTTGAGCAGTGCTCCTGACTTGTGCGTGCTTATCTTATCCTGCTGGCGAAGGATTTGATATAGCCGCTCCTCCAGCCGGTACGAAGGCCAGTGGTAAACTCGTTCTTCGTCCTACTAGGTGGTGGGTCGTGACCATCTTGGCCCAAGATTGGTCTGCAGCTTTGACCTGAAAGACATGTGCTTCAGATCTCTACCTCCCGCACCGCAGGCCATCCTGTGTGTTGCGTCTAAGGGTGGAGTATCAGTACAGTGTCCTTCCCCTCGAGTGCTCCAGAGTCCGTTGGGTCTTCAGGTCAACTGGAAGAGAGTAATCTCGCCCACGGGCTGAGTATCTCTTTTCTAGTTTTGGAGAGGTACTCGGTCCAACATGTCTCTCGAATGAGAATGTGTTCAGCTGGTGTTGAAGTGAGAAAGGGTCCCACTGAAAGAACTTTCAGAGGCTCCTGGGGTATATGGTAGTCGCAGCCTTTGGCTCCCTCCATATGTGACCGCTTCAGCACTAGCTTCACGATCGAGTCCCGAGGTGACCGTGGCAGAGCAGCTCACCCTGTGTGACTATAGTTCATCCCGGTCTGCTGCCAAACCCTCTTCAACAGAGGGGCCATGTACAAGGGGCGTGTTTTAACGGGGGCCTGGGCGACCCCCGACTACACGGGCATTCGTGCCTCGAGTTGTTAGACATTGCGACCGTTGCGCAAGCTTCCCCTGCATGTCACAAACTCACCCGTCACCTCCTCCTTGGAGTCAGACGCTTCTGAGGGCGCCTTGTTCCACTCCTCCCGCTTACTCAATCGTGCCGCCATCGAGCCTCACGACAGTTATAGCCAGAGCAAGTGGAGACTCCATCCCCTGGGTCCGGCTGGGTCATGACCATTCCGGGGCCGCTCAGTTGCCCCCCCGGTTTTATTTTTCCGCCAGTGTTTGGGTAAACCGAGCGGACTACCCTTGGACAAACACTGGGTCTCAGCTGCCCCAGGGGCCCGCAGAAATGCGTTTAACCCCAGTGAGCCTTTAAAAGTGACTGCGACTCATGGTCGCCTTGCGCCTGCAAGTCAGTGAAATTATCACTCTTCATGTTGAGCAGAATTGCTCCTGAAACTCAGTGAGGTTCATCGCACTCAGGTGTTGAGCAGCAATGCTCCTGTAGCTCAGTGAGTCCATCACAGGTAGCTCAGTGAATTCATCACACGCAGTGCTGAGCAGAAATGCTCCTGGTGCTCAGTGAAGTTCCTCGCACTCAAGTGTTGAGCAGAAATGCTCCTGAAGCTCAGTGAGTTTATCACACTCAGGTGTTGAGCAGTAATGCTCCTGAAGCTCAGTGAACTTGTCACACTCAAGTGCTGAGCAGAAATGCTCCTGTCGTTCAGTGAAATTCTTCGCACTCAAGTGTTGAGCAGAAATGCTCCTGAAGCTCAGTGTGTTTATCACACTCAGGTGTTGAGCAGGAATGCTCCTGAAGTTCAGTGAACTTGTCACACTCAAGTGCTGAGCAGAAATGCTCCTGTCGCTCAGTGAGGTTCTTCGTACTCAAGTGTTGAGCAGAAATGCTCCTGAAGCTCGGTGAGTTTATCACACTCAGGTGTTGAGCAGGAATGCTCCTGAAGCTCAGTCAACTTGTCACACCCAAGTGCTGAGCAGAATATGCTCCTGAAGCCCAGTGATCTTCACATGTTGTGTTGAGCAATGCTCCTGTCTTTTGCGCCCGTCACCTGCACCTACGTGCCAAGTCAGGAGAGGAACAGGTCTTCATAGTTGCCCCTTATTGGCCCAACTAGACCTGGTTCCCATCAACAGCCTTCCTGACTTCCCCGGAAAACTCTTCGGGGGCGGGGCACGATGGCACACGCGTTCTTCCCCCGGGGATTCCGGGCGGTCTTACATCTGAACGCGGAGGTTCAGGTGGCTATCACAAGAATGTGTGATAGTTGCCATCACTTCTGCGAGCACCCCCTAGAATGGGGTAGCGTGCTTACGCCTTTAGAAGTGGAACCTAGTCGTTGAGTGCGTCTTCTCTCCAGAGGAGATCCTGAAAGCTTTCGATCACTTCAGTGCTCTCTTTCCTGCAAAATGGGTTGCAGTAGGCTGTTTTCCTAAATCACCCTCAAAATGATGTTGCCTCGGTGTTTAAACGACGCTCATCGTGTTGCAGAAGTATGCAGGCTCGGATTGTGCCCAAGGTTCCTACCTCTCCCGTAATAGGAGCAGGTGGTGAGCCTGCAAGCGCTGCCCTGGAGGAGGCAGATCCAGCCCTGGCTTCTCTGTCCGTTCGCTTGGACGTGTACAGAATGCAAGTCATAGACCTCAGACCAGCTCTTCAAATATCTGTTGGAATTCAGCAGAGAGGGAAGGCTGTTTCCATGCAAAGTTGCACTTAGTGCTTGCCTTCATTTCGGCAAAGATCCGAGATGCAACATGTCCACTTAGGTGTTGAGCTCCTCTATGATGAGTGTAAAGTGCTCCGCCTGGGCGTTGACGATATACTTTGCTAAACAGATTCTAGAGTTGGGGGCTGGACGACACCTAGTTGAACCGCTGCTTCCCGTGGGCTCCCTTCTCATGAAGCCAGTTTCACCGTGAGCCCGGTTCAAGTGTCGGCTTGCTGCGCCATTCCCCTCCTATGGACTGGATACGTGCGCCTTTCTACTCCAGTTGAGTTCCCTTAAAATTGAACCCTGTTGAGTTCCTCCACACCCCTCCGACGTCGGACGTGCGGAACGTCTGGTGTTAGGCCTACCACTCGTAAGCAGTGTGGAACCTGTGTTAGGCTGGGTCCATATGTTGCGGTCCCTTCGGTGACCCCATATGTGTATTCTTCCACGATACGGCTCCCTGCGGTGAGCCCGTGTCTTCCCTCGGCAGAGTCTCTCTGCCGTCACTGTCCGGTGTGTCTCCCCCCGTCTTAGGCTGGAGCCACCCCAGTGACATTCCATATGTTAGACTGCCCGGTTTCCGCCCAGTTCATATGTGTATTCTCCACATTACCTCCCTCGGGTTGGATGTGGCTTCCGCAGCGTCCCTTCCTTCCAACGTACGGGGAACGCTTTCCCAGTGGTCCTGTAGGAACAGCAGTGACTTCCCTGGCCTAAGCCCTGTCCTTCCCCGCCTTAAGTTTGCGGGGGCATCAGGAGGCTTTGGTTTAGGCACTGGAAGGTGGCAGCGTTAGTGGCGTGTTCAATGGTTGATCCCATTTCAGTCGGCGTCGACTACGTCCGACGTTATCGACTGAAAGGGAACGTCCTGGTTGCGTATGCAACCCACCGTTCCCTGAAGGAGGGAACGGAGGACGTAGTCCCCTTGCCACTACCGCTGGACCACCGCTGACCCCGGGTTACTCTCGGCTCCTCAGCGAAAAGCAACTAGTGCGTGCATCCACTTCCGTATTTATACCCGCGCCGCGGGGGCGGAGTGTGTGATGCGAATCACGCACGCCAATTACATTGGCTCGTTCAATAGTACTCGAAGAAGACAGGCTCCCTAGCGTGATCCCATTTCAGTCGGCGTCGACTACGTCCTCCGTTCCCTCCTTCAGGGAACGGTGGGTTGCATACGCAACCAGGACGTTCTCAACGAAGGCTAGAATATAATTGTTGATCACAATAAATACCAATATGACCTGTAATGTGTCATTAACCTCTTTTATATTTTTATTTATGTAATTCCCCCTATATTTCTTCCATACAGACCTACACTGCATGCTACTATGAATTAATATAGCGCGAGTGAGAGTGAGGATATCCATGAACATCCTCATGAATACGAGCGCTATATTGCTTTTATACAGCAGTTCCACTTGCATCTAAACACGTTTAAAGCGATTAAATTGTGTTTTATAACATTCATTTAGATTTTCGCCTGCACTAAAAATTAGGTCCAAACAACTAGCTTGGTTGCTCCGCAACTTCATTGTCTTTCAACTTGGATTGTTCGCATTGCGCAGTTTGAAAAGAAAGGTGGAGTGATTATCAGCTGTGAGCAGTGAAGATGCTATGGTCGAGTGAGGATGTGCATGGATATCCTCACTCAAAGTGCGTCATAGGACGTCTTTCGGCCAATCGGAAATAATTAAATGATTCTAAATAATTAGACTGGACCTTACTGCGATATAACCATTGATGAACTATACCATCGGCCTATCGTCCAACCCTAGGGGAGGAGGTGTGCCTTCCCTCTCTCTCAATTCACTATTATGACATGTTCATTTGGCTTACGTCATTTGGGATCCACATAGTGCACCTACTACCCACCTACATAGCACATAGTATGCAATATCCCTTGTGGGCTATGCATCTCCAATGACTAAAGCCAAATGAAAATGGCATGATAATATTTAGCTAAATCTAACATTCAATGTAATTCCCCCCAATTTCATAGTCATTACACTCAACTTTGAGTTTATGTATTTTAGGAAGTTATGTTAAGCAAGAAGCCATTGACTTGATTGGAATACATTTTAGAATTGTATGTTGTAATGAGGCCACTGTCACCACCATCAGATTAGTGTCACCACCGTCAGAGGGAGTTTTCTTTGTTTTAAATGAATATGCTTACAATATGTTTCTTCAGTGCTGTTGAGTTATTAGAGTAATAGTCTCTTTTAATACAAAGATATGTTTGTTAAATAAAAAAAACATTACTTTAGGCTTAAAGGAAACATTGTATGATGTTATATCTTTTAAGGGAGTACACGTGAAACAGTATAAAAAAATGAACAAAAGTGAATATTCAACATTTAACCGCATATATGTGTACTAAGAATGCCAGATAATGATCTAAAAACTCTAAATACATATTAGACCAAATAAATAAAACATAATTAGCTTTTTATTGAGTCTGACGGTGTTGACAAAAACAAAGTAATAACTGGAAAAACTCCTAGTTTATGAAAAAAATACAAAATGAGGAGGCTGCACCGGTACATTGCTGAACAGCCATATATATATAGGCCTATATATTTGAATTGAATACATCTTTTGTGTGTTTAATTTTGGAGGGAAGGGTACTGTTCCCATAAGGTATAATACATTTAAAGTATTTACTGTATATATTTATATATTTTTCTCAAGCGTCTATGGTCATAATTATTAACATCCTAAAGTTATGATACGTTCACATAAACCTGCACAACGGCATATATATATATATATATATATATATATATATATATATATATATATATATATATATATATATATATATATAACTTAGTAGATAGCGGCAATTCAAGTTCAAACCAAAGCGCATGTGCTGTAGGTCTACTGTGATTGGTGGCTCGTTTGACCAGTTACGTTTTTATCCACTCATGAATAAAAAGGAACGACTGATTTTGAAAATGTAGTAGAGTAAAAAGTAAGATATCTGACTTTGAAATGTAGTGGAGTTAAAGTAAAAGTCTCCCCAAATTTAAATACTTCAGTAAAGTACAGATACGCAAAAAAGCTACTTAAGTACAGTAACAAATTACATTTACTTTGTTACTGTCCACCACTGTATACCTGCATCTAGCTGATATTCTTCAGGACAATCTTAAATGCATAATCACAAAATCACTGAAACCTTGTTTCAGTCCATTTTGTAACCCAGGTTGATGTAAGAAAAAATACTTAACACTCATGAATATGTAAAACAGTTATTTTATTTAATATTATGAAATTAATTATCTATGAAAATAAAATAATAAAATGCATAAATTAAAACCATAAAACTCATTTAGAAAAGTTATTTAATTTAATAAGATGAAGATTGGTCCAATTAGATGAGTGGGAAGTTAGCCCCGCCTTTACGGGTGGGGCCAGGACACAGACGATGCAACACTCCTTGTGAGAGAGAGAAGCAGCAGGCGCGATCATAAAAAGAAGAGAATAAAACATAGAATTAGAATGAACAAACTAACATTTGTATCAGAGAAATAACAGAGATATTTTAAAATAAAAGTGTGGATTGAATGTCATCAGTCAATGATTATGAAAACTTCATAATTGAAAAAATCGAATTATCTTGTTTGGATCTTTCTTTATTTTTATTTATAATTCTCCTAAATGCATCTTACCTGTTTCTAATGCAGCCAGTGTTGTCCCCATTTCCTTCTCCCCTTGTTGTTGACACCGTCTCTTGAGCGAGTCTAATCTTCTGGTCACTGGTCCAAATCTAGGAACACGTTACGGTGCAGTCCCTTTTTGCTCATTTCCGTATTTCACTGTTTGAGAATGACGCCCGTTTCACACATACTCCGTATGCAGTGCGTATGCGGTGAGTATTGCGGTACGTATAAGGTACAGAAGCAGCACGCGATATAGTACTTTCACATATGCTGCGTTTGCAGTGTGGTACAGATCCGCAGTTTCTTTGTGCCAAAAAATCAAAAATGGGTAAGTAATTCCTCCCACCCCCTCCTCAAAATATAACATGTATTTTTTGAGGGGGGAAAAAATCATATATGATGGCATTTTGCAACTTTTTAGACTATAATCATACTTTTTTGTTTTTCTTGACCCTGTAATTTACCCAGCAGGCACACAACATCATATGAAGTTGATATTTGGTTTAATTTTGGTTGCGACGTCGGTGACCAAAATCCAACATCACCTCAACGTCTATGGCCAACGTTAAGTTGACGTCAAATAATGATGTCAGCTGACGTTGATATTTTGTTGTTTTTAGGTTGTGTTGCAAAGTTACCCAAATCCAATGTCTATATGACGTCATAATTATAACGCCCACACAACGTCAAATTATAACATCATTAGACGTTGATATTTTGTTGGTTTTAGGTTGTGGTATTAACTAACCAAAATACAACGTCAAGCCAACGTCTCATGACAACGTCATATTTACGTCAAAAACTGACATTTAGTCTTGAGGTATGGTGACCAAAACCCAACATGTTATTAACGTGATACTGCATCGTCCACACAACGTCAAATTCTAACATCATTAGACGTTGATATTTTGTTGGTTTCAGGTGGTGGTATTAACTAATCAAAATACAACGTCAAGCCAACGTCTCAACACAACGTCCTACGTTAAACATTTATTTTTGATTTGTGGTTGTCACGGTTCACACATTCACTGACTCGTTCTGATGCTGTGTTTTTGTATCAGGTGGGCGGAGCCTCTGATCAGTCCTGATCATATGGCTGTTATCATCAGCGCCAGCATTGACAGATCAGCGGTTCCTATTTAAGCACTTAATCTTTCGTCTTGTGTTTGTCAGATCATTGTTGGATGTTCCCGGTCCTGGTGTCTGATCCCTCTCGTGTCTCCGTGTTCCTGCCTGTGCTTTCGTGTGTTTGTGGAGTTCGCTGATGTCATCTGTCTGCCCTCGTGAGTCTCTGTCGGTACTCGCCTGACTTCCCTGGATTACTTCTCTCCTTCACCGTCTCGGGGATTGGGTTGCCTACCTGCATGCCTGCGTCACCAAGGAATCCATCTGTTTGCTTTGCCAGAGTTCTGAGACTGTTCCTGTGTTCATTGATCGACACCTTTACTCTCTCTGGGACTGTTCCCGTGTTCATCCATTTGCCTTACTGTTTATTGGTCAATAAACTGAGTTTACTTGCTATTGTCTCCGCTATTCTCTGTGCCATAACAGAACGATCAGACCAACATGAAGGCAGCAAGGACACCTGAACTTTCTGAGTTTCTCGCCCGCAACATGTCTCGTATGGATCAGCAGGAGGAGAATCTCGCCATAACCGGCCGGGCGGTTCAAGCATTGGTGGCGCAGGTATCCGAGCTCACCCAGCAGATTCAACACCTTGCCATACCCACTGCGCCGACTCAATTCAATTCAATTCAATTCAAATTTATTTGTATAGCGCTTTTCACAATACACATTGTCTCAAAGCAGCTTTACAGAAATTGCATTTCGGAAATGTACATAGAAAAATACAGTTAGTTAATCAAGTATTAATTTATGGCATAACATATCGCCGGCTTTGAGTCGTCTCTTCACAGGCGTCGAGTCGTCTCTTCACAGGCGTTGGGGCATCTGAAGTCTCCGTGAGAGGCTGGATACAAACTGGAGCTGACGAACGCTATTTACCTCGGGACTAGCGTCCCGAGATAACAGCAGAAAGGCAGATGGGAAATAATTAGCATAGCTGATGTTCATAATGTTAATGCATTCGAACCGATTCAGCAGTATCAAAGGTTAAGCATTAAGTGAATGCTTGGTTAAAGAGATGCGTCTTTAATCTAGTTTTAAACTGGGACAGCGAGTCTGAGGCTCGTACAATATCAGGAAGGCTATTCCAGAGTTTAGGAGCTAAATGCGAGAACGCCCTCCCTCCTTTAGTGGACTTAGATATCCTAGGAATGACCAGAAGCCTCGAATTTAGTGATCTTAAAGAGCGCGATGGATTGTATGGCGATAGAAGGTCTGTTAAATACACAGGAGCTAAACCATTTAGGGCTTTATAGGTCAGTAGGAATACTTTGTAATTGATACGTAACTTAATAGGTAACCAGTGTAGAGATGATAAAATAGGTGTTATATGATCATATTTTCTTGATCTAGTAAGAACTCTAGCAGCTGCATTTTGCACTAACTGTAGCTTGTTAATTGAGGATGTAGGACAGCCAGCTAATGAAGCATTACAGTAATCTAGTCTCGAGGTCATGAAAGTATGAACTAACTTTTCTGCATCAGAAACAGATAGCATGTTGCGTAGCTTAGCAATGTTTCTAAGGTGGAAAAAGGCTGTTCTTGTAATATATGAAATATGATTTTCGAAAGTCAAGTTGCGGTCTAGTATAACACCCAGGTCTTTTACTGTAGTGGACAAAGTAACAGGACATCCTTCTAAATTAAAGTTGTATTGTAAGGGATTTTGTGGGTAGTTTTTTGGACCAATAAGTAGTACCTCCGTTTTATCTGAATTTAATAGCAGGAAATTACACGTCATCCAGCATTTTATATCATTTAGACACTCTGTCAATTTAGATAAGTTAGTGTTTTCATCTGGTCGTGATGAGATATATAATTGAGTGTCATCAGCATAACAGTGGAAATTAATTCCATGTTTTCTTATAATATTACCAAGTGGCAGCATATATATTGAGAATAGCAGAGGGCCTAACACCGATCCTTGCGGCACTCCATAGTCTACTGACGTTATCTTTGATTTTTCCCCATTTAGACAGACAAAATGGTAACGGTCTGATAAGTAAGATCTAAACCAGCTTAATGCCTGTCCCTGAACACCAGTGTAGTTTTGTAGTCGATCCAGGAGTATTTTATGATCGATAGTGTCGAACGCAGCGCTTAGATCGAGTAGAACTAGTATTGAGATACAGCCTTGGTCAGAAGCTAAAAGTAAATCATTTGTAATTTTAACTAGCGCAGTTTCTGTGCTATGATGCGGTCTGAATCCCGACTGGAATTTTTCATAGATATCATTTTCTTGTAAGAAAGAGCACAATTGAGCGGACACAATTTTTTCTAGTATTTTAGACATAAATGGAAGATTTGAGATGGGTCTGTAATTTGCTAAGTTATTTGGATCTAATTGCGGTTTCTTAATGAGAGGTTTTATTACTGCCAGCTTGAATATTTTTGGAACATGACCTAAAAATAAAGATGAGTTAATAATATTAAGAAGAGGCTCTTCGACTACAGGTAACACTTCTTTCAGTAGTTTAGTGGGTATTGGATCTAATAAACATGTTGTTGGTTTCGATGCAATGATAAGTTTATTTAGCTCTTCCTGTCCTATAGTTGTAAATCGGTGTAGTTGTTCTAGAGGGGCCATAATTGAGGCTGAATCATAAGACATCATAGAGGATTGTATATTTACAATTGTGTTTCGGATGCTTTCTATTTTCTCATTGAAGTAATTCATAAAATCATTACTACTATATTGTAATGGAATATTTTGCTCTGGTGATGTTTGTTTATTTGTTAGTCTAGCCACGGTGTTGAATAAAAACCTTGGATTATTTTGGTTATTTTCTATTAGTTTGCGGAGATGCTCAGCCCTTGCTGCTTTTAGAGCCTTTTTATAACGTGACATACTGTCTTTCCACGCGATTCTAAAGACCTCTAAATTAGTTTGTTTCCATTTACGCTCTAAGTTACGAGTTTCTCTCTTGATTGCATGCGTAGCACTGTTGTACCATGGTGCTTTAGTTTTCTCTCTTACCTTTTTTAATCTAATTGGTGCAACAATATCTAGTGTACTAGAGAACATGGTGCTCAAACTGCTAGTCATTTCCTCTAGTTCATCTGTTTGTTTGGGTGCACTGCGCAGCTGAGATAGATCAGGTAAGCTATTTGAGAATCTATCTATAGTGGTTGGAAGGATTGTTCTGCCTGGTCGATAACGTTGCGCAACGTGACAAATTTCAGCAGTACGTATTATACAAGTTACCATGTAATGATCAGTGAGATCATCACTTTGCGGTATAATATTTATATCAGTTGGATTGGTTCCATATGATATAATTAAATCTAGTGTATGATTTAGACGATGAGTGGGACCGCTGACGTTTTGCGTGACCCCAAAGGAGTTTAATAAATCTGTAAACGCAGTCCCTAACGCATCATTTGTATTATCTACGTGTATGTTAAAGTCTCCAACAATTATTGCTTTATCGACATTGACCAATAGATCTGAGAGAAAGTATGCAAACTCTTTTAGGAAATCAGCATAGGGCCCTGGAGGTCTATATAGGGTAGCCAAGGCTAGAGATAATATGGATTTGTTTCTTGCATCTAAGAGCGTAACATTTAGCACAAGTACTTCAAACGAATTAAACCTGTGACCTGTTTTCTGAGTAACATTAAGAATATCTCTATAGATTGTTGCAACCCCGCCGCCACGACCGATCAGACGGGGCTCATGCTTATAACAGTATCCTGGTGGAGTAGACTCATTTAGACCGAAATAATCATTTGGTTTAAGCCAGGTTTCAGTAAGGCAAAGTACATCGAAACTATTATCTGTGACCATTTCATTTACAATAACCGCCTTAGGTGTGAGCGATCTAATGTTTAGAAGACCTAGCTTTAGAAATTGTTTTTGTTCACTGATATTTAGATTTTCTGGTTTAATTACAATAAGATTTTTGCTAGATCCTACACTAGATTTATTGTTTGGCCTCACTAAGCGAGGAATAGACACAGTTTCTATATAATGTTCTACACTACTTATATCAATTAAGTTGGGACAGCAAAGACTGTGATTTGGACTTTGACTTACTAGTCATATGGTGTGTAACGTCTTGGAGATGTTGTCGGACAGAACAGCCGCTCCGATTCTGCTGGGGTGCAGGCCATCAGCACGGTAGAGCCTAGGTCGCTCCCAGAACAGATTCCAATTATTTACAAAGAGCAGTTTCTGTTCATTACACCATGACATTAACCATTCATTTAGAGCAAATAATCTACTGAACCTTTCTTGTCCTAGTCGGTACGTGGGAAGCGGTCCAGACACGATGATAGTTGCTTCAGGCGATGTGCTGCGAACCGTCTCGATCAGGCTTCTGTAGTCCTTCTTCAGAACCTCCGTCTGCCGCAGCCTGATGTCGTTCGTCCCGGCGTGTAGGACCACAGCTCCGACGCGCTCGTCACCGTTCAGGATCTCGGGAATCTGTGCGGCGACATCAAGAACACGAGCACCAGGAAAACAGTGAGTGCGCACCTTACGCTTACCTGAGGTAGCACGGACATGACGGACCATGGAAGTGCCGATGATCACGGCGGCGTCACGTTCCGGCTCGCGAAGAGGGGAGAAGCGGTTCCGGGTGGAGATCTCGAAGACCGGGAGGGGGGGGGAAGTCCTTGGTCTGGTCCTGGCTCGTGTCTTCCGCTGTGGGATCACCCAGGGTCCGTGGTGTTGCCTCGGTGCCGGAGTGAATGAAGGCAGAGATGATCGCGTCCTCCTGGGCAGAGAAACGCACGGAGTAGACGAAGTCGGAGTCAAAAAGTTACTAACCACTGACTTGTGAGCATCGGCGCGTGATGTTTCGAGCGTTGATCGCCGATCTCGCAGCTCGGCTTGCTTCACCAGCAGAACGCGGATCTGTTTCTCCACCGACTCCAGCTCCAATCGTACCGAAACCAGCTCGAATGTGTCCTCACCTGCACTCAGAGGTAACGTTAGACACACATCCGATATGTTCGCCATTATAACAGATGAACAGTAAATTAGTAGTGATACTACCAATATCACTACTAATTTAGGACTGAAATGATGGATATAACACGTATCCTTTCAGTCAAACGGGTGTAAAATGAGAGGGTCGATAGGCGCGAGGCCACGCGTGAAATGCTAGCGGGCTAAAGGCTAGTAGCCGAGATTCGGAAAGTTGGATCTAAGTAGCGATATCAAAGCAATCCGATTGTTTTTTATAAGGAATAGTGTCGAGGATAAGTTCACATGATATAAAAATAGAAAGTGCTTGTTTATAAATGAGTGGTAAAGAAGAAAATCAGCGATTAATGAATCAATTCGACGGAGCTCCAAACACAAACACAGATCGCACGCGCATGCGCATGACTCCAAACCCCCCCCCCCCCCCCCCCCCCCCTCCATCCGGACGTCAACAGGAGCCGCATTTACCCACCCCTGAGAGCTATTCGGGTGAGACCAATTACTGTCGAGCCTTCCTGACTAAATGTTCGATGTTTTTTGACCTACAGCCTCTAACTTTCTCCACTGAGGATGCGAAGGTGGCTTTCGTACTAACCTTGTTGACTGGACATGCGGCTTTGTGGGGGACGGCGGTGTGGGAGAACCAACGACCATGCTGTTCCTCGTTCCAGGCACTCTCACAAGAGATGAGGAGGGTGTTTGATCGGGCGGTCGCCGGTAGGAAGCTGCACGACAACTCGCAGACCTTCACCAGGGGGACCGACCCGTTGCCGATTACTCCATTGAATTTCGCACCCTCGCCGCTGAGTGCCGCTGGAACGAGGAGGCGCAGTGGGATATGTTCCTGCATGGGCTGGCTGACCGTATCCACTGGGAGATATATACCCTGGACCTGCCTACGGATCTCGATGGACTGATTGAGCTGGCCCTGCGAGTGGACGCTCGCCTACATCGTCTGGAGCAACGCACTCGCACTGTCTCGGGCCCCAGGACTTTCGGAAACCCCCAGGCCAGCGGTTGTGATACGGTCAGCCCCGTCGACGATCACGAGCCCATGCAGGTGGGTCGAGCTCGGCTCTCCCGGGAGGAGAAGGAGAGAAGGAGGTCCCGTGGTTTATGCCTCTACTGTGGTGGAGCGGGTCACTTTCTCAACCAGTGTCCAGTAAAAGACAGGGCTCGGCCGTAGAGAAGGGGATACTGTCGGGCGGGATCTCCACATCCATCGCCTCTTCCACACTCCTCCCGGTGAGATTGCAGTGGGCAACCCGAACTCATCACTGTCAGGCACTATTGGACTCTGGAGCCGAAGGAAATTTTATGGACTGAACATTAGCACGTAAGCTCCAAATACCCATCACACAACTCACCAACAAGATTTCTGTTAATGCACTGAATGGTCAAGAACTTCCTGCTATATCATTCACCAATACTCAGTTGACCCTTATCACTTCTGGCAATCATTCCGAAGAACTGTCTTTTCTGCTTCTGGACTCCCCTCATGTTCTCATTGTCCTCAGTCACCCCTGGCTAGTTCAGCACAACCCCAGGGTGGACTGGGGACATAACATAGTCTCTACCTGGAGCACCCAATGTTATGCGTCTTGTTTGGTGTGTGCTTGTTCGTCCGTTTCTAATTCTGTTTTTCAGGAGGAGTCGGTGAATGTGTCTAACGTGCCCCGTGAGTATCTCGACCTGAAGGAAGTGTTCAGTAAGTCCCGGGCTGCTTCTCTCCCTCCGCATTGTCCCTATGACTGTGCTATAGATCTTCTGCCAGGTACGTCTCCGCCTAAGGGCAAGTTATACTCTCTTTCAGTTCCTGAGAGGGAGGCCATGGAGAAATACATTTCTGATTCTCTGGCATCCGAGTTCATCCGTCCTTCTTCTTCTCCAGCGGGGGCGGGTTTCTTTTTGTGGGGAAGAAGGATGGTTCCCTGCGACCATGTATTGATTACCGAGGGCTGAATAACATCACGGTAAAGAATACTTATCCTTTGCCATTGATGTCTTTAGCTTTCGAGCGGTTACAGGGAGCATCAGTCTTCACAGAATTGGATTTATGTAATGCTTATATTTTGGTCCGCATCAAGAAGGGGGATGAATGGAAAACCGCGTTTAACACCCCCAGGGGTCACTTTGAATATTTGGTCATGCCGTTCGGGCTGTCCAACTCCCCAGCGGTTTTCCAGGCACTCGTCAATGACGTGCTGAGAGACATGGTTGACCAATTCATCTATGTCTACCTGGATGACATATTGATTTTTTCTTCGTCTCACCAGGAACACGTTCAGCACGTCAGATGAGTGCTTCAGAGGTTGCTAGAGAATGGGCTTTTTGTCAAGGCGGAGAAATGCGCTTTTCATGCACAGTCTGTTTCTTTCCTAGGTTACATCATCTCGTCTGAGGGGGTGCGTATGGATCCTGACAAGGTTAAGGCTGTGATGGATTGGCCAAGTCCAGATTCCCGTAAGGCCCTACAGAGGTTTCTGGGGTTCGCCAATTTGTATCAGCGTTTTATTCGCAACTTCAGCCAACTAGTCGCTCCTCTGACTGCCTTGACCTCCCCCAGAACGGCGTTCAGGTGGTCCGATACAGCGGAAGCTGTATTCGTCAACCTCAAGAGCTGCTTCAGTTCAGCTTCCATCCTTATTGCCCCTGATCCGTAACGTCAGTTCGTGGTGGAGGTCGACGTGTCAGAGGTGGGGGTAGGTGCAGTTGTATCTCAACGCTCCTCCACAGATGACAAGATGCACCCTTGCGCGTTTTTGTCTCATCGTTTATCTCCTGCCGAACGTAACTATGACATTGGTAATAGAGAGTTGTTGGCAGTCAAGTTAGCACTGGAGGAGTGGCGCCATTGGTTGGAAGGGTCGGGGGTACCTTTTATCGTTTGGACCGATCATAAGGACCTAGAGTACATTAGATATGCTAAAAGACTCAACTCCAGGCAGGCTCGGTGGGCACTTTTTTTCGGACGTTTTGATTTTTCTCTATCGTACCGCCTGGGTTCCAAAAACATCAAACCCGATTCCTTATCTTGTATTTTTGACCAATCCGAACGCCCGGTTACTCCCGAGTGCATTTTACCCGAGAAGCTAGTTATCTCCACACTCACATGGGAGGTCGAATCGAAGGACAAGACGGCCTTAGAAGGGGTAACGCCTCCGCCCGGTTGTCCACCGAGTCGATTATTTGTGCCAGAGGGGTTACGGTCCGACGTTATTCGATGGGGTCATTGTTCCAATGTGGCTTGTCATCCAGGAGTTAACCGCACCAGTTTTTTGGTCAAGCAACGATTCTGGTGGCCATTAATGGCTCGCAACATTCGGAATTTTGTTTTGGCTTGCTCGAATTGTGCCACTGGTAAGACTTCCAATCGACCCCCAGATTGGTTACTCCAACCGCTGTCGGTCCCTTCGAGACCCTGGTCCCACATTGCGCTAGATTTTGTCACCGCCCTCCCCCCCTCCCAGGGTAAGACGGTCGTTTTGACCGTAGGCCGATCGCCACCGGTCAAGACCTCCCGTATACGTCGTCGGTCAAAAAGTGTGTCTTTCTACCAGGAACATTCCGAACATTCCTACGCAAGAATGATAAATGAGGGCCACTGTGTGGGTGAAATGTGAACTACCTCTTTAAGTTGTGCCTTTGGGTAATCAAAATCTCCAAAGTCACAATACAGCAGTTTATCGGAGACTAATGAATTCAGGTAGTGACATGGTAACAGTAATCAACATCTGTATAGCATACGTCCAACAACCTGACAAATGTTTTAGCTTTTTAATTAGGGCTACTTATCAGGTGAGTTGGACTTCATGGCCCTGAAATTTTGGTTGGTGTATATAACACATGGCCTTCATTTGGAATCCATGAGAAACAGATATACATTGCACCCATAATTTCTTTATCAAGTTGTGCTTCATAACAGTGCAGCTGTCAGACAAACGCAGTAATTATTATTAGTATACAAATAATGATGATAATATGAATAACAATAATAATAAAATCAATTTAGCTGAACTACCTGAATTCATTTATCATTCTTGCGTAGAAATGTTCGGAATGTTCCTGGTAGAAAGACACACTTTTTGAAGTGTGCAATTTTTTTTAGAATGTTGCAGGTAACCCAAGACGTTTTTAAATTAATCCCTAACCAATCACAGTTAGGCATCAATTTGAAATGAATTCCTTAACAATCACAGTTAGGCATCAATTTCCTCCACTCTACCCTTGTGGGAAAGACCTCAAGTTTCCACTCCAGCCATCTGAGCGGCACTGCACACCTTTCAACATCCTGATATACCTGCTGTGGACGGTGAGTGAACAGAGGGAATGAAAATATAAATAAATATTGGTGTTTATTAGTTTTATTTTATTTTATGTGGACTTGGAAATCAATGGATTTTTGTGAACTGGCGCGAATTTCCACCTAGACTTAGCTACTATTTAACTACCAGAGTAACAGTTAAGTTGGCTTTAATGATGTAGTTAAAAGTGACTTAAATATAATAACTATAGTACAAGTAGTGATAGGAATGATGCCTCAGCGCACATATATCTGAATGAACTGCACGTGCGCCGGCTGTCCGGTTCGCTGGGGGTATAGGCCGCTGTTGTTGGGGGAGTCGGGGAAACGACTAGCACGTGCATTTAATGCATTAATTTATATTAATTTTACGGAGCGCTCCACATGACACGCAAAATATATATAATTTTTTTTTACATAGTGGCCATACTTGTCCTTTATCGTGGATTCTAGATCACTTTATTGTGTAAAATGTGCTTGTGGGACGTCAATGTATAAGGATTTTCGACAGCCAATTTTAAAATACAAAAAATCATAGGCCTACTATCTATTGCAATTTTTCTAACATTAAGACTGTTGTGTACACATAAATAAATATTCAAATGTGAAATTATGTGATTGAATGTTTATTTATCTAGAATAGATGAATTAGCAGTAGCCTTAAAAAATGTAATGTGGTGCGAACGTGATTTATCCTAATTTATTTCCTTAACATGCTAAACCATTTTATTTTTTACAAGTTCTGGTAACACTTTACAATATGTGTTAAGTTTGTTACAAATGTTAACATTTGTATGTTAAACATATGTTAAAAATGTTAAACATATAAGTTTGCATTAATATGCATTAATTCATACTTAACTAATGCACAGATAATCATGAGTCAATGTATAACACAATTATAGCCTACTGCATCAGCAACTAATACAGAGTCTATATTAATATTTTAACTAATATATTTAATTAAATGTGCCATAATGTATTAATTCAAAAATAATATATTTTATTAACTAACAGTGTAAATTAATGTGTTCATTACCACAATGAAAGCTATGTACTTCGACTTTCAGTTGTCTGCTTTAATTAATCATTAGCTTATGATTTGCAAAGGTATCATTATTTAAATATTAACTAATTGTTAAGTAATAGGTCATAGTGCAATCCATAGTGTGGATGTCAAAACCAAAATGACATATTGCAACTAGTTAATTGTCAGGTTGTGTGCAGGTAGCTGAAGACGAGGATGCAGGAACTTCAAAGTAGTTGATTTATTTACAAAATAAACTTCAGGAACATACAGGAACAAAATAACAAACTCCAGGAATTCAGTAACACAACCATACAAGGACGACGACCAACAAACACTGAGGGAAAACACAAGGCTTAAAAGAACTGGGACTAATAGGATAATTAACTGAACACAGGTGAAGGAACTGAACACAAACGAGGAGCGGGAAAACTAACAGGACTGAACCAAAATCACAAAGACAGGGGGAAACCATATCACAAAATAGAACTTAAACACATTGAAACATGACATTAATAGTCATACATTACATAAGGCATACATTAACTCATGATTATATGTGCATTGTTACCAAATTCTCCGTAATTAAAGTTTGCTTTTCTTTTGAGGTTTTGTAAATAATGATCTCATAATTTTGTTCTATAAGGACAGGCGTCAACTGTTGAGGAGCTAAATGTCCTTGATAAATCCCTCAACTGCCTGGAGGAAAAGCAGACACCGGTAAGGACATACATGTAGTCATACCAGTATAATGCAATTTTTATAATGTGCAGTGTTTCAATCCCTGTGTGACTTACAACAGTCATGGGGATACACTGTTAACCTTTTTTGTGTTTAAACTAAAATACTGTTCCTGTTCCTAAAATTTTTCCGGTTGTGAGAACGCTTGGCGCGGTTGTGCTGCCGCTTCACGCTGGTACCTGTCTGTCTGCTGCTGTTAGTTCGTGTCTTTTCTTGGATATGTTTTTCTCTGTTTCAACCCTCCTGGATTATTCGCTGGACTACTCTCATACCCTCTAAATTTTTGTGAATTCGCTGGACTATTCTCAAAACTTTTGGATAACTGGATAACTGACCTGGGTGTCCCTGTGATCCCTCACACAGATCGGCTGCGAGTCCTCTCCGTCAATATCCTGTCATCCCTCTCGACCCCATGATACTGTGAGTCTCCACTCTCTTTGTCATTTGTCTTTTGCGATGTAAATCCTTAGTATGGTTGGGTAGCCGTCCCTTCTGAGGATTGTTGATTCCGACGTGGTTCTGGCTAACGCGGTGAAACCGATAAACTGTTGTGTTAGGTCGAACGGGTCATCACTTGTCATGTCGTCACATATACACTGGCAGTTTCTGTTTTTGTTTTTTGGTGGTCTTATCTGGATCTTCCTGTCTGTCGATGAGACGAATCACAGTTTTTTCCCCAAGATGGCTTTGCAATATTCCGTTGCTCATCTCAGATCATTAAAAGGAGTTTCCCGCCTGGCTCCTGATACTTATAAACACTGTGAACAGCTCGAGGTTTTACGCCGACCTCGCTACATTCACCGGTCGCGGAAAAAACTCCGGAATTATTATTACTCGCCCCCCAATAATATTCCGGTTGTCTCTACCATCACCCGTGTTCTGGATACAACACAACTGGATAAAAGACATAGACATATCAACTTTGGAAATTTAAGATCGCTGCGTCCTGATCCTGACCTCGGAATCTGCAGACGTGCATCACCTGACCTGCGATGTGTGCTGCTAAACACCCGCTCTCTAACTGATAAAGCATCACTATTGAATGACATAATCATTGACACTGACCTGGACATGCTATTGCTAACGGAAACCTGGCAGGTGCCAAATGACTATTTGAGCTTAAACCTCTTAACGCCGCCTGGATACATCTTTTTTTCTCAACCACGTCTTCATCGCAGAGGTGGAGGGCTGGTTGTAGTTTGCCGTGAGACTATTAAAATATCCAAGATTGAGTTACACGATGTTACAACATTTGAATATTTAGCGCTGAAAATGACGGGCCAAACGTCACTGGCGGTAATCTTAATTTACCGACCACCAAAAAGTCCCTCTGACTTTTTTTCTGATATTAGTGAGATACTTACTCTTGTCTGTGCTTGTCATTCATCTGTTATTTTGCTTGGTGATTTTAACATACATGAAAACACTGCACAATGCAAAGAGTTGATGTCAGTATTGGACTGTTTCAACTTGATTCAAAATGTAACTTTTGCCACTCACTCCAGAGGCCACATACTGGATCTCATATGTACATCTGGCTTGAATAATATTCTTGTTAACGGCTCTGATTTTGCACTTTCAGACCACAAACTTATAAATTTCAGTTGTAGTTTTCCAATATCTATGTCTCCTCAGAAGAAAATGCTGACCTATCGTAAAATTAACTCTGTTAATTCAACTTCTTTTTCTGCTTCTATAAGGGCTTCTACTTTATCAGAATGTCTACTGTCTAACCATCCATCAGAAATCTGCTGTACTTACAATAATGCTCTGTCTCAAATACTTGATATGCATGCCCCTGTTAAAACTAGACTGGTTCCATCTACTCGTGCCTCACCCTGGTTCACTCCTGAACTTCGGATGATGAAAACTGAGGGTCGCCGTCTAGAAAGACTATACAGGAAAACTGGACTCATTGTGCACTCTTTAGCTTTTAAAGAACACCTGCTCAACTACCGGACCGTCCTTAACAATGCAAGATCCACTTATTTCTCCTCCACTATTAGAAATTCCTCGTGCAGACCCAAATCACTCTTTGCTATGGTTAACAAACTAACAAATCCACCACAACATGTTATGTCAGGCTCTGTGGAGCTTGTAAATAGCTTCTCTAAATTCTTTTCAGACAAATTGATGTCTATCACTTCTTCCATCACCAAAAACAAGCATACAAGCGACTCAAACTTAATGATAACTGGACCAGCCCACTTGTCAAACCCTCTCTCTACTTTTACTCTGACTACTCCTGTTGCCATAAGTGACCTAATTGTGAAGTCAAATTCTACATCCTGCCGGCTCGATCCTACACCTACTGTTCTACTTAAGAAGTGCGTCCTCGAGGTCGCACCATTCATAACTCACATGATAAACTGTAGTTTAGCCCGTGCCATTGTCCCAGCGGAATTAAAAACTGCTGCAGTGACTCCCATTCTTAAAAAAACCTGGCCTTGATCACCTAAACATGGACAATTACAGACCAATATCAAACCTAACATTCTTAAGCAAAATCCTTGAAAAGGTTGTTGCTTCTCAATTACGCTCTTATTTGGATATGAATGGTCTTTTTGAACCTTTTCAGTCGGGTTTTCGCCCATCTCACAGCACTGAAACTGCTCTTCTGCGTGTGGTTAACGACATTCTCTCATTGATGGATTCAGGGTTAATAAACATCTTGATGCTCCTTGATCTAAGCGCCGCTTTTGACACAGTCTGCCATGAATTGCTTATTTCTTGGCTTTCTGATATTGGTATCACTGGTTCCGCTCTTTCCTGGCTTATTTCCTATATCACTGACAGAATGTATTATATCACCATACAAGGTCATAATTCTGCCACCAATTTACTTACACGGGGCGTTCCTCAAGGTTCGGTTCTTGGTCCACTCTTGTTTATCATCTACATACACCCACTTGGTAGCATCATACGCAGGCATGGACTACAATTCCATTGCTATGCAGATGACATCCAAATTTACCTCACCACCAGCTCCGATAGACCATCCCTGCCTGACTCACTCACTGCATGCATCAGGGACATAAAGCATTGGATGTCCCTTAACTTCCTCAAATTAAATGATAATAAAACTGAGATATTAGTGATTGGTTCTCCAGTTTCAGTCAAAAGGATGGACCAGTCCTTCTATATTGATGGTTTCCATATAAAGCCTTCATCACTGACTCACAACCTCGGTGTCTTATTTGACTCAACTCTGTCTTTTGGCTCTCATATTTCTTTCATTGTTAAAAACTCTTTCTTTCATCTTCGAAATATTGCTCGTCTAAGACCATCTCTCACTTTAGCTGACGCCGAACTCTTAATTCATGCATCAATCACATCACGTCTGGATTATTGCAATGCTTTATTTCTTGGCCTTCCCAAAAAACTTATTGCAAGATTGCAATACGTCCAAAACTCAGCAGCAAGAGTTCTCACCTCCACCAGGCGTTCTGCTCACATTACTCCGGTGCTTCATGACCTTCACTGGTTACCTGTTTCATCACGTATCCACTTTAAGGTATTGCTTTTAACATATAAGGCATTAAACGGTCTTGCACCCCCATATTTGTCTGATCTACTTTTCACCTACCGTCCTGCACGCTCTCTCAGATCAACTGAACTTGGTTTACTTTCCATCCCTCGTTTTCGATTATCTACAGTAGGTGGAAGGTCATTCAGTGTTAATGCGCCAACATTATGGAATTCACTGCCCCTTTCACTTCGAAATATCTCATCAGTGACTGCTTTCAAGACACAGTTAAAAACATATCTGTTTAACATGTACTTCGCCTAAATGTGATTATATGTGTCCTTTGTGATTGTAAAGTTGTGTGTCAGTGTTAAATGTATTATAAAGGTACCATGTAAAGCTACCTTGAGCTTTGGAAAGGCGCTATATAAATAAAACTTCTTCTTCTTCTTCTTCTTCTTCTTCTTCCTCTAATTTCAGATTAATAGCTTGTCCAATGATGGAGAAATACATTTAAAAGGACAATGGGAAAAGGATCATGGAGAAGTAAGTTTTTATATTAGCAGTTCTTGGCAGAATCATGTGTTATTTTATCTGGCACTTGATGTTGTGACAGACAAGTTGTTGAAGTTGACTATCTATCCATCCGTCTGTCTGTCTAATTAGGGATGTGTGTTATGACTAATTTGACTGTCGTTTAAACAGAACTTTAGTAACTGACTAGGCTTGCTACGATAGTCGGTGTTGAGGCGGGCGTACACGGTGCGTGTTCGGACACTCGTGATAGAGGTCGTGAGATATTGCACGGCAGGAGTCAGTTAACTTGATAATCGCGTCAAAGCAGCCGGTACACGGCACGACTATTAAACAATCATCATTATTATAATGTTTGTTTAGTTGGATCTTTTCCCTACCCCAAGAGCACCTATCACAGACTTTATATACTTCACCTGAGTGCCAGGTTGAACCTCTTACAATACACCGGACAGTGATGGCAGAGCGGGCTCTGCCAAGAGAAAGACACGGGCTCACCGCAGGGAGGTGATCGTAGAAGAATACACATATGGGATCGCCACAGGGATCACAACATATGGAACCCAGCCTAGCACAAGTTACACAAGCGTACGAGCACTAGGCCTGGCATCGGATGCTCTGCTATGTCCGACTGCCGAGGGGTGCTGAGGAACTCTACCGGGTTCCCCTAAGTGGGGAACTCGACTGGAGCCAAAAGTGCACGTATCCTCTCCATGTGGGTGGGAGTGTTGCAGCAAGCCGACAGTAGAGCGGGAAGTTCAGTGTTACTGGCTGGTTGAAGCGAGCACACGGGAAAAAAAACAGCTCAACACATAGGCTATAAAACCTAGCAAACATGTTAGGTGTTTCCAAAGCCCGCAGCTCTACGGATATCTGTCAGCAAGGCGCTGTGTGCCAGCGGCCAGGAAGAAGCGACACTTCTAGTGGAGTGGGCTCTCAACCTGAGCGGACAAGGCACGCCTTGGGCTTCATAAGCCAAGGCGATGGCATCCACTATGCAGTGAGCCATCCTCTGCTTGGAGACAGCCTTTCCCTTCTGCTGGCCTCCGTAACAGAAGAAGAGCTGGTCTGAGATCCTCAGGCTTCGCGTTCTGCGAACAGGACAGAAAAAAGCCAGTGCTGGGTCTGCCCTATCCGAAGGCAGTGCTTGCAGGTTGACCACCTGGTCCCGGAAGGGAGTGGTAAGATCCTTGGGCATGTATACGGGGTGGGGTCTCAGGATCACGTGTGAGTTAGCCGGGCCGAATTCTAGGCACGATTCGTAGATGGAAAATGCATGCAGGTCCCCTAACATCTTGATAGAGGCAAATGCCATGAGGAGTACTGTTTTACAGGACACAATTTTTAACTCTGCTGATTGCAAAGCCTCAAAGGGTGGTTTCTGAAGTGCCGAAAGGACAAGAGACAAATCCCAAGAGGGTATTGAGAGCGGCCGAGGCGGATTTAGTCTCCTTGCCCCCCTCAGGAGTCTGACGATCAGGTCGTGCTTTCCCGGTGATTTACCGTCAACTGTATCGTGATGTGCGGCAGTAGCGGCAACATAGACTTAATGGGTGGAGGGAGACCGCCATCGCTCCATCACGTCTTGCAGGAAGGAAAACACAGCTCTGATCGAGCAAGTTCGGGGGTTCTCCTGTTGAGAAGAACAACACTCAACGAATAGGTTCCACTTCAACGCATAGAGGCACCTCGTAGAGGGGGCTCTAGCAGAAGAGATGGTGTCAACTACCGCCTAGGGTAGGTCACCTAGAACCTCCGCATCCTATCCAGGGACAAGACATGGAGTTTCCAGAGATCTGGACGTGGGTGCCATGCGGTGCCCCATCGCTGAGAGAGCAGGTCCTCTATCAGAGGAATGGGCCAGGGAGGGGCTGAACACGGGTGAACTGAATGCTCCTGAAGGCTGGGGGACACCAGGCGAACTGAATTGCATAGCCGACTCTGATGGTACAGATGAGCCAGCGAGACCGGTTGGGCAGCTCTAGCCAGGCTCCCGGACCAATGGTACGACAGATGCACCTGAGGTGGGGCAGCGCAGCGGAATGCAGGGACCCGACTCGGACGGCATAGGGGCCCGAAGTGGGGTCTGAGAGTGTGGTGCAACACATACCTGTTTCCGTCGAGTGTGCGGAAGCCTCTTGGGTGCGTCCGGAACACAGCCACTGCTGTTCACTGGCGATAGAAGAGGGGCCTGAGGGTGACAAGGGATAGCATCATACACCGCCAAGTGCGCCCTCTTGGGTACCCGATCAAAGGATTCTCCGCCCGGCCCTTCACCGGTGGAAGGAGTGGCGCATTCATCATCTCCTGAAGAGCAGTCTGATCCACCTGGTGGGCGGGGTCGACGCTGTGGCCTGGATGATGGCTGCTGCGGCGGCTTAGCGGGAGCGGAGGACGCCGCAGGAGGTCGACCTCGGCGACGAGAGGACTGAGGGTCTGCGGCCTGCGGACGGGTGGAGGCAGCAGCAGTCCACTGGGACAGAATGTGCAGAATGGCCTCTGTCTGCTTCTGGGCAGCTGAGAACTGTTGGGCGAAGCTCTTGACTGCGTTGCCGAATAACCAACCTGGGAGAGGGGGGAGTCCAGGAACTGATATTTATCGGTCTTCCTCATGTCGGCCAGGTTGAGCCAAAGTTGGCGCACCTGTACCACCAAGGTGGACATTGCCCGACCAATGTAACATGCGGTTTCCTTCGTCGCCCGGATATATAGGTCAGTTGATGCACGGAGCTCCCGGAGGAGGCTCTGTAAGCCTTCGCCGGTAAACCGGATGTAAATTTAAAGGCCCTGGACAGGAGGCGTGGATTACCCCACCAAGAGGAAGAGGACGCCGGACACAGCTGCATTGCGACGGCACGCTCCACTGGCGTGATATCCACATACCCCTTAGCTGCTCCGCCATTGAGGGTGGTGAGGAGGGAGGAGCCACTAGGACAGCTTCTGGCATTATACACCGCCGTCCAAGTCCTAGGAATGCTGAGAACCAGCGCGGCCCACCCCGAGAAACCAATCGTCCAACCAAGACAGTTCTGGACGTGGTGGAGGGTTCCACGCAAGCCCACCTTCTCGGTGGCCCGGGAAGCATAGCCGCCCATGCTGGATCTGACTCAGGCAACGCTACACTCCCTGAAAGGGGTAACGCTGCCGAGTCCTAATCTTCAGAGGACTGAAGCTCCCCCTCCGATCCTGTCCCCAAAGGCAACAACTGGTCGTCCATGAGAAGGACAGGCACGCTCTGTTTGAGGCTCCACCGGCTGCTGAGACGTTAGGGGCCCACGGAGATTGGCTCGGCGGGGAAGCCCTCAATGTAATCCTCAGATCATCCTGGCTAACCACAGAAGTAGGCTTTTTTCGGGGGCCAGAATAAGAACTAGATCTGGGCATTGGCACTGGGAATGCACCTCCCTTGAGGTAAGCGAGTCTCGATCTAAGCACAGCAATAGTCATGTTCCCGCACTGGCATCCAATCAACAAAAATGTATACTTATTCTTCACATTTGCCTTTTGTTCTTTTATAATATTAAGATGACATTTTCGCATAACTCATGTATGATCCTCTGATTATAGGACATGTTTAAAATTGTGTGCCTCAGCAGAACTATAAAGTAGAATAATCCTCACAAGATAGTCTTTTATATGAAATGTCACACATCAGGGTTTTACATTAGGAACAGGAAAGTGGAGAAAACCAGTGTGAAGTTTAGTAAGTATTTCAGCTCCCTGTTTCACTTTCTTATTTCAGTTTCTTCCTCCTTATTTTTTGGCTTAAAATTAGGGACAAAAATGGACTGTAATGTAACATGCTTTTAAGAGAGAGTTGAAAGTCAGCGGGCGGTTAGTGTTTGCAAAAACAATAAAGGCTCCTCAAATCATCCACTGCTACAGTGACAAAAGAGGCTTGTGGTTTTACGTTTCTTGATATGCAGTTTCACCACACAGTGCACATCTGACTTTGATGAGCTTAAAAAGAAAGTATAAACTCAGGGCACGTCCTGGGGAACTCTGAGACATTTAATCTGTGGTGGAACTGATCGCAGTTGACCAAATAATCTGCCAATTCCCTTCACCGGACTGCAACAGCAACAGAAGCTAAGTCCCTGGCCTTCTCATCCCAGAGAGCTTGCTCAGCACTATAAAGAATTATTAAATCCCATGAAGAGAAAATGAGAGGTTTCAAAGTAAGAAGATGATGAGTGGACATATACATTGAGGCAAGGTTTTGATCTGGATGTATTATAGCTGTCACAACTTTCTCCCAATATGTCGGGGAGAAGATTTGGCAGTTTTGTAGGTTACGTATTTGACATTTAGGCATTGGGCTAGTATGATTGTGATGATGATGATGATGATGATGATGATGATGAGAATAAGAAGTACATGGGAGGTTATATTGGGAAATGTACAGTACATATCTACAGTGGATGACAGCTAAAACACTTGTTACATGCCAGTCTGTTGCCAGGTCAGAGAGAAAGTTGAATAACGGGGTTGATAACTGCTGATCACCCCATAATATAGATTATAAGTGTATTAATTAGTGGTTTTCTAATTCATTTAGAGTGAAAATGAAAGCATATCATAAGAGAACAGCATAGTTATATGCAGCATAGTTATATAGCAACAGTATACATACCTCCTCCTCCTCTCTCTGTTCATTTTAATATGCACAAATACTTAAAACGCAAATATCCACAGGCAGCACACACTCATAGGCCACATTTATAGAGTGAGACATTCTTGCCAGAAGCAATGACAATGTGGTCCAAATGGAGTTATTTCACTCTACTAAATAATGGCACATTTAATGTGAGTTTTATTTTAATAGTATTAATGTGAGTTTGTTGAAGGGAACTATCATGTATTATTTAAATGTAAACATTATTATTTTGTTTTGTGGACAATATGTAAACACCTGTTATGTGAAATAGAAATTTAGATTATTCCTCATATTTTGTTAAAATCAATAACATTCTGCATGTTGCAAATATAGTTGTAAGCGCATGTCTCTTAAGGTCATATATAAAGTATTTTTGTATGACCTTGATAGTGTCACAGTCCTCGTCTGCACCTGTTTGTCCTTGTCTGCACTACACTACCCAGAATCCTCCTTGTCTCCACACCTGAACTCACTCCCTCACTTACCAGCCTGTTCATCGTTATCTTCATCCGTGTCACCTGTCTTCACCTTGTTATGTTTGATTAGTATCTGTATTTAGTATCCTTCTGTTCAGTTAGTCTTGGTCGGTTCTTGTGTTTTGTGAGTGTACCCTCTGCCTGCCGGTAGGTGTTTGTTCTTGCTTTTGAGTAAATCTTGAATTGGAGCTTTTTGCCTCAGCCTGTCTTCATCTACACCACAATCGTGACAGAAGAACCGACCAAGAAAATAGTTATAGTATCGTCTTCAGTGTGTTCTCTTACGAGAGGTTCTCTCGTATTGCGTAAGTTTAGCTTACGCTACGGGAAAGATTCATCTTCTCGAGATACTGAAGCCAAAAAATTATCCTTAATTTTGTATAACTTGTCAACGCAGTGCAGCAGCTAGCAGACCTAGAGCAGGCCATCTCGCGTGCTCATTGGCTGCCCTGCGGTCAACTGCTGCAGCCTACCAGTGCGCCCGGCGTGACGTCACGCCCAATGAAGGGCGCCCGCGCCTTTATAGCGTCACAGCCCACCAGATAGGCGTGGCTTAGCGTATAAAATAGGGGCTGTAGGCTGAATTCTCTGATTTTTCGACTCTTCAGCGAGCTCTTCGCATCGCTGGATTTGAGAGAAGCCACCGCCGCCGTCGAACAGCGAACAGCCAGCTTAGGACAGCGCTGAGGAAGCCGGCCGTCTTCGCCACCTTCAGCCATCCGTGCGAGATACGCTATCCGGCGACGTATCCTTTTGCAAATCATTCTAAAAGAGCAGCGAGCGTCTTTTTAAAGATGCCTCGCACTTCCTGCGGCTCGTGTAAAGCCCCGCTCAGCGCCGGAGACCGCCACCTGATCTGCGCTCTCTGACTGGGCCTTTGAACACGCAGAGCTCGCTCTCGCGTCCGGGGGCTGCGAGCTCTGTGAGGAGCTTCCGCTGTCGACCCTGCGGGCTCGACTCGAAGCGTTCAACACCACAGCAGTCACTCCGCCCCCTGTGGGACCGCGCAGAAAGAAGCGCCGTTCCCTGAGACAGCCGGAACCTGTGGCCACAGCGACGCGCTCGCCGGAGAACCTCCCTCGAGCCTCGCTCTCGCCTTCCCCACCTCTCCTCACTGACGCGCAGCTGCCGCTTGCGAGCCTCACTGCCGTCACTTCGGAGGATGAGTCCGTGGGACACGCCACAAAAGACTGCTGCTCTATCCTGGCATCAGACAGCGAGGAATGGTCGCTTCACTCCGCCTCCTCGTCAATCAAGGAATCCGCCCGTACCCGCGCTGGAGCTGACGCGGAACTTATGCGCCTGCTGACGCAAGCTGTCGACCGTCTCGGGCTCGAGTGGTCGCTGCCGAAGGAACCCGCGCCGAACAGGCTCGATGGCTGCTTCCTTCAAAGTCGCCGCCGCGCAGTTTCAGAAACCAGGCCCGCTCCATTCCTGCCGGAACTTCATGCGGAGCTGACGAAGTCGTGGAATTCACCTTTTTCTGCTAGACTTCAGTCACAGGCCTCCGCGTCGCTCTCCCGAGTGGACGGCGCCGCCGAGAAAGGGTACACAGCGATTCCCCCTGTGGAAGAGGCGGTCGCAGCGCACCTTTGCCCGCCCTCCGCGAGATGGCGGTCACGGTCAGCCCTCCCGTCTAAAGCCTGCAGAGCCACTTCCGCCTTGGTCGGCCGCGCTTATGCCGCCTCCGGCCAGGCCGCGTCTGCTCTACACTCGATGGCTGTGCTTCAGATCCTGCAAGCTGACCTCCTCCGTGAATGGGATGAGAAGGGCCGGGACCCAGCTGCGGTTACGGATTTGAGAAGCGCGACGGATCTTTCTCTCCGCGCCACCAAAGCTGCAGCCCAGGCCATCGGACGAGACATGGCCGCGTTAACCGTGACGGAGAGGCACCTCTGGTTAACGCTCGCGGATATGAGGGAAACTGAGCGAGCCACCTTTCTGAACGCGCCGCTTTCCCCCACTGGTCTCTTCGGCCCAGCGGTGAACGGGATTGTTGACCGCTTCTCTATGGTGCAAAAGACCACGCAGGCCATGAACCTCTTCCTGCCGCGACCCTCGAGTTCCGCCACAGGCCGCTCTCGCGAGAGACAAAGCCAGCCTCCTGTGCGAACCAGTACCCAGCGTCCAGCACAGCCTCAGCATCAGCCTTCGCAGCGACGTCAGGGCGGCCGCCCTAGATCGCGCTCAGACAGCCGTCGCAGACCGCCGCCCCCCAGAGGGCCTCGGCAAAGGCTCACGCTGAAGTCTGAGCACGCGAAGCCCTCCTAACAGCGGGAGAGAAAAGACGCGCGTGTCCCGCTGCGGCCGGACCGCCGTCAAAGTTCATTTCCCTGTCAGTCCCCTTCGAACAGGCTACTGCAGTGGTTCAACTAGCAGCCAACGAGCCGGTTTATTCACCCTCTCGCCTGCACACAAACGCCGTTTTCACGGCGACCCAGAGAAATCTCAAAAAGAGTATAATGTCTGGTCCGGCTCACGCCGTCAGTGTTTTAAGTGTAGTGAATGTGGCCACGCCCCAGTGTTCACCCCTACACATAAGCACTCAAAATCCCGTGTCACTCACAGAGCACACTCTCATAAAGCGCAGAAAAGCCGCTCGAGTGTTGAATGTAAGAAATGTGTCCACAGGTCTGTGCCCACTATCTGCCCGCTCTGTGGGTGCTGGTATCCTGCGGTTCATCCTTCACCGTCAATGAAGTCACCAGCCCCACTCCAACCCCACCGTTCAGTCCAGGGCCTTCACCGCTGGTCCCGTCCAGCGCAGAGCCTTCACCGCTGGTCCCGTCCAGCGCAGAGCCTTCACCGCTGGTCCCGTCCAGCGCAGAGCCTTCACCGCTGGTCCCGTCCAGCGCAGGGCCTTGACCGCTGGTCCCGTCCAGCGCAGGGCCTTGACCGCTGGTCCCGTCCAGCGCAGGGCCTTGACCGCTGGTCCCGTCCAGCGCAGGGCCTTGACCTCTGGTCCCGTCCAGCGCAGGGCCTTGACCTCTGGTCCCGTCCAGCGCAGAGCCTTGACCTCTGGTCCCGTCCAGCGCAGAGCCTTGACCTCTGGTCCCGTCCAGCGCAGAGCCTTGACCGCTGGTCCCGTCCAGCGCAGAGCCTTGACCGCTGGTCCCATCCAGCGCAAAGCCTTGACCGCTGGTCCCGTCCAGCGCAGAGCCTTGACCGCTGGTCCCGTCCAGCGCAGAGCCTTGACCGCTGGTCCCGTCCAGCGCAGAGACTTGACCGCTGGTCCCGTCCAACGCAGAGCCTTGACCGCTGGTCCCGTCGAGCGCAGAGCCTTGACCGCTGGTCCATTCCAGCTCGGTCGAGCCTTCACGTCAGCCAGAGACCGTCCAGCCAGAGACCGTCCAGCAAGAGACCGTCCAGCCAGCTCTGGAGGACGCAGTGATCCTTGTGGGATCCATGGCTGTTTTGTGTGTGTGGGCAGCACACACATTCATCACACCCCATGAACCTAGCTCTAAGCCCTCTTCCCCGCTGGTTCCGTCCAGCACCAAGCCCTCTTCGCCGCTGGTTCCGTCCAGCACCAAGCCCTCTTCGCCACTGGTTCCATCCAGCATCAAGCCCTCTTCACTGCTGGAGTACGTCAGGCAATCGGAGATTATGCATGTCCCGTCTGCCCAGCCAGAGACTCTTCCTGTGCGTGAGCCTGTGTTTGTGTCTGTCCTTGTGGCTATTACTGTTCTAGTGGCTGCTGATCCTGAGCCGGTGTCTGTTCCTGAGCCGGTGTCTGTTCCCGATCCTGAGCCTGTCCCTAATCCGGGCACTCACCCCAAGTATTTTTTTTTGGGGGGGGGGCCATAGGTCTTCATCCCGGCCGTCCAAGGGTCCTCTCCGCCGTGGCCGCCCGAAGGGTCCTCTCCGCCGTGGCCGCCCGAAGGGTCCTCTCAGCCGTGGCCGCCCGAAGGGTCCTCTCAGCCGTGGCCGCCCGAAGGGTCCTCTCCGCCGTGGCCGCCCGAAGGGTCCTCTCCGCCGTGGCCGCCCGAAGGGTCCTCACCGCCGTGGCCGCCCGAAGGGTCCTCACCGCCCTGGACGCCCGAGGGTTCGTCTGCTCCGCCCTGGCCATGCCCACGTCCTGCTCCGCCCTGGCCATGCCCACGTCCTGCTCCGCCCTGGCCACGCCCAAGTCCTGCTCCGTCATGGCTGCCTGGTCCATCCTGGAGTCCGTCCTCCTGCACCCGGTCCGCCTTCCCGTCACGGACTCCAGGATGCCCACCCTCCCACCCCTGTTCTAAGGCGTGAGGTCACGCCTACCGGGAGGGGGGAGTAATGTCACAGTCCTCGTCTGCACCTGTTTGTCCTTGTCTGCACTACACTACCCAGAATCCTCCTTGTCTACACACCAGAACTCACTACCTCACTTACCAGCCTGTTCATCGTTATCTTCATCCGTGTCACCTGTCTTCACCTTGTTATGTTTGATTAGTATCTGTATTTAGTATCCTTCTGTTCAGTTAGTCTTGGTCGGTTCGTGTAATGTTATTGTGTTTTGTGAGTGTACCCTCTCCCTGTCGGGACCTGTTTGTTGTTGCTTTTGAGTAAATCTTTGAATTGGAGCTTTTTGCCTCAGCCTGTCTTCATCTACACCACAATCCTGACAGATAGACGTGTGCTTACAAGTCAGCTTTGTTTTGTTTTTTTGTCTCGCCTCTTCCTGCTTCATAAATTGCTACTTGAGTTGTGCAGCTACATGTATTAAATTGACTGAACAAAGACTCCCCAATCTGCTGCCTATCACAGGGTGTAAGTCAGTCCAAAACGGAGACATTGGGTTTCCTTGATTTTGTTGTCATCACACACGTAATCTAGAGGTAGCTGTACCGGTTTCTCTGAGATTTGTCGCTTCTCTCTTACCATGCTGGCAGTTGGAGTGGGACAGCAGGCACAAGCTGGGAATCATTCCAGGAACCTTTCTAAAGCTGAATATTCATCTTCATTAGGGCATCATCACCCCACCACACTCCAGTGCTGATTCCTTTTAACACTGAGTGAATGTGCAAAACGGGTGCTGGGCAAGGTGACATGATGGGAATGAGGCTCGGAGAAAGGTGGAATATTGAATGAGTGACAGAGCTGGGGAGGACAGGGTGAGCTTGAACAAGATTATGAAGGACACGCTGATCTCACAGCTCTGCTTCAGCAATGTGCCCCTTGAACTGATACTGCCAAACTAAAAAATCAAGGACATTAGCAAAAGAACTTTCTTTGATATGATTCTTATGTTTTTCCTAGTGTTTAGTTCCTAGACGATTAATGAATGGGCTGATAATTTATAGGTTTTCTGGATACAGATTAATGTGCACCTCTAAATGAGTTTTGTTTATATATATACACAAACTCATATTACTTTATTTTATTATTATTTCCATTTAGATCAATTTGAGTGCAGAATCTCCTCTCCGCTCCATTGTTTGCTAATGGCGACCCATGTCACTGTAGTGACACTAGTCAACCCTTTCACTTTAGTAAAAGGAGGTCTCTACTTCAGACACGGTGTAAGATGCGCACACATTATAGCTTCCAGTCCACGGACAAGGTATGAAACATGGCTAGCTAGTTAATGTAGCAAACGAGTATGATAAGCTTGTTGTGTGAGTAGACGGGGACATTGTTTATTTACTTCACACCATCTTACTAGGTGACAATGTAGACTTAATCACCATTCAACAGACTCATGCCACCACCACACTGGTACTAGTAAGCAACTTACCGTTAAGACACTGCTTGTCTGCTGCTGCCTGAACAAGACATCGGACACGAGCGGCGTGATGCGACAAAAGACAGTTGAACCCATTATAATCAGTGATGTGGTCTACACTGGATGTGGCGTAGCGTGAGTGACAAATCTCCGAACATTAAACTGATGCCTCATTCTGCTTTGTAACGGGTGCTTTTTCGCGTTTGGGCTGGAAACAACGGCTGGGTCCGGTGTAGACACGGTGTTAAAGCTCATTCTGCCTATAACACTACGTTATATCAAGCAATATTCCAATAATATAATTATAGCACTTTATATAGGGCCATTTTGCATAAAGAGTAGCCTAATTTCACATTTAGTACATTTTGCTGACTACTTATTTCAAATAGTATAAAAGTACTGTAGATATATAATTTAACACATTTTCATTATGGTATTATTACTTTTACTTTAGTAAAAATATCTGAGTTCTTCCTCCACTGGTAGAGACTAGAGGAATTAAGACTAATAAAAGAAGATAAGGTTTTACCAGTGACAGTTTTTATATATTTATTGATGCAAGTTAATTTTCATATAACGTGCCTAATTACAAGACAAAGTCATTAGTGAAGTTTATGCAACAGTTTTTAGAATATAACATAGAATAGAAAATACAATGCAAACTAGTTTGGTTACGGCTCAAATGTATCATTCTCATTCTATCATTCACACTGCGTCCATTACATATATTTGTCACACAAGTGTTTGATCACCACATCATATTCATTTATGTGTGTTTATATGTTTATATATATATATATATATATATATATATATATATATATATATATATATATATTCATTTATGTATACTGTGTATTCTATATACAGAACCAATCAAAAGTTTGTGCACAATAATGGGAAAGTGTATCCAAACTTTTGACTGGTACTGTACTATAATATACACACAAATAATATTGCTACTGTATTATATTATACACATAAATAATATCGGCCGATATATCGATATCAGGCTTTTTGTACTCCCTAATACCGGCATCGGCCCCCAAAATCCATATCGGTCAGGCTCTAATCATTTATGAGAAACATGGCTTGAAGCAAACTCTTCATAGCTGTGTTTACCATTAACTGATGAATATTAATAATACTAATGATGCCTTTTCATCTATCTCATTCATTCAAAGCTGATTGTGTTTGCTCTCTTGATAATGAATTTGCTCATGGTGAATTGGTGTGAATTTTCTTTTCTTTTCTTTTGTTATTCATGCTTAATGGGTTTCTACTGAAATTGATGTGTATGACAGAGAAAGATTTGTGCTAAACACACATATTTATATGTTGGTAATGGTGACTAGGTTGGAAGATGTAGAGTAGATTCCACTATTTTCTTTAGGATTCAGAGACATTCTATTGAGTTATTAGTGGAGCTTTTTGAGACCTAGC
The DNA here is from genome assembly GCF_051911475.1 of Siphateles boraxobius. NCBI lineage: Eukaryota > Metazoa > Chordata > Actinopteri > Cypriniformes > Leuciscidae > Siphateles > Siphateles boraxobius. The sequence continues at coordinate 32,933,418 of NW_027508734.1, read as the reverse complement.
CCAAAGTGAATACAAAAACAGATAATCTGGGGAACTGGGTATTAAAAATCAGCATTATCAGCCAATTACAGCACTACATTATGGCTTGTGGGCATTGGAATTCCATGCTGTAATCAGTGATGCCTGTTAGATCCTGTCTTAAAATGTTAGAACACCTTCAAGAAGGGTATTGAAATATACATTAAAGCTTTGTTTATAGTTTGCTTCTCCTGCTTTTGCTACTAAATATCCTGTATGTGTCATGAGACATTTTGTATTAATGTGAACAAAACTTAAGAGTATTTGAAGAGGAAATTGGCATAGTATAAAATACTCCTAAATAATTTGATTATTTGAACAGTAGTACACCTCTACTCTAATGCTTTTGCTGCTGTGTCTTTGTCTTTGAAGTCTTGAATAGAAAGTTCAAAATAACAGCATTTATTTGAAATAGAAATGCTTTAAATGAAATGATATAACATTACAAATGCATTTACTATCCTTTCTGAACAATCTGATGTGTGCTTTCCAAATAAAAGCATTAATGTCTTACAAAAAAAAAAAAAAAAGCTTTGAATAATAAAAGCTTTGGTAGTGTATAACAGTAATTTCATCAGTTTATAGTTTCTTTCTAATTGTTAAACTGATGGTTTTACAACCGTGCCTGCTCTCACCAGGGGATTTTTTTTAATGTTCAACCTGCAAAAATCGACCTATAAATGACTCACTTATAATTTGTCCACTTAACAGGGGAAGAAAAAAGGATTTTAACATTAACACCTTTAACATTTAAACATTTATGCTTAGAGGAATATGTATATAGAACTAAAGCAACTGATCCTGCGATGCATTTATTTTAAAAGCCAACACCATTATGAAGTCAGGAAGAGTTCAGGCAGCACCTTCTGTCGCTCCCTCTGTTTGTCTACGTCCCTTGTGTTTAATATCACTCCATCACTACGGGCATATATCACCAGTCCAGTCAGGCCATGATGCTGTGATAAGCAGCTCATCTTCATCAGGGCATGAATCTCTGGAGCTGGATTTCTTCAAGTGTCCATATTATCATAGGATTGAATCCGATATTATCATAGCACTCAAAGCTGTGTTTTTCACCTGTCACATGCCATCAATGTGATGACTGAAGCAGATCCTGTCCTGATGTATGCAGTTCATGGTACACCTCTCGTATAGTGATATTTAAGATGAGGGTCATAATTTGCAACCATAAACATCAGTCAGAAGAAATATCCCATATTCGCAGTCAATCTTGTCTATGACAGAGTCATGGGATTCTCATGAGCTCCAGTCAGGTGGTGTTTTATGGGTTGTGGGGAACCCTTGGGGAACACTTAATAAACAGCCATAAAGATGACCAATAAACATGCTTGACTAGTCTCCCAATGGGCCAGTGGCATTCCTGTAAGGGGGAAATACTTCAGGGGACGATGTTGTAAAGCTTTTCTGGTTTCAAAACAAGAGGAGAAAATAAAATATCTGAACAAATGCTTTATGGCCGTGCTTTCATTTTATGACGGATGGTTGGAGACATTATGCGCTCGGCTTTGCTGTAGGATAATGTAAGATGTCAGTTTTACCTTTTGGACCGGGCTCGTTTTGAACATGTTACACAGACTGCTGGTTTTAATAAACCTCCCCTGAAATCAAGTCAGTAATATTTGGACACACCATGCTCTCTTTCTCAATTTGTTGCTGTTGTGTCCTGTGTTTGTGTAGTTCTCATTGTATTATTGAAATATATAAGCTCACTGGAAAAATGTGCCTCTACCTTAATTTTTGCAAAACTCAAAAACATTTATGTACCTATACAAACCACTGCAGTTTCCACTACACTAGTGCCAATATAACAACTTTTATTATTATTTTCACAGAGATTATTTTTACAGGTGTAAATTATTAATCAATAAAGACTTATTAATAAAGGCTAAAGGCGAACCGGGGTAAAGGCACATATTATTTTATTCCCCTCTTAACCACTAGATGACGCAAAAACTTTCTGCAGCACTTTCCTAAACATCCGCTTTGCAAGATGCACATGGAAATTTGGCCGATCGCGGGCAGCAGCGCAAAGTTAATCCTGCACTAATTGATCTAATATTTAATGTTTTTTTTTTATTATTATTTACATTTAAGTAGCAAATGAGAATCAATAAACACAATATATTTTGAGTCAAAGGTCTTGTTAATGATTTTCAGTTTTGTTCCAGGTAAATAAAGCAACATTTTTGTAATAACGGAAGAATATGTAAAAGTATAGTATTCGGGGTAACATCTGCCGGTAGGCATATAATAATAATCTGGCTGACTTTCCATTTGTTGACATGACATGGTTAGATTCAGATGGTAAATATCATATATATATATATATATATATATATATATATATATATATATTAAATTGGGTGTCCACCTTAGACATAGTCTAGTCAAAATTAGTCACCTTTATTTATATAGCGCTTTTTACAATACAGATTGTTTCAAAGCAGCTTTACAGAGATAACAGGAAAATAATGTAATTATATTGTTAAATATAAAATTAAATGTCCCCAACTAAGCAAGCCAAAAGCCAATGGCGAAGAAAGGCGAAAAAGGCGACAGTGGCAAGGAACCAAAACTCCATCAGGTGACAGAATGGAGAAAAAAAACTTGGGATAAACCAGGCTCAGTTGAGGGGGCCAGTTCTCCTCTGGCCAACGAACGAATAGTGTATGAGGCAGCATTACAGGTCAGGGGTCAGATTGGATCGGAACATTATATTATGCAGTTCATCTGTTTGAAGACCGGAGTAATCACACGCGTATGGAGACGAGTTTGTTGAGGAAAAGTGCCGATGGCTGTCGTGTCCAGTGTGGTGCAAGTTACTTCCAAACTGTAATACATTATATATTACTTGTTACTGTTATTTAAAAGTAATTCATTACCTTACAATATTACTGTCTCAGAATTGTAATGCATTACATTACTCCTGTATTACTTTTGAGTTACTTTCACCAAAATAACTATACAGAAGTAGAACTTAACATTCTAAAATGACTAGGGCTGTAACGATATGCGATATGAAACCGAAATCGCGAAACTTAGATCCACGAACCTGCAGAATCGCGACACACCCCTTCCAACTCCCAGCGTTATCCTTCCTGTCCAGATCCAATGCTACCACATCTTTAAATTACTATTAGTATTATTTGAAGTTAACATAACATTATAAAATACGTAGACCTACACCACAAAACTAGTTGATGATAAATTATTTAAAATTTGGGAATTCCAGCTTTATGGACATGACATTTGCAGTCAAAACTTGAAATATAAATTCTCAGAAAATGCATTATTACCAAAATATTGAAATGTCTGATTATCCATAGGCTCCTCCCTGAAAGGAGTCCAGACATTAGAAAAAAAATTCAGTCTACACATGCGTTTTATATTTAATATTATGGAAATAGACAGTCATGCGTGACAAAAAAAAAAAAAACTATAACTTTTAGGAGGCAACGATTTTTTTTGTTTTTTTGTTGTAATTCTGTGAATTAAACTGCGCAAATCGGATGAAGAAGGGTTGGCTCTCCACAGAACATAAAATATTTATTTTATCTTATTTTTCGTGTTCTCATTTATGCAGTGCTTGAAGTGGGGGAAAAAAGGTGCCGGTACTCTCTTGCACTGGCAAATCATAACATTTTTCTACTGTGAAAAACAAAACTTGGAGATATTGCTGGTACAACAACAATTTATTGTTATTTATTAACCACATAAATGTATTTAAACAAGTCGTGTGTGTGTGTGTGTGTGTGTGTGTGTGTGTGTTTGTGTGTGTGTGTGTGTGTGTGTGTGTGTGTGTGTGTGTGTGTGTGTGTGTGTGTGTGCGTGTGCGTGTGCGTGTGCGTGTGCGTGTGCGTGTGTGTGTGTGTGTGTGTGAGAGAAAACGGAACTCCTCCAAGTCTGCAAGTCCAAAAATACATTTATGGTGAGATACTATACATTTTATTTAATTGAATGCATTTATGGTAAGATTATTATATTTTCATGTCAATCTGTGTTCATTTTGACCACGAACCATGCGCTGTAACTTTAATTCCGCACGTGCAGCACTGCAGAAATAGACTCGGTGTGGAAACGATCTCTGCACTGCTGTATAGGCTACACACCGCTCCTGGAACGGATCGCCGGAGCGCATCCGCGTGCAGTGTGAACGCTCTAACCTGTTAATACGGGTGCGGAAAAAATATGCACCACATACGCACTGCAAATGGAGTATATGTGAAACGTCTCAGGTTACTATTGTAACCATAGTTCCCTGAGAACAGGGAACGAGACGATGCGTCCATCGACGCCATGGGAACGCCCCCAGCGTGACTGCGTCTGAAGCATCTATGTCAACTAGTCCAATGGAAAGAATGAGCGTCACGGGCGGGTGACGTCATGACCAGGATATGATAAAAGCACATCCGGTGCAAACCGGCATTAGCTTCGAAAATTGCCGAAGCAAGCCGATCACAGGGATGCAGGAAGTATGGCAGGGTGACGCATCGTCTCGTTCCCTGTTCTCAGGGAACTATGGTTACAATAGTAACCTGAGACGTTCCCTTACGAAGGGAACTCAATGATGCGTCCATCGACGCCATGGGAACGAGAATACCCAAAGCGCCAGAATTCCAAGTACCTGAGTGTCAGTCTGTTGTAACTAAGCACTAAGCACCTGAGAACCTGGGGCAGCATCCAGGTCCAAACTGTAAAACCTGACGAATGTGAGCGGTGAGGACCAGCCTGCCGCATCACAAACGTCTTGGAGGGAAACCCCAAATAACAAGGCTTTAGAGGCCGCCATACCCCTCGTTGAGTGAGCTCTGACCACCAAGGGACACGGATGGTCAGAGTACTCGTATGCAAGTGAAATAGCCTCGACTATCCACTTGCTAACCGTCTGTTTAGAAGCAGGAAGACCCTTCTTAGGTGATCCAAAGCAAATAAATAACTGGTCGGACTTCCTCATAGAAGATGTCCGATGAACATAAGTATCCAGTGCTCGCACTGGACACAAGAGGTTCAGCCTTTCCTGGTCCGCAGATGTAAAAGGAGGAGGACAGAAAGCCTGCAGCACGATAGGCCTCGGAATCAAGGTCGGCACCTTAGGGACGTATCCCTGTTTTGGATATAAGAATGCCTTGACCATCCCCGGTGCAAACTCAAGGCAAGTGGGGGAAACCGAAAGGGCCTGAAGGTCTCCAACTCTCTTAAGGGACGAAATAGCTAGCAGAAAGATAGTCTTAAGGGTAAGAAATTTCTCTGAAACCGAATCTAAGGGCTCGAATGGAGCCCTAGACAGGCCTTCTAGTACTAATGCCAAATCCCAAGCTGGCACCCTAGTGCGAGTTGCAGCCCTCAGCCTCAGTGTGCCACGAAGGAAACGTGTAATCAGGGGGTCTCGACCCAACGATGTACCCCCAACCAGGGCGTGGTAAGCCGCAATGGCCGCCACGTAAACCTTAAGTGTGGAAGGACATAAACCTGACGTAAAGCGCACCTGCAAGAACTCGAGTACTGTGTTCACAGAACAGTTAACCGGATCCCACTGATGTCGGTGACACCATACAGAAAAAACTTTCCATTTCAGCGCATATAGTTTCCTAGTAGCTGGAGCTCTGGAGCTTAGGATGGTCTCAGCAGCCTCAGCTGAGAGACCACTCTCTATGAGTTGGGCCCCCTCAGAGGCCAAACCCACAGGTTCCAAATCTCTGGCCGAGGGTGAAATATTGTGCCCCCGGCCTGAGACAGAAGGTCTCTCCTGATCGGGATCTCCAAGGGAGGACCGTCTAAGAGATGGATCAGGTCCGCAAACCAGATCCGACTCGGCCAGCGTGGTGCTACAAGCAGTAGGCTTATTCCGTACTGGCGGACTCGTTCCAGAACTCCTGGGAGCAGAGCAACAGGGGGAAATGCGTACAGACGTAGCCTCGGCCACGTCTGCACCATAGCATCCAGCCCCAGGGGGGCTGGGTGAGTAAGGGAGAACCAAAGTGGACAGTGCGTCGTGTGCTGAGACGCAAACAGATCCACCTCTGCTTGGCCGTAAAACTCCCAAATTTTCTCCACCGCCTCGGGGTGGAGTCTCCAATCCCCTGGCCTCAGCTCCTGCCTCGACAGGATGTCTGCCCCCACATTCTGGTCCCCAGGAATATACACTGCCCTCAGGGAGAGTACCTTCCCCAGAGACCACAGGAGGATCTGGTGCGCCAGTTTGCAGAGCGGACGCGACCGCAGACCCCCCTGACGGTTCAGATAAGAGACCACTGATGTGCTGTCTGTTCGTACAAGCACGTGATGGCCCCTCAGGTCTGGGAGAAACTGTCTCAACGCATTGAAGACAGCCATCATCTCCAGGCAATTGATGTGCCACGAAAGATGATGACTTTTCCACAGACCCTGAACCGAGCGGCCTTCCATTACCGCTCCCCAGCCGGTGAGGGAAGCATCTGTTGAGATCGTAACACGATGGCAAAGAGCTCCCAATACCGGACCCTGGGTTAAAAACCAATGTTTCCTCCATATAATTAAGGCACGAAGGCACCGCCGCGTGACCTTGATCATACGAAGTGGGTTTCCCCTCGGGGAGAACCCTCTGGTCCTTAGCCACCACTGTAAAGGTCTCATGTACAGCAGGCCAAAAGGAATCACGTTGGACGCTGCCGCCAAGAGACCCAACAGTCTCTCGAACTGTTTCACAGTGCGTGACTGGCCTAGCTTTAGCTCTTTGGTGGCTGTCAGGATAGCAGCTACACGAACGGGCGATAGAGTGGCCCGCATCGTCACTGAATCCCATACCACACCAAGGAAAGTGGTTCTCTGTACTGGAGAAAGAACACTCTTCTTGGCGTTGAGCCTCAACCCCAACATCTGCATATGAGCGAGAACGACACCTCGGTGCCGAACCGCCGACTGCTCTGATTCCGCCAGAACCAGCCAGTCGTCGATGTAGTTCAGAATACGTATGCCCTGAAGCCTGAGAGGGGCTAGAGCTGCATCCACGCATTTCGTGAACGTGCGGGGTGATAAAGCTAGACCGAAAGGAAGAACCCGATATTGGTATTCTTTGCCCCCGAAAGAAACCTTAGGAACTTCCTGTGCTGAGGGAGGATGGAGATATGGAAGTAGGCGTCCTTCAGATCTATCGTGACAAACCAGTCCTCGGATCTGATTTGAGTCGCGATCTGTTTGAGTGTCAGCATCTTGAACTTGAGTTTCTGTACTGAACGATTCAACAGACGAAGATCTAAAATGGGACGCAACCCCCCATCCTTTTTTGGAACAATGAAATAACGGCTGTAAAAACCCGACTCTCTGTCGGGTGAGTACACCTGTTCTATAGCTTCCTTTGCTAACAGGGCCTTTACCTCTTGCTCCATTACCAGAGCCTGCTCGGGATGCACCACTGTGGGCAGCACCCCGTTGTAACGAGGAGGACGAGAACCAAACTGGATTCTGTATCCTTTCTCTACAATCTGCAGGACCCAATGAGAAATATTCGGCAGAAGCTTCCACGCTGCCAGAAAATTTACTAAGGGAACCAGCCTCTCGAGGCTGGTCTCTGGTGTTATCGAGACAGCCAATTCCGGAGCCTGAAACATAATGGCAGGAACTACCTGAACTGGCCGCTCTAAGGCCCCCCTCAGAGGGCGCGAAACCGATGCTGTGCCGCAGCATAGCATCAGCGACTCGCTGGAGACCGCTGCGCCCTGAAGCACCGAGGGTGGCAGGGTTGGCAGAACGGTCTCGTGAGGACCCCGAAATGGAACGGGCACCGTAAAATGAGGTGTACACCGCTCCACTTCGGTCGGGGCTGTCCTCACAGGCCTGATGCGTGAACATCAGGACCTTTTTTTTTGAACCGAAGTCTTCTTCGCCTGAAGAACGGTCCTCAGATCCGGCTTCGACTTAGAAGACTTCGGTTGAGAGGGTTGCGTCTGTCTCCAGTCTCTACGTGGAGGTGCACGAGATGCAACACTCTCTTTCTGATGCACACGATATGATGAGCTCGACGGCTGGGGCTGCTCACGCCCAGCAGCCCCAGGGGGCTGGACACGGCGAGGGATAAACTTTTTAAAAGCGTCAGCTTGTTTTTTAGACTCCTGAAATCTCTCGACGACCGCGTGGACTGCGTCGCCGAAGAGACCAGAAGGTTCAAGCGGAGCATCTAATAAAAAAGCTCGATCTTTTTCTTTAATCTCTGACAGATTTAACCATAAATGTCTCTCAGTAGCTACCAAGGCTGCCATAGACCGCCCAATTGCTCTGGCGGTCTCCTTAGTAGCCCTGAGAGAAAGATCGGTAGCCCGACGAAGTTCTCGAATATCGTCATGAGAAATTCCCTCACTACTATCCAGATCCCCCAGCAGGTCAGCTTGATAAGCCTGAAGCACTGCCATTGTGTGCAGACATGCTCCAGCTTGACCTGCTGCCGTATAAGCTTTGCCCACTAAAACCGAGGTGGCTTTAAGCGGTCTAGTGGGCAAAGCCGAGGCTTTCAGGGACGATGCGGGACCAGGCGAAAGATAGCTGGCTAAATTCTGTTCCGCCTGGGGCATCGCCTCATAACCATACTCTTTTAGCCCTCTTATTCTCGAATAAGTGTTAACTTGAGGGCTAAAAAGTCGTGAAGAGTAAGGTTTATTCCACGATTTCGATATTTCATTATGAAGATCGGGAAAAAAGGGAAGCCCTCGTGGTGGAGATAATGTCGTGGAAGATAAAAAGCGCTCATCTAATTTACTTTTAGGACGAGCGCCTTTATTCTCAGATGGCCATTCAATATTTAATTTCTCTACAGCCCATGACATAACATCCACCAGCTCATCATATGCTGGGGAAATAAATTGTGAATCTCTTTCCCCCATGTGTGTGCTTTCACTCTCCATACTCATAACATCGACCTCCTCGGAGGAAGAGCATTTAAGTAATGGAGGGCTCTCTCCCCGGGCGGAAGAACCGCAGTGCGTGCTTCCGACACCGGGGGGAGAGCGCTGGATCTTCCGGGTAAGGAAGGAGAAAAGGCCCGCGGACCCGTCTCCAACCCCTCCGAAAGATCCTTTTGCGATCCCCAGGAATGCATTCTCCGCGCCGCCTCGGCAGACGCGGGTCCTGATCCCTGAGGATCGCGAGCCTGCCCACTCTTTTCATCAAAGAGTGACAGGCGAGAGCGGAGCATGCGGAGCGGTAGCATTTCACAGTGTTGACACTCAGCCCCCTCGAAGGCTGAGACCGCATGCTCCACTCCCAAACAAATGACACAAAGCTTGTGTGTGTCCCCACCCGTTAAATAACGCGGGCAGGGAGGAACACACTGCTTGTACACTTGTTTCGCCATAACGTTTCCGAATAAATTGCAACAGACAACAATAAATAGACAGAGACAGTATAACACAGATCGCTTGCTGAGGCAACAGAAGCTAATGCCGGTTTGCACCGGATGTGCTTTTATCATATCCTGGTCATGACGTCACCCGCCCGTGACGCTCATTCTTTCCATTGGACTAGTTGACAAAGATGCTTCAGACGCAGTCACGCTGGGGGCGTTCCCATGGCGTCGATGGACGCATCGTTGAGTTCCCTTCGTAAGGGAACGGGCTTGACACTGACGCTTTTTCTGTCAGTGGTAGAGTACCGGCTACATGCGAGAAGTAGCGGTAAGCAAGAAAAAGTGCTTCTTCGAGCACTGCATTTATGAGGAAAAAACAATGTTACAGACGTGACAGTTCTCCGTTACGGACGCGACCGCTCTGAAGCGGCACTAAAAGACTGCTTTAAAACTTTCACAGAGACCTTTCATACACAAAGCCTTTCTTTAAAGTGAATTTCGTTTTGTATTAATTGTATCTTAATTTTTAATCAATGTTTCATCAACCAATTGCCTGGATAAGCGCGTGAACTGGAGCGCGTCTCATAAATGAACCGAAACTCAGCGTATAAGGTAGCCTATTCACGGACCTGAAAAAATATATCTATATTGATATGTCTACTTGTAAACAGAACAATTCAAAACGAAAGAAAACAGACTGCCCTCTGCTTATGAAATTAAATGTGCATTTATCTCTGGTGCATTCACTAGCCTACCTCGAAGATCGCGAGTCAGCATCGTCAACTTCATCTTGACCTTATTAATAAACAATGAAAATGTCTCCTTGCTATATTTGACATATTCATAATCATTGCTTTTGCCGGTTCTTTGAGACAGCTTTTAGGTGCTTTATCGGCAGCGCCGCCGCCCTTATATGAACGCGTCACCACCGCATCAAAAACATGATTGCGTGATGAAAACATGAAAAATACCACATAGCCTAAACATAGCCCAACTGTTTAGAAAGAAAACACAGAACGAATAGCCTAATGCTCATACGTCCATCTCGCGAATGTAGGCTATAGTCTTCTTCATGCCATCTTCACCATTAGCTGCTTTTCCACTGGCCAGCGTGAGCACAGAGGCCGAAATCATGCCTCACGGCACTCCTGTAAAAAATAAATCGCTATAAAAAATATATCAGACGCTGCCATTTAGTCTTTATTTACAGACTTGGACACCACACGCGGCTATTGACTGACCACGGACAGTTAATTTAGCCTACTTGCATTTTTCATTGGTTAATGTCTCCAGGTCTTCCTGTTTTTTTGTTTTTGTTTTGTTTTTTGTTTGTTTTACAATTAAAACTAAAAGTCTGTTGTAATGCAAGCCTTACTGAACATGTACCGAGTAAAATATTACTGAAAACTGATTAGTAATGCCTTACACTACTGCGTTACACCAAAACGTAATATGTTACTGTAATGCATTACTTTTGTAACGAGTTACTCCCAACACTGGTCGTGTCGATGAGGCCTTCACAGGGGAGAGTCTAGTTGACACAATCTCTGCTGACTCTTCAGGAATGCGTTGTGGTCGTGTCCAGGGCAAGTCTACCATCTGATCTGGATCGGCCCGGGTGCAGCTGATTACAGTTAACCTCGGAATAAACAGAAAGACTAAAATTAGCGTAGATACCATTCTCTTTATGATGTAGCGATCAGGTGTTATAGGAAGTGTCCCTGGTTCCGGCTGACCTAATTTATGCAGCCTAATATCAACATATTTATAATTAATCCATCATATTTAAAAATGCGATATTTATTGTAATGCTATATTAAATTGTTGGGATCCGTATCAGAATGTTTACTTCTTAAAATAATTGTATTTTGCATTTTTTTAATTATCATATTGTAATTACAGTATATTTAATGAATAAAAATGTTTTTTTTTCTTTTCAAAATAAACAGAAAATGGTACAAACTTTGCGGTAACACTTTATTTTGATGGTCCCTTTTGAACAATCTGCTTTGTTTTGAACAACTATTAACTTTGTTTTTAGTTTTTTTTATCATTATTTTATTAGCTTAACTATATCAATATGTTGTACCTTTTGCCCCATGCTGGTGAGCCTTTTACCCCGTGTGTGGGGTAAATGGCCCACTTTTCCACCTTATACATTTATAAGATTTTTAAACATAAAGCAATTTTTTATATATATTTTCACACAAAATCTGTTACTCTATCAGTGTTCAATAAAAACATTCATATTTTTTCAGTTGCCATACATTATGGGCGTAGTGAAAAGCACATTTTTCTTAAGGTGTGCTTTAAGCCCCGTTGTGGCATGGTTGCGTCAGCAATAGTATTTTTAACAAACGTTTGCTTTTGTTACCTATTGGTTAGGTTTAGCGTTTGGTTTAGTGTAGGTGGTACGTTATTCTCAAAAGCGATAGAGAATTAACACCTCTAGCGGCACTCGCCGGGGATTTAATTTCAGAACCAACATAATAAAACATTGCGAGATTCACGTTCATGTTGTGGAGAAAACTGAAAATGCTTTTGCCACTCACTGGATATTTCACTTTTAAAGTGTCGCAAAACATGCAAGCAGCAACATAATATAATTTTACAGAAATGCACACAGGCAGGGTTTTCCATTGAGGCTGAAAATACTAGCTATGCTCCTTTTGACGTTTCTTCACCCGTATATGTACAGAGTTAAGAAATGCAAGTCATGCTGACCTGGTTCTCAACAGGGATTTTAAAAAGGTAGGAGTTCATAATGAGGCATAAGTTGTAGTTATTAGATATGTTATGCTCAATCAGAGAATATGGCCTCTAGAGCCTCTATACCCCCCCCCCCCCCCCCCCCGGCACTCTCCCCCACTGCTGACAGATCGCCACAGCCTCAGATACTCTTCTCTTTACAATTAAAGATTAATGGGAGAAAGGGATTTCAGATCACAGAGATTAATTGCATCCCCCTTTTCTTTTCGTCTTTTTACAACTCTCTCCCATCATTTTGCACCCACACATAAAACTAGTGGTGATTTTTGTCAACATGAACATTGAGAAAGTAATAGACCATTTAGTTAGATTCCTACGGGATCTTGCCACAGTGTAGCTGAAAGGGGGCAGGTTCAGGCTGAGTTGGGCTATTTTATCATTCAAACCTTCTTTGTTCTTCCATTTGACTGCTTTACTCTATTCTTTTCACTTCTTTTTAACTTTGTAGCCTGGTAAAAGTCTCTTGTCGACAAAAGGGGCCAGTCCCTTGTAGGGGTGTAACAATATATCATGTCACAATATATAGCGCAATACAAAAATGCAACTATGTATCGTGGATGGTGACAATATATATTGAGTATAATTCACCCAAAATAAAAAATTACTGTGAGAAAATATTCAAGTTTTCAGAGTTCAGTACTACATTAAAGGGATAGTTCACCCAAAAATGCAAATTCTGTCAGTATTTACTCACCCTCATGTTGTTCCAACCCCGTAAGACCTTCGTTCATCTTCGGAACACAAATTAAGATATGTTTGATGAAAACTGAGAGCTGGATCACTCCTCCATACTAGTCCATAGGCTTCTTGAGGGATTGAAACTTGCCGGCCTCGAAAAGTTATTAAAGACATCGTTAAAATAGTCCAAGTGACTACAGTGGCTCAATATTAAGTTTATCAAACGACGAGAACATAAATAACGACTTTATTTCAACTATTCATTTCCTTCTCTTTGGGCCTCTAGTCAGTTAACGTAGTGTGATTGCGTAGAGCTACGTCACACATAGGCTCACTATTGGCCGACGCTGGTCATGTGGGTGATGCGTGTGACGTACAACAATAGAACATACGCTGTTAAACTAGTAACCTGACTCGAGGCCCAGAGAGGAGGAAATGAATAGTTGAAATAAAGTCGTTATTTTTGTTTTTTTTGCGCACAAAAAGTGTTCTCATCGTTTGATAAACTTAAGATTGAGCCACTGTAGTCACTTGGACTATTTTAACTATGTCTTTAATAACTTTTCGAGGCCGGCAAGTTCAATCCCTCAAGAAGCCTATGGACCAGTATGGAGGAGTGATCCAGCTCTCAGATTTCATCAAAAATATCTTAATTCGTGTTCCGAAGATGAACGAAGGTCTTACGGGGTTGGAACAACATGAGGGTGAGTAAATACTGACAGAATTTTAATTTTTGGGTGAACTATCCCTTTAAACTACTATATATAATGTTGAATATAATGTATAGTAGTTCAATTGTGGAATGATTTTTTGATAATGCAACATGTCTTATGTTACCAGTAAAAAGCAGCCTACATTATTTTTTAAATATATCTAGCCAGTGACAGAGTTATTCCTCTACAATTATTCTGTATTTTCAGCTTCAGAATCATGAATATATTTTTCTGGTGTCACTATTGCCCCGTGCATTGGGTTTCCAGCACTAAGAACAAGCCTATTCATTTACACTCCCAGTGTAACATTTAGCATTTTAATCAACAGTACATTTTTTGTTAACTTTGTCTTGAGTATCACAATAATATCACATTGTGTATTGAATTGTGACATGAGGGTATCGTTACACCCCTAGTCCCTTGTACTGATGAAAGAATTATCTGGCCACTAAAGCTTGAAAAATTGTGTACCGTCTTGTATGAATACGTAATTATATACACTATAGATCCTTCAGAAGTCATTCTAATATACTGATTTGGTGCTCAAGAAACATTTATTATTGATGTTGAAATCGGTTGTGCTGCTTAATATTTGTTGAGGGGAGGGGGGTTATGGTACTTTTTCCAGGAATCTTTGATAAATATTTTGATATAATCATTGTGCAAGATACAAACACCTGAAAACTGCTCATGCCGCTGATTTAACACTAGAAGTGCCAGAATCCATAACTACTAGAACTGCCACAAGTGGTCATTTTGACCGCTAGATGCCAAACTCTATGGGCCCTATCTTGGACCCGGCGCAAATGTCTTTGTACTCTGACGCATGTATCATTCCTATTTTGCACCCGCGCAGAGCGGACTTTTCCCTCCACAGACACACGTCGGTTAACTAATAAATACACTTGCGCTCCCCGGGGCGGTTCAGCGCAAAGAGGAGGCGTGTTCCGGCGCAAAATTTCCCTCATGCTATTTTGCTGTTCTATAAAACAATTGCGCCACTGACCAGGAAAAAAACCTAGTCTAAAGTCAATGGCGCGTTGCGCGTACATTCAGATGCTATTTTAAGCGCGCATGCTTGGCCATAATACAGAGTGTGAACAACGCGCATACACTGTAGATGATTCTCTCATCTACACAGATGCATTTAACTTTTTGCAAATGATACATTATTATAAGGAAAAATATTAAAACACGAGGGAAATCATTGTTGTGTCCATGACGATGGGGAAAATAGGCATAAAGCTTACACATTTGTGACCGGTCACGGAAACTAGGGACACAAGTCGGTTCTGGGGCATTTTGAGTTATTCATAGATTCTGAAAGTGTAATCTCCAAGCTTTCCAACGATGTGTAACATATGGAAATCTGATAATATTTGGAGAAGTTGTGGCCATTTTAAAGTAGGCACTTAAAAAAGCTCAAAGATGAGAAAACGACCTCTAAAGATTGTGCAGTTCTCACCTCTCTCTGCTGCTGGGGGTGACAATAGGGCTCATTTACATCTCATTTAGATAAGCCATACCCCCTGTAAAGCTCCTCCATGTGCTTTACAGCTTTTTTTGCACTTTGAATGAGTGCACTTCTGCCGCACTAGGCGAAAAACAATTGTGCTGCCCCTCTATTTGCAACGTACCAGCAACAACACACAAAGACCAATATGCCATATAGCCTGCATATAACGCAAAACCAGCAACAACACACAAAGACCAATATGCCATATACATATAACGCAAAACCAGCAACAACACACAAAGACCAATATGCCATATACATATAACGCAAAACCAGCAACAACACACAAAGACCAATAAGGCATAGGCCTACATATAACGCAAATAGTGCGCAACGCTCGCGTGTGCCCAAAATGTCAACAATATTAAAGTTTATGCAGGAGGCAAATGACTGCTGGCATTTTTCTTTAAGCAGTCATTTCTGGAATTTTCCAAATAATCACATTTCACCTCCTCAAATTACTGTTGCAAATCTCTTTACACCACTTTCTTATGTGCGTGTACATACACAAATGAAATGTCCGCAAGCACATTATATCATCAGCAGGTTCAGCATCTTAAATAACGACTAAAGAGCAAATGAAGCTTAACTTACATTTCAGAAACACGCACGGCAGGCCTTCATTGCAGCAAAGGTCTTAACTGCATCCTCTATTTCGACTCTCTGTGCCAGTTCATGTTCTATGGAGATTGTTGCCAGTCCATTAACTCTGTTCCCTGTTCACAAAACGTTCCCCATTCAAAGCAAGCGGGACGTCACATATGAAACAGCCAGCCACCGCTGTCAGCGAGCCGAGCCGCCGTATTCAAGCACTGAGGGCGCGCGCGCCGCGCCCATACCTCCGGTTCAGTTTCCCGAGGCCACGAAGTGCGGCGAAAACATTTTCGGTGTAACTGCCAGACGGTTCAGCTCGTCTGCGACAATCTTTGCGGCATCCATCTTCATTGAATTTTGATATCAGATAGAGCCGGCCAGAGCACAGCGTAATAAGTAGCCATGCGGTTCACTTGGAGGGCGGGGGCAAAAGCGCCGGGTTATTCAGTATGGAAATACACAAAGACAATGACACGCCACGCCCCTACTGCATGCTAGAATCTCCGAAAACAAGCCGATTTCAACCTCAAAATGTAAGCTTTTAAATATACCAATACTTAGGTTGACCAGACGTCCCGTTTTTCCCGGGACAGCCCCGTATTTCCACTCTAATTTTAGTGTCCCGACTTATTCTGAAAAAATCATGTTTTGTCCCTTATTTCATCGTTAGTATATATATTTTTTTTATATATAATAGGTTTCGTTTCCGAAAGGCTAAGTGAATATATATGTTACGTTCAAACCGTGTAGCGCGTGCATGACAGAGAGGGAGAGCCCTTGTGTGTGTGTGCTAGTGTGCCTAATGAAGCGCATGTAAGACGCATTAATAGAGGGAATGCATTAACGTCACTTTCCCGCCGAAACACGCCCCCTCAGTCGGACTGAGTGGCAGAAGAGCTGCTGCGTGACTGGATTTAATAGGGGAAACTGCGAAAACGCAAGTAAAACAAACGATTATCAGTTTAAACTAAAGATTGGACTCAATATAGTGTTCCTTAAACTTACTAAAGATCCAGTGATCCATGGATATTAACATGCAGCAGGAATCGTGTTTCCTGACATTTATATGTGCCTGATTTCGACACCAGGGAAATACATACGGCAAATTTGCCTGTGAATGCTTTATATAAATACAAAATAGGCAGGTCTAAATCCAGGTGATCACTTATCAATGTTATATATATCATCATATCGTCTAGAGACTTAAAACTTGTATAGTTTTTTGTCAGTGTTTATTTAAAAATGTCAAATTATACAGCATATACAGTGGTAAATATTTGATTGATGAGTTGTCACTGCAATATAAAACAATACAATATACAGAGAATGATTTTACCACTAAATTCAGCATATTGACACAAAAAGGATAACTGCAAATCCACCTTTCGCTGCCTGGAGTCCAGTTGTTTCTATGAATTGTAGCGATCTATTTGCTTCTCTGTTCTGTAGCTTTAGGTAGTCTGTAAAAATATTCCTCATATTTCTTGTCAAATCTAGTTGTACAGTCAGTCTCAAAGCTCTTTCCCGTTTTAGACGCGTTTTGTGTGTTTTTCCGCAGCATTCACACTGAAAACCAATGCTGCCGCTCAGTCTTTTTGCCACTTGTGGGCGTAACTGCAGTCACTCCGGCCAACGGTGACGTCACGTGCATTCCCTCTATACGCATGCGTTCTGTATCTGTCCCGTATTCCACTCCGAGAAATCTGGTCACCCTACCAATACTGCTATCTCAAACATGGAGAGGCTTCTTCGTGATTTCAATTAACAGATTCTCCAAAAAATTGAAAATCACCAATTTTGAAAAAAACCCTCTTCTTTCTCATTTTGCTCGAAAGTTGTGCTGCCGACTTGTGTCCCTGGTTTCTGTGACGGGTCACATTTACCCAAATTATTATATGCATGTTTAACCGTAGCTAATTTGGGTGGGTTTGTCCCATCCCCAATGTCTCTTCTCTTTATTTTACGGCCCTGACGAGAACATCGATCTCCTCGGCTGCGAGCCGATTCTGAAGCACGCCTGGTAAATGCGCCGTTATAATAGTATTGCGCCATGGAACAAGCGCACCTAGTTCATCATGCTCTTAAAGGGAATGTTATATAAGGCTCTTAATGGTTTGTTTCCCGTTACGCCCAAACCACACCTATGAATAATGAAGCTACTTCAGACCAACCCCTTTTAGATTGGCGCCAGGCGCAAGAGGCATTTATCCTGCCGGGAAAATAGCAGCAGCGCCGGGATCCGCCCACAAAATTTCTTGTGCTTTGCGCTTTGACGCTTGCGTTTCAGATCGTTAAAATAGGGCCCCTTATCTTCAATGATAAATACCCAATTGAGAGATTAATGCATTTATTAGGATATCTTTTTAAAAACAAAACAACACCAAACTGTACATTTAAACAAGTTTGATTATACATTTATAAATAATAATATCATTAGTATCCTACCGTAATTATCGAATATTCACAACAGATAGGCTATATTTCCATGTCCATTCAACATAACTCAGAACAAGATAATAACAACTAAAAGTATCTTATTTAATTATAAAACATTTTATTTTAATATAACAACAGAGAAAATAGGCTAATAGAAAAAGCTGGAAACTAGCTGATCTAAAACAAAACAAAAAAGAACCAAGAAGGAAGTGTAGGCTACAGAAACATAAAAACACGAGCCTATATTACAAATTGTATGTTAATTATTTACATCAATATAGTGCTTGGCTATTCAAGCTTCACAGTCAAGGCAAGTGACCTCTTTTCTCCTCGCACAATTTCCACACACGGGTTTGCGGCATTTCCAGCTGGTGTCGTGGGTTTTGTTTTGACTGCAGCTTCTCCGAACCTGGCACTGCCTCCGCTTTGGTGTCTGCTGCAGTGATTTTAATCTAATATACTTTTTGTTTGTAGAAATTAGCATATATGCAAACACTCAGGACCGCTACTGACCTTTCTGTTGACAGTGAGAGACAATGGTCAATCGTGGGAAATGTAACAAAAAAATACCGCAAAATTCAGTGCTGTCAATATGACCGTCTATGGCCGAAATAGGTAAATATGTTCATTTATTTCTTTGCCTTATGTGTAATTTATATGAAAAACATTTTGAATGAAAATACAGACACTTTTAGGAAAAGTCAGGTACCAGCAGGATTTTATTTATTTTTTCAACAAAGTTATTGCAGATATAAAATTCAAAACGGTGAAAATGACCATCATGGCCGTTCTAGTGTTAAAAGTGAACGATCACCAGTGAGAGTGCCCGGGATTACCATCAGAGGGTACTCAAACCCGGACAATCACCACTCATCCACAGACTCCAATCCCCATAATCCTTTGCCCAGACCATCATCCATTATCACAATCACCTGTGTCTCATTATCTTGTTTACTCACCCTATATAAGCCTGGTTCTTTCTGTCATTCCTTGCTAAGACGCTAAGTAGTGTCTCTACTGCAATTTTGAGCATTCTCTCTGTTCTTCCTGTGTTCTTGGGATTTGATCTTTGCCCGTTTCTTGGATTGATTCCCCTTTTTGTTTGTTTATTTGTTTGTGTGGACTGCTTACTTTGTGTTTATGACCTTTTGTCTGTAATCTGGATCTGTAATCTGTAATCCTTTGGATTACCCTTTCAGATAAATACTGCATTTGGATCCTCAACCTTTGTGTCTCAGAGTAGTATGTGACAAATAATTAAAAAATTAAGTAATACTAATATAATTCACTTCATTACCTCATATAGTACCAGTTTACAGCAGCTTCATCAACCAAGTCTTGAAACATAATTTATATTTCTAGGCCACTTTCTAATAATGTAAAGTGCAAGGCAATAGTAAGTAAGTGCATGTCCTGCACTGTAGAGTTTGTGCTACAATGCATGTTTTGAATCATGTTCTGCAAGAGTCTTGAATTCTGCTGTAGCATTTAAAGGGTTTCTGCTGCGTTTGATACCTAACTATATCAAGGACTTGCTCTGTGTGGCAAGTAAAGACTGGCTGTTGTTGTAGTCTTTGTATTGCTCATTGTATTATTATGTGTGTATTCAACTCTAAACACTAGTTTGTGACACATACTTTAAAAAATCCTCAATGGTGATCTTTTGGGATTTGTAGGTATTGGCTTTTAACGTTTACGCAGACATTTTGACATTCACTGAATATGAAAATACTGACAAAACCTTTAGAAAAGTACAAATCTTTATGAATCCTTTTGTATTGTGAATATTTGTTTTTATCATATTTTCATTGTGTTTTTTTATATTCTGTTTAATAATATAATATAATGTGATACAATATACTATTCACGAGTTCACACATACATGAAATCAAATGTAATTTTAATGCGTATTTGGCTTGCTGTCCGGGGGAGGGCTCCGAACTTGGAATTTTGCCCGAACCCAGAGTACTCCCCCTAACCTGGGGTAAACCCAGCCGAGTGTGAGGTGATGGGGTGGTGGAGGGATGCTGAGAGACTTGTCGTGAGACAGGAGGTGAGGAAAAGCTTTATTTATACCGGCATCCTCTTGAGTTGATTGGTTGATTACCTGAACATGCTCCTCCCGAACTTTGTTACATAAAACTTCATTTCACGAGTTCACACATACATGAAATCAAATGTAATATTAATGCGTATTTGGCTTGCTGTCCGGGTGAGGGCTCCAAGCTCGGAATTTTGCCCGAACCCAGAGTCATCCCCCAAATAGGCGGCATCAGCTCAGGGCATCAGACGGATAAGCCCCGCAAATAGTTGTACTGACAGCTCGATGACGCCAGATTTGTGCGAGCTTGATTTTGGAACAAGTTAAGCCGTTGAACCAGGAGGGCTCTCGATGCATCCGACGGGCACTGGATGCACGCGGCATCGGATGGGTAAGCCTCGCCAGTTGGACGGGGGCGCCCGCTGTACTCGGTCGGGAGGGCTCAACCGGCGCTTCGAAGGGGGCTGGGGCACGGGAATAGACCCCTCGCGGCCCGACGAACGGGGAGCCCACGCGGCGACGCGAGCGCGGCCCTCCGATGAAGATTAAGACGGGCAGGCTCTAACTGCGATTCGGACGGGAGGGTTCGACCATCGCTTCGGAAGGGGGACGGGGCCCGGCCCACGAGCGGGGAGCCATCACTGCGTACGAACGGGGGAGCCTGCGATTGTAAAAGTATGCTATATTTGGATATACTTACGTAGCGGGCGTGGCTGCGGTGAGAGTGGCAATGAAAGGAGCGCAACAGGTGATGGGAATTAACTATTTAATTAGTAAGGGCTTGGTGTGCGTTTCGGATGACGAGCGACCGAGGGTTTGAATTTGTTGTTGGGAAAGACCTTTTTGAGCGGCTGTGGTCGCTGCGCCGATGCCAAAGGAATGGCTTGAAAATTTGTTTGCTGAAATGCCGGATTTGATGAGGACTGCTTTGAGATGTTTTTGGAACCAGAATCTCGAGGCTGGATGATTGGAGTCGTCTGTGAAGAGTGGATCGAGAGGAGATTTGAGTGCAGAACGTTTATACTGAAGGTAATTTAGCAGAGAATGGAACTGGTTGAATGGGAGTCGGCAGATTGAAAATGTAAACAAAGTGACCTTTTTTAGCTCGATCTTTTTTGCTTTGTTTGATGAAAAAAGATATAGTTTCGTTATCTACGATCTGTAAATCTGAAATGGCAGGGTGAATATTTGAATTGAAATTAGATGTGAGGATGAACATTACTTCTAGTGTGCGCGCCGTGTTGGTGGAGTGGTATCCGAGACCGAGTGATGAAATACATTTGGCGAGTATGTCAATTGTAATGGGTTGTCTGGTATCCGGGCGAGTGGGATGAGTTCTCTGAATTCCTTTAATGAGAAGGGACGTTTGGAAGTTATTAATGGCGGGGGCGGGCCTACCATAAACTAATTTGTGAAAGAATTGAATGTCGCTTAGATAGCTTTTTATGGATCTGGCTTGGAGACCTTTAACTTGAATGAGGTGAGATATGAATGAAGTAACGGTTAGAAGAGAGAATTCGGGAAACGGCAGATTGTGCAAGAGGTGAAATGATTTGAAAGATTTCCACGCGGTGTAATATGATTGGAGAGTTCTGGGTGAATTATGAACTGATCACAGGCGGAGATCCAGATGAGGTGTCTGAGGAGTGGCATTAATGCAGGTGAGCGAGAACGACCTTTGTTAATGCATTGTACGGTAGCTTCGTTGTCCCAATGAACTTGAATGCTTTTGGATGACCACTCTTTCCCCCATAGGGAAGCTGCGACGACGATCGGGTAGAGCTCGAAAAGGGCCGAAGAGGCTGAAGACCAGGGAGGGACGCGAACCAGTGACCTTGGTAATAACCTCCGAAGCCGAATGAGGGAGCTGCGTCTGAACAGTTTGATATCGAGGGGGAGAGAGATTAAGTCGTCGTAAAAAAAATTAAGGCGTTCCACTGGTTAAGAAAAGTGATCCATAATTTTAGCTCATTTTTGCACTCGCAAGATAGGATAATTTGGTCTTCCAGCGGATGACGAGAGGGCGAGGAGATGTGCGATGAAAGGGCGGCCTTGCGGGATAATGCGCATGGCATAGTTTAAGTGGCCAAGCAGCGAGAGGAGGTCGCGTTTGGAACAATTTGGGCAGTTTGTAAGATTGGCGGCGATTAAAATGATTCGATCTATTTTTTTCCTTTGGCAGTGAAGCCTGGAAATTAACTGAGTCCAGATTGATGCCCAGAAATTCTATGGATGTGTTTGGCCCCGTTGTTTTTTTTTTTCCTGAGCTAACGGAATCCCTAGCTCGGCGAAGACTTTTTGCACCATGACGAGGTGAGCCGCGGGGATGGCTTCGTGAAGTGAAATGATTAAGAAATCATCGAGCAGATGGAGAAGGTGAGGAATTGCATAATTGTTGGAAAGGATCACCTTGAAGAATCAGTCCAAGCCCAGGGCAGTTAAATGTAAAGGGAGCAATTCCAAAGATGCTGTTGATTTGAGTATGTATCAGTTTTTGCCAACTTTGCCACTGCCAACGCCGCACTATGACAAGATCAATGTGACTTTGAAATCCCGCTACCTGTTCAAGAGATCCAATTCTTTTCTCTGCGCTCCATCATCATCACCACCTCACTGAATGTTGAGGATTTTTAATGTGATACATTTGTAACAAACAGCAGCCACTTTTCACACATTCACAAACTCCACAAACAACTGCTTTTCTTCAACCCCAAATCCACTTCTAAAAGGCAACCGTCCTCTAAGTAATCGCACAAATCTTCAACACATCTCTTGACACTGGTATATTTCCCATCACATTTAAGCAGGCTCGGCTAACCTTACTGCTAAAAAACTAGTGGAAGATTACAAACCAACTCCTCCTGTTCTTGGCAAAACAAAAACACTTGAACAAATTATTGTTAGTAAGGTCTCTCGTTTTCTTTCTTTGAACAACCTGCTGGATGACAAACAATCTAGACTCAAAATTGCCCGTTTTGTAGAGACCAGCTCTTGGTGAAAAACCCTTTGAGTGGAGAGAAGTGCTCCCAAATCATCTGTCCACACTCAGCTGGACCTGTCTGCCCTCTGAGCAGTACATCAGTGTATGACCCTATCTACTCTTGGATACATCACAGGAACCGCACTTGGTTTGAGACCTACCTCAGAGGTTGAGCCTTGATACTTGACCGTTTGTTTCAGAACTTGGTCCGTTTTCTCCCTTAGTTAATTTAATTCAGGCATATATGAATACAGCAATTGTGCTCTGATCGACACCAAAACAATTGTTTTGAAATCACCTGAATAAGGGGGATTCGGCCTGATTAAAAATGAACTCAGGGGCAGTTAGGATAAGGTGAGAAAGTAATACGACCGAACGGACCTAGCGTCATCATAATTGATAACGGTAAATGTGTTATATAAAAAAACAGCAGTGTCTGATTCTATGAGTGAGCACATTAATTATCGCAGTTTATAACCAGAGAGCATCTCTTTATCTTATATATATATATATATATATATATATATATATATACAACATTTGTATTTTAAATATAATTAAATGTAGCTCACGGAGCGAATTTGTCAATCCATTTTGATGGGAACTCTGACCAATAAGAGTACAGTTTACTCACATGTGTAACAAATTAAGTCAAAGCAAACAAGCCAAATGATCTACTGGCCTGAAAACTTCTAACCACTTTAGCGGTTGGCTTTCTTCTCTCAATTTATCCAACCTCACTCAGTCCAACCATTCAGACACTGATTTTCCACCTATAGGCTGATGACATGTTGACCTACCTGTCATTTCAGTCTGACAACCACATAGTGTCTGTAGGGGTAGAGTCACAACTCTCTTTGTCTTTCTCCACTGGATTCTAGTAGCTGCCTGCATCAATTTCATAGTATTGGTGCTTCTGTATGGCCACAGAATGTGTACACTACACTTACTGAGGCTGATGGGAAGGAGAGTTTTCTCCTATTCCTTTTCCTCTTTATTTTCTTTCAGTGGTAGAACTTACCTTAAAAGTTCATAATCTTCAAGAAACTGAAAACAGTTCTGCATGCTTTGTCACACATTCTTTATTTTTCAATTTTGTTATTCTAGTTATTTTATTATTAGTCTATTCGGGGTGAAATGCTTGTATTGCGTTACACATTTGTTTGTTGCTTTGGATAAAGGCATCTGCTAAAATAATAAATCTAAAGGCTTTGAAGGGTTGAACGGTGACAAAACATGCAGTGCAGTTCCCTTTCGTTGTCACTCCGAGTTACGTCGGATGACGACGAATGGGGTTTCGCTTAGAAAGCCTATCAACTTCGAGTATTACAAAACGAGCCAATGGCAAAGAAATGCCAAGGGGCTGCGGAATTTGCATGGCGTAACTCCACCCCACCTCGTGGGTATAAAAGGAGAAAGCCGGCAACATGCAGATATGTTTTCGCTTCGGATCCAAGTGTATTCTTCTCTCCACAAGCCATCTCTGAATTGTCAGATTCACAAACGAGTACCTTGAGTGTTGGTGTGACGGCGATCTACGGCGAGAGCGTGCTTCCTGCTGATCTGTTGCAGTGGTATGCCAGTCGGTGCGTTTCTCCCCGGGTGCTTCAACACTTGAGTTTTCTCTCTCTAAAAGAGCTTACACGTGGCAGGTCTTTTTAAAGATGTCTCGCCCGTGTACTTCTGGTTGCGGCAGATTGGTATCGGACTCTGATGGGCACGAGCGTTGCATAGTATGTTTGGTCATTGATCATGCTAGAGCAGCGCTCGTGGATGACTCATGTTCTCTCTGTGGGAACATGACCATCGCGTCATTACGGTCGAGACTCCCTGAACTCGCAAGAGTGAGAGTCCCCTCATCCACCCCCCGCTCTGTGGCTGGTGGCCAGGGTGACCTGAGGGTTACGGTCTGGAACAAGGCGCCGACTATGTGTCTGCGACCCCAGCCCCCCTCTTCAACGACGGTGCCCGCTAGCGAACTGCTGATTCCCGCGGGTCTACCCTCTGGGGGCCCGCATGTTTCAGTTGAAGCTACAGAGGAAGATGCCATGTCTGTTGCAGCATCACTAGGCGGGTTTGAGTCTTCTGGAAGTGAGGGCTCGTCACAGCTGCCACCTTCCGGTGTGCATACGGCTGTGCTCGAGTCTGATCCGGAGATGACGGCCATGCTTTCCCGGGCAGCCGCGAGCATCGGACTTGAGCTGCCCACGGGTGGGCAGCACCCTAATGTGGTTAAAAACAGAAACAATCCCCTCTTCCCTGAGCTCACAGAGTTCTCGGGCGACACAGAGCGCCGCCCACAAGCCGTGCTCTCCTCGCCCCCCTCTGTCCCAGAGGCGGTTGACACGGTGTGCCGTCCACGGACCGCTTCGCTCCTGTCCCCCTCTGTCGCCCGACCCCTGGCAGAGCAGGCCCCCGCGGGACGACCAGCCTGGTCCTCCCCTGGCCCCCTCTGCCAGGGCGCGGTTGCTAACTGTGCCCCCACACCGGGCCGCTATGCCGTCCACGTCTGGGCCAGTTACTCCGCTTCGCTGCCCCTCCGGGGGGACGCCTGTGGTTCGCATGATCCCGCTGGTTCAGTTCCTGGGAGCCTGGCTAGAGCTTCCCCGTCTGTCCCGCTGGATCGCGCGGACCGTCAGGTTCGGCTATGCGATTCAGTTCGCACGGTCTCCTCCCCGCTTCAGGGGAGTCCACTCCACTTTGGTCTGTGGCAATGCCCCCATCATGAGAGCAGAGATTGCCACCCTGCTGGCAAAGGGTGCAATCGAGACTGTCCCTCCAACCGAGATGAGGTCCGGCTTCTACAGCCCCTACTTCATTGTCCCCAAGAAAACCGGTGGGTTACGGCCAATCCTGGACTTTCCCGTGCTGAACCGCTCCCTTCACAGGATGCCGTTCAAGATGCTCATCGCCAAACGCGTTTTCGAATGCATACGGTCCTAGGATTGGTTTGCAGCGATCGACCTGAAGGACGCCTACTTTCATGTCTCCATTCTTCCTCGACACAGACCGTTCCTTCGGTTTGCTTTCGAGGGGCAGGCATACCAGTACGCGGTTCTCCCTTTCGGGCTAGCCCTGTGTCCTCGCATCTTCACGAAGGTCGTTGAGGCTGCCCTTGTTCCCCTTCGGGAACACGGGGTTCGCATCCTGAGTTATATCGACGACTGGCTGATCCTAGCTCACTCTCGAGATCAGGTTTGCGAACACAGGGACCTAGTGCTTCGGCTCCTAGCTCGTCTGGGCCTTCGGGTCAACTGGGAGAAGAGCAAACTTTGCCCCATGCAGAGGATCTCTTTTCTCGGTATGGACATCGACTCGGGCGCCATGTCCGCGCAGCTTACGAGCGAGCGCGCGCAGTCACGGCTGACTTGCCTGAGACAATTCGAGGGCAGGAGTGCGGTTCCACTGAAACTCTTTCAGAGGCTCCTGGGGCATATGGCATCTGCAGCCGCGGTCACGCCGCTCGGATTGCTTCATATGAGACTGCTTCAGCTTTGGCTTCGCGACCGAGTCCCGAGGTGGGCATGGCAACACGGCACGCTCTGAGTACCAGTTACTCCGACCTGCCGTCAGTTCTTCACCCCGTGGTCGAACCTCAGTTTTCTCAGGGCGGGTGTCCCCCTGGAACGAGCTTCCCGGCATGTAGTTATCTCAACAGATGCCTCCACCACGGGCTGGGGCGCCATGTTCAATGGACATGCTGCTGCGGGCTCCTGGACAGGACCCCAGCGGCTATGGCATGTCAATTTGCCTCGAGTTGTTGGCAGTACGCCTTGCCCTG
The DNA here is from genome assembly GCF_051911475.1 of Siphateles boraxobius. Lineage (NCBI taxonomy): Eukaryota > Metazoa > Chordata > Actinopteri > Cypriniformes > Leuciscidae > Siphateles > Siphateles boraxobius. The sequence continues at coordinate 32,906,558 of NW_027508734.1, read as the reverse complement.
CACCGCTTCCGGGCGTTGCTCAGGGGTCAACACGTACTAGTCCTAGTCCGTTCAGACAATACCGCCACTGTAGCGTACATCAACCATCAACGTGGTCTACGCTCCCGCCGTATGTCACAACTCGCCCGCCACCTCCTCCTATGGAGTCAGAAGCATCTGAGGTCGCTTCGAGCCATTTTCATTCCCGGAGCGCTGAACTGTGCTGCCGACGAGCTCTCACGGCTTCAGCCACTCCCTGGAGAATGGCGACTCCATCCCCAGTTGGTTCAGCTGATTTGGGACCAGTTCGGGGACACACAGATAGACCTATTTGCCTCCCACGACTCGACCCTTTTGCGCCCAGTTTTATTCCCTGACCGAGGGCACGCTCGGCACGGATGCTCTGGCGCACAGCTGGCCGCAGGGCCGCAAGTATGCGTTTCCCCCAGTGAGCCTTCTTGCGCAGTCCTTGCGCAAGGTCAGGGAGGACGAGGAGCAGGTCATCCAGGTTGCCCCTTACTGGCCCAACCGGACCTGGTTCCCCGAACTAGCACTCCTCGCAACAGCACCTCCCTGGCCGATCCCTCTGAGGAAGAACCTTCTTTCTCAGGGACGGGGCACCCTATGGCACCCTCGTCCCGATCTCTGGAACCTCCACGTGTGGCTCCTCGACGGGACGAGGCAGGTTTGAGTGCCCTACCACCAGCGGTGGTGGCTACCATCACTTCCGCTAGGGCGTCGTCCACGAGATACGTCTATGCGTTGAAGTGGAACCTCTTCGTCAGCTGGTGCTCTTCTCACCGAGAAGACCCCCGGAGATGCTCGATCAACGTTGTGCTTTCCTTCCTTCAACAGGGAATGGAGCGAAGGCTGTCTCCCTCCACCCTGAAGGTCTATGTTGCCGCTATTGCCGCACACCATGACCTCATCGAAGGTAAGTCGGTGGGGAAGCACGACCTGGTCATCAGGTTCCTGAGAGGAGCGAGGAGACTAAATCCACCTCGCCCTCCTCTCGTTCCCTCTTGGGACCTCTCAGTGGTTCTAACTGCCCTGAAGAGTGCTCCATTTGAGCCCCTGCAATCAGTCGAGCTTAAATTCCTGTCTATGAAGACAGCGCTCCTGGTTGCACTGGCCTCCATCAAGAGGGTAGGGGACCTGCACGCATTCTCCGTTGATGAAGCGTGCCTGGAACTCGGGCCGGCTTACTCTCACGTGATCCTGAGACCCCGGCCTGGATATGTGCCCAAGGTTCCTACCACTCCCTTCCGGGACCAGGTGGTGAACCTGCAAGCGCTGCCCCCGGAGGAGGCAGACCCAGACTTGGCACTGCTCTGTCCAGTACGCGCTCTCTGCGCCTATGTCGACAGGACGCAGTGTTTCAGGACATCAGACCAGCTCTTTGTCTTTTATGGTGGGAAGCTGAAGGGAAAGGCTCTCTCCAAGCAAAGGTTGTCTCACTGGATAGTGGACACCATTGCTTTGGCATACCAGCAGCAAGGTCGACCGTGCCCCCTTGGTGTGACTGCCCACTCCACCCGGAGTGTGGCGTCCTCTTGGGCTCTAGCGCATGGCGCCTCACTAACAGACATCTGCAGAGCTGCAGGCTGGGAGACACCTAACACATTCGCCAGATTCTGCAATCTCCGAGTGGAGCCAGTGTCCTCTCATGTACTCGCTTCAACCAGCTAGTACTCGACCCGCTCAGGTGTCTTCGCTTGCTCGCCATTCCACTCCACGGACTGGATACGTGCGATATTCTCCTCAGGTGAGCTTTCCCGAATGCCCTGAGTTCCTCCAGCACTCCTGACGTTGGCGCCAGTGTCTATTGCCTGCGCGTCGGCTAGGTGCCTCCCGTGTGCATGGTCCCTCCCCTGAGCGACCCCCACATGTGTATTTCCACTGTATGCCTCTCTGAGCATGTGTCTTTCCCTTGGCAAGCCACCTTGCCACCCCTGGGGTTGAAATATTTCACCTGCGGCTGGATACCCCTGTGTTCTCCATATGTTTCCTTCGGGTCATATGTGTATATGGGTCCCCCCCCTCTGGGTTGGCATTAATTGCATACTTCCCCTAGCTTGGGATATGCTTCCCAGTGTACCTTGGTATTCCTGTATAAATGGAGTCCTTCGTCCAGTCTACGACGGGATCTTGAGTTACGCAGAGCACTGGAAGACAGCTGAGAAGGTGGCGTGATTAGACTGGTAACCCCATTCGTCGTCATCCGACGAAACTCGGAGTGACACCGAAAGGGAACGTCTTTGGTTACGTATGTAACCCTCGTTCCCTGAGTAGGGAACGGAGACGTTACGTCTTCCTGCCACTTTCCGCTGTACCGCGGGGATCGCCTGAGCTCAGTCTTGGCTCCTCAGCGAACAAACATATCTGCATGTTGCCGGCTTCCTCCTTTTATACCCACGAGGTGGGGCGGAGTTACGCCATGCAAATTCCGCAGACCCATGGCATTTCTTTGCCATTGGCTCGTTTTGTAATACTCGAAGTTGATAGGCTTTCTAAGCGAAACCCCATTCGTCGTCATCCGACGTAACGTCTCCGTTCCCTACTCAGGGAACGAGGGTTACATACGTAACCAAAGACGTTTTTCACGATTTAGTATTTGCAACTTGAACAATGATGAATATAATGCAGAAAATCTCCACCTTAAACCTCAGCAAAACATTTTTATGTACTAAATAAACTGATATTTGGGCATTTAAAATCCCACACTGAGATGCATTCTACTATCAGAGATACAAACTATCAGCTGAACAAGATTCATTAACTTGTACATTGATTTAAGCCTTTTTCAAGGACATGAATGGAATTTCTCCCTTCGGGGGACTTTACTAACTATGAGCAAATTTAGAAGGAATAACAGTGATGGGCATGCTATATAACTATGGGCTAATCTGACTAGTAGTTTCACATGCCTCTGACATAAATTGAACTTTCCCTTATTTTAGCATCAGCCTCTCATCTGGTTATGTGGCCTTTTACACAAATTGTTGCACTGTGTTTGAATGTCAAGGGTTGTTGCAGGCATTTTGAATCTGCACTGATGGATATTGGCAAACAGCTTGCTTTTGTGAGTAAGGATAACCTTCCATTTGATCAATCTTGCACCTGTCACAAATACTATTCCCCCCAATAAATCAATAACTCACATTTGTTTGTCCCAGTGCTTTATTTTCCTCTCTCATCCCCTTTCTGCGTATCTGTCTGTCTGTCTCTCTCTCTCTCTCTCTCTCTCTCTCTCTCTCTCTCTCTCTCTCTCTCTCTCTCTCTCTCTCTCTCTCTCTCTCTCTCTCTCTCTCTCTCTCTCTCTCTCTCCCTCATCACCTTGCTCTCTCACTTTGTCTAGTGATAATTCACAGCATATACACTTACCATTGTATTATGTAATTGAGGCTGATGCTGAGGTTGATAGAAACAAGTACATTTTGATGTTTAGCACATGCTAATTATTACTTTATACTTATCCTTATAAAATGAAGGAGTGAATTAACACAATAACTGTTTTCATGTAGCCTAATAATCTAGACTGGTTTCCTAATGACTTTCACCATCAGACTCAGAAAAACCTAGCATATTACAATGTGTTTCTTTGGAGAATAAATAAATCATTTCAAAGGCACATTATAAACCAAATGCCACATCCATTAGTAAGAGAAGCTCTTAATGTATTTGTTGTATTGTTCTTGGTTTTCTTACTTACTGTACTATTTTCTTGCATACAACCTTATGGCACATGACCAAACGTGTGCCATTCTAAAACATCCCTTTCCAAACATATGCATTCCTGCAGGATTTTTTGCCACAAATTTTGCATTCATTCAGAGATGTTTAGTTAAAAGGGAGAAAATATGCCAATTCTAATTCTCACCTTTTTAAGACATTTTCATTCTTAACAAACGTATAGGCAGACAGACAAGATAGTTGTTATGGTAACAGTAATGTTGTTATTTGTTTGAGCTGAAATTGTGTTCAGAATGTATGCAATGCACATATAAACTGTTTTCGTCTGACTGCTGAATTTAGGATACACATGAATGGTCCTTTTGAAATCTGCAAATGGATTGAAATATGAGAGAAATATGTGCATGCAAACCAACAGAAATTGTATGTCATAAATAGAAATCAGACTTCTGAATGTTCATCCCACGTAGAGTATAAAGGGAATTGGTTGTCTCTGCAGAACGGCCTACTCTTTCCTTCAGAGAAAAGGTTTATGGAATCTCCCTATGGATGGTGGCACTGAATATATCTGGAGTATCTGGATGTGTCTGACAATGTAAACCAATGGGAGTTTTAATCACCAAACAATTGCAATGGACTTTAAAGCTGAGCAGGACTTGCTTGACAATAATATTGTTCCGTTAAGATTATCTCAGCTCATAGAAAAGTTATTTCCTTTTAATTTCATGTTCAAACTGAGTCATTATGTTGTAATGCTCATAGGAACAAGTCTGTAGACTGTGCAATTAAATTTCTAGAACAAAACGCTTTTGGTGCAGTGGTGCATTCCCAGAGGCGTCCCAAGATCCTTGGTTGCAATGTTAGAAGGAGCTGTTCTAACGTATTTTGTACCAATCTTATTGGGTGTAGACCACATAAACCACTTATTAATTAGGAGATAGGAATCCCACTGTGGACTTTTTTTATCACTGAACATGTGAGGAGCCTCAAGAATCCCCATCTGCACAGACAAGTCCTGCTTAAAGCTTTGTGTAAGCACAGCAAGCAATCTCCGCACATGGCTGAATCCTCAGTGTGGGGGGTTCACAGGGTAATATTCTCAGGGTGACTGTCATAGAGGATTAGATGTTCAAAATGGTGGCACTGCAGTGTTTCCGTGGTAGTCGTTTGTTCTCTGCAAATCTGCAGTCCTACAGAGCATGTCTCATGTTTTTTTTGTTTTTTTTTGGAATGCTTATAAATGGCTGAGATGTCCAGCAGAGTTGATTTAAATATGTTTATATTCAGCACAGATAAAGATCCACTTCAGTCTCTGTTACAAAACAACAGCTCATAGTCTGTTTCTGTCAAAAATAAAACTTCCAAAAGAAAAAAAAAATGAGCAGGAGGCGACAACACTGTTTACACTGTCAGATGAAAAACTGTCTTTGAGCACGTCAGCTTGACGTGTTTGTGGCTTCAGCCGAACAATGACATTTGATAAAAATGTTACTAAAATAAACTAAGTGCCAGGGCTTTTGCACTTGCAATATAATTCAAATTCATGTCTCCATATAAGTATTATATCCATATGACATACTATTAATCCCTAGAATGTATGTAAATAAATATGCTAACACTTTAAATTAAGATTAATTTTAACATTAGTTAATGCATTATGAATCAATGAACACTATTTCACTTATTTTTGTTTATTTATCCCTCGTTAATATTAATTTATTCATAAACTTTTTAAGTTGTATAAATTCACATTAGATTATATATTATTGAACCTTATTGTAATGTGTTGTGTTAATATTAATGTTTATGATCACATACAGAGATCATTATATTTTTAAATTCTGGTTTAATATTAGAAAGGTCCACAGTGCATTTTTTTTGTCAGTGCAGCTGGTAAAAGGTTATTGTTGTTAAAATCATGTTGTTTTTTTTATAATGATACAATTTATTGATTGACTTCGGTTATTTAAAACATTCTAATGTAATATGAGGCGAAGTGCATATTTCATAAAGCTTGCCATTTTTAATGACACACACATCAATGAATGTCTGATCTAAAAATAGTCTCTGCTAATCTCTTTGCTATAGACAATCCATAAACTTAAGTCATCATTTCAAGTTTATTCCTTTGTTTTACCACATGCTTCTGCAATCGTCTTGTTAGTTGTCTTGCAATACTTGCCCAAACAAACACACACACACACACACACACACACACACACACACACACACACACACACACACACACACACACACACACACACACACACACACACACACACACACACACTCTTTAGAGTCTGAGTTGTGCATGCGGAGTGATCATAATGAGTCTCCTCTCATCTCCTCCCAAATGGAGAAGGTGTCAGTCTTAATGAGCGCTATTAAAGGTAACTTGTGCCATTATCACGCCACCTCGTGACATAAATGTTATTTATGGCAATCATCAGAGCCTACTTTTAGAAGCCCAGCTCAAATTGGATCATTTTAAATGGTTTTCCATGTCCAGTTGCTTCCTCTCATGATGTGAGATCTGCTACTGTATCCTATTCTAATCAACTTGTACAACTTATTAAGACAGGTAGACGGAGCAGCTTTGCTCCGAGGAGCGCTTCATTCAGCCGCATGACAGTTTATGAATCTCTGTGCCAAAGAATGATCACTTGGCTCATGGCTAAATTTGAGTGAGGCTTGTGGCCCACCAGATGCTCATACTAATTCTGTTCACATCATACCTTCTTTGTGAAAAAAGTTCACTGCTAAGATATTATCATGTGCAAAATGCACGATTGTACCTGGTATCCCCACCTATTTGACACGGGTCCATTTGTGTGCTTTTTTTGGAACGTTTTGGAATTATTGGAGGACAATTTGGGTAAATGCAAGTGGGGAATAATTTCAGTAAATGTAAGTGGATGTAAATAAATAAATAAATAAGTTAAGTGTTATTAATAGGAGGGCCAATATGAAACCCATGATAATCAATGGTGTGTTTTTCAATTTGCGTGATTAAGATCTTAGTAGTGTTGTTCGTTTAGAATCCAGGTTGTTCATTCTAAAAATGTCAACATATCAAAATTCTGAGCACTGCACTTAATTATCTGCAGAGCTTTAAAATCGTCAACGTAAAAACCAATTAACTTTAATTTGCTACCAATTAAAATTTGACTTTTAGGAGTGTTAATATGCTAATCATGGCACTAAACCTATGCTGGAAACTGTTTACACATCACAGGCCCCCAAGGCCATGAATGGAAGCATGTGTGTGTGTTTGTGTGTCAGCACAGAAAGATGGGGAAGCGATGGTGGGAAGTCTTGTCAGAAATTTGTAAATCATTATTCATGCATTTGGAGTGAACTTTGACTATTTAATTCCTTTGCTGCATTGGTGAGCGACCTTTGGAATTCTGGTGAACAGATGTTATGAGTGTACACTTGATGGCTGTATGATTAGATTTTCCAAAATAACATGGAGAAAACAGTCAACATATTGTGGGACTTTTATGACTGTGAATATGTAAGTGACCACAGTACTTGCAATGCATTGCAATGCAATATTTATTTGTGTTGAGCCAAAACTACTTAAAATACTGACTGCATTCAAGCTTGTTTGTAGATAATGTCATTTTAGTGTGCTATCTATTTTTTGTAAAAAAAAAAAAAAAAACTTAAGTAATTATAGAGTAGGTTTGAAAACTACCTATTAACTTAGATTATAAATGTTGAACATGTTATAAATGGTATGGTCATACGTAGTCTCATGTAGGGCTGTTCGATTCCGTTTTTTTAAAATTAATTTATTTCAAGAATCGATTCCTCACTGTTTTTTTTTAATTTTTTTTTTAATACCAACACCGTGTCTAACATTCTTTCGTCTTACCGTGCCACACAACGAGAAACTTTCTACACCGGACGTGACAACGTGACCATTGCAAATCCATCTGTCCTTCCTATTAGATGTATTGTGAGTGCTGCTTGGTCAATATCCCACAACTCAGGTGATACTTATATGTAGATTTATTTATTTATAATATTCAAAACACTGTAAATAGGTTCATAATCTGTAAATCTGAAAATGTCTATTCTGACTAAACCCAACTGTGATAGTTTTATTCTCATATATTTATATTTTTATTTTTTATTCTTATAATTTGTAGTATTATGTTTCATGTCGTATTTGTATATGTCCACTGGAAGCCTCAGTACCAAAACAAATTCCTTGTGTGTGCAAGCACACTTGGCAATAAAGCTCTTTCTGATTCTGATTCTGATTCTGATTCATAAATAGAACGAGGCAATTACAGTATCGGGGATTTGTCATGTCGTGCTTCCTGTGTCAGGTGTAGACAGTAGACACAGTGTAAAGATTAGGAATATGTTCACCATATACATATATGTGGTAGATTCTATTTACATACCTACCTACACACACACACACACACACACACACACACACACACACACACACACACACACACACACACGAATGCATACACTTATGTATGTTGATAGATAGGATTGTATTTATTTGTGGTACATATATTTCATCCAGTATCATAAAACTACAGCTAAAATTCCTGTTAAATTCTTAAAGCATTTTGTTCAGGAACAGACTCATGCACACTACACAACTTTTTTTTAGGGCCTTTACACATATAAACTTTTTTTTATAAATCAGATTTATTCTTCTTGTCCTACAACGACTAAGATCAAACCCTGCCCAGCAACCGATTCTAAAGATTTCATTGGATCAGTCATTGCGCTGATTGCCTACACAATGCTGAAATAATCATCCTACCCTAAACCATACTCTGTGTCACGACTGGATCCACTTATTTAGTCTGAACTTTATTTCTTTACAGGTGATGTGATTGTGTTGACAAAAAAAATCGGCTACAGGCCACGTTTGTGTTAAAAAAAAAAAAATCCCCATGATGGAATCGATTCCAAAGGTTGGAATTGACTCTCAATCGCCAACGCCTCGGAATCGATTCTTTTTGGAATCGATTCCCAGCCCTAGTCTCACGTAGCCAGACCTTCAGACTGACTGCAGAAGGGGTTCATAATATTGGGCTCCATAGCAGCTTTCATTGGCTAAGGACCGCTAAGAGGCCGTCTGACTGACATGAAAAACGTACTCGGTTACTGACGTAACCTCGGTTCTCTCTAGAGAGGGAACGAGTTCTGCGTAATATCTTACGCTATGGGGAAAACCTCTTTTCCACGAGATATTGAAGCCAAAAATTATCCTTTATTTTGAATCAATGTAAAACGCGTTGCGAAAGCATGCAGACATAGGCAAGGCGGCTTGCGTGCCTATTGGCTGACCTGTGGCAACAGCAGCAGCCTATCGAGAGAGACGTGATACCCAATGGGGGCGCTTCACGCCCATTTACGTCACGTCCCGTCAGAATAGGCGTGGCATGGCCTATAAAAACAGCTTGACAGGCTGATACAAACTGGTTTTCATCGCTGAAGCGAACCAGAGCTGTTGTATGCACGGCAAGATACGCAGTACTCGTTCCCTCTCTAGAGAGAACCGAGGAGATGGTTCTCACTACGGAACATGAAATCCACGGGGAGGAGTCGGATCCAGATCCAACTCCTCCCACCTTACATACACCTAAACCTAGCCAACTCCGCCCCCTGATCCGTAAACACACCCCTAATCCCTAAACCCAACCCTAATCCTACCCATCTCCACCCCTTGGATCTTGATCCGACTCCTCTCCGTGGATCTCATGTACTGTATTGAGGTGCTACTGGAACCGAGGTTACGTTAGTAACCAAGTACGTTCTCTTACAAGAGTATCTCTCGTACTGCGTAATATCTTACGCTATGGGGAACACAATGCAACACACCGTGGGTACTGGTATCCGACACCAAAGTCCCAAGGGCAGTAGCCTGGGACTCATATAGTGTTCTATCGATCAGTGAGCGATGCACAAGCAAAACTCAGCATTCTGCGCCGGCGCAGCGGGGCAGATAGTACTGAATTCTAGACTGACAGCAGCTTGGCCTGTAAGGCGGGAACCTCTAGGTTAATAAAACCTTATAAATGTAGACGGCGAGGCCCAGCCTGCCGCCATACAGATATCTTGCAAGGAAATCCCGCTAGACCACGCCCATGACGAGACCACGCCTCTCGTGGAGTGCGCTCTGACACCCAAAGGACACTGCACGCCCTTAGAAGTGTAAGCCAGCGCTATGGAATCGACTATCCATCTGGATAGGCTCTGTTTTGATGCGGCCAATCCCTTGGAGCGTCCGCAAAAAAAAAAAACGAAGAGCTGCTCGGTCTGTCTGAAGACAGACGAGCGGGACACATACGCTCTCAGTGCCCTGACAGGGCAAAGGAGACTCGAATCCTCCTCCTCATCGTGAACTGGGAGGGCGCACAGGGAAATAACCTGGGCCCTGAACGGTGTGTTGAGGGTTTTGGGCACGTACCCGTGCCTTGGTTTGAGTGTGACTTTTGAGTCATTAGGCCCAAACCCCCTACATGACGTGCTTGCTGAAAGCGCTTGTAAGTCCCCTATGCGCTTTACTGAAGCCAGAGCTGTAAGAAACACCGTTTTGAAAAATAGATGTTTCATGTATGACAAATTGATTGGCTCGAATGGGACACCTTTCATGGCTTCCAAAACAGTAGAAAGGTCCCACACAGGGACTGAGGGGGGTCTGGGAGGATTCAGCCTCCGAGCTCCCCTGAGGAATCGCACGATCAGGTCGTTTTTCCCCAGTGACTGGCCAGACGTCGGTTTTGCAAACGCCGCTATGGCCGCCACGTATACTTTGAGCGTGGATGGGGTTCTGCTCTTATCCAGCAGCTCCTGAAGGAAGGAAAAGCCCTGAGCTTGACACCAGGCAGAGAACACAGACCATGTCGAGGAATAGAGCCGTCTAGTAGACGGTGCTCTAGCCCGCGTGATTGTGTTTAACACTCCCTCCGGGAGGTTAGCGGGTACCCGTTGATGGCCCATGCATGTAGGGACCATAAATCCGGGCGAGGATGCCAAATCGAGCCCTTTGCCTGAGAGAGGAGGTCTCTCCTCACTGGTATAGGACACGGGGCAGTGCTGGTCAGCCGCATCAGGACTGGGAACCAAATCTGGTTCGTCCAGAGCAGAGCCACGAGCAGCACTGGGCATCCATTTTCCCTGATTCGTTCCAACACTTGAGGCAGGAGCAAGACGGGGGTAAAAGCATAGAGGGGGCAGCGGAGCCATACGTGGGCCAGCGCATCCCTGCTCCCAAAGAACGGCTGCCCTCGAGCAGCGCTCCCCATCCCGAGGTGGAGGCATCCGTGGACACCACCGTCACACTCGAGGGAGTCCCCAGACACACGCCTGACTGATACCAGTCGGCTATTTTCCAAGGTTCCAGAGCCGAAAAGCATTTCATGCCGACCCTGAGGCGAAACAGACCAGAGGTCCATGCCCGGGGGGTGTAACTAGCGCTTTCAGCCATAACTGCAGTGGGCGCATTCGAAGCAGGCCCACCTGAAGTACCAAAGATGCTGAGGCCATGAGGCCCAGCATTTTCTGAAACCTTAGGAGCGGGACTATAGAGCCACGCGCCACGCTGAATGTCCAGTCCGCGCTCCGGCGACAGACGTGCTGTCATAGACAGTGAGTCCAGCACTGTTCCCAGAAAATAACAAACAGCGAACTCTTCGCCCAATTGACTGTGAGACCCAGATTCTCGAGATGAACTTCGTAAATGTACGGGGTGCTAGGGATAGACCAACGGTAGGACTGTGTATTGATATGCCTGGCCCTCAAAGGCGAATCTCAAGAATCGCCTGTGACGTGACGCTATTTGTATTTGGAAATAGGCTTCTTTCAGATCTATTGACATAAACCAGTCTTCCTGGCGAACTTGCGTGAGGATTTTCCTGGTTGTCAGCATTCTGAACTGGCGCTTCACAAGCACTCTGTTCAACTCTCGCAGATCTAGAATGGGTCTGAGACCCTGTCTTTTTTCGGTACCAGACAATGTCTGCTGTATAGCCCCTCTTCGCTCTGAGCCTGAGATAAAGGTTATATGGCCCCTTTGCTCAGTAGTTTCGCTATTTCAGCTCGAAGTAAATGAGATACTTCGTTGTTTGGCATCCACGCTAATTTTAGTGTCTTTGTTTATCCTGAGGTTTTCCCGCAGCCTGCCGGATCCAGGCCGTTTCCAGATCTGGAGAAGGACTTTCGCCTGGACCCGATGACAATGCAGTGCTGAAGTGCCACCTTTTCTGTTTAGAGAGAACGGTGTCGTCTCAGCGGCCCCTAATTTAATAACAAACTATCATTTAGACGGAAGTGAATCAATCAAAACTAACTTTAGCTGGAAAAAACATTTTTCAAGAACCACTATAAAACTAAACCAATTAATCTCTGTTACCTTAAATCATATGTTTATCTCTGTAAAGCTGCTTTGAATCAATCTACATTGTTAATAGCGCTATATAAATGAGGATGACTTGACTTGACTTGACTTGTTTACCATGGTTTCGACTCGCGCCGTGAAACAGCGGGGACGTTGAGCGAACTGTAGCGAATAGACGCTTTTTATAGTGTTCAACACCCATTCTGATACCCCGGGAAGCTTTGGCCACGCATCTGCGTGAATAGCTAGAGGTAGTATAAAATCTGGGCTCTAGCTTCGGCATAGCGGCGGCCGGAGAGCTCCAGTGTGCTGAGAATAAACACTGTGTATGAGGCGGGGGGCGCGCTGATCACAGCGGGCAGCCTGACCGCGCTCGACTTCTCTATGACAGTTTGTGGAGAGAAGGCGAGCGGGATGAACTCCGTGGGGTCTAGCATGTCTGTGAGGGAATGTAGGCGCGGGACAGCGGGCACACTCACTGCACTGAGAACACCGTCGGCCTGAGCTGACTGAATGTGTGCTGGTTTCGTTTTTACAGAAACCGTGGGACATGCATCGTGAAGTGTTTGTGGGCACTGTGTCGTGGGCACATTCTGTCACAGGTCGGGAGGGCCGACTCAGTCTACCCCCTCCCTTTAGCCAGTACCACTGAGGAGCAGTCCAGAAACCAAGCAGACCAACGAGGTAAAAATTGAACAGATTTTATTGACTTAAAAGAATTTGTAAATCCTAATTTAAAACTTCTTCTTCCTCAAGATCCAACGGGCCGCAGGGGAATGCCACTCCTCAACGGCGGCGCATACCTTGAAGGCTGAAGGGGCATTGACTGGCCAACAGGTAAGTACTCTAAGCACGGTTGGCTCTTCTTAGTCTCTCAGGTGCCAAAGGCTTACTCTCAATACGGTTGACTCTTCTCAGTCTCTCAGGAGCCAAAGGCTTACTCTCCGTACGGTGAACTCTTCTCAGTCTCTCAGGTGCCAAAGGCTTACTCTCAGTACGGTTGACTCTTCTCAGTCTCTCAGGTGCCAAAGGCTTACTCTCAGTACGGTTGACTCTTCTCAGTCTCTCAGGTGCCAAAGGCTTACTCTCAGTACGGTTGACTCTTCTCAGTCTCTCAGGTGCCAAAGGCTTACTCTCCGTACGGTGAACTCTTCTCAGTCTCTCAGGTGCCAAAGGCTTATTCTCAGTACGGTGAACTCTTCTCAGTCTCTCAGGTGCAGAAGACTTAAGGCTGTGAAGGGGGCGTCGACTGGACAGCAAGTAGGTACTCCACGTACGGTTGGTTCCTTCCCAATACGTCGGATGCGGAAGGCTTGCGGCTGTGAAGGGGCGTCGACTGGACAGCAGGTAAGTACTCTCAGCACGGTTGGCTCTTCTCAGTCTCTCAGGTGCCAAAGGCTTACGGCTGTGGAGGGGCGTCAACTGGACAGCAAGTAGGTACTCCACGTACGTTTGGTCTTTCCCAATTCGTCGGGTGCAGAAGGCTTACGGCTGTATACCACTCAGAACAACAGATACCTGGGTTTCCTCCGTTCTCCACAACTGCAATGATGAATCAGAATACACCAGGCTTTAGATGTGCAACACTCAGGACAACAAATACCTGGGCTTCCTCCGTTCTCCACGACAGCGATGATGAAACAGAATGCAGCGGGCGTCAGATAGGAAACACTCAGGACAGCAGACAACTGGATTCCCTCCGTTCTCCAGGATAGCCTCAATGACAAATCAGAATACAACAGGCTTTGGATATACAGCACTCAGAACAACAGATACCCGAGTTTTCTCCGTTTTCCCCAACAGCAAGGATGAGACTAAATGCAGCGGGCTTCAGATGGAACACACTCAGAACAGCAGGTAACTGGATTTCCTCCGTTCCCCAGAACAGCATCAATATTGAATCAGAATACAGCAGGCTTAAAACCCATTGTCACTTAATCTCTTCCTCAGAAAACTCCGGACTATAACACAAGGCAAGACCGATGGGCACGTGACAGAATTCTGTACAGTAAGCATGCAATAACTTCACTTCAACCACACACAGTGGGACACAGCATTAACACACGCCACTATCATCCACTCTGTGAAATTTAAGGTCGCGGACCAACTCCTCGCTCTGAACAGTAGGGGCGGTAAGACGGAAGAATTTAGCGACATCACTCATACATCACAACAGCTGTCTTCTCATTCAGACTTCTGGACTCCTTTTTTTTTCCTATGTCACTCCTCCTCATATACGATATCTTCATGTGAGAATCACATTCAATACAGCCAATAGAAGGTTGGTACTTATCTTCACCCCAGTGAGTAGTCTCGATGATACTTGGTATAAAACTTCGCCTCTGCCTCTCTGTTCTTCGCCTTCAATTCTTTGTAGCAGATCCCTTTCCGCAGATCGATCTCACCAGCCGGACGATTCGTCCCACGGAAATATCTCAGCCCATCTTAACAGGAACCAGAAAAAGGGACAACAATAACCCAACACTGCAACCCCCCCACCCCTGCTGTACGCTGCCGCGCTCACGTTCCCCGTCTGCTCGCACCGTGCTGCTGCCCCGTACTGCTCTCCCTCCGTCTCTCAAAACTTTGTTTTTATCCGGTTCTCAAGGCTGCGTGTCCCAATCATCAGACGGCCGCTTAATCCGCCGCACCTGTTGTTACTCTGCCATCAGCGGCTGTTGTTACTATGGTAGCGACAAATCCGAGGCTGGCTTGGTGTTCGGTTGAAATCACTCCGGGTGGAAACATCCGTCCGCAGACTGTTTAGTTACATCTCCATTTCGTCACCTCGTGACAATTCACTACATTTAATGCACAATCAACAAGTCGATTTTATTCGTGCTAGCCCTGTACTGTGGCGGGCTTTGTCTGTGTGTGGGAATGGGCAATGAGACGTGGGCATTCTTACAACACTAATAACACCATCGGCCGTGGCCGGAATACCAGAAAATACACTCTTTTTGGCATTTATCTGGGTCGCCGTAAAAATGGCGTTTGTGTGCAGGCAAGCGGGCTGTGGTACCGGCTTGTTTACTGCGAAATACACTGGAGCAGTCACATTGTTTGGAACTGAACGAGCGAGACTTAAACACCGTCGTTTTCCTAGGAGGTTAGGAAGACTCTGAGCTATGTGTGTGGGTTTCGTTTTACAGAAACCGTGGTACATGCAGTGTGTAGTGTTTGTGGGCACTGGGTTGTGGGCACATTCACTACATTTAATGCACAATGACATGAGTCGATCTCATTTGTGCGAGCCCTGCACTGTGGCGGGCTGTGTTTGTGTGTAGAAATGAACACTGGGCTGTGGGCATTTTTATTACACTCATAACACCATCAGCTGTGGCTGGAATACCAGAAAATACACTGCTTATATGATTTTTCTGGGTCGCCGTGGAAACAGCATTTGTGTGCAAGCAAGCGGGCCATGGTACCGGCTTGTTTACTGCAAAATACACTGAAACAGTCGCATTTCCTGGAACTGAACGAGCGAAAAGTTTCGGTGGAAGTCTGGCTGCGGCGAGACAAAATTGTATCTGCTGCGAGACCTAGGATCGAACACGGGTCTCTCGTGCGAAGGCTTTGGGTTTCGCCACTGGGGAAACGACATAAGCTTAAATTAGCTCAAGCAGATAAGAGAGCATCATCACAGTTCTGTCTGTGTCGCCGTTTGTTTGCAGGCGTGCGTGTTATACAACAGGCTCATTGCTGCAATATTGACATTTTCAGCCGCTCAAACTAAGAGGAGCTGAGAAATGTTTGAGAAATGGAGATTGGTCCGGCCTCGGCTGCACTAAAACACACTCTTTCCTCATTTCGCCGGTGACGCACGCCCAGGGGGGGGCGTCGAGCAGATAAGAGAGCGTCATCACAGTTTTGTGTGTGTCGGCGTTTGTCTGCAGGCGTGCGTGTTATACAACAGGCTCATTGCTGCAATATTGACATTTTCAGCTGGTCAAACTAACTGGAGCTGAGAAATGTTTGAGAAATGGAGAATGGTCCGGCCTCGGCGGGACTAAAACACACTCTTTCCTCATTTTGCCGGTGACGCACGCCCACGGGGGGCGGGGTAGCTTTCTTATAATGTAAAGAAAGCTAGCCGCGGTTTTGATACTGGCCGTTTCCCTGACGACTCGCGGGCAGAAGGGGGGAGGTCCACAGAGCTCGCCCCAATCCTCACTGTCCGAGGCCAGGATAGAGCAGCTCTATAGATGCAGCTATCTCGTCGTCATAATGGCGGAGGTGGCGGCGCGTGGCAGCCGTTGTCCGTCAGTGAGCGACTCGATTGAAGCATGAGCCACAGGAATGAAGCATCTTTAAAAAGACGCTGCTCTTTTAGATAAAGAGAGAGAGTGTGAGTCGCGACAGCGAACACACACTCCCAGCAGAGTAAAAGGATATAAACGCCGGAAAGCGTAGCAGTTGCCTGTTGCCACAGGTCAGCCAATAGGCACGCGAGCCGACTTGCCTATGTCTGCATGCTGTCGCAACACGTTTTACATTGATTCACAATTAAGGATAATGTTTGGCTTCAATATCTCGTGGAAAAGATGTTTTCCCCATAGCGTAAGATACTACGCAGTACGAGAGATACTCTCGTAAGAGAACCACTAATCACCGCTTTTTTTGTTTAGAATCATGTTTAGGGGCAAGAAAATATAATGTCGATGTCCCTACAATAACAGACTGCAGTGTAAAACTCTTTGTTGAATTTTAAAGAGTATATGCTGTATTTTAAAGAGTATGCTGTGAACTTAAATCCAGCAGTTATTTTATCCTGATAAGTGCTCATTGTCACAGTTGTAAACTGTTGTGGCAAAAATTAATAATCAAACCATCATCACTGCGTTAGACACGCACTGAATCAATTCTTGCAAGAAGGACTCAGTCACCGCACAGAATCAATTCTTGCAAGAAGGACTCAGTCACCACACAGAAGTTACACTGTGGCATGAGTGAGACAACACCTGGAAGAGCTGAACAGCTTTTATAACATTTCCAAGGTTACATGCACAACCTGTCTTTTTTGAGGCAGGTTGCCAAATAAGGAATACACTGTTGCATATTCTTCTCGTTGTCACTAACTGGCAATAGGAACATTGAATGTAGCTTCATCCTGACCTCTAGGACCAAAGGTCTTGCTCAGCTGTTCCTAGGGTGTTTCACTCTGCACGTTCACAATACACAATAATATCTCCTGTCCACTCATCATTACTAGGTCTGTAATATCTAATGAGACTAATGAAAATCAAAATTGTCCACTACATAAACACACTTTCTTCTTCCATAACAGGGTTTGGTCATGACATCTTCGTTTCCAGGCAGACCGTTATAGAATGCGACACGCACGTCGCCTGGAAATCCTGTAGAATTCAACCAATCTGATGAGGTGTTTCTAATTGTGTGTGCCATATGCATCAGATGTTCAGCCAGCGTTCCGAGGGTGTGATGTCTGGGGCTGAGTCTACGTCATACATGACTTTTCTGATTTGAATGTGAGAGGTCAGAAACATAAGCACATGGAGAAGTTTTGTTTGGTGTGAGCTGACCTACAAATTTGTATAGGTAAAGGACACTTGACCAATCGAGGATCTTAACATCGCAGGTGACATAATGAGCAATTTTGCATGTTCTAAGTGATCACTGTAAAATTTGCATATGCGTATGGTGCAGTCTGTTATTTCTCAAAGTCGTTGCTGAATATTGTTGATATTTGAAATCAGCCCAAACAAGCACACTCCTCTCTTCATTGCTCCGCCTCCAAAGCTCACCCTCCAAATCCTAACCGCCCTTCTCCGAGTCGGACTCAAACCCTGATCGCTGGCATGCGAGGCTGGTGCACTAACAAGGACGATAAACAGTAAACAGTGCATTATCTAGCATTCACGGGCCTGCACAACTCTCACTAGCTGGCCTCACGCAATGCAAAAGTGGATGCCTATTCATCGTAGCAGAAGTGAATCAACGACAAGGAAGGACAATAAATGAACATATAGTACAGAAGAGTAAATATAAACAAGAGTTTGTTGTTAGTTGCCAACAGCACAGCAACTCCAGACAAACAATGACGTCTATTTTCAGGCCTTCCCGCTTCGCTCTCTGCAGCGCTGGAAAGCTTTTCTAATATTAATGCAGGTCCTAAAGCTCTTTCCTGATCATAACCCTTCATTTTCCAGTGACATGCTTATGAGCTTTTCTCTTTTGTAATGTCTCTCAACCATCTCTCTTTCTACAGTCTTTCTTCAAATCTCCCTCTTGCTCGTTCTCTCTCCTCCACTGTCACACGCCCTCTAATTCTGATTGGCTGCTTGTTTGTTGTTGTGTCTGTCCGACCAACTGTTTTTGTTTTTCAAATATTGATCAAATATTGATCTTTTGCTGCTTTGCAAGCGCTTGCATTTATTTTAGGAAATTCAAATATAGTTTTACTCATCCCCTTAAATAAGTTAGAATGGAGATATAGAAAGAGGTTGCAGTAGGTTCTTTTTTAGTGCCAGACCGCGTAACTTTATTTGTTATTTGTGTCATAGAGATTCTATTACACTGAATGAACACTCACTTTGCAGGGATGGAGAGTTATCCACCTGAAACCGTTATTATACAGTTGAGACTGCTCTTTAAAGAATTGTGTCTCTTTCTTGCTTTGGTTGAGGTGAAATCGATAAACACAGTCCATTATCTTCTTGTCTTGTAGGATTGTGTTTTGAATGGAGAGTCCAACGGTGATGCTCATTTACTAGCAGAGCTGTGGTAAAGTTAAAAGTTGCACAACTGCACGTCATTAAATACTGCACATGCTTGAACATAGCCATCAGACATTTCACAGTTCAATCTCAGATATGATTTATTTATAATCTTTGCATGGATTTTTAGCATCTTTGAAGAGTACTATACATTGCTTCCAACATGCCATATTGGAAGAAGCATGAGGGTACAAAATAGTGAGACATGCCAACACTATGATTTATGAATCACAAGAGATTAGAATACATGGCAGGCACAAGTCTTCAGTAAGAAAGACAATTGTTTTAGACATAGCCTCACATCTATGTGAAACAGCTGGGAAAATCCCCAAGTAACTGCCTCTCTAAATGATTTGATGTAAATTTAGAGACAAATGAATAAATCACGGCTTGTTTTCCTGTTTGTTTGCAGAGGCTGTTGTCGCCATTTGCAAATGACAGGGCTGAGGTGTGTGGAGAAGGGTGCCAGCAGTTCACGGCGCACCAGGCCTGTGATTAATTCCACTGACAATGTAGTAACCAATGATCGATTGAGGAAGCTTGGGCTGTAAAGACCGTTTCCCCTTCACTTACTTTGCCTTTTTCAGAAGACGTCTGATATTTTGATCACCGGTAAAGGCTGTGTCAGTGGAATTAATCAATGACAGAGAGAAAGAACCACTGGAGAGCAGCTTGACAAACTGCACAGCAAATCTGCAATAGAGTTAAATACGATGTCGAGCAGGATGCAAATGTGAGCAGCTTCATACCCATGATCATTTTGTGAGGTGACAACCACAAGTAAACTATAATATTAGTAAAGAAAAACCAGGGATATACATTACATTGTTTGGATTGTGATTGATAATGGTGATATTGTGGTGCTCATTGTGATCCATGTCAGAGTGAGGAATAAATGAAGGCTGCTGTGACTTGCAGGTGTTGTATGATGGGTGGAATTATTTATATGTATTTATTATTAATATTGTTTTTAATACAGATGTCTCAATATCTTACAGTGATGCTAAGAATGTATTGAACATCTGTATCTGCAAGGTTTAATCTCTGAGGTTTAACTGATCACAGTCCAGAAAACTCCTGATGTCTGCTTGATGTTTAGCCACTAGAGGGAGCCAGTTGAAGCGGAGCTTTGTCTGTATCTCTACCTGAAGAGTCTTCAATTCATGTGGACAAGACACGTGTCAAGATAGCGTGTGCACTAATGAATGCTGAGTGGAGGAGATGGTGGGTTCATTTCAATGCATTTGCTCTAAGAGTAAAGTGGGCTGAATGTTTGCAAATAATGGATTCAGTTCATTAGGAGTTGATATTTAACAGATCCTCTTCGCATCAATTCAGGGTCTCATGTGAAGATACTAAAAAGCTGGTAATTGTTTATTTATCCAGTGTGATCAGAACATTTAGCTGTTTAGTTGTATGTTTCTACATGAAATCGTCAGATTTGGTGCCTAATGCCAAAATCTGGAGTCTTTTGTTTTAGATTAGTCGACTCATTTCTAGGTATATTCCTTTAGAGATCAATTTGATACTCTGATACATGATCTGTGCCAAAAAAAGCTTTGAATTTAATTCTGCATTGCCAGAGTGAATCTTTCAAAGTCTTACACATTCTAAAATGAAAGATCTCAATCTAGACTTTTGGAAAACAATGATAAGAATGTATTGGCTAATTTTCATGCAGGCCTGGTTTCACAGACAAGGTGTAGATTAAGCCAGGATTAGGGCTTAGTTTAATTAGGACATTTAAGTATATTTTATAAACGTGTCTTAGAAGAAATAAAAAAACATTGTTTGTTTTAGTGTTATAAAGAAGTATAATAGCTAGGCCTATAATTGACTGCAGTGGCGCCGAATTACAATTAGCGTTGCGTAATGCAATATTTGCATCACATTAAAAAAATATGCAATTACGAAAACATTTGAATTTACAAATCAATGTATTGTTTTATGTGAATGATTTGGAAGGATGATTTTCAGATCATTTTGAAGCAAAAATCCTAGGCGAGAACATCCATTAGTCAAAAGTCTTGTGGACACATATTTAGTATGTGTTTTGTGGCCTTATTTCAGAGACTTTAAGTTTTAGTTTTTTCAATAACCATGCATAAACAATATTCTCTCAAAAATGCAAACATGTACATACATCTTGCTAACATATTATGGTAGCCCTGTTTGTGCTATATAGAGTGAATTTACACCTTTGCCATTAACATGTTTATAAATAACTGAAAAAAGCACAAATGTTAGAGCATGTCAGAACACCTCCAGGACCCCAAAAACACATAGGACCCCAGAGGGTTAAGAATGTGGCATACAGCCTATTTAAAATGATTGTACAATGCGAAAATAACTTCAAAGTGGATTTCTTTTTTATTTGCTCACCTGGCCAATATTAGTTGTGGCGCTGAGATGCTTAGACTAGTTATGTAAAATGTCTTTGGATTCCATGCACGAGCCGGAATGAGACGGAAAAAAGAGGACCGTCGCACAAGTGTCGAGACGCGTCACACGTATGCTTTGTTAGCCGAAAGCGTTTGATAAAGGTAGAGAAAAACACCAACGCACTGACATTAAAGTTCAGTATTCCCAAGGTAGGGCGCGTGCATTCATTGCCAGGGCTGAGGACCTGCCTCTTTATCAGCCCAATGAGCGCGACAAAGGGGAGGCTCTTCCCACCAAACACCTCTCGTCCATCTCTCCTCACTCCTCCACTCAGCGAGCGGGCTTGCCGGAGCTCACCGACACCCTGTCAACGCCAAGCTACTAAACTATACGGATCCTAATTGTTCCCAACCGCGTCTGTCAACTTATTCTCCTTATTATTTTCTTGACTATATCCATTTGACAGATAATTGACAAAAAAGACAAGTATCAGCAATATTGCGAAACAAGTCACGTCTTTTTTTCTTTTCCTTCTCTGATATGTTCTGTCCCCTGTGAATGACATGGAACGGACGTCCGGATGATATACAGTAAGTATTAAATACTTATTAAGAGACGGAGGAGAGGTTTTACACAGTATATGTCGTTTGGCGGAATGCGCGTTCATTTTTGCTCGTCTGAAATATTGGATGTTTCGTTTGATGCTGTTTGCGCTACAGTAATTGATCCGAAAGCGAGACAGATTGACAGCCTGCAGACCAGACCAAAAGCACCCGTTGTCCATCATTTGTTTTGCATCGTTCAGGAGTGTCGTGCATCGAATTAATTGTGTTCACTTTACGAAGAACGTGGTCTGCGAACGTCTTGGTTAATCAACTTGGTCAACTCGTCGTGCCATGTATGTTGGGCAGTTCTCTACTGCTTCTAGAGTATCATTTTCTGCTTTTAAGTATCGAAATCATGCTTCTCTTACTCATTTGAAAGAGGCAGAAAGCGACCATAAATATAGTAAGCGACTTTTTTTTGTGTGTGAGGAGCTGTCCACTCACGGTGGTGCTGAAATCGCCAGTTATTTAAGCATCGTCTGTAAGTATTCGCCGAGTCTCTATATGGTGTTAGAGTGCAATAAAGCTTTACTGCTCGCTGAAGTTACACTGTGGAAGGAAGACTATGCGGTGCATGTTTCAAATGTGTGGCTTGCTTACTAACTAACAGGGCAATTATTTTAATTAATTGTGCGCACAACTCTTTCAGAAAACAAAAATGTACTTGTCTGCTGTGTACTGCATTAAAAAGATTAAAAGACTGAATTTCTCTTAACCTTCTTACTGCTACCTATTGATTCATGGGAACATATTAAATAATAGATAACAGAGTTCTCCGGAGGGTGCTGCTTTAAACCATTCAGCTAAATAATCCGGTTTAGTGAAATGCAGATTATGATTGTTGTATGGGCAACCAAGAAAAAAAAGGACATGCGCTTTGTATTTGAATTGAAATCAAGTGCATGAACAAATTGCAAAAAAAAACCGAAATACATAGTGTAAGTACAGACTCTCTTCTTATAAGCATTGCAGAGTAAATCGTTAAAAATAGTTATATCATGTATGTTATGTTTTCAGATATATAAATCATGTTTTTTTATCATTCTGCAAACTCTAAATTATACCGTATTGTGATAATATGTCAAGGGCATTGAAAGCAATTGGTTTTGGGAAATGAAAGCAGCTCATGAGCATGACGAGATACTGTTTTTCTTATCTACCCTGTGATTTTCAAGTTTACTGCATTTATACGTTATGCTGCAAATTATTTTCTTTTTTTTTCTTCAAAATAACTGTAGGATGACAGTTTTCACATAACAAGCATTGCAATCTGAAACATTTATTGGCTTGATTTTATAGTGCCTATACGTTTCCAATAGTTTAGAGTGTAAAAATGTTTGCGCTGTACTACTGTATATACTCCTATAGAAGACAGATGTGCTCTGACTTGTTTATTTGGCATTCTGATGTCATATCAAACTGACCTTAAGACTTCACTCCTCAAGCTTGTCAGTTTTATTTACATGCACTTCCTGTAAGTCTGCATTTGTCTTTCCCCTCTAGATCTCTTACATTGATGAACCAACTAATGGATGTCACATTTTGCAGCGCGCCTTCCTTCTCTGTGTTCTGGAGACAGACCAGAGTACATCCGTGACCCTCCTCACAACATGAACTCAACCTGGGGAATACGTAGAACAAAAGAGTAACCATTCAGCTGTCTGTCAGCTGGTCAACCCCTGAATTTTGGAGGGGAAGCAAAAGAAAAAAAAAGGCAAAATTAAAATTACAAAAATGCTAAAACGCGGAGAGGAGATGCAGCGAGATCTATGGACTTCTCTCCTGCTAGTCTGGATTACTTGTGTGCCGTACTCTTCCATGGCCTCGTTAAACAATCAGTCACAAAGTTTACAAACGGCATCAGCCATGATCCTGCGAAACCGGCCAAGCGAAGGACAAAGAATCCTCAGTCGTGCCAAAAGAGGATGGGTTTGGAATCAAATGTTTGTGTTGGAGGAGTTCTCTGGACCCGATCCAATTCTGGTTGGCAGGGTGAGTAGTCTAATTGTCGGCTGAATATTAAGCTTACTTATCATGTGGAAACATTAATTCTGCTGCCTCAATGCCTTTTCATTTGACATTTTGTGAAGGAGCAATCATTTCTGTGAAGAAGAGGGCAAGGTTGGCATTGCTGACTCTCGCACACTTTCCATCTTTTACAGTTCAAATAGGAAAATACAGCTCTGGATGCTAATTTATGCATGGTGTTGTATTTCACAGAGTCTTAGAAAGTTCTGCAACACATATGGTATGAAGGATTGCCCCAAATATAATTTTACAGATGTAATGTACAACGTGCTGCATGCATATGTGTGTATGCAGAGAGGTGAGTTGCAATGGAGATAATTAGGGGATAGGAGAGTGACCTGGCACCGGACCTGTGCAGAGAGCTCTGGGTCCTGAGAGGACTGTAGTATGAGCAGGCCAAAGCAGCTTGTTCACAGATCACTGCAAGCGTGAACCTCGGGAGCCCAACCTGGCACTATGCTTGTCCAATAGCACATTACCGTAGCCAACAAGACAATGCTCGTTCCTCAAAATATAATTTAGTTTTTTCTTCAAACTAGATGAATCTTTCATATTACTACCTTTCATTGACAACTAACTTTTATAAGGCTGATTTGACCTTCCATAGTAATTAGTTGATATATATATATAATAAAAAGGTTGTCTTAAGAGATTTTTCTATTAACAACTAATAACTATGAAAGGTTATTTTATATGTATTGTTATATTTATGTGTGGTTATTATTTATTTATTTTTCTAATTAAAACAACTTTTAATTAAAAAAAAGTTTTTTGTAAGGTTGCATTAGCTTCACTGTACCAAATGAACACCATCTCCACCATCAGTGGGGTGGAAAATAACCTCCTTTGTGTGTCCAAAATTTGGCAGGACCTCAGCTAATTAAGGCCTTTCGGTTGAATTATCTACTGTTTCTGCTCCCCCCCCCCCCCCCCCCCCCCCTCTTGTCACTCAGGCATGTGAATAAAACATACGCTCTCATGTGGCCTTTACACCTGTGTTTTCCCAAAATCGGCGTGACACAAAAAAGTCCTTAAGAGCAGCATCAATTTTTCAAGAGCTGCAATTAAGCAGCCTTTGTTGGATTCTGCCGTAGCTTTTGATCAGCAGAAATGCATAAACAAACACAACAAATGGACCCCCCGTGATGATCTCCAAGGTATAAGGCCAAATGAATATGATGCTTTCAGACTGACACATTCACAATGCTATAGGGCTCTCTGTGTGTGATGGAGACAGCTGGGAGCGCTCAAACGGTGATGTGCCGTTCTCCTCTTCTCTAATGTGTTGTGCTGTTTTTAAGGTCATGAAATACTGTATTTGTGCCGGTGAGCAGAATGATTGTCTTTAGGAGGACAATGCATGGAAATGCAGACTCTACTCTGCTTCATTGGTTGGGCCAGTATTGATTTAGCTTCATTTTTATTGCTGTTTATTTATTTTTTTATTGTATTTTTTTTACAAATCACAAGGTTAAGTGCTCAAGAGAATGGCTTGCAGAGCTCAGATAAGTTCCATGTTGCAGCGAGATAGGAAGCCATGCTGTTAGAAGAGATTGAACGCTGCTCCTCTCTCTCACCGCCTCATTCCATCACCTAAGATCTGCAATCCTCCCTCACTCTGTCTCTCTAATTAAAAAATGAATCAAATAAAGAGTGGGAGGTGTGTGATTCAAATGGGTCATTCGAATCAGCATGTTTTTTTTTTCTCTTTTCCTGCCATCTCTGCCAGGCATGTGGTTGTGGGCTGATTACCGAGGAACCTCAGGCCGCGATTACACTCATTTCATCCTTTAGCTTTTATTACGTGTCGGTGTGATGTTTAATTATACACCCGGCTCCTGTCTTGTCAGTGCCCGAACTCCCCTTGAGCACCAGCTGCCAGTCGGAGGAGACGATTAGCATACGTGTAGAAGTGGGCATGGCAGGGCTAAGAGGGACAGTAGAGGGAGGGAGAGAGAGAGGGAGAGGAAGAGTTAGCTACGGTAGATGACAACACGCTTCTCACTGTTTCACATGGTCTCAGTGGTCTGACTCACTGGGCTGGAAATGCAGCTCACCGTCACCTGGTTCTTAAAGGTGCGTCAAACACACGGCAAACTCCTTTAACAAGACTAGGTGGTTGTGGAATTATAGGCGAATCCAGGGCTAGTTGTCATACTCTTTACTCTAATAGTAATTCTAACGGTTTGTTTGAAAGTCAATTTCTGTGTAGACATTTACACTACCGTTCAAAATTTGTGGTCGGTAACATTTTTAACATGTTTTTGAAAGACGTCTTCTAAGTCTGCCTTTATTTAGTGAAAACAATACAGTAAAAACAGTAATGTTGTGAAAGATTATTACAATAAGTATAATAACATTTTTATACTTATTCCTCTGATTGCAAAGCTGAATTTTCAGCAGCCATTACTCTATTCTTCAATGTCGCAAGAACCTCAAGAGATCATATTAATATGCTGATTTGCTGCTCAAGAAATTAATGTTTCAGAAACCGTGGTCAATATTTCTAAAATAATTGTTTGATATATAGAAAACAGCATTTATTTGCAACTGCAGTAGACATTTTTTGTAACTAGTCTGTCACTTTTGATCAATATAATACCCCTTGCTGAATAAAAGCTTGTGTAAAAGTAAGTGTACCTAGTCTAATTATTCTACACCTTGCACAATACACATTAGTACACTACACAGGGTAAGTTTTAACAACCTTCCATTAAACAGACTTTTTAGTCAAATGAATCAAAAACTGTTCAAATGTAATACATCTAAAATATAATGTTTTTGGCCATCAAAAATAATTTCTAATATTTGTCACTTTTAAAACACATTTATTTGCATGAATTTTGGTTTGTAGGATAAAATTTGCAAAAATTATCTGTTATCTATTTTTGCGTAATTGGACTATTGAGTCAAAACCTTACTGAGGAATAACACTGCATCCCAGTGTGACAACTAGCCCCAGTCTCCTGTATGATATGTTCTCACAAATAATTTTGTTATGAGTTTTGCATTCATAAGCTTTTACCACAAATAAATGATTTCGGACTTAAAACAAAATTACCACTGTATTATTTAGCTATAAATCCATTATATGCTTAATATATGGATTGTACATGGGATTTCTAACTGAGTAGTAGTTATATTACATTTGAATTCAGGACATTTTTATATAAACACTCATAACAGTGATGGGCAGAAAAGAACAAATTGTATTCTTTGCCCAACAAAGAGCGACATGGATCTGTTTACTTAAAGTATTGTCAGTTTTATTACAGCATATATCATTTAGATGCTATCTCACACATGGCTTTGTTCCCCCTCTTCTAGCTGCAGCGTGTTTTGAAGGCTAATCACAATGGACGTCATTATTTTCTTTGGAGTGCAGATGTACTCTACAAAAATGAATAGCACTGCTGTGTGATGTCTTGTCTTACCATGATGTGCTCTTATCAGTGATGGGATTATGTGTGTTTGTAGCATAAAGAGACTGGATAATATGCGATTCGGATTTAGCAATCCGAGCTAAATAACAAGATCACTGGAAATGAATACAAGAGAATTGCATTGATTCTTTATTCACAAAAGAAAATGTGTCTGTGGACATTTGTTTGCTTTAAAGGAGGGAATGACAACACTTGATAGATAGTGTGCGTGAACTGGAAAGCCATCAGCCAGACTTTAGACTTTCCCTGTTACTTTTATTATAGAAAGATATATCAAGAAATTGTGTTTTGCTCAAGCAATGTTGATTTGACACATGTCTTCTTTATGCTGATGTCCAGTGTACTGTGAAGCTGATTTCAGCATTAAAGCCAGAATAACTGCTCATTCTATGCTTTTGGAACATTTTTTTTTAAGGGGGAGGGGAGGAAATTAAAGGGACATTTACCAGCACAGAATTGGCCTACATGAAGACATGACTCCATTTTGAGTTTAAACCCATATTAGTATCTCTCATTTCCTCCATTCAACACAAATTATGCAATAATGCATCCATGTAAATAAGCGTGTGAGCACAGTATTATTCTCTAACGCTTCATTAAATGCAAGCCTACAACTTAACCCTGAAATATTCATTATGTTATTATTAATTACATTACAATATTAAATATGAATAACTTTGCTATCAAATATTAATTAGTAGTGCTCTGTCATTTTGTAATGAAAGCCAGAGTGGATTAGTTTCACTGAGCACAATGACTGGAGCTGAGAAGGGATATAAATCTAATGTCGGTCCGCGTTAAAGCTACACTTCCCTAATTCCAAAAAAAATAGCCGTTTCACAGTCGAGGGACACTGTAGAAATGCTGGTTTCTGAAAATGCTTTTGTGGCATTTTTAAGTGTGCCCTATAGCTATGGAGAAAATAAAAATATTGTGACAGTTTGAATGTAAGGTGCAGTGAATCCCTGAAACGGACAATCGATTCATGTTCTCTGTGCTGCCTGTGATGGGGTTTGCTGTTAACTGCCACTTTGTTTTTTTGCTAACATGACACATTGCTGGGAATCCACTGAAACTGTCCCAACTGTTCTACTCCTTTATTTTCAAGGAGAGATAATCTCTGTGGAAAACAATATCTCAATGATTGTTTCAGAAGATTTCTTGATGAAGCTATGGTTGATCACAACAAGTACGACCTTTTATTATGCTACAATCGTAATATATGCACACAATGAGCAGTTCTCTGGTTCATTCGCTCCTGGTCACAGTCTGTACTGAGTGGTGCAAGTTAGACCACAGAACAGTACTTGCCCTGTTCAACCTTCTTGACACCTCATGAATTATCTATATTCCTCCCACTGATCCACTCTGGAGAGTTACAGCTCTAACTCTCAGCTGTTTTGCTCCGTGTTTCTGGTGCTCTGAAAAATGCTACAGCGTCTCACTTTCAGGTAACTGAACCTGTTTACCAGTCACCTAGCCTCAGACTGTATGCCTACGAACCACCCACAGACATTTTCCATCTGATGCATGTTGAATACAAATCTGGAAAGCACTTTATCAAGTAAATGATATCCTGATTGGATGATTTTACACAACTTGTGAGAGCAAGGTCACAGAGGTGTGTGTGTGTGTGTGTGTGTGTGTGTGTGTGTGTGTGTGTGTGTGTGTGTGTGTGTGTGTGTGTGTGTGTGTGTGTGTGTGTGTGTGTGTGTGTGTGTGTGTGTGTGTGTGTGTGTGTGTGTGTGTGTGTGTGTGTATGTGTGTGTGCATTTTAATCAGTTATTTTGGAAACAAATGCATACAAATATAGTGAGTGCTTGGATAAAAGATGAAATAATCATGGATTTGCTTGTTTGTGGCTTTAAGTTTTGCGTGAGGCAATTAAAATGAAACAATTAAAAAAACATTCACACTTGAAACTACATATTATGGATTGATGTACAGATGTGACGTATTTGACAAGCATTTGGAAAATTTGTGTATATTCAAAATTACTATACAATATTTATTATTTATTATGTGGTGGTTATAGATAGCTATTCATAAGTCTGACTAACTCAATCTGTTAACTCCTTTTTGGCTCTTGCCTTTTTTATTATTGAATGTATTGTTCACCCCAAAAATTAAAACTGTCAATGTCTTTCCAAACCTGCATGATTTTTTATTTTATTTTGTGCTGCAGAACACAAAAGAAGATATTTGAAAAACCATTGACTTTCATTGCATGGAAATGTCTCTAAATTGTGTTCTTCCATGTTTCTCAGAAGAAAGAAAGGCATAAGGGTTTGGAACGACATGAGGGTGAGTCAATTATGACACCATTTTCATTTTTGTGTGAGCTATCCGTTTAAGATGTGATGTGTCAGTATTTGTATTGACCTGAAAATTGGTCTTTAGCTTCTCTCTTTAATGTTTGGTCCAAGTGATTATATATGTTACAAGATAATAAATAGTGGGTCCAGCATACAGCTGTGAAGTATGAGCCGGTCCTTCCATTCCATCACATACTTATGGTGCATCACACAACTTTGTTCCTTGCTGCTATCAGACGAGGGGATTTTTAGCAGATCAAGGTCCACCTTCTGATCCCCTCACGATGTACCCCTGGCAACACACAGTCTGATCTGAGACAGTCTTGTGCGTTAATCTGCATTTGCTCAGGTTAGGAAGGAGGCAGCGCAGGTTGTAATGGATATCGAGTAGTTGCATGTGATTGAAGGCCCGGCGAGTGGGCACTAACGAGGGTATTAGTGGACTTATCAGTAACCGAAGTAATGAGATCCTCATCATCACCACTGGCCACTGCATCCATCTGAAGCTCTTGATCTGACCTGTGATTGGGATTGTGTCATTGGTAATGTAGAAGGAGAGATGAATGGACTGTCTTCCTTTTTGAACTTTTTACCACTTTTATGGATAGGGCTGATGAAGGACAGGTAATGCCAACCTGATCTCATTAGTAATCACAGGTATAGACATTTCATTGACAATGAAATGTAAATAATAGCATTTTGACAGCATGGGAACTATAACTTTAGAAGTACAAATGTTTACAGTACTTTTAGTGTCATATAATATTGAAATTATCGAATGAACAGGTTTTTTTTTATTTCTTTATTTTACGTTTTTCTTACATTGCTTATGCTCACCAATGATTTATATGATCCTAATAAACAACTTAAATAGAATGAAATATTATTACAATTTAAAATAACAGTTTTCTATTTTAGTACATTTCATTCCTGTGTTGGCAAAGTCTCTCTCTCTCTCTCTCTCTCTCTCTCTCTCTCTCTCTCTCTCTCTCTCTCTCTCTCTCTCTCTCTCTCTCTCTCTCTCTCTCTCTCTCTCTCTCTCTCTCTCTCTCTCTCTCTCTCTCTCTCTCTCTCTCTCTCTCTCTCTCTCTCTCTCTCTCTCTCTCTCTCTCTCTCTCTCTCTCTCTCTCTCTCTCTCTCTCTCTCTCTCCACAGTACTGTAATGAAACAACAGGACCCTGCACAGCGTCCAGCTGAGCTGTGGGATCACATTAACACCTCTCGGACCAGCCCGGCAGCTTGTCTATAGCTCCTTGTTGTTATTAATAACCATTTATAAGGTCTGCAAATATATATATATGTATGTGTGTGTGATTGCTACATGTGTGCGAAGAGTTTTAACTTGACAGAAGAGCATTTCTCTAGCATATTTCCATTACAACACAGAGGTCACTGTACAATCGCAATTACAGACAAAAGGCCTTTTCCATCTGCCTTTCAGCAGGTGCTCTTGAATCATTAATTATGTATACTGACCAGCATTTAAATAAATAACTGCTGGCATTTTATTTCTCTCTCCGATTGCCATGTCTTAATAGCCTTCACAGGATCTCTGCTCTCTCTCTCTCTCTCTCTCTCTCTCTCTCTCTCTCTCTCTCTCTCTCTCTCTCTCTCTCTCTCTCTCTCTCTCTCTCTCTCTCTCTCTCTCTCTCACACACACACACACACACACACACACACACACACACACACACAGAACATATGATATACAGCTCCAGGAGGTGTAATGAGCCAGTGTGGCAGAGATGTGACAACACCAGAGCACCTTTGCAGTGACTTATAGGGTCTGGTCGCGGCGAGAGTTGTTTGAGGTGTAAATCCCACATCCCTCGGTGGTAACAAGAACACAAACAAACAGGCACACTTTGTCCCTCTGCTCTGAATCCTCCTCCTAAGTGACACCAGGGCTTGGGATGAGGAATCTGCATGCCGTCCTCATCTGTCCTCCTCGGGACGTTGTGGGAACCCACAATGAATGCTGTGTAAACCGTTTTTTCCCCCCCTGCTGCGTGGAAGAGGCTGGAGCAAGCGCGGTCTTATAGTCACGCCAATGAGGAAGAGTGAGATTACACGGGCGGAAAAAATCCAGACTCAACCAACTGTATACGGAGACAATTTCATTCACGCTGTCAGGTAATGGCAGTGCGTAGTACTGAATATCCACAGCCATCTTTTCTGCTCATCTCTGGTCATTAAGTGAAAAGATATCATCTGTACAAAGGCCGCCCACCTCGATTCTTACAGGCGAGGAAGAAAATCCATACATCGACAAACCTTTTATAACCGTCTTTCTCTGTGGGCCAGATAGTCACATGCTTTTTGATGCCTTGCTTTAACCTAAGAGGCTGTGGTGGATTCTATCTCGTTTCTGCTGTTTGATTAAATTTATGCATGCTCAAGTATGAACAAAACATCTTGGGTGAAGTATTATAGCCTCCTTTAGAGGAGTTATGAGACACTGATCGTGATCTGGCCTTGAACAGGATGGTGGAGACGGCCTATACCAACCTAGGTACTTCACATACCTGATGTTACCTTTGTTTGCCAGCAGTCTCTGGGTTTTGGCTGTTGAGAGAACGTGGAGGTGGTGCATGTAGCTGCTAAATGAAGGCTTTTGGCAGAGCGCCTTGAACTCTGCGTGGACTAATCACTGGAATTAAGTAGTTAACCTTTACTGTGTCGCCTGGGCTCAATCTTTCACTGCTAAAGCGTGTTATATGGCCCTTTCACTCAGCGCTGTGAGAACCTCTGTATCACACTGTGTTTACTGTGGTCAACTCGCTATTCAAACTTACTGAAGGTATCATGAGTGATTATTTTTTAGTTTGTTCTTCTTATTTATTTATTTTAAGTCATTGCTGGAATGAGCATTTTGAATGTGTGTATTGCTATACTGCATAGCAGAGTTTTGGTCGCCATTAGTGACACACAAGAGTCAGTGTTAATCTGTTCAATGAAATTGCTAATATGTTTGTTGGTGTCTCATCTTTGATTACAAACAAGGGGGGAAAGGCAACAAGGTGATAATGATTTTAATTAATGGCATATTTGATGGAATGAACTGAATGAAGCAGAACACATCTTATAACTCACATCTAGAAGGAGACTTCTAGAAAGCAAATTCTAGTCAGAATGTCATAAACACATGGTTGCATGATTCCTTCTTATCAATCACTGGCAACTTAACACTGCCATTCAAAAGTTTTGGTGTCGGTACATTTTTTACATATTTTTGAAAGTCTCTTGTGTTTACCAAAGCTAATGAAAACATTAAATCAATGATATTGTGATTATTTTTAACTCTTTAATACAACTTTTTTTAAATTTCAATATACAAATTCCTATGATTGCAAAGCTGAATTTTCAATCCAGTCTTCAGTGCCACATGATCATTGTTCGGATATAATTCTAATAATTATGCTGATTTGCTGTTCAAGAAATCAGTGTTTTCAATGTTGAAAAATGTTATTTATGTTATTAATGTTCAATGTTGCTTCTTGATATTTTTTGTAGAAACTGTGATACATTTTGTTCAGGATGCTTTTGATGTATAGAATCTTCAAATTAACAGCATTTATTTGAAATATAAATGTTTTATAACATTATAGATTTTTATTGTCACTTTTGATCAGTTTATCTTAAAAATATCCATTTAAATTTTATATTGTACACTTAATGTTTTAATTTTAGCAACACTTTGTATCTTCAGTATATTTTATATAGGCTATCATTTAAATGTTAATTAAATGCCATGCTTCATCTGTTACAGAACATTATTGCCTGCTAAAATGTTATTTTCAATTTTATAACTAAAATTATATGTAATATCTGTCAGAATAAAATAGACTAATTAACGAATAACACTTAAATAATGACTAAATTTTATGAGGCTTTTTCATTAAGTTTTTTCCACTCAGTTCTGGTGGATTATATCTGACCAGAACAAAACCGAAGTTGCTGCACTCTGGCTGAGAGCACGTGGTTTAGTTTAAGCTCTGGCAGCTAGGCTAATTTCTCCATCATTTTTGGATTGCAATTATTCAATCCTGATTACTTTAACACTTGATTATAATTATTTAAACCTTCTAATTGCTCACTGGTATAGTCATTGTGGGCTGCTAAGTTGTCATCCAGTGAGTCAGTGGATGCTTGGCAGGGCTGAGCAGCTCACTTCTGCAGACGGCACCCTGCGTCAGGGGAACTGCAGGCAGAAGGGCTTATCCCAGGCTCCCTCATCCCATGAAAAGCTTAGGAGCCAAACTGGGAAGATAGAGTAATCTTCTTGAGAATGGATGTCGCTATTGTGCTTTTTGATATGTAGTTGGCCGCATGGTTAACTGGGAGCAAACATGGGCAGGCGAGGCATAGACAATGGGAGCGGGTGGGAGGAGAGGCCTATTTTGAGATCTTTATAAACAGCCACCATTCACTGCCGCCTGCCTGAGCTCCAAAATAACAACAAAAGAGGAAGTAAACCCCTTCTTCCGGTGCATTCTGGCATTGTCGGACATCCTGTTGTTGATGTCAGTTACTGCTTTCCAGCCATTTTGAGAAGAACAAAAAGTAACCATGGAGAATCGATTGCCCCCGGTTGTCTCAGTGACACACCTTCGCGATTGTCTGGGAGCCAGTGAAGTGTGGCACTGACCTTTATTGAAAATTAACTGTTTTTGTTTAATGATACAGCTGGAGAGAGCTGGAAAATAACCCAGAAAGTAAGCAAAGACCTTGTGTGACGTGCTTGTACATGTGAATCAATAAGCAGCATGTGATATATTGTTCCACGCCATTGTGATTCTGTGTAAATTAAGCCTCCTTCGTGCTGCATTAAAAACTCTGTGTAAACACAGTATATTTTTCTGATTTTATGCAGATTGTACAGCATGTAGATCAACCAGGGGTCCAGGACCATAGGGGGCCTTAGCAAACTTCCAAGTGGGCCTCAAGATGACTTAAAGTCCCCCTGTAGTCAATCATTTTATTCCTTAAGACTCATCTTCTATCAACACGAACAGGAAATGTTTATTTTTAATTTTTATTATCATACGTGGATTCATGAAAATGCAAATGAGCTCCCCCTACACTCAATGACACGAGCTCAGAGATCCAGTCACTTAACTTTACTGTAGAAAATGCTGCAAAATGGCAAGTGGAAAATACTTGTTTAATTCAGACATATAGAAACTGATTCAGAAGAAGTAGAATAGTGAATTATACAGGGTCATCAATTCGATGTTTCAGAATGGTAATATGTTTCATGTATCGCACTTTACAACGTTGGACACATAACAAATTAATATGATTAGCCTTTTGCTTTAGTTTTGACTACTTTATCAAACAGCTAATAATGTTACACAAACCATGTTCCCATTTGCCATCTCAGTCAGACAGCTGCTTTCTAAAAATCAACATCCTTAGAAACGCTTTGAACAACTTTGAATGTCAGTGGAGAAAAGCATATAGTTCATCATAACATCATAATATACATCATCATATACATAATTCACCCGCTATGTTGCTGAATGTAGCCTACATGATTTTTCATATCAACAGAAAAATATTCAGGGATAACCTAGCTTCTCTTGAGACCCTCCTGCATCGCAGCACAGTAATGATGTGCTAAAGCCCGCCCGCATGTTGACATGATTGGTTACAACATACAGTATTTGTGACGTAGAGACTGTACAGATTTTAAGACTGTCATTGGTTCACTGCAGTTGTAAGGAGAAAATACTCAGCAATATTGACTTATAAATTACCACATGGCTAGTCTTATATAATATTAAAAACACCACAGAAAAACAACATTTAAAATTTCTTATTTCAAGTAAGATAATGGTTACTTAAAATCTTAAAATGCCATGTGCATTTTTATCATTTACTATTTATGCAAAGCTCTATAATAATAAAAAAAATGAGTAAAATATTTGTAAAAATTGTTATTGTTAATATCTACCAAATCATGAGTGACTGGAATAGTCATATAAATTAATCGTCAAAGAAGAGTGGGAACGCTGAAGAACATGTAGCTCTTAAAGAAATGTTTTTTTTTTTTTTTTTTTTATTATTTATTTTTATTTTATTTTTTTATTCTAGTTATTTTAATTATTTAATTCATTTAAAGAAACTAGGCCCATAAATGTTTTGAAATCAAAACTCGGGCCAGGTAGCTATTGTGGTGGGCAATGGGGGGCTCTTGGTTGGGTTCTACGGAAATTGTTAAATGCATGCAGGTTTGTATCAACATGAGGATGAGTAAATGATGAAAAATGTAATTTTTTTGGTCGGACCATCCCTTTGACAATAAAATAGTCTCATAACGCTGCATATAATCAGGCCATATGCCATTATGCACACATACACGCGCTCCTTCACACTCATATCAGTCTCAAATGACTTTTCTCACATCTCCATCCCGACAATGTCCAAACATGATCCATTCTAGTCCAGCCATCCTAAAAAAATACTGATTAAATCCAACAAAACGAAGCAAATCTCGTCACAGGTCCTGTTGCAATAGTAAAAGGTTTTAACATGTTAATGTGCTGGGTGGGTTTTGCAGACAACACTTCATCTAACTTCAATTCCTCTTTTCCTCTTCTTGGCATTGAGGGGTTGCATGAAAAATTCAAGCCGTTATAATATGAGATCCAGATGAATCATGAATCCTTAATGGCTATCAGGCTTGTATAGGCCGGCCTCTGGAATTACACTCAAAGAAAGATGACTTTCTTTGTACTGGGTCAGTTGCCTGTGTCGTTGTATGTATGTGTGTGAGGAGTATTGTAGTGTGATGAACAGAACAAGGACCTCTGTTGTGCCATTCATGCAGATGTGAGCTTACACTTGCATGCTATAGAGACAGAGAAAAGGATTGGAGACACACCACTCCACATGTATCGGTTTTTGTCTTAAAGGTACAATATATAAGATTTTTGTATTAAAATATACAAAAAACACTTGCACAGTGTTATATATTTTGTTCAATTGCGTACTTACATTATCCTAAATGTTTCCAAGAATTTGTAAATTCAGAGAAATTCACAACTTTAAATAGTGCCCGTCCCTTGTCACTTGTTGCCTCTCAATGACGTTATATCTGCGTTATTCCTGGTTTCCTCTTGTACTGCCATAGTAACTATGGCAACAGATGTGGACAACTGCGTAATCTCTAGTGGCACACTGTTGTTGTTTCGTTCAAACCCCAGATCATGGAAAGCAGACTTTGGGACAAAAGGATAAATAAAACGAGGATAAATATTGGCGTGGCGTTTTTGAGATGTCGAGAGCTTCCCGACAAACTTAGTCTTGACAGAGATGCCACTCTTCTATGTGCTTTATTAAGCCCTTTTCGCACGGGATTAATACTATCTGGGGAGCTTGTGTGATTTAGAAATTAACCCCCCACATCTGAATTTCATGTGGCACATTCGCACGGGATAACCGAAGCCTGTGATTTTACTCAAATTTACTGACTTATCTCCCGTATATGACGTCAATAGGCTATTGCTTGGAAATGTCTTTTCGTTATAGGTCTAGCTGTATGATATATTATGACATAAATATAAAAAAGTGCCTTACCGCATGCTGCTATACATGTTATTCATCTCCATCTAATCATTATTTTTGTTTTTTCTCTTCTGATGATTTTCAGCTTTCACTTTCTGCAAATTGTGTAGTTGTGTATAGCGATATGACCCAGCACCCAAAATACTATCAAAACACTCCAACAAAGCCTCCATTCTTTGCAAAAGATGGACATAAAGGCGCACATGAAACAAAAACCTTGAAAAATGATATACGATCCGACCAAATCACAGAGATGCCGATTCGCATGGGACTAATATTATCACAGGACCTCGGTGTTCGGCGAAATATGGTAGGTAATTTGCGGGGGAATTTTTACTTTACAAATTACAGACATGGCCGATTCGTACGGGATTAAGATCTCAGACAAACTCCGCAATTATTACAAATGACTAGAGGTCACCTGGTAATACTTATTCCGTGCAAATAGGGCTTTAGACAGGTGAGCAGATATAAATAATAAAACGAATCAATGTTATATAGTTCAACATGATTTAATGCTAGAATATGATCAGTTTGATATTCTAATGTTGATCTAATTTACCCCTAGTCTCATACAGACAAACAAACTAACAAATAGAATAACATTATAACTTTCAACACACTCAAATGCAGTTTAGTATGATAGTGTAGACCAAGTGAAACAGCGCTGGGTACCTAACAATTTTAATTTGTCAAATAAACTGACCTATATGAAGTGTTTCGGCACTTGCGGGTAGTTCGTAGAATTAAATGTCCTCATTCCTTTATATCCCCGGGACTAGCGTGTGGCACTGATATCTGTCTCTCATTAGCAATCGTGCCCTGCTTCATACTACAGATCTGTTTTAGGGACTTTATTTCCCCATAAACATTATAAGATCCATCGGCATGACGAAAAGTTCCATGATTCCACGCTCATTCACTAAGTCATCAATCTGCGCCTTTGTTATTGTTTTGAAGATGTTAGCGTCCCTTAGTGGCAAAATACATATTGTACCTTTAAAGTTCATTAGCTTGTGCTGCTTAAGATGTATAAAGGGAGTAGGGATGGCGAAAACTAAACATTTTCTTGACCGACCACCGAGCCTCATTAGCCGGTTGAAACCGGTTAACCGATTAGTTTAAAATATGCTACGCTATTTGAAATAACAGCCATTTCGAGCCGCGCCTGCAATTTCGCAACTCTGCCGCTCTGCCTCCCGCTCACACACACACACTGCCCCGGCACCGCCCTTCCACTCACGTCATTTTTTTTAAATCCCCTACAGCGCGAAACATGACATGAGTCCAGCAAACGCGGCGCCGAGGAGCTTGTATGTAATCGGAGGACAAATGGCTCCTTAGTTTCAAAATGGTTTGGGTACAAGGTGATCGCGTTGAAAATAAAGGCGTTATTCTAGCGAAGCTCATTTGAAACATTGCCGCTGCTCATTTAAGAAAAGGACAGCTCCGAAGAGACGCCGCTTTAGTTTGAGGTAGTGCTAACAATAATAAAGAAAGATGATGATCATAATCACCTTATCTGTTACCACTGAAATGTAGATGTAATGTATTTCCAAATCTAAGCCTAGCAACTTACATGTGTCATTCTTTTTGGTGAAATGGTCCCACACACTACTTTTCTTTGCACGCTCCATCCTGTCGTCTGCGATGGCTCTAACCTCGAGTGTTTTAGTCTGTGGCCTTTGCTTTTCGCAAACCCTGTGAGCGTGCGAACCCAAACGCTGTGACCTCGCACCAAATGTTTTTATTGTTTAATTAAGTACAAACAGGCGAGTTATGAAAAATTTAGTGTCAGAGATTTGTTCACTTCACACAAAAATATCTTAGAATGAGATGGCTAACTGTAGTACATTTACATTTACATTTAGTCATTTAGCAGACGCTTTTATCCAAAGCGACTTACATTTGAGGATTAAACCAAGCAAGTCATCGTGGAGAGGCAAAAACAATGCAAGAAGTGCTCAGAATACAAAGTTCAAACATTGCTCGGAGTAGCATAAACCAGACAAGCGAAGATTTCAAGAGAAAGGTTTTTTTTTTTTTTTTTTATGTTAAGTGCTCACGGAAGAGATGAGTTTTCAGTTGTCTTTTGAATGCTGTCAGGGATTCTGCATTACGGACGAGGGTGGGTAGGTCATTCCACCAGCATGGAACCGTGAATGAGAATGTTCTGGACAGTGATTTTGTGCCTCGCTGTGAAGGCACCACGAGCCGTCGCTCCTTGGCCGATCGTAGGCTTCTGGTAGGGATGTAGACCCGTAGGAGCGAGTGAAAGTAGGAGGGAGCTGAGCCGGTGGACATTCTGTAAGCAAGTGTCAGCGCCTTGAACTTGATTCGAGCAGCGAGTGGTAGCCAATGCAGGGAGATGAACAGCGGAGTGACGTGGGCCCTTTTGGGCTCGTTGAATACAAGACGAGCAGCAGCATTCTGGATCAATTGTAAGGGTTTAGTTGCACATGATGGAAGACCAGCTAGAAGAGCATTGCAGTAATCAAGCCTAGAAATAACCAGGGCCTGTACAAGAAGTTGTGTTGCATGCTCAGTTAGGAAAGGCCTGATCTTCCTGATGTTGTGCATTGCAAACCTGCATGATCGAGCTGTCTTTGAAATGTGGTCTGTGAAGGTTAGCTGGTCATCAAAGATTACTCCAAGATTTCTGACTGACCTTGATGGGGTGATTGAGGATGAGTCTAACTGGATAGTGAAGTCGTGCTGTAGAGACGGATTGGCAGGGAGAACGAGAAGCTCAGTCTTTGCCAGATTGAGCTGCAGGTGATGTTCCTTCATCCATGCCGAGATGTCCGCCAGACAGCTAGAGATACGTGCAGCTACTGTGGGATCGTCTGGTTGAAATGAGAGGTAGAGCTGGGTGTCATCAGCATAGCAATGGTAAGAGAAACCATGTGCCTGTATGATGGGTCCCAGTGATGTGGTGTAAATGGAGAAGAGGAGGGGTCCAAGGACTGACCCCTGGGGAACCCCTGTGGTCAGTCGATGTACTTTGGATACCTCGCCTCTCCATGCGACCCTGAATGACCTACCTGTGAGATAGGACTCAAACCAGTGGAGGGAAGATCCAGTGATGCCCAGTGATGAGAGGGTGGACAGAAGGATCTGATGATTCACAGTGTCGAAGGCAGCAGACAGGTCTAGGAGAATGAGAACTGATGATTTGGAAGCAGCTTTGGCGATCCGCAGGGCTTCTGTGACTGAAAGTAATGCGGTCTCGGTCGAATGCCCTTTCTTGAAGCCAGATTGGTTAACATCCAGCTGGTTATTCAGAGACAGGAAAGATGATACTTGGTTGAAAGCAACTCTTTCAAGTGTTTTTGCAATGAAAGGTAGGAGAGAGACAGGTCTGTAATTCTCTAGAAGTTATGTGTTTAAAGTTGGTTTTTTAAGCAGTGGGGTTACCCGAGCCTGCTTAAATGCTGTAGGAAAAATGCCAGTATGGAGGGATGAGTTGATGATGTGTGTGAGTGCTGGTAGAAGTGTGGGAGAGATGGCTTGAAGAAGGTGTGAGGGGATGGGGTCTAGAGGGCAGATGGTAGGATGACTGGAGAGGAGAAGTTTAGATACTTCTTCCTCGGTTAGAGGAGAGAAGGAGGAGAGAAGGTTATTGGCTGTGGGAGAGGTTGGACTAGGTTCCTGTGTGTGTGGAGGAGAGAACTGACTGCTAATGGTTGTTGTTTTGTTAGTGAAGAAAGTAGCTTTTAAAAGTAGCTTTTAGTCCACTGTCTATAATAGCCTAATTTAGAGATCACTTTTTTTTTTTTACCAACTATCGACAACTTTGATCGGTTAACGTTGATACGGTCAACCATCGGTCAAACGGTCATCGGTTAAAATCCCTAAAAGGAAGTGTGGTCTCTCTCTCTCTCTCTCTCTCTCTCTCTCTCTCTCTCTCTCTCTCTCTCTCTCTCTCTCTCTCTCTCTCTCTCTCTCTCTCTCTCTCTCTCTCTCTCTCTCTCTCTCTCTCTCTCTCTCACCTCCTACACTAATGTCAAAAAACAGATATGTCAAAAGCTATGATTACTGTTATTTAGGACTTTCCAAGAATCACATTTTCTATTGAGTTGCCAAAATGATTGGTTACAACATGTAACAAAAACAGTTTTCTGAAAGAACACACACATAGTATGGCGTTGAGACACATTGTGCAATTTCTCCAGATGGTCTATGATTTCCTCTGTGTTAGAGAGCTATCGGCATTTTCAAAATGATATTGGGTATCTGTTGTATGTCCTTGCTACAGGAAATTCATGTGTTCAGAGTGCAAATGTTTAAATTCTCATGTTCTTTGACTGCCTTTCCTTTTTTATTATAGCATGCTCTCAGGCAAACACAAACACATATGTAAAGCCTGACGTGCAATCACATAGGAACATGAACACATAAGTGGAGACAGACTGTGCGCTGGAAATGCTTGGCCAATAACACATCTGTGATGTCATGCCAAACATTACAGGTGCTCACATTACAAATGCAAGGTCACTGTTGTGCTGCCGCTGTGTATTTTTATCTACGTGGAGGAAGCTGAAAACAACATGTCAGGTAGTCTTTCTCATGCTCGGCTAGCTGTATGGCTCAATATTTTCACAAATCCTGAAACTAAGAACACTTAGTCAAAGGGGATGACCAGGCTAGCCAATTGCGCTCCTGCGGATCGATGCAATCTCACATTGCCATGTTTCAGACCATTTATCTGTGC
This sequence comes from Siphateles boraxobius, assembly GCF_051911475.1. Classification (NCBI taxonomy): domain Eukaryota; kingdom Metazoa; phylum Chordata; class Actinopteri; order Cypriniformes; family Leuciscidae; genus Siphateles; species Siphateles boraxobius. The sequence continues at coordinate 32,864,710 of NW_027508734.1, read as the reverse complement.
CTCTCAGATACTTTTATAAACGTTCCAGAGCATGTTTCTCCAGTTCAAGAAGGCATTGCGGAGTGTTGTTTTTCTTCCAAACCTTGACCGCGGACTGCAGTTAAATGGGAATGTAAGTTTTGCTTATCAGTCGGTTGTGAACGTGCCGTGCCTGCTGGCCAGAGATCTATCTCAGAGACGACCCGCCCGTTTACGTGACCTTGTTCTTTTGTTAACGCGTAGTGTTTTCATAAATACCGTGCTGATATTGCATACTTGATAATTACTGCGTTCCTTCACTCCTGGCCTCTTTATTAGTTTCCTGACAATTGGCTACATCGCTGCAGGGCCAAAAAACTCACTCCCCCCTGGGTCCTCTTAGGGACTCCTTGCTTTTTTTGAGCAAGGAGAAATGATAATCATACTTAAAAAAAAAAAAAAAGTAACACTTTATGATGGAGAAATGACGAGGAGGAAAAGGAGATTACAGTAGTGATGCTCAGGCTGTTGGAAGGGCCTGTACACATGTTATTGGATTTTTTGGGATCTCTTGCCAGGAGTTTGTCCTTGTCAATACAGATCACACTCTATAGGTCAGACTCTGGGGAATAGGTCACAATGTGGTTTGATCTGAACAAACTGAGGGAGGGCAGAGAGAGAGAGAGAGAGAGAGAGAGAGAGAGAGAGAGAGAGAGAGAGAGAGAGAGAGAGAGAGAGAGAGAGAGAGAGAGAGAGAGAGAGAGAGAGAGAGAGAGAGAGAGAGAGAGAGAGAGAGAGAGAGAGAGAGAGAGAGAGAAATAGTCATATTGGTTTACTGCCTCTCAATATAGTATATATGGCAACACTTTATAATGGAAAACTATCTTTTATTTTATCACATGTGTGAGTGATATCAGTGCTTGGTGATAAGGACACATCCTGTGTGCAGGAGTTCAATCTGGACCCAAAGAGGGAGGATGCCGATGGAAACTAACTACTTACGTGTGAGAGGGGCTGAGCTGGATGTGTCTGTTAGGGAACATAATTACTACTAATGACCATTAGGAGTTCAGTTTTCACCCTCCAGGGATTGGTGAAAGGGCTTTCGCCTTATCAGTTGATTAGTGCAAATCGAGGAGGCCGGATCCAGCATGTTAAGTAAACGGGACTGAGAAGTGTAGCATTATCTGGGGAAGACTAATGGAGCAGCGCAAAGTTCATGCTGAGCTAATGTGAGCCCGCATATACGGAACCACTTACAGATAATATCAAAAATTGAACCACCTCCCCATCCCACCGCAAGCACCACACATCCTCGGATCTACCGCACACATCACTTTCCTTATTACTAGGGTTTCAAAATTCCAGGAATTTTCATGGTTGGAAAATTTTCATGGGAATTAACAGGAATAATTGGGAATTAATGGGAGTTAATTGAAATAAACTGGGAGTTTGCAAAAGAGAAGGGATTGCTCTGGAGATTGGTATGGTAATAGAGATTGGCATTGCAATGGATATGGCAATGTTAATATAGTTTGGTCTTGGTGGAATAGATCTGCTCTGCTGCTCCTGCTGCAGAGCAAGTACCAAGAATTGCTACTGCCAATACATTCACAGACATTGCTGTGAGCATGTAAGACATACTGCTGCTGCTGCACATGTAACATACACGGTTTAACACCTGTAGCAAATCTATACAGGTGGAGCTGGGGAGGTGGAGAGTTTCTGGGGAGGTGGAGAGTTTCTGAAAGTGCGCTGCATACTGCTACCAGCAACACCCCGTTATTTGTTAGAATGTTGATCCGCAGCTCATTGGACGCTGATGCAACAGCAACCAATAAACCAGCCAAACTATTTAGCAGCACAACTGTTTCCAACATTGAATATAACTGAGTGTCAAATCAGAATATTAGAATGATTTCTGAAGGATCAAGTGACACTGAAATAAATAACACGTGTATAACAATTGCTGCTATGAAAATACATTTTACATACTAAATTAGAAGTAATTAATTGGAAAATATATCAATATGCAAAAAATTACAAAAAAAACCTAACAACAAAATGTTTATATTTATGTTTTGTATATGATACTGTTTATATAAATTTCCACAAATTTCCAAATCATTCCCATAAATTCTCATACATTTCCATAAATTCCTGTTAAGTTTCCAACTTGGAATACATCCAAATTCCCTGGTTAAGTTCCCATGGAAAATTTCTGAAAATTTACCGGATATTTTCCGCCCCTTTGCAACCCTACTTATTTCACAGCTCTGTGGGATATTTGATTCAGATTGGTCAATCCCACCATCCGATGGGATGATATTCCCCACTAACAACAACTAAAAACTAATAACACAGGCTCATCAAGGCATCTGTCACTGAAGTCGGCACTATAGGATTGCTAGTAACGTTGTTTTTTTGTTTGTTTGTTTTTTGCTAGGAACATTTTTCCTCGTGGAAGTTTTGTGTTTCATGAGCTAATAAAATATTAAAAATATTATTTTGTACAGTTGTTTAATTAGGCCTATGTTATCCGGTATGGCGGACTCGCTCTCTCTTGTTTCATACAAACACAGCTGCTGCCATTTTGAAACTATTGTTTTGTACACTGTAATGGATTATAAGATAACAAACAGCATTGTTAAAACAAGATTTTAAAACAGTTTCATCTCAAATCAATATATCATATCCCCATAATTATTTATGTGGCGAAAGGCTGTGTAATAAGTGGTTTGACAGTACTGTATCCCTGAAATGTCCGTCTAGTTTTAACTTGCCACTTGCTAGCAACAGTTTTTTTCCGCTTAAGCTTTGCGTTTAAAGAGCTTATAAAATCCGATCAATATTTCATGTCTAATTATTTACTTATGTGGCAAGTAGCTGTGTAAAATTATCCCTCACTCATAACGCTGCTTGTATTGTTTTTCCACTAGCCCTGCTTAATTGCGAATGCAAATGAACCTTATATATACAGTAATACCTTTTGGGTATTCATATATCTTTCTACTTGGATTTGGCCTCTTTTGAAGGAAATTACAGCCAAAGCAATTAGTTGTTGATGGAGTAGAATCGCCGAAAAGATCACATGAGGTACACACAGGACCACTTTTGATGTGTTCTGATTAATCCATAATTGGACAAGGGCTGTGAGGGATAAGACCATGTCATACATGCCTGGACATGTTCTCTCGCCTCTGGTATGCTAATGGCGTAGGTTTAGCATAAACCATATAATCGTGTTTACTGGGTAAACTCACATTCAATTTCAGGCCGAGCGGAATGATGGAGATTGAGAGATGAAAGTGGGTGGAAGATGAATAATCTTGTGCGTCACATGCACCGCAGATAACTTATCAGACATTTATTGATTATTCAATATTTGTACTCATCAATCCTTATTTTGAATTATTATATCTTTAAAAAAGACAGGAGGTAGTCAGTTTCATATTGATTGCCATATAAACCAAGCTGTGAGATCCTGTTAAACAAACATTGTATATTAGTTGAGAGTCCTTGTTAAACAATATATCAGATTGGCTTATAGATATACACAAACCCCATAATTACTCATGGAAAAGACAAACTGAAGCAGACCCATATGATGATGCATCTTCTGCTGCACATGTGCGAATAATAAACCAGCAGATGTATTGTAAACATGTAGGCTTGTACTAAATGAAAAGGCAGCAGGCGGTTTATTGCCCTACAACTTTATGTCTGTGCTCTCATCCATGCGTTGGATAGAAACATGCCATGTTAAAAAATGTTCAAATGAATGCCTCTGTACTGTGGTACAGATATATCAAGAATGCTATTTGGAATTAGTCTTTGGAGAACAGCCGTATTATTATAACATAATACGCAGGGTGTTTTGAGTTATATTTTAGTCTATACAGTGATTCTTCATATATATATATAAGATGTACATTTTCCTTGGCCGGACATCATTTTGGCCACTACTGTATCGTATTACATTCTTTACCCATCCTGGACTAGGAAACCATGTTTATCATCATGCCCAAACCATAAATGGAGAGCAACAAAGAAAGGGAATACAAATTGGTGTGGGCATAACATTTTGCTTTGAATGGGAAAATAAAAAGCCATTTAAATGTATTGTTCACCCAAAGTTAAAGTAATGTCAGCATTTACTCACCCTCATGCCTTTCCAAGGATCAGGAAAAGAGCAGATTCTGCTATAAATAACTCCTAAAGTATTTCATGAAAGAAAGGAAGTCATACAGCAGGGTAAGTAAATGATGTCAGAATTTTCATAATGAGGGAACTGTTACTATCATTCTATGACTATGTCCTGTAGACCTCTGTCCTCTCTCTCTCTCTCTCTCTCTCTCTCTCTCTCTCTCTCTCTCTCTCTCTCTCTCTCTCTCTCTCTCTCTCTCTCTCTCTCTCTCTCTCTCTCTCTCTCTCTCTCTCTCTCTCTCTCTCTCTCTCTCTCTCTCTCTCTCTCTCTCTCTCTCTCTCTCTCTCTCTCTCTCTCTCTCTCTCTCTCTCTCTCTCTCTCTCTCTCTCTCTCTCTCTCTCTCTCTCTCTCTCTCTCTCTCTCTCTCTCTCTCTCTCCCCCCCCCCTCTCTCTCTGAGTTGGAGCATCCCCCAAATGTAGAAAAGAAAATAAGTGAGGAAGAAAGAGATGAAAAATAAATAAAAGTTGTTGCAGCATTTTTGCCTGTGCAGTACAGTCCCTTGAAGGGATTTCATTTTTCTTCATCTCCTTGGGACCACAGGACCTTTAAACAGAGCCACACGCTGAAAGAAGAACACAATTATAATTCCGGTATCTTGTACAGTAAATGTAAACAGATAGCAGTCTGCCTCTCTGCCCTCCTCTGTCTCCCAAAAGGCAAGTAATGAGGTAGAATAGATGTAATCGTCTTGAGCAGCGGCTTTTTACCTCAGTGATTCTTTTTTCTCAAATTGAAAAGTATTGGCTGGTCTACGACTGCGAGGCAGAGAGATGGACTTTAAAAATTTATGGGAGCACTGAGATTTCACCGTAAGCATTAAAGTGATTTGTAAACAGTATAATATATGACTGCTTATAAATGGAACAGTCTTTTTTTCTTCTTCTTTCATCCTAACAAAGGAGGAATATTTTAATTTTCTTACAATAAAGCTGTGTTTTGTTGCCAGATTAATTTCAAGGTGTTTTTTAAAGTTCCAGGCTCAAAGGGGGATATACAAAAAAAAAAAAAAAACAGATGCCCCCACAAGAGCAAAATGGTGGAAAACTTTGATTTGATGTCTTTTGTTAAATTTGTGAATCTGGAATTCTCCATGCAAGAGGAATCTTGAGGAATCCCCCCCCCCCCCCCCCCCCCCATATTTGCCTTTTGTGTGTGTGTGTGTGTGTGTGTTTGTTTGTTTCAAAGCTTATATTGAGCAGAAACACTTGTGATATGCTTATCATACTATTTTAGGCAGCATTTTTAAATGCATTATTGATCTTTTGCATTATTAATAGCATACAGTATTGAAATTTTTGCTCCTTCACCTCATTTCTCTCACAAACTGGCTCGCAACTTCAAAATGCAATTTGTTAGAGTGCATTTTGAACGGACTCAAGTCCCTTTTCTATTAGCTCCCGGACTGATATATCTCAATGGTTTGGCATCAGGTTTATGCATTACCAGACCGTCCTTTCCCCTACGTTTTACATTAGTTTTTTTTTTTTTTTTTTTTTTTGTGTTTGTGTGTGTGTGTGTGTGTGTGTGTGTGTGTGTGTGTGTGTGTGTGTGTGTGTGTGTGTGTGTGTGTGTGTGTGTTGTACTAAACCACAGAACCGTTCATTTTAAAGACACCCTGAAATCCTAATTGACCATTTTTGTCTTTTGTGTACAGTAGTCAACACATTTGAAGTGGATCAAAAAAGTTGTCCTAAGACAAGAATGGGTGTTGTTCAAAATTCATGTATAACTTTGATGAAAGGTTTTGATCCACTTCAAATGTTGACTACTGCATTATTGCATATGAGATCACAGCATTTTGAAAACGACATCTATCCAGCAATCCAATCAGTTCCTGATGGAAAAAAATAAGTCCCTCCCATTGCACTCAGATATAAATCACAGATAGACATCACACTTTTTTTTCCATAAAGCCTGGATTGGCAAATTATAAAAGAAAAATCCTGTAAGTTGATACCCAATTCGAGCTCATATCCTACAGACCCTTACTTGCACTTGCACTTACTCCATGTATTTTTTTTCTTTGCATGACATCCCATGAATGACTATACTGACAGCCCAGAGTCGACACCTTCCACTCCATAGATTTTACATTGTCTGTACATCACTAAGTGTGTGGCGGATTAAAGATAAGGGAAAAGTTAACCCCCTCCCCCAAAAAAGTGGAAAAAAGCTGGTTGTGCATTCCGAATCCTTGCCTGAGGACAAATTTTACGGCGTCAGTGTCACAACAGACGGATGACTTGCTACATAGTGTCTTCCCAATCTTTTTAGACAGTGAAGACAGACTCTGCCTGTGACTTCCCTTCACGGCTCCCTCGCTGATTTACGTGTGGTGGGGGCGGGCCATCTGGGATCATCACATTTACTGCCTGCCCGGGCTGGCCCCCACTAAATGACTAACTCCATGAGATTGAATTTGTATGCTAAAGGTCCGAGTAGTAGATCAAGACTGCATATGGGTGGAGAAATAAATTCTGGAACTTAAGTAAATGGATAAACTTGCTATGCTCAAAGGGGTGCTTCCAACATTTTGTGTTTTAGCCACATTGAGAGTTCTGGTTTAAATCTATGAGGAGATGCTTGTAGATAATTAACGCTATTGGCTGTATGTGCGTGTAGTCTAGGCAGATTCACTTGTACTCATGCAAAACACAGCTGAACTGCTGTGCATGTCATTACAAGTGACCTGTTTATGCTTCATAGATGTCCAAGATTATCCCCTAATACTTCTCTGAAAGGATAATGTATTCTAACATTTGCCCTTGCAATTTTGCTCACTATTTTTTTCTTAATTTCTATTCAAGCAAATGATACGTTTAATAATATTAAATGCCTGAACACGCTTCACGAAAGTACAAATCAAATCTATGCCGAAGTCCATTAATACTAATCTTACTGCAAGATGACAGTCCATGCGAGAATTAATTCTTTTTTTTTTTTGATTGTCCTCGTTTTTCAGTCAGATGTTCCAAGATAGCCATTTTGCTTCAATACATGTCACCAGTTTTTTTTTTTCTTTTCCTTGTGTTGCTGGACGAAGATTATAGGTTTGAGACCACTCCAATGGCTAGGTGGTTTGAAGTCTATTTAGTGACCCATTTTTCAAGAAGGGGTGTTGCTATCAGAGCTTTTGTAAGCTATTTTAATAAGGCTTGGTGACTGTAGATGTAAGTGTGCTAGGTTACAGTGACACTAATCAAAAGCATCACAGTGTGAGTGACAGAATCAAAGTGAACGTGTACAGAGGGGAATTCGCTGAAGTCCTGTTTTTCTGTAATTAAATATGTGTGGAAAAACACATGATATGATTTTTCCAATCTGGCAGAGAACAGAGATGAAAAAAAAAAGAAGTAAAATAAGTGAAAACAGATCTGCATCATCCCTTGGGTACATTATCTTTCTTAGTGAGAGCGAGGACATATTATGAGAGATGGGGAGCGAGAAAAGTCCTCTCGTGACATTTGCATCTTTTCATAGCCTGATAGTAGATCAATACCATGGAAGGTTTTTTGGCTATTACTCTCTCATTCTCACTTTCTTATTTGCTTTTCTGTTACTCAGGTCAACGGATTAGTGCCCTGGTTCGGTGGATGGAATCATTTTTTCTCATGTTGTGACTAAATTGTTATTGGGACCTGTAAGAGCAGGTCCTTCCAGTTGGCCTGCATTGGCAGGAAGGGCCCCATGTGTTTGAGTGGCCTCTGCTGTTAGTCCCTTTAATAAGAGAAGGGGTTTCCAATCCTGTTCCTGGAGGGCCAATGTCCTGCACAGTTTAGCTCCAACCTGCCCAAACATACTTGCCTGTAATAGATCTGTCTGTCTGTCTGTTCTATCTATCATTGTTCCGTTCTATCATTTTATTGTTCTGTCTGTAACTAAAGCTTTATTGCTTAACAAGGCTTTGTCAAGCCAACATTCAAAGTTAGTCTTAGCTTACTTTGCTTTTCTAGTTAAACATAACAGTTTTATTAAATTAAATTTATTTATATACTGTTACTTTGAAATTTGACATAATTTAGATTTCAATATAAGGAAGTTTTTTATTCGGCATCCTGTTTGCTACCTCCATTAAAATTCATTTCCAATTTAGGAATCAAGTTGGAATTGAAAGGACGTTCTATATTCAATGTTGAATGCTGCACAACTATGCTGATAGTTCATCCAATCTAAGAAAAGCCATTGAAGAGAAATTTTAAATTATTTTACTTACAGTGAAATTCAAAACAGGATTTTTTTTTCATGAATTTCTATATAGCTTAAAAACAACAAAGACTCGAATCCACCCCACTGTTTTTATTTATTAATTATTTTTTTATGTAATTATTTTTTATCCTGTAAATGGTCAGCCTGACTTTATGGTGCTGGGCCTAAAAGCAGGAAGGCAGTGATTGCTCTTCACAATGGTGAGTAGATGACACATTGTTAGAGTTTTCAGTCATACCAGTCCATTCACCAGTACCGCTAATCTCACTATGCATGCACTCTGATGTAAATTGCAGGTAAGGGGGAAAGCTGCTGTCAGCTGATGTGCCTGCAGTGCAGCATGAAATCTCTGTTGACACTACCAGTGGGCATTTCAGACAGAGAACAAAAATGGATGTGTAATTTGGCCGTGTTCATTTTGAAGGGTCCATTTTTATGTTTTTGTTGTCTTCTCTCCATCAACAAGCACTTTATTTTGTCAAGAGGTCCAGCTGAACTTCCAGGAATCTGAATTTGTGACATTTAGTAATGGTTTCTTTTCACAATTGAAGTATATGTTAAACAATCTTGTAATTTCTGCTTGGATTTAGTATATTCTTCAGGCTGTTTTTCACAGTGACGATGGGTTCAAAACTAATTCAAAAGATAGAGATTACCTCTATATTTGTCTTCCCAAAGATAGAAGATGAAAGTAAAATAAATATCTGCTGTGGGAATTTATATGCTGGGTAAACTGCTCAATTTTGCCCTCGGCACACACCAAAAAAGAGATTCTAGAAATACAGGTGCTAAAACAGAGCAGCAAAACAATGATGTTTTGGGACCTGTGAAATTTGTAAGATGCTTTCATCATTTAGTATGGCTTTCATGAAATGTACACTACACCTTAAGGGGAAAACAAGAAAGGATGCTCACCCTTTGTACTCCTGTGTATGAAACTACCCCTTGCCTCTTGCCTGCTGGTTTCTAAACTCAAGACTTAGTCGTACATACGCATGTGTGCACACGCACACAACAGGCGCACACATATTCGGTTTGCATGCAGTCTTCAGTCTGTGAGACAAAGGAACTGCTTGTTGCCACATCTACTCTGCCATGATGTGACATGTTAAAATAGAGTTCTCTGTAATTCTACATTAGAACAGACAGCGAGCATAGATAGTGCTGCCTGAGCACTGAACCCCCCTCTGTCCCTGAAGCCTTTTGTAGGGACATCCAATAGACACTTTAAAGAAAAGAGCATGATAATTGCAACTCCTATCAGTCCATTGGTCTCTGCCAATGAGAGATGGATGATTTATTTGCATGTCTAATGACTCTGTAGTAACTTCATGGCCTTAGGGAAATGCTGGAAAATAAAAATGAACATGACATGGTAAGCATCACACTGGCCTGAAAATGACATGCCACTAAGGCTGCATTTGTTTAATCAAAAAATACAATTTGATAAAAATATTACTAAATAAAATTACTGTTTTCTATTTGAATATATCTTACAATGTAATTTATTCGACAAAGCTGAATTTTCAGCATCATTACTCCAGTCTTCGGTGTCATATGATCCTTCAGAAGTCATTCTAATATGCTGATTTGCTGCTCAAGAAACATTTATTATCATCAACGAACTTGAAAGCAGTTGTGCTGCTTAATATTTAATGAAAACTGTCATATTTTTTTTTTCTTTTTGTTTTTAATGAATAGAAAGTTCAAAAGGACAGCTTTTTTTAATAGAAAACTGTGGTCGCACTTTAGATTAGAGTCCAATTCTCACTATTAACTAATAATTAACTATGAATTTTGCCTCAATAAACATCTAATTACTGCTTATTAATAGTTTGTAAGTTAGGAATTGGATAGGATCGGAGATGTACATGTAGAATATGGTCATGCATAATAAGGCATTAATATGTGCTTTATAAGTAATAATAAACAGCCAATATCCTAGTAATATGCATGCTAATGCTAAGCATCTAGTTAATTCTGAGAATTGGACCCTAAACTAAAGTGTGACCAAAGCTTTTGTAACATTGTATTTACCGTCATTTTGATGGTGTCCTTGCTAAATAAAATTATTAATTTCTTACATAAATTTAAAATCAAACATTCGTACAATAGTGTATAAATACAAATATAATAATAATAATAATAATAATAATAATAATAATAATAATAATTATTATTATTATTATTATTATTATTATTATTATTATCTCTGCTGTTAAAGGTGGGGTAGGCAATATTTGAAAAAAACGCTGTTTGAAAGTGGTCGGACCGACACAACCAGACACAACAACAAACGTGTAGCCAATTAGCATTAGGGGGCGTGTGACAGTGGAGAACAGAGAACGAGCAAGAGAGAGATTTGAAGAAAGACTGTAGAAAGAGAGATGGCTGAGAGCATTTCAAAAGAGAAAAGCTCAAATCAGCCCAAAATGAAGGGTTGTGATCAGGAAAGAGCTTTAGGACCCGTGATAATATTAGAAAAGCCTCCTAGTGCTGGAGAGAGTGAAGCGGGAAGGCCTGACGGAGGTTGCTTTGATTTCGCTCCATGCGTGAGTAACACTGGGTTTGAGTGTCATTGTTTGTCTGGAGTTGCTGTGCTGTTGGCAACTAACAACAAACTCTTGTTTGTATTTACTCTTGTGTATGTATATTTTTTGTGCTCCCTTCATCATTTTTGCTTTTTTTATGAATAATTGTTTTGTTGCACTTCTGCTACAATAAATAGTCATCCACTCTTGCATTGTGTGTGTAACAGAGGCCAGCTAGAGAGAGTTGTGCTGGCTGATGAATGCTAGATAATGCGTTGTTTACTGTTTATCGTCCTTGTTAGTGCACAAGCCTCGCATGCCAGCGATCAGGGTTCAAGTCCGACTCGGAGCAGGGCGGTTAGGATTGGAGGCAGAGCAATGAAAAGTGTTTCATTGGGGATGTGTTTGTTTGGATAATTTCAAATATCAACAATTTTCAGCAACGACTTTGAGAAATAACATAATGCACCTTTAATCTTATCACACCCACCTGAAAATTACATTCCAGTACTACTAAAGAATTAGTTATATAGTTGACAATTTAATTTCATATTTCAATTTAGTCAGTTTTTCCTTGATTTATTTACTTATTTACTGATTTATGGACTGTGGATGTCTACACAATGTACAGTATATTACCAATTCTCCTGTTTAAACACACTTTTATAATAATAATAATAATAATCATAATAATAATAATAATAATAATAATTATTATTATTATTAGTTGTTGTTGTTGTTGTGCCAATGTTAGTGGTTGGCAGATCTTTGAATATCAGATCAGTTTTTAGCACACCAGAAGTTCAGAGTCACAGCCAGTCTTAAACAGGAGTCGTCCCAGGCCAGACCTGACGTGTTGCTTGTGATGGTGTTACTTGTGTGAAATCAGTGCATGTTTTAACAGGAGAATTGGGAATCACATCCTGTAGCAATCCACGGTCCATTCAGCCAATCAGTAAATTAAGTGGGGGAAAGAACAGACTACACTGAAAAATGAAATTAGAATCTCAATGTCTATTATCAGGACACAAATAAAGCTCCTTACAGAGTCTTGTATCTTGAGCTGTTGCTGGATCTTCTTCATGCAAATCTATCTGTTTTTGATTTGATTACATTTGCTTTGCCTGGCAATAAAAAATTCTCTCTTTGGTTCCTTCTCAGCACAGTAGGAATAAATCAGGAGCACAGGAAGGGTAATCATGTACCTAGGTAGGTTACGGAGAAAGCCACTCCATTCAAGGCACCGTGTGGTATTCATTAGTCAAGCATGCATGCTTACTCTCATTGTTTTGCATCAGGGCAGATTTTTAATTTTCTCTGAAGGTAGGAGTCTTGTTTTATTTAATGCATCCAGTATGAAAAAAATATATATATTATATACACTCATTTAATTGCATATATAACTGTTTCAATTGCGCATTTTGTTGGAACCTATTAAACGTGAAACAGGTTTTTATTGGGAGAGTAAAGGTGACATCTCTTTTGATAAAACAATTCTTAGTGGGTAATGCAAGAATTTAAGAATAGGCTAATCAGGCAGCATGCATTCTTTTTCTTAAGGAAAGTCTTTGTTTTCAGATTTAGGTGTCATTCATCCATTCATTTTGTATATCTACACTTACCTTTTTCCATACTGCCCATTTTCAATGTCTGAAACAGAATGAATTATATATGAGAAGGAGAAACAAGTCTTACATTCATGCTTATGCATAAATAATGCTAAATAAAGAGTTATATTAGCAGGTTTTGAATGATTGATAACATGAAATACACTTTAAGAAAAAAAAAACTTATAAAAACATAATTAATAAATAAAGTATTGTGTTGTTGAATGATATATTCTTGCCGTTATTCGTAGTTTTTGTTAAATTGCATAGCAGATGGTGAAAGTAGAGTTGAGAAATAATAAGGGGAAGAGGGAAATTAGTATTGGACGCGACACACAACTAGATTTGAACCTACATCTACCACATGAGCACCACGTGCCAAACACAAGGGCTGTAACGTCATCTAGACAAAATTAAAATATAATATAGTAGGAAAGTCGTGTTGCATTACATATTGCCTATATAGCATTGACATGAATTATAGCGATGCTGATAATGAGCAGAAGTAATTTAATGTCATTAGTGGCTGTTAAAATATAGATGGCATTACTTACTAAATCCATTATGCGGATTTACTCTTGCAACTCTTGCATGATCTCCACAAACCCCTCTCAGTTGGCACTATGCACAAACTATGGTGCATAGTTTGTGCACGAAGCAGAGCCCTATACTTAAACCATGCCTAATTGACTGTTGAGATGGTCCTTGGGTTGGGGCTCCGCTGACATTTTTTAAAGCTGAGTGACACCACATCTCTGTAGGTGATGTGAATCTTTTCTTCTCCACTCACGTCATCTCTGCCAATTGCCCTGACAAGAGGCAAAATCATTAATTTGCTATGTCCGGCTTAACGCTCCACTTTAGTGTGCAGCCGGTAGGCGTAGGGGGATTGAGGGGTCCTCATTACGGAGCCGCTGATTGTTCCTCAGGCTACAATAAAGGTTCATCTCCAACAGCCACTGACATATTTTCTCCCGAACTGACAATAAAAGCTGTACTCCACGGCAGTGGTACAGAGAGAGACGGGTGTAAAACCAACCGTTGTTTCTCTTCGGCTCCAGTCGAGCAGCTCTGAATGCTAATCCACACAAGTGTGCTGGCAGATTTAAGATGGCCCAGGATTTTACATATCCCACTTTTGCTGTTATTCTTTAGCTACATATTTTTCAGTGTCAAACTCAAAGTTTTCTGTCATGAGTTTAACATAACATTGGTATGTTGTTTTCTTTCACCTTCTTTCACCTTTTTAGCTTTAATGGAATGATTTTTCTTCATTTGTATAGGAGTATTTAAACAGAACTATTAAAAAAAAAAAAAAAAAACATTACCAGACCATGTGTGTTAAAAGATTTGATGGAAAAAATGGATGTCGTCAGATGTTAGCAAACTGGTGTTGCCTTGGCAACCCGGATAATAACAGACTGCCTCCCCTCCGCAGCCGTACTTTGTCGATTGTTTGCACATTGAGATTAAGCGATCACTCGTCAGAATGGTACTGCTGTGAGCACAAGCTTGCAAATGTGTATGCATACAGTACATAGGGCATGGGGGTTGAACAAATAGAGGAAGTGAAGTTTTGCAACTGTGACATTTTGTTAATTGCGGAAATCCATACTAATATGTATTATCGTTCATTTTATTGAATGCATCAAGTGAAAATCACTGGAAAGAAAAAAAAGTTTCACATCAGAAAATGCACATCATTAATTTGGGCTCATTTAGGTTTTTTTTAGAATGAAGACTGTTGTGAAGCTGATGTGTTAATGAGATAGATATTTCATGTGAAATGATAGGACAATTAGGAGAACAAAAGTGCAAGGTGTGACAATTTAAGTGTGTGTGCTTTGTCAGTGTCTGGAAACGGCACCCCTGAGACAACATAGTGTATGCATAAAGCTATAGTTTTTTTTTTCAGTTTTTTCTTGAAGTCTGCATTTCAAAGCTCACACTGTCATTGTTACTGCATTCTCAAGTGTACTTCCACCTCGCACCAGGCTATATATAACTCATCTATATTCAATATATATCATGTTAAGGCGATGGTTCACCCAAACTGAAAATTCTCTCATTATTTACTCACACATGTCATTCTGAACAAAAATATATTTTAATTATTATTTGTGGAATGTAAAATAAGATAATTTGAAGGCTATTCAAAAGTTTGAAAGAAGATGCTCATCAAGGTTGCTGTTATTTTATCAAAAATACAGAAAAACAACACTATTGTGAAATAGTATTACACTGTCAAAAAAAGTGATCTAACTTGAAAAAAATAAGGCAACCAATCACAGTCAACTTAAGTTACCTCAACTAATTTGCTCCAATTAAAGTCATTTAAAAAAAAAATCATCCGATGAGTAACAGGCAGTCCTTTAAATTTAAATATTCTTGTCAAGGCAGCTAAAGACTAAAGCATTTTACAATGCAAGGGGCTACAACAATTGTTCTTTCATCTCCATGTTTGTTTGCAATGCTAACTCTAAGATATGAATATTATTTGCCTCTTAAAACTAAGGAAAAACATTTTACCCTGTGTCACGGTGTGGTGCAGAAGACGAAGAATCAAAAGTTCCAATGCAAACTTTCTCACAATATAAATCATACAGGTACATCAAAGACGGGCAGAAGGTTCACACACACTTACTACAATGTAGATCGGACAAAGACTGACTGAACAGACGGAACTTAAAAACACAGATGACATTGATAAACAGAACACATGTGATACAGATGATGATGATGATTAACTAAACACAGGTGATACAGATGAACTGATAATGTCAAACTAAACAGAACACAACTGTGACACCCTGCTAGGCAAATGTATTGCATATAAAAGTTGCAATAAGGTACACATATACACATATATAAATCTCAAACATGAACTCTGAAAAATATGACAGGAAAATAACAGAGACCACAAAAGCAGCATACATTAAACCAGTAAATGCAGAGCAATGATCATTTTTAAATAATAGTTACCACTTTTTTTTCAAGCTGCAATGCATGCTGGGAACTGGCACAGTATTGATCAATGTAAAATAGTTTGTTCAGATAACTATTTGAACAGTTGTGACAACATTTGGTAATGTTTTGAACATATACATGATAATCTAGGTAGGGTCAACAAAATAACTTTTGTTAGCAACACATTTAGAGAGTATTCTTGTTTAGTTCACTCAAGTTAATAAAATGACTCATCCTGCTAAATCATATTTTGTACAGTGTACAATTTAAAATAACGTCTCTGGTTACGTATGTAACCTTAGTTCCCTGAAGGGAACGAGACGCTGCGTGAAAACGCTGTGGGAACGCCCCTGCGTGAGTGCGTCATGAAGCACGCATGAAATCAGTCCAATGGTGAGACGGAACGTCATAGGCGGGTGACGTCATCGACCAGGAAACTATATAAGCACCCCAAAACACAAGCGCATCAGCTTCTGATAAGACTGAAGCAAGTGCTCACGGGCATGCTGGCAGTATGGCACAGACACGCAGCGTCTCGTTCCCTTCAGGGAACTAAGGTTACATACGTAACCAGAGATATTCCCTTTCAGGAACTCAAGCTGCGTGAAAACGCTGTGGGAACGCTAATACCAACGTCGCCATACGAGCAAGTGTCCGTCGTGTGTAGTCAAGGCGCACATTCGGACGAAAGCATCTGCGCCCCTAGAGTGGAGCTGAAGTCAAGACGGTAAAACTTTACGAATGTGTGCGGTGAGGACCAGCCTGCCGCATCACAAACATCCTGAATTGATACCCCTAAAAAATAGCCTTAGAAGCAGCCATACTCCTGGTTGAATGAGCCCGGACAGCCAAAGGAGAAGGCTGCCCGGCAGACTCGTAGGCAAGTGAGATCGCCTGGACCACCCACTTGCTCAACCTCTGCTTAGATGCAGGACAGCCCTTCCTAGGGGGTCCAAAACAAACAAACAATTGTTCACATTTTCTCCACAGGGCAGCTCTGTGGACGTAAGCATCTAGAGCTCTAACTGGGCAGAGCAGATTTAGTTTCTCTTGGTCCGACGTCAAAAAGGGAGGAGGACAGAAAGCCTGCAGTACAATAGGCCTGACAACAGGGAGGAGGAGGGAGGAGGGAGGAGGAAAGCCTTAACCATGCCGGGTGAAAATTCCAAGCACGAGGGAGAGACCGATAGAGCTTGAATATCTCTTATTCTCTTTAATGAAGAGATAGCAAGAGGAAAGATAGTTTTTAGAATAACGAATTTCTCCGAAACTTCTTCAATGGGCTCGAACGGTGCTAGAGAGATACCTTCTAGAACAACCGCAAGGTCCCAAGTTGGCACCCTCGTGTGAACTGCTGTCCTCAGCCTCAGAGTGCCACGAAGGAAACGAGAGATGCTCCACTTAAAGGGACATGGTAAGCAGATAAGGCCGCCACGTACACCTTCAGTGTGGAGTGGGATAACCCTGTGGAGAAACGCTCCTGAAGAAATTCAAGGACTGCACCCACCGAACAGTTTATTGGGTCCAATTGGTGTTCCCCACACCAAGAGGTGAACATCTTCCACCTCAAGGCATATAATTTCCTAGTGGCCAGAGCTATGGAGTGGAGGATGGTCTCCACGACCTCAGTCGAGAGACCAGATTCTATGAGCTGGGCCGCCTCAGAGGCCAAGCCCACAACCTCCATAGTTCTGGGCGGGGGTGAAGGATCAACCCACTCGCCTGAGAGAGAAGGTCCCTCCTGATCGGAATCTCCAGAGGAGAGCCGTCGAGGAGAGAAATAAGGTCCGCAAACCAAACTTGGGCCGGCCAGTACAGGGCTACCAACAGTAGACTGACCCCGTCCCGGGGAACCCTTTCCAGAACTCCTGGGAGCAGAGCAATCGGGGGAAATGCGTACAGGCGTGACCTCGGCCACTCCTGTACCATCGCGTCCAACCCCAGAGGGGCTGGATGACTTAGGGAAAACCACAGTGGGCAGTGTGATGTTTCCCTGGATGCAAATATGTCTACCTCGGCACGACCGAAATGTATCCACAAGAGCTCCACCACCTCGGGATGGAGTCTCCACTCCCCGGGCCTCGGCCCCTGTCTCGACAGGATGTCTGCCCCCTGATTTAAATACCCCGGGATGTAAATCGCCCTTCATGAAAGAAGCTTCCCCTGGGACCATAGAATGATCTGGTGAGCCAGCTTGTATAACGGGCGCGAACGCAGACCCCCCTGATGGTTTATGTGAGAGACCACCAATGTGTTGTCTGACCGGACAAGAACATGATGACCTCTGAGGTCTGGGAGGAAGCGTTTCAGAGCCTGAAACACTGCCAGCATTTCTAGACAATTTATATGCCATTGAAGATGATGGTCCTGCCACAGACCCTGAGCTGGGCGACCACTCATGATCGCCCCCCAGCCTGTGAGAGAGGCATCCGTCGTTAGTGTTACACGATGACACGGAGCCCCCAACACAGGCCCTTGGGACAGGAACCAAGGTTTTTTACACATAGCCAGGGCGCGAAGACACCGTCGCGTGACCCTGATCATGCGGAGCGGGTTTCCCGTCGGGGAGAACCCCTTGGCCCTGAGCCACCACTGCAGCGGTCTCATGTACAGCAGGACGCAAGGTATAACGTTGGACGCTGCTGCCATCAGACCCAGAATTCTCTGATATTCTTTTACAGTAAGTGACTGGCCTAGCTTTGCCTGTTTGGCGGCTAAGAGAATCGAAGCTATACGAGCAGGAGACAGACGTGCCTGCATCGTCGTCAAATCCCAAACCACGCCCAGAAAAGTGGTCCTCTGTACTGGAGAAAGCACAGTCTTCTTGGCGTTGAGCCTCAACCCCAAATTTTTGATATGGGCGAGAAGCGAGGCGGGCTCTGAAGCGAGGCGGGCGTGATCTAAACTGAATCACGTACCCCTTCTCGATAGTCTGCAGGACCCATTGAGATACATTTGGAAGGCTTTTCCACCCTGCCAAAAATTCTACTAAGGGTACCAGTCTCTCGAGACCGGCCTCTGGAATATTTTGAGTGGCAGACACAGTGCCCTGTAACGGCACACCGGCAGGGAACAACTGGTATGACCGCTCTAGACCACTCCTCTGAGTGGGCGAGCGTCCCTCGGGAAAGCGCTCGCTGGGACCGTCTACGCCCCGGCACGCAGGCGGGGTTGGCAGAACGGGCCCCTGAGGGCACCGAGAGAGAACGGGCGCCGTGTAATGCGGCGAACACCTTCCCCTCTCGGTGGGGACCACCCTCAGCATCCTGACGCTTTTGGCGACAGGACTTTTTCTTTGACGAGGCCTTCTTGGCAACAATAACTGTCCTCAGATCAGCCCTGCCCCTAGACGACCCCGTCTGAGAGCGCTGCGTCTCGTCCCAGTTTTGCTGAGGAGGAGCACGAGACGCGACACTCTGTTTATGTTGCGCCCTGTGTGAGGAGCTACTCAACGGCCGGGGCCGCCTGCTTTTTCTCTTCCTGAAACCTCTTGATGACCGAATTTACTGAGTCACCGAAGAGGCCAGCAGATGAAAGCGGGGCGTCCAGGAGAAAAGACTTTCTTTTTCTTTCATCTTGGATAGGTTCAACCATAAGTGTCTCTCTGTTGCCACCAGGGCTGCCATAGAACGGCCCATTGATTTGGCCGTCTCTTTGGTGGCACGGAGAGATAGATGTGCTGCCTGACGTAATTCTCGAATTACATCAGTGCTAATTTCATCCCCCTCACTCACATCTTTTAATAGGTCTGCTTGATAAGCTTGTAATATTGACATAGTGTGTAAACACGCTGCCGCTTGACCTGCCGCCGACTAATCTTTGCCCACTAAAGCCGAGGTGTTCCTTAATGGCTTGGTGGGCAATGCCGGTGTCTTAAAAGACGATGCCGTATCTGGAGATAGATGACTCGCTATCGTTTCTTCAGCCTTAGGCATCGCCCCATAACCATACTCTTTCGCCCCAGAAATATTAGAATAAACAAATGTTTGCTGGCAAAATATTCTGGATGACACTGGTCTCTTCCATGAGGTGGCGAGGTCAGGAAAAAACGGAAGACACCGGCGTGGAGGTGCAGCACGAGAGGGCAGAAATCTTTCATCTAGTTTTCTCATTGAACGAGATTCCTGTCTACCAGCTGGCCACTCGATGCTTAATTTTTCTACAGCACGAGTGAGCACCTCCATAAACTATTCACTAGCAGGAGACTGAAGTGACGAGTCCCCAGTCTCTGCTGTATCAATACTTTCAGCATCCAGATCCTCAGAACTGGATAATTGAAGTGATTATGCCTCAGCCCGGGCGGAAGAAACCGCAGCGCGTGCTTCCAAACCCGGATCTGAGGCACTGGATCTACCAGGTAAGGGCTGAGATAAGGCAGAGCCCGTCTCAATCCCCGCTGATAGATCCATTTGCGATCCCCACGATTGAAGCCTTCGCTGTTCCTCGGCAGCAGCGGGACCTGAACCGCGGGGAGCGCGCACAAACCACTCTCCTCGAAGAGGGCTCGGCGGGAGTGGAGCGTTTTTATAGATAAACGCTCGCAATGCTCACAATCAGCTCCCTCGAGAGCTGACTGGGCATGCAGCACTCCCAAACAAACAACACACAGATTGTGTGTGTCCCCTCCCGTAATATAATGTGGGCAGGGATGAACACACTTTCTGAACTGCTGTTCGGTCGCCATGATATATATATAGTCTCTTTTTTATAGTTTATATATATATATATATATATGTGTGTGAAAAACTCCTGCCTACTAATTTCTAAGGACAAAAACACTTGAGACACAGACTTTTTCATACACAGAGTGCTTGCTGAAGACTCAGAAGCTGATGCGCTTGTGTTTGGGGTGCTTATATAGTTTCCTGGTCGATGACGTCACCCGCCTATGACGTTACGTCTCGTCATTGGACTGATTTAATACGTGCTTCATTTCGCACTCACGCAGGGGCGTTCCCACAGCGTTTCACGCAGCTCGAGTTCCTGAAAGGGAACTGCTTATTAGGATTTTTTTTAAAGGAAAAATATGATTTCTGAATTGATCATGGTACATAACATAAACAAATAAGATTTGTGAACTGTAGATGATCAGTAGATGATCAGCGATTCAATTGTTCTAGCTTGTACCAACCTTCCACTGATACATGATTTATATAGTGTAATATATAATTAAAATAAAATTAAAATGCCCAATGAATGCATTGTAAAGAAAAAATACAACAAACAACAATTTATTTATTTATTTATTTATTTAAATAAATAAAGTGAGCTAAAGCTAAAAGTGAGATAATATCTTTTTAAGCGTCTTTCCTTTTTGCTTGGCAGGTATTTGTCCGTCAATCCCAACCCCTCCTCCTTTTTTTTTTTCTTTTTTTTTTTGCACAGCCCAATTGCCTTCTCGTTCTGGAACTGTGACCTGATGACTGGTTTCAAGTTGGTAACAGGGTCCTGAGGCAGGTGTGAGCAGAACACTTTGACCTCCACTCTCTACTAGCGATGTATGAAGAAGTGAATGACAGACAGATGGGATACACAACCCAAGCATTACCTGGAAATCCAGGACTTAGCCTGTCCTTTTACCATTTACTTTTTTTGAACAATTCACCCGTCACAGTAAAGCACTAGAATCTCGAAGAGACTATGCAGCTTTGCACTTGGCGGTGGGCTTTAATTCTTTTATGCAATTGATTACAGGCATTGATCTGGTCCTGCTCGAGTGGTATTAGCTACATCTGGAAGTAGCCTCAAACCTCCTCCTTTGTTTCTCTTTTCAGCTCCATACGGATTTGGACGTGGGGAATAAGAACATCAAGTATGTGCTGGCAGGGGAAGGGGCGGGCACCATCTTTGCCATAAACGAGAGGACGGGGGACATTCACGCCATGAAAAGGCTAGACCGGGAGGAGAAGGCCGAGTACACGCTCACGGCGCAGGTCGTCGACAGAGACTCTGACCATCCACTGGAACCACCGTCAGAGTTCATCATCAAAGTGCAAGACATCAATGACAACCCCCCACAGTTCATTGAGGGGCCTTACAAAGGTTCAGTGCCAGAGATGTCCCAAGTGGGTGAGTGATCTCCTTTCATCATCTCCAGTTGTCTCAGCTGAACAATGACACGAGGCCCTTTATCTCACAGTGAAATGAAGCAGACAAAAGCTCTGACAAAATATAAAAGTAACAGGAATAAAGATGCCATGATCTAAGAATAGACAAAAAGTAACAGGAGGTGACAGGAATTTCTCATAACTGTGTCTGAAGATTGATACAACAATATATGTGTATGCTGGTGTCCAGTCATATTGTAACCTTACAAACTAGTGAACAAAGTTCAGCATTTAAGCATAATGGGGTCCAGAACTGAGATTGTCCAGTTTCACCATAAAAAAAGCTTTTTGTTTTTCAAGCTACATACTGTAATGTATTCATACTGTAAGTTCTCACGCATTTGTGTCAATGCATTCTAATGAATGTCTCCTTAAGACTAGTTTTAAATAGAGCTCATACTCTGTTGACAAAGCCTGCGTGAGCTTTCTCCGTACTATCCCGTGCCTGACCTTGAGATGGATTATTGAGTATGAGTAAGGTGGTGAAAGGAATCTCATAATAGTGCCACTTAAGGGATTCGTTATAACCCCTATGACATTCTGAAAGCCGTGTTGTGTCATGCTGAGAAATCCCATTTTCTCAGGAAAGTATACAGAGTTGGTTGTTGTGTGTTTTTCGACTCTTGCACAAAGATATGGCTGTATAAAGAATCTAAACTCATGACTTGTTTTGTTTTTGCTGTTTATGATTTATACACAACATGAAGTAATGTAATGCAACACTGTATATGTAACTATGTGCATTAATATAGATTATAGATGAGAGTACATGGAGTTACAGGAAGTGCCATTAATAAAATGATCAATGTAAAACAGAATTAAAGCTGCACTGTGCTTCAAGTGTTTTTTAACTCCCGGCCCAATGCTTTATTTTGAAGTGTAGAAAGCAGTTGGGGGAATATCGCTCTTCTTCAGGTACATTATAACCCAGTCATGTGTAACACTGGGCTTCCTTGTTTCCTTTAAAACCTTGACTTCTTCATATGAGCATTTTCTCCTCTGCGTTTGTTCTGTCATATTTTCTGAGCACTTAGAGCATAAAGAATTGGAGCTATAGGTGAGAGTCTTTCTCTCTGTTCTGCTTTCAGACTAATGCACTCAATTGAAATCCTCTGTGTAGTTTTCTGAGGGATTTGACAGTGAAGTGTGGGATATAGCAGACGGTGAGGGTGAAAAGCACAGTGATGATGGAGGAGGGCAGGAAGGGGAATACTGCAAAAGATGCCTCAAGTTTAATTCTTATACGATTGTTCTATCCTTTTGTCACTGCTGATCAATTAAACATTAGCTGATGTTCTCTTGTTTGCTTGAAAGGCATTCTCGATGCCTTGTTTTGGTCTTATAAAGTATTTATGTTGTGGGAGACACTCAGAGAGAGAATCAAAAGCTCTTTGGCTGGGAGAGAAAAACAACAAACAGACAAATGAGGAAGCCTCTTTTATTTCCTGTCTCATGTACACAAATCACAGAAGTTTACTTCTCACCCTGATGTAGAATGATTTGTTTTCTAATAAAGGTCTGACAATAAGTTTTGTGAAGAAGTTGTGAGGTTTGTTTGGGTTCCTGGAGTTCAGAAGATATGTTATAGGGGGCGCTATTAGGCACCTTCTGAAAGAGTACTGAATCTCCTGATCAAAAGACATGTGAAGAAGAAGCAGAAACAAGCGATAGCACATGTAACCAGATGCATATGTAAAATAACGCGGTCATCAACATTAAACAGCATATAAATAAAAACTGCTAAATGTTACTGAATTAAATGTCGACTCAGGACGAGGTATAGGACTGTGCAACATTTGAGGGTGTTGATGGTCTTGATCGACTCCATCTATGTTTTGATCATCGTTCTGAATCCGATCTGGATGCAGCCTTTGACAAAAAATGTGATTTTCTCAGCTTTTTGCTCAAAATTGCCTTTTTTTAAATGAAACTACCCACATTGAAGTATTGATAAAAAAGAAAGCATTAAGCTAGAAGAAAACTTTTTTTAAGAGGAGGGCCTGTTCTTTCTTTTGATATATTGCATGTTCAGATATTCATACAGCAAAATATTCTGGGGTAATGAAAAATTGTAAAAAACAAAAAACAAAAAAAACTGCCTGCCAACTTAAAAAAAAAACGCTGGTGGGGAAAGTTAAACTCAATATTAAAGTATTTGGCTAAAACTGTGTGTCAGTTAGTCTTTTCAAAATGTTGATATTTCTATACATTTAAATTCAGAATATTTGCTTTCAATTTTCAATACTTATTTTCAGTGTTGGGGAAAATTCCTTTTAAAAGCAATTCTTTACAATATTGCGTTACTCACTAAAAAAGCAACTAATTGCATTTGCAATACTTACTAACTTTTTATTGAAAGTAATGTTACATTACTTTTGCATACATTTTTCTCACCTGGGCCGGTCTTGCTTGTTTGTTTTTAATAACAAAAACACAACAGTTCTGCAAATTTGTGTCTGTTCAGTAAAGGGCTCAGCTCAGATTAGCCTTTCAGCTGTGCTGGACCGCAGAAGAATTGGACACAGGAGAAGAAAGTTCAACTCTCTTATTTCAGCAGTAAAAAGAAACACACACTTGTTAGTATGGTTAAATTGGATAATGAAAGATCAGCAGCAAAGACATTGATTATAAAATGAGATAAAATATATAAAGTATATTTGTGTAATTTAACATATTTAATGATAATAAGTTGCATTTCACTGTTTTTATTCATTTTGATGAATACTGAATCTTTTTGTGCAAGTGAGATAAGTAAATGCATGCTAACATTTAGTCAAGAACAACATTAACCATCATGTTCACACTGTGCAGTGTGCACACAACGCCTCTGCACTTACTCACAATTTATCTCAACATAGGGACAGGAAAGGGGTCAGTAATGCATTACATTAGTTACATGAAAAAAGTTAACTGATTACGTAAATTGCGTTACCTGTAAAAAATTAAACCCAACACTGCTCCTTTTCCACAGTATCGATACTCAGTTACCAGCTGCTTTCTCGCTCTCTCTGTGAGTTGACAAGTCTCTTTTATTTTCTCATTCACATCATTTCCAAATTTTTTTTACACAGAGTTACTGGGTGATGAGTCTACTTTGAGTGTGGTCAAAAGTAAATAATCTTGCCCATGTGTTATCGGGTATTGAATATATTACTATATAATACTAATTATATATATAATAGTATTGAATATTTATATTTTTCAAGGTACTATTATTGTAGTTAAAAAATTCCAGTGTTGTGACAACACTAGTTAGTTACAGTGTATTTATAATGAAAATAAACCCACTTAAAGAGAAAGAGAAACCAATGGTAGTGTGAAGTCATCGCTCAAACTAATGATTGTTTTTAGTTGGGTAGTATGTATAAGTAAAATAATGCAATATAATACACATAATATAATGCAAATACTGCTCAGATATTACTGTACTTTGCGTAATGTCATCAGCAATCTCCAAGATCTTTAGATCATCAAAGCTTCGAGAGACCAAAGAATAAATGAGTCGAAAGGCCATGTGAGGCGACACAAATCATTCACCTTCTCAACTATAAACATTTCATGAAAGGTCATGGATGCAAGTTTTCCCTCTAGAATATTGTATGTATATCTCAGAAATTATCTAATTTTTCAATTTATCTTTGAATAATTTAATACTATTACTCGCTGATGTTGGTCTGTCCACAATGGGCAATGATAACTCATTCGCACAGATTGGACAAATCATGGATTACGGAGTCTGTTTTTTCACTAATAGGGTCTTTGACTCTAAGGCCAGTACAAGCAGGCGAATCCCCCCTTCAAGTTTTCAAACCATATGCTGGCATTACAAAGCTCCCTGCCTTCTGCTGCTGACAAGAGGATTGTTACATTGTTGAAATTAGCAAGTCTACTTGAAGTGACTATTGGGGTAATTAACGTTGAGTCGTCCATACCGCCTCCCTTCCACGAAAGAAGGTGTGAATGACAATAATTGCTACAAGGAAAAATAAAGCCGGGAAAGTTGTTTTTGTCATCTGAAAGTCGATTGTGTGTGAGGCGTCGGTGACGGGGCTTCATTATGGAGTCGGGTAATAAAGTCGGGAATAGACAGATGGCACATGGCTCCTCCGCCCTGCTTGCTGTGTGCCCGGTCTTTCCTGGCAAAATGAACCCATGTACGGAGACACAGTGCGCAGGAATGTGTCAGGATCTCCTAAATTGGAGTGCTGATATAAAATTGAAGTGACGTTAATGGATTACCCAGAGTTCATTTGCATTTTCAGAGTTATTACGGGCTCCGGTAACAGGGCTAACAGGCGAGGGGTCTGTTCTTCTAATAACATTTCTGATTATGCACGCCATATTCCTGGCAGGTAAAAAATAAATAAGGTCTTGTCAGGGGGATTTTTGACAATGATTTGGAAGCTATTTTCTGAGGCATATTTATGGAAATATATAACACATTTCCAGCATACTGCTCACACATTTTAAGTTATCAGACCATGTACATTTACAGTCTGCACACTGCCTTAAATACGCTAAAAAAAATGTTGAATATATTTTAATGGGTTTATTTTACAGGTGTGTATTCCTGTGCATGGTTATGTCAAAAGTGTTTTTTTTCTGTTTTTTTTTTTTTTTTTCAAAATGATTCCCTAATAAACATGTCATCTGATTAATAATAAATACTCACTTAGGAACTTAAAGTGAAGATAAAAGTGAGCAGAATGCAGAAATGAAAGGTTTATAATTTTAAAACATTACTGCTACAAGTTGTCTATTATTTAAGCTGTAAATTGCCATTATCTGTGTTTTATGGTTATGTTGTCAGTGAAGTTGTAAAATTGCATATAACTTTAGACCAAACAGGTTGGTAAGTGATTTTTTTCTGACACTAAAATCATGTTAATGCACATTTTTACATCTTGTGGCTATGTGGCTATACTAAAACGGTAAATATTTTAACGATTACAGATTATCCTCATTCATTTCTATTTTTAGTACCTCACTGTAACTGTTTTTTGCTTCTTCATGTATGTGGTAAGTGCTGTGGATTAGGCCTTACTTGTATTAAACCTGGACTATTCCTTTAATGCTCAACTCTTGTTCAGTACTTGAAACTACAGCTTTTAATGGATGAAGCTCATGGTTTAAACATTTACATTTTGAATTACATTCACCCCTGCATCTGACAAATTACTGCCTTCAGAGCAGACTTCCTCAGCTGCCAGCCCAGGAGAAAGCAGATATTATGTCTGGCTCAAAAGTTTCTTGATATGCTTAAATCTCTCCAAGAAATATAGCTGTATAGCATTAGTTGAGCCTTGTTGTTGTTTTCTAAAATACGTTGTATATAAGAAATGTGCAGGGCAACATGTCAAGGGCTTATTTTAGTAATAGTGCATCTAAGTTTGCCCTGCTTTGATAGTTTAAGCATTCTGCAGATAAAGTCATCCCCTTTTGTAGCTCTTTAACACTCTAGGGCAGCTTGAGTTGTGATCTAATTATACCGAGGTACATGCTTTACATTCAGTATCACGCCAAATACTAGAGACTGCTTTCACATGAAATTGTCAGAGCCAAAGGCAGTATGTAGGTTTTTGTACAGTAATTACCAGCTTCTAATTATTCTATTTTGCTGACAGTATCTCTAATGACATAATTCCTGTCAAGACCATGAAAATACATGATTGCTTGGCCAAATTTCATATATGTTATGTTCTGTTGAATAAGCCATGACAGATGCAGACTATATTTGTTGCTAAGCTCATTATGACATATATGGTAAAGGCAGGGCTGCACGTAAAAAAAAAAAAAAAAAAAAAACATGTTTGCACATAGCACTTATGCTACAGAGGTTAAGTGTAGAAGTTAAAGGTTTTATTCTGAAATATTATATTGTTATGATAATAATTTGTTATTTCTTTATTTTTTTCAGAAAATCTTATGCATTCACTGAGAGAGAACAAACTACTCTACACTTCTAAAAATATATATATATTTCTTATATTTTTAACGTATTATAAAGTCAGTTTCATTCATACTCATTTATTTTTCATTTATTTATTTTGTCAGTTCTGTACTCTCCATTGACAGCTCCACAACTACCAGTATGGCGCTTAGTGCCATAGAAAAACTAATCCATATGAATTGAGTGGTTTAATCCAAATCAGATTTTCTGAAGAGACACAATCGCTTTATATGATGAACAGATTTAATTGGGGCTTTTATTCACATATATATATTGATCAGCAAACATAAATAGAAGCTCAACCAAACATGCTTGACACGTAACAAACCTCTTGCGGAAGCTCAAACATCCTGCGTAAAACACGAGAATGAACCTCATTGGTTCTCACACGTCAAGCAAGCATAACAAAAAAACACAAAAAACAAAACAAAACCTTTTTAACCCTTTCACACGTAAGTTTAAAATATTCTAACTGACCCCCCAGCGTGAGTTTTTCAAGGAGACCGTTATTTAGAACTTGTCACTTTAATGTTTCCATGGTGACGCGTCATTGCTTGTCATGCACAACACAGCGCTGAATGAATGATGATCTGCTTTTATGTAATTTTTCCTTTTTTATTAAAAATATACACAAATGTATTAGCTAAAGCATGAAACACTGATATTTCGATTGTCATTTCTCACGAAATACATGAAAGTGAGTGGCCGGTGAACTGAGAGAAGAATAGGGTAAAATGTAAAGCTACTTACACAACGTGTATCTGATATGAATAAAAGTGTTGTCTTATTATAATGGAAAGGATTATTATTGCCGCTTCCATAGACATCAGTGTGTATTTTACAAACTCAAAATCATTGTTTTGCTAGTACTTATGTGTATTTAAGTTTCTGAAACCTAAAATAAACATTATGTGGTTGAAAACACTAAATAGTTGTGATATATGACAGCACTGAGTGCGTCCTTTTCTGGCTCAGCACCAGTCAACGCGCGAAAGCACGTTTGAATTTAGCAGTTGATCACGTGATGCACTGACCGTTCTAATCACACCGGTGTGATCGTACGCTCCAGGGACCAGCCAAGACTGATCACACCGGTGTGATCGTACGTGTGAAAGGGTTAAAACATTTAAAAAACTGGATGTTTTGAACGTTCAGAGAACATTAAGAAATGTCAGAAACATTTGCATAGCTCAATTCGAACATTAGCAAAACGTTGTCATAACACATTTTTGTTAGCTGGGATATTTCTCTGGTAGTTTCTAACAGTTTACGGTTTCATACTTGAGCATGTAATGTGGTTTGTGGCGGTGGCAGATGGAGGAGGAAGTAGGGGGTGTTGGGCCTTTAACATGGTGTGCAGCTGGGCCGCTGCGGAAGCACATCTGGTCAGACTCCACGCTGAGGTTTGCCCATGGCCTCAGCTGGGTTTTAAGGGTCAGTGAGTTAACCCACTGCAGCCAAACCACGTCCAGCCATCTTCAGAAAAGACCACTAGGTAGTGGTCAGCAGAAATGTGTACTACTTCTACTCAGAAAGTTTGTGTGTGTGTGTGTGTGTGTGTGTGTGTGTGTGTGTGTGTGTGTGTGTGTGTGTGTGTGTGTGTGTGTGTGTGTGTGTGGCTGGTAAACCCTACATTATGGGGACAAAATGTAAAATGTATTTATATAATATATAATATATACTTATATAACTATATATATATATATATATATATATATATATATATATATATATATAGTAACGTAGTTAAATAAGTTAGATATTTTCACAGAGAAAGAATCATAACAATACATACACTATCTATATCATATGATAGGATATATTCTGTTATAATGATCCTTTCTCTGTGAAAAGATCTCACATCTTTTCCTCTCGTTTCATAGGATATTCAGAAACAAGCTGTTGCTGTTAAAACGGGGCTGGACTTCTTTTTGCATAAAGCCTGGCTTTCTTGTCAGTTATTATTATATTTATATATCTGACTTATAAATCCACATAATTCACCAACAGGTGTGAGTGAATTGGATTTTCAGTTGAAATGGCCTTGGTGAAGAAGATGTAAGCAATTCTTCCCGTAAATGTGCTACTGTAGTACTGGTTTCTGCACAATTTCTTTGAAACCACCTCTCTCGCTGCCTGGACATCAGCGCCATACATAAAATGTGAATCATGAAAAAAGAGCTTACAAAATGATCCTACTCCACTCCACTGACTCTGCCCCTTATCCTACTGCAGTCATGTTCGACTGCTCATGAAAATAGATGAAAGCACAATAGACAGTTAAATTCATTTCTATCAACTCTCTTTTTGTACTATTTTTTTTTTTTTGTCCTGGTTATTCTGACAAATAACAGGTCTTTATGAAAGCTAACTTCATCTACAGTACCTGTATATGTCTTTCCATTTTTGAAGCATACATATTCACTGTAATTTCTGCTATCATTTACATTTTTACATGTATATTATTAATTTAACACTAAGACAAAATATGGTGTACATGTTTTTTTTTAAGGTTTAAAGTGAGCTATTAGTATCTAACATTCTACCCATTAAGGATTGCTTAGACTAAAACCAGTGCAGTATTCTTGTTCTAGAGCTAAGCATAATACCTCAGAATGTATTTTCGAAAACCCACACATGCACAGTAAATTATGCCACTCATTGTGCTTAGCATAAAAGCAAAATTGTATGATCATGTCAGAACTCAAAAGAATAATAGACAAGAAACGTTTTTTTTTTTTTTTTTTTATACAGTATGCTTTTCAAAAGTTATCCCTTTCACAGAGGAGAACAGCAGAAAAGAAGTAGGGGTAGAAATAGACAGCAGGTGATGAAAAAGCGAGGAGAGAATGTTTTCGCAGTTGGGCGATGAGGAGAGGCCATAAATAGCCCAGGCCACCACTAATGGGCCAAGGGGGGTATTGTGTTGGCTTAGAGAATGACACTGATGCCATATGACAGTGTAATCAGCACTGAGGTGGACACTGACATTATCTGTCTCTCATGATAAGGGAAAGCATGGAGGTGAAGCTAACCTCACATCACTCAAGAGCTATCTTACTCATCCTAAATGTGAGCTGAATGATAGATACACACCATTTTTCAATGCTCCAAAATGAGATGGAGTACTCGTTGCAGTTTCAGTAGCCCTAATTGACCTGATTTACCGCAGATTGGAAATTATCTCGGAACAAAAGCCATGAAATGCAGCCAAGAACCTTCAAAAACTGTTGAAGCTTAACATATTTGCAGTAGCTTCTATTCAGCTATTAAATCGCTTGAACTATACAATGAAATATTTGACTGAGTAGTGCAAACACATTCATGGCATGTCTTAAGAAATATGCTGGATCCACATTCATGAGACCTCACTATGTTTTGTATTTTCTTCAAATTTTAAAATGTTATTTTAAAATGTAAAAATGGGCTTGCCAGATCTTAAAAATAAGGTGGATTACAAGTTAAAATTGCCACTTTTTCAGGGTGAGCAAAAAAGATGACGCCATTGCTTCAAGTGCTCATGTTCCGGCATACAGGCAACAACAATACAGGATAATCTCACGCACTGAAAATGTCAGAAACTGTCAGTAGCTTGTCGCATTCAAGTGGGCGACTTCAAAGGGCGTTCATTTGCATTTTTTAACTAGGAAATTTGTTTCTAATAATTCTGATAGCACGTTAGGGCAGCATCAGTGAAAACAGGCAGAGATAATGGTAGCTTAAGCAACATTAGCCGTACAGAGTGCCAACAAGCTCTTTTAGAAAGGCAATTTGGAAGCACAACAAATGACATGTGATACTTTGTCTTGGTCTGAAGTTTGCGCACAAATAGTTGCTATTGACCCATCTTTCAGAATCAACCTTTTTGAAAATCCATATGTTGAAAAGAACCATTGTTTGTGAAGCAGTATGGTACAAAAGGATTACCCTTACGAATAAAGATGTTTTTTCAAGTGTTCTATTAGTATGCTTCTTTTAAACTAAAAATAAGAAAGTATACTTTCAGTCTACATTTTATATATTTCTCAAAAATGTACTTTATTTACTTCTCAGAAATATACTTAAAAATACACTTCAGTGTACTTGACTTATACTGAGAGAAAAGTCCAAGTATATTTGGCCTGTACTTGAACTAAATTATTTGATCGAGATATACTTAAAAGTGTAATTAAGTATTCAAAGTATACTTGGTTTGTAGTTGCGTTAACTCTTTTCATCAAGTAGCCTATTAAATATACTTTTTTTTTTACATAGTTTTTTCATATAAAGACTTTTGAAACTTACATTGTTTGATAATATTGATTTGAATATTGATATAAAACAGATATGTTTCTAATTCTGCATATCAGAATTTTTGTGTAGGCTAGTCCACTGGTAGTGTACATAGTAATTTACTTTAATTCTACTTCACTCTTTCCTCACCATTGACTGAATTTTCCAGTTATCCATGTTTTCACAGTTATCCGGTAGGGAGCGCTATGACACATCTTCTAGTACAGAATCTCCGGATCAAAACACAGGAGAAGCAGCCGAGACAAGTGATAGAAGATTCCTCACTCAATTGTAAAATAATCATCAAACAGCGTGTAAATCAAAACTGCTTAATGTTACCAAATGAAATGAAGCGTAACCCATGAAGAGAAAACGACTGTGAAGCTTTGGGGTTGTTGGACTCGATCTACTCCATTTGTGTTTTGATCATCGTTCTGAATCTGATCAAGGTGTAGTCTTTGACAAAAATGTGATTTTCTCAACTTTTTTGTTCAAAATGTTGCCTTTCTTTATGAAACTTACCGACATTCAAGTGTTGATAAAAAAGGATGCATGAAGCTACTAAAATGTTTTTAAAATTAGTTAAAGTACAGTTAAAGGTATTTTTCAAGTATAAAAAATAATATCTACATTTGAACATAGTACTAGTAGTATACAGCAAGTGCAAAAATAGTATATAAATAGTAAACTATAAGTATAATGTTGTTCACTTGAATAAAACTTAGAAGTATACTTGCAGTAAACAACTAAACTAGTAGTGTGTACACATGTGTACTTTCATAAACTAAAAAATGTACTACTTGTATTAAATAGTAAACTACTAGTATACTTATAAGTTCACTTTTAGTACAGATACATTACAAATGAGAAATCTAGTTATGTACTTAATGTTTACTACGGTTACACTTACCGTACACTTAAACGTATACTTTTATATACTAAAAGTGGGCCAATTTAGTCCCAAGCAGTATTTAAATAGTAGACTTAAAAGTTTACTACAAGTACACATTGATATTAGTATACTTACTACATAAAGTATACTTGACAATATACTTGAACATTACTTAAGTGTACTTCATAAAATGAAGTATACTTCTTTTTCGTAAGGGTGGTGCCAAACTTATGAGATTTTAGCGGTTTTCTTTGGGACATTTCCTTTTGAAAATGAAATTTAACCAAAATGTACTCAGTGACTCGAATGGCAGGAGTCTATGGAGACTCTTATCTGTATTGGTACATCTCAAAACACAACACCTGTAATGCCTCTTTGGTGCAGACATTGTACAACACCAGCTGCTACAGCGAGGATAAGAAATGGCGGACACTGTGCTCTCACTCAGGGCTGTGGGTGCTTCTCAATATCCCTCCTCATTCCTTGTTCCTCAGTCCTCCATCCTATGACCCGGAAACCGATCGAGTTCAGCCATCTCGAAGAACATCTCAATTCTCTAATTGCACCATGAGGCAGCGAGGATCGAGGAGTGAGGGGTTCCAGAGGAGTTAAAAGTGTGGATACACAGGTGAATCCTTTGCGGAACTGTTTTATCGACTAAACGTGACACAAGTTTAAATTATCCTCCCCCTTTACATCGGTCACAATAATTTTAATTTATACTTTACCGTTGCAGTTTATATAAACCACACATCTCACATATTTGAACGGGGTATCTTGCTGTATTATTATTTATTATGAATTTCTTAAATAACCAAACTTTAACAACATAGGGGCAGATCCTTTGAGCGCTGCTGATGACGCTGTGAAGTGACACTCGAGTGATCAAGTATTCCAATTCCAATAAAAAAACTTTCATTCGATTCCTCTATTCTCATTTTCTTTCCTTGCAGCCTTCCCTGGGTGGAGGGTAGAGGGACAGGGGGTGGAGCTGAGACGCGAGGAAAGGAAGCGAGGAAAGGAAACGAGGATGTACAAATAAGAAATGAGAAGCACCCTATGTCTATGCTAATAGAGAAGATCATCACTGGCTGTGGGCGGGGCCTGAATCAGCTCGTTTGAAGAGACTGCTTTTGATTTAGTTAGTGGATTTTTACCATTATAGGTTGGTTGTTCTCACACATTGGTTGTCAAACCAAAAGTGAATAAAAGTGAATTTTGATTGTATTTGGAGGCAGTGGTCAGCAGAAATATTTACTACTCTCATTCTGAAATGATCAGCATTTATGAATATGCAACGTGTGAGTTTGTGTGTTTCCTTGAACACAAGCATTTAATATGTTTACATACTGTATGCATTTAATATGACTGAGATAACCACATCAGGTTACACTGTATAACTCTTTGTCAGATCCGGTATAAATAGCTCTGTGTTTTAACAAATAGTTAGATAGATTTGAAATTTGTCTATGGATTTCTGTACCTCTTTAGACCAGACTACCTTGACTACCAGACTACATGAGCAGCATTCGGTAGAGGACAGCTGAGATTTTGGTGAATGCTTGAGTGTTCTAATCTACACTCTTGCCGGTGGCACTGCTTATTTATATCTGATATGACGCCTGGCCGCTTTCTCACAGACGGCCCTCTGTTCAAAATCTCCTTCGTCTATTAATTATGCAAGAGACACAGTGTGGATATTTAATGTTGCGTCAAGGCTTTCTTTTTCACTCCTCACCCTAGGACCTTATTTCATTGTGCTCCTATTTCTACTTTTCTCTGTGTTTTTCTCTTAATTTCCATCATCTCCCTAGTACAGCGATAAATCCACAGTCTGCCTCAGGATTTCAGTCTCTCTCTCTCTCTCTCTCTCTCTCTCTCTCTCTCTCTCTCTCTCTCTCTCTCTCTCTCTCTCTCTCTCTCTCTTTATAAACGTTATTAAGCAATGGCATAGCAGCAGTATGTACTCCCCATAGGCATTGAGCATTGCCCTCCCAAATTAAAAGCGCTGATTGCATCCTGTGGGCAATGTTTTTTTTTATTTGCTCTTTATAGTCATTTTATTGGTGTATATTCTGATGAGCAGCAGTATTCAGAGTAATTGCACAACCACAGAGAAGCATGTGATCAAGATCTCTCATTGTGCCATTACACATAGGCTTTTCAAGCGAAGGACAACCAGAGCTCAAACGCATTTGTGTTGCTCGGGCTAACCGGGATGATGTGTGAGGAAAAAAAGGTGTTTGAGGAAAGGTCTCCATGAAAGGTCTTCTTACTGGGGTCGCACCACAGAAGATTCATTGGTGGCTGTCTGGGTTGGAGGGATATAAATGTGAGGGAAATGCATCCATCACACAGCGCAGATCTAAGCTTAGAGGAGCATCCAATCATGGCTCAGAATAAAAGGCTAGGCATAAAAGTGTGCACCGCAAGGTCATTTGAAAAAGAAACAGCTAAGATGGAGAGATCAAACGGTAAATCTCTACTGCATTAAGTCTTTGTGGTTCTCACAGGGGACTGGCCCATTAAAGCAGGCCTGTGCTCCACTGAACATCTCCTCTACTTATGAAAAACGCTGTCATCTCCCCCCTCCTGTCTCAAATAGCTACAATCCAAACATTTAAAAACAGGTTCTTGTGGTTAAACCTGTTGCATCATTCAGGTTTGTTGATTGTCACAATTCAGATTTTTATTGCAATCCATCCATCTTTGACATCACTTATGTTTGGCTCTTACAAGAGCTACGGTGTCTACTCAGGTCTTCTGGCTAATTGGAAGCACCTATGGCGAAGAGAACCCTTTTTAAATGGCACACTTAATCAGATATTTAAGAAAACCCATTCATTTTCTATGTTTTTCCTTTCTTTTTATCCATCATTTATTTTAACAAATCCCTGCAGGTATATGCGTGTGCAGGTGTATATGCTGGTTTATATGAGAGTATGTGTGTTCCCTTTGATGGATTGCTTGTCAGAAGGCACCAGGAGCGCTTCCTATGGCTGACTGAAACATTTACTCACCAGTCACGTTCGCTGGGTTTGGTCTTACCTTTGAGAAGCTCTCAGCAAGTGTGTTAACCCTTCTCAACCAGGCCATTTTGTCTGAGGCCAAAGGTTTGGTTTGTGAGATTCCCTTTTCCCTCATACTACCAGTCAGGGTGTAGCCGAAGCCATCACTGCATCCATATCGTATGCAATTGTCATGTCAGAGGTGCTATGTTAGGTGCCGTTACTATGGCAGGGAGATCAATGCCTCCGTCCACTCCCACGTCCCCCCAACTCCTTTGACCTTGATGCTTTTCATCCCTGTCTGACTGCTCTGCGAACACCATGATAGTTATATGTCAACTTTGATGGTCCCATCATGCTTACAGGAAGTCAGACACTCCGTTAGCTCATTGCCTCACCTTTACACCACACACACAGAGACACATACACTCTTCCACCTGCTCAGTGCTGCTGTTTATCGCCTATCCTTTCCTCTTTTCACTTTTTCTGGTGAGGGGGTGCAGACTTGGCGGGCATGCTTTGTGATGATCACAATCACTTCAATGTGTCATTTATTCTCCTGAGTGCTTCAATACTTATCTCAGTCTAGACACAGCCAAAAACTGAGCTGTAATACACCCAGTACGTCAAGCCAACTAGAGGGCCAGAAATATTCCCTTCGACCACATTGGAATGGCAGATGTGTTGCACTGCGTGAGGCAAATGGTCACACCAGATACGGACTGGTTTTCGGATGTGTGTGTATGTGTGTGTAATTATTAATATTTATTAATAATTTAATATTTTATAGTATAATAATTTTATTTTATTTATTTGGAATGTGGCAATGTCATATGCCATGCCAATGAACAAAAAAAAAAAAAGCTTTTTGCCAGCGAACACTTTATATGGGTTTGGTTCATACAGGGGTAAAAAATGGACCACATGTGTACTCTGCTGTATATTTAATGCAGTGGGCCTAATTTTCTGCCAAATGTCCTGGACATCTTGTTCAGAAACATGGCATCACAGATTCGATCAAATACCAACAGATAAAAAATCAAAATCTGACAGCCTGTTCTAGAAATATTGTAATGGGCCATGTTTGGATCTACCAACAGGACAGTGATCCAAAAACAAAGATCAAAATCAAAACAAAAATGGGTCACTGAGCACTAAACCAAGCATCTGCAATGGCCATTATTAGTCCCTGACCTGAACCCTAAAGAAAATGAGTGGGCTGAACTGAAGAGAAGAAGCGCCAACATGGATATGGGAATCTGAAGGATCTGGAGAGATTCTGTATGGAGGAATGGTCTCTGATCTCTTGTCGGGTGTTCTCCAAACTCAGCAGGCATTATAGGAGAAGACTCGGAGCTGTTATCTTGGAAAAAGGAGATTGCAAAAAGTACTTAATAAAAGGGGGCAAATAATTGTTCCCAATGTGTTTTGGAGAAAAAAAAATATTTCATAATGTGATTTTCCCCCCACTTTCAATTATTTTACTTCAATAAAAGGTTAGTGTTTTGCATTTAAAAAAAAAATAATCAAAAGAATAAACAATGGAGATTTATTTTTTACAGCCATCTTTGATCATATTTACCAAGGGGGCAAACAATGCTGATATTGATTGAAGCATCTGAGCACTGTGTGTGTGTGTGTGTGTGTGTGTGTGTGTGTGTGTGTGTGTGTGTGTGTGTGTGTGTGTGTGTGTGTGTGTGTGTGTGTGTGTGTGTGTGCGTGCGTGCGTGCGTGCGTGCGTGCGTGCGTGCGTGCGTGCGTGCGTGCGTGCGTGCGTGCGTGCGTGCGTGCGCAATATCACAAAGGTAGGATAACAATATGGCTCTATATATCAGCACGGCTGTGATTCGGTCATAGGCACGAGACTGCAGGCCATTAAAAGTTTGGGTTATGTTAGGGTGCATTTATTTTATCAAACATAAAGTACAACTGTAACCATTATGTTATGTTAGAGTCATCATCATGGACTTTTAGTTTGTTTTCAATTCTAATCATGTGTTCCTTTGTTCAGTTTCCCCCCTTCTCATTTGTGTTCATTGGCTTCTGCTGTGTCCTAACTATCCTCATTTGTGTTTGCTTTATAAGTTCATTCATTCTCTCTTCGGTCTATGTTACATTTAGTGTGTGTTGCCCTTCCTTTCTTTTTATTCTTTGTATTATCGTCATTAAAGGGTAACTAAACCCCTGGTCCGAGCCTGACTCCACCCACTGGCAATATTTGAAAAATGCTGGAAAAGTGGGCAGAGCCCAGCGGAGGGGTGCGTGCACCTGAGATACATATCTCTGTAGGCAAGGGCGTGGTTAGTTGGTACCCTCTGACATCAGAGGGTGCCACAACTTCCAATAGGAAAATTAAACTGCAGTAGCCACCGTTCAACCTGAAGAGGGCAGCACTCAAACATGTTTACACTATATATTGTAGAATTAAAACACTTTAAATCCAAATGTCAAAAAATGTACTTGAATCAATGAACAGCATTTATGAAGCTCCATTCTTACAGATCATTAACTAAAAAAAGTTGATTTAGTGTTTAGTTACCCTTTAAACTTTGTGTTGAAATTTTACTCATCATCTTCGTGTACCTTCATGCAACTACCTGTGACAAAAACAGCAATATTGTGAAATACTATTACAATTTAGTGTTTTCTATGTTAATACATTTTTAAAATGTGATTTATTCTTTTTTTAATGCAGAGCTGATATAGGAGCCATTACTTCAGTATTTAGTCTCACATGATCCTTCAGAAGTCATTCTGATATTGTGCTCAAAAAATATTTCTTATTATTATCAATGTTGGAAATATTTTCAGGATTTTTTTTTAATTTACACCGAGCAGCAATATCATATATGTGGTTAAAGTGTATAAAGGCATTTGGCGCTTAGAAATATTTTTTCATGTAGCTATTTTTTAGTATATGACTTGTTTACTTGCCTTTCTGTCATTTGCTTTTTTTTCTAAGTGAGAATGAAACAGAAGAGAGCAGAACTCCAGGCAAATCTTCTCTGGCGGTATTTTTCTGGTTTGACAGCACATGCCACCGTTCTGACAGGTCTCATGTCTGACTTGTTATATATTTCCAATGCAACTAGATCAACTTTATTTTTATTTGACTTGTTCTTACAAACAGCGCTTGGAATGTGAGAAAAAATGTCCACCTTCACCATGTCCTCTTGACTTACTCTCCCTCTCATCGTAACTTATAACGTACTCTGTTCTGTTTTATTTTGTTCTATCTAGGGGACAATTAAAAATGTGAAGTATAGCAATTTGTCTAGAAATTACTTGACAGCATCCTCCACAAATCCCGCACACATTTCCTTAGAACTAATTAAAATGAATCAATGACATGGCACTTCAAAATGGCTGCATATGTCAAAGTCATCAGCAGCAAGCAAAGGACACTCTTAATTGTTTTGTTCCTGTGGTTCTTGTAAACAGCTTGTCAAGGACTGCATTCAAGCATCCATGTTACACAAGTCTTTTTTTTTTTTTTTCTGCCTCAAATGCCTTTCACAAACACATACTTTACAACCCTTGCCGCCCTGCTGCCACATTAACTCACCCCAGGCTGGTAGCATGTTGTGTTAAGTGTTGGTTGTCTTGCTGTCTCATCAAAGGCCATTAATTGTACCAAAGTGATGGTCACTTACACTACATCAGCCTGAGGCCTCTTTTTCCATGAAGGAATCAGATTTCAAAACATTGACAGCCGTAAGTAGAGTCTCTCATGTCTTCCTCGCTGGCCTTTTTAAAGCAACTAGTCATTCCTTTAGCTGGCAAAGCCTGTCATACTATAAACAGAATGCAAGATTTGGGTAAGTCAGATGTGCCAATACTTTCCCCTTTACAAAATCCAATGTTTTGAGTGTGAATGTGAATGAATAGCTGCTATGGAGAACAGATCAGGTGGATAGAGTGCTAGATGAGACTATTTTATTATTTATAGTCTCCTTCACTAAGCCTCTCAGCAACATTCATGTGCCTTGATAAACAACACAGAGAAAATACCCTTTTCAATTATACCTCCAGCTGTAAATCATGCAGGAATGAGTGGCGGCCTGAAAATTACACCCTTCCATATGACAGGCGGGGATGCACACACCTTGATATCCTTCTCCTACTGATAGCTTTTAGCATTTGTGGTAAATGTCCCCCTGTATCGACAACGAGACAAGCTTTGCTGTTATGAGCGTAAATTGGCCTCAGTCCAGCATGTTTCAGCGGACTCTAGTGGACATTTTGACTTGCCTCCTGTACCGTGATTCACAGTTCCTGAGCAAGCCTGAGCTATTATCCCTGCTGGTTGGTTTAGGCCGCAATTTGCGGAGAATGATGGCTCTTTGATGAGAGCCTTCAAGACTATATCTGTATCACTGGGGTCAACTTGACTCAATCATTCCAGCTGCTGGCATGGGTCTGTTATTTGAACATTCACATTGTATTGCACGAGTCAAACTGACTCGTTGGCTATTTATAATCTTTGCAAGAATTGTGTCCTTTTAAAATTGTATATTAAAATAATTGAATAATAATTAAAAGGGCTCCAGACTAACACTGGTCCCCCATGTTCTACAGATGGTGGCACTGGCAGGGGGGGCCATTAAATTGAAAAAAATAAAGGAAAGCAATAATAACAGTCACATTGTTATTGTTTTTCAAATACAATTAACAATAGTATTGCTTATTTTGTACTCGCAGAAATGGATATTTTATTATTACTGTATATATTAGTACTTTATACTGATTGGTGGTCAGTGCAGGATTTGAGCTGTGTTTGTTCTGTGATATAGTATCATTTTTTTACCTGTTCCCAACATTGTACCAATAGTTCACATTTTTTTTTTTTCTTTTCTTTTTTTATATATATATATTTTTTAACATGCATAGCAACATTATTAGTTTGCAAATTATTTAGGTTTTAAGGATAATTATTATGTTATATTATTAATTTGTAGTTTTAAACGCAAGTTATTATTGCTTAGTGTACTATACCTTTTAGTATGTGATGTTATACAAGTCTTTTTGGTGCCACATTCAGAAGCAATTTTTTCTGAAAGTTCCAATTGTGATCCCATTCCAGATGCCACAGATTCAGCAGATGACATGAGTAAATAGCTTTCAGCAGGAAGCTGAGTGGTACCATGATGGGATACCCATTTTTCCAGCCACATTTCCTGCCTAGCTCAGCTGCACACCCTAAACAAGCCCATTTAAGCCATAGAACCACTCATTATCCCAGATCTCTTTGCCTGACATTGCTTTGAAATGATAGAAACTGTGAATAATTTCTGTGGATATGGGAATTGCTACATGAAACATATGCCAATTAATTTTTTTAAAGGTCTAAGATTCTGTTTATTGGTCGGAATCTAGATATTGGCCATAGGTCCTGATGCAGGTGTGTGACCGCATTCCAAGTCCTCAAGTCAAAGACAAGAATCCTCTTAAGACCTACGTGGGCTCTTGCCAGCTACATCACATTCAGTCACTGCACTGATAGTATCAGCCTCAGACAGCATGCCTATGGACCTCCAACGGTCCTCTAACTGACTGTCTGATGCACACAAAACTGGCAAGCTCTAATCTGATTGGCTGACTTTTCTTTATTTCCTGAGGTAAAGACAAACAGGTGTTGTTGGTTTTTGCTTCCTTTTTCTCTCCCCCACCTGG
This sequence comes from Siphateles boraxobius, assembly GCF_051911475.1. Classification (NCBI taxonomy): domain Eukaryota; kingdom Metazoa; phylum Chordata; class Actinopteri; order Cypriniformes; family Leuciscidae; genus Siphateles; species Siphateles boraxobius. The sequence goes on along the minus strand of NW_027508734.1, from coordinate 32,823,331 downwards.
AAACAAAGTCATGTTTACAAGGTACCAAGTTGACACAACAAGTGTTTGAGGATGAAGTAATCACTGGATCTGCCAAATTTTGTCACGTCCCAGTAGATCGTTGCAATATTTTTAGTTAACTAGATTGCAGCAGACTGGTATTATTTTGCTTTGTTTTCTGACACAAAACTCTCAAATGAACGGCTTCCTTCTAAAATGACTTAAATTATCCTGCAAAATGTCTCAGAGCAACTGAGTAATACACACTTTTTAATGAAATTGAATTGTTTTGCTTTGTTTATTCTGTGACACTTTATTTTAAATGATTAACTGAACATAGTAAAGACATTTTAGCCACTATCTATGCATTTGTTAAAGGACAATTCGGGCCAAAAATGAACCTAGGGTAAATAACACATGGGTACCGAGTCGACTTTGGAAAACAGTCTCGACCATTCGAACCACGAACGCCGTGCTATATGAGCTGAAAAGTTACTATCGACCAGCACGTAGCACGGCGTTCGTGGTTCGACTGGTCGAGACTGTTTTCCAAAGACGGTTCCTGCCTATATACGTGAAGTGTACTGTCTTTATAAAGTATCTCCTTATTAAACTCTCTGTACACTTACAAATTTCTCAATGCTTCGGTTTGCAGGTAGAGACCCTAATTATGCTACCGTGTTAGTGTGGGGCTATTTTGAGCCTTGTTAGTGGTATTAACTAGCGATTTTTATATGTACTTATTCTATACCATATATACTAGCGTTATAAGCTCATCTGTGGTAAAACTAAAACTAAAGATCCAACAGGGTACATTCGATTATCATGAAAACGCATCCCAGAGAACGGTCGACTCGGCTCCCATGTGTTATTTAGCCCTAGGTTCATTTTTGGCCGGAATTGTCTTTTAAGCTTTAACAAATCATTTATAATTAAAGAAGTATTTCACTGTAAAATGAAAATCAAGTCATCATTTACTCACATTTGTGTTGTTCTAATGCCATACACTCATTTTAGGGTGAAATATCCCTTTTACTGAACATGTATAAGGGCATGCTATTATTTACAACTTATCAAACATTTGAAGGACAAATAAGCAGAAATAAGTCTGATTTACTGATTTACTTTAACTCTATCTGTGAAGAGTGGGGATAGTGAGAGCTTGTGTGTTTGTGTGTGTGTGTGTGTGTGTGTGTGTGTCTGTGTGTGTGTGTGTGTGTGTGTGTGTGTGTGTGTGTGTGTGTGTGTGTGTGTGTGTGTGTGTGTGTGTGTGTGTGTGTGTGTGTGGTGTGAGGGGGTGCATGGTGTGAATGAGTGTGAGTGCGTGCATTGAGGTTTTTCTTGTATCTTGTATTTTTTTATCTACTCTGTTGTTTTGCTTTTCTATATTGTTTGGACATGATCCTGAGAACCCCCATGAAAACGAGATGTTTCATCTCATGGGGCTGATCCTATAATAAATGTTAATAAATAAATCAATAAATAAGTCAATAATTCATGGATAACTGAATGTATAGTAAATGCCTTTTAGGTTTACACTTTATTTATAGTCCACTTCAGACATTCTGCTATCTAAAGTAACTTTGCCACCACATGTCAACTAACTCTATCTATAGTATTTAGACTGTGGTAGACTAGACTGTTTGGTTATGGTTAAGTTTAGGGTTAGTTTAATAAGTTAATAAGGCATGTACTTGCAAAGTTACTTCTAGTCAGAATGTATTTTGGGGGAGCATCAAAATAAAGTGTAAGCAGATATTAAGCAGAGAGTCTACTCTAGTGTCTACTCTCAGAAACTCTAATGATTGCTAGGTGACATGGATTTGCAAAGTTACTTTTAGTCAGCAGAATGTCTTTAGCCGGGTGCACACTTTTGGCTACGATTTGGCCGTCTGAGATACATTTTGCAAATCCTAAAAGATTCCTCTGAACCTAGGCTATCATCTGAAGTCTTTGATCGTTAGTTTGACATATTCACAGACAGCCGATTAATGACCGTTGCGATAACATTTTACCTCCGATGAAAATCTGGCAGTGTCAGAAGATTTGACTCACAGTCCTGCAGTGTGACTTCTCCTACAACGACCGTCAAATTGTCTTCGTTTTTCAATACAAGCCATGACCAAATTAACTTTAAATATTTCTTTGTAGCCACCATCTCAATCCCGCGTGTAATGCAGTTCACATCACCGAACGTGTCATTGATTGATGATGTAAAACTTCGAACAAGTTTTCTTGCGTGCATCTGTTTTTAGCACGTCTTGACTATCGTACAGTCTGACATTAATGACAACTTAGATCCTACAGTGTTACATGGCTTACAGCAATGATTATGTTCGTACAGTCTGACAAGCAACAATCGTAAAGGACTATTATAAATTGCACAGTGTGCATCCGGCTTAAGATCAAGGAAATATATATATTTTTTAATTCATGGCCCCTATAAATGGTTTTAATGCACGCCTTCTGGCCTATTAGAATTGAGTATTCAGAGAGACCATAAGATATAAAAAAGACATTTTTAGAAAAAAAGGTCGATACAATCAAAGTATTTTGAGTTCCACAGAAGAAAGAAAGACATATTGGTTTGGAACGACATGAAGATGAGTAAATGTTGCCCGAATTTAAAATGATTTGGTCGAACAATTCCAATAAACAGTGATTTGAATAATTTCCATATGCTGGTTTTGACAAACACTTGCAAAAAAGGGAATATTACTTTGCAATCAGTTTCTGGGTTACACTTTATTTCGATAGTCACTTTAGACATTCTACTAACTATAAGTAACTTTTCAACTACAAGTCAACTAACTGTAATTAGAGTATTGGTAGGCTGTAGTAGACTGTCAGTAGACTGTTAGGTTATGGTTAGGTGTTAGGGTTCGGTTTAGGAGAACATGTTGACTTGTAGTTGTTAAGTTTCTTATAGTCAGTAGAATATCTGTTGGGGGACCAACATAATAAAGTGTTAGCAGATATTAAGCAGACAGTCTACTAATACTCTAATGACAGTTAGTTGACATGTAGCTGCAAAGTTACTTATTTTTAGTAGAATGTCTAAAGTGGACTATCAAAATAAAGTGTTACCATTTTCTGAAAATTCAGTAAAAGCTAAAGCCTATATAGTGATATATGTGTGCTTTGAGCTATATCATGTAGAGACCACAACATTTAAAGACCTTCACTCAATAAAATGAAATGACCTGACAAGTATAATATAATTTTCCTTCTTCGAATTGATTCACACCATTCGGTAACTGTTGGCACAGAGTGTGATCGTGCTAAAACTACTGTGGATATGCCAGCGGATAATGATGCCACCGCAGACAGAACCACAGAGAAGCACAGCATGGCCCAGGGCTATATAGGAGCAAAAGCAGTGAGATGTAAACAGCTTGGAAGTGGCCTGGCCCGGGGACATGTGGTGGCCTGCTCAGGGTGATGCTTCCCCCATATTCCTCAGTGACTTCATGAATATACATGAAACCCCAGTCATGCAGGGTAGGGAAGTTCATGCATGGACACCTATCTAACAGAGAAGATTCTGCTCTCCCAAAACTCTGCCATAGTACAGCTGACAATACAGCACATCAGTTTTTATCCACCGCCCACCCAAAGCCCAGTTCATAAGGAGGTTTGGTATTGATTTTCTTTCACGGCATCCATGTATGCAGTAAGTACAAAGAGCAGTTTCCCTTTATTTTTTCATTAGGTCCAATGCCCCGATGCAGTGTTTCAAGCATGCAGTTGACATTTCTCCAGACACAAATACGATTTTTGTGGCTGATCTGTTTGAGATCCCCAAACATCTCCCATGGCTGGAAAAGCAATGAAGCATCCTTGATTTCCCAAATGCAATGGAAGAAATGTCATAATATTTAGATTAATGTACGGCAGAATTGCATCAAGCTAATTATTATCTCCGACTGGGTCAATGCGATTACAAGTCTTGGTATGGTTTGTCAGGGACCCTTATAAAGTTGTGTACTAAAAGAAAGAATCTCGCTCATTTTCACTTTAGATTTTGCAGATAACATCTCAAAATCAAGTTTCCACAAGTTTCCACTGCCCAAGGGTGTCACTGACCCATACCCACGAGTCTTGGACTTTGCGGTGCAATACATTGCAAGGACAGGCTAATCTGTACTGATTTGGAGCTCAGCCAGTGAAAGGCTCCTCTAATCCCTCATTCTTTTTTATTAGAGGAGGAGAGGCAAATTTCACTTCTGCACAAGAGGGGGAAAGGAGCTATTCCATGCCTCACTGACTCTACTGTTTTTGTGTGTGTGTGTGTGTGTGTATGTGTGTGTGTTAGAATGGTTGTCTTCTCTTTTTAGGCCTTTTTTCATATGCTGCATCGCAGCATTCTGTGAAAAACTTGCTGTATGTGTGGTTATTTTTTTCTAGGGGTGCAGAGATACTGAAAAGACACCTTTGTCAATTAGCATATTGGCCCTTAGTTGTATTGTGGTAACCGTTGCTCTTTCATAGAAAAAATGAGGTCTTTAAACTTATTAATGCAGCATTCATCCTGTTATATGCATTACAAAGTAAAGACATTCATTACAAAATTCCATTAAATTGTTTTCAGTTGGCCTCCCATTCGTAGAAAAACAGAGTGTGGGCTGCCTCCGCCGCTCTGCAGTAGTAAAACAGATTAAAGACTGTACGTACAGTACCTGTTCAGATGGTGTGCTTGATGTTCCTACTTTGAGTTTTTTTAAAAGGCTGTCCAGTATAAAGTAGCAAGAGGAAGAGACAACTGTGGTATCAGGCAGCTTTCAGCACTCCACAAGTCACAGTAATGTCTTTATTAATCTCTCTGCCTCTAAGGCAGCTTTGAGAGGAAACACTGAGAAACAAGAGAAATATTCCAGTCCTGGATAAAGATAAACGGATTGCTTTTATCAAAACATGAATCAGCTGTTTTACGCGACGGGAGCCATAGAGTACCTCCCCAGGGCCAAACGGAGAAAAAGATCATATACTGTTAGCGGCGTTCGGGATTGAGATAAGGAGACTATTGCCATCAACATACACATGCATTCTGAGAACACAAACACTGATATTCATTGGTAATGTAATTAAAGCATTTGATAACACAGTGCATTATGTCACGATTCTACTGAGTGGAAGGAAGTAGTGCATTACTAGTAACAGATATCATGTGGGTTGAATCACTCATATTTCCTTGATCATGTTTCATACTGTACACACTCAGGGATGTAAGTAACAGTCATCAGTCATTGAGAAATACTCAGAAATGCTTCAAGCTACAATATGTTGGTTTTTTTTCGCCACCAAGGGTCGTTAACCTCTTACAATAACAAAGGCGTAGGTTTATGACGCATAAGCGGAATTATGGAACTTGTCGTCATGCTGATGGATCTAATAATATTTATGGATGAGTTCATACATTGATGTTTTTAACATGACTGTGGTATGAAGCAGGTCACGATTGCTAATGACAGACAGATATCAGCGCCACATAAAAGTTCCGGGGATATAAAGGAATAATGACATTTCATTCTACCGAACTACCCGCAAGTGCTGAATTAATTCTCACACAGGTCAGTTTATTAGACGAATTAAACTTTTGAGGTAATGCAGCGCTGTTTCACTTGGTCTACACTATCACACTAAACTGCATTTGAGTGTGTTGAAAGTTATAATGTTATTCTATGTGTTAGTTTCTATGTATGAGACTAACAGTAGCTAGATCAACATTAGAATTACAAACTGATCATATCCTGACATTTCATCATGTTGAGCTATATAACATTGATTAGTTTTATTTTAATTTGCTCACCTGTCTAATAAAGTACATGTAAGAGCGGCATCTCTGTCAAGTTGAAGTTTGTCACGAATGTGAAGCTCTCGGCATCTCGAAAACGCCACACTGATATTGATCCTCGTTTTAGTTCTCCTTTTGTCCCAAAGTCTGCATGCCATGGTCCATAATATTTGAAACGAACAACAACAACATAAGCGTGCCGCTAGACATAACGCAGTTGTCCACAGTTATCACGGTGAACAAAATGTAGAATCGTAAGCTTTTGTTATTCACAGACCTTTTTTCTGCAATAATCCAAAAGCCAATGAAAAAATCATATGTTTTTTGTCAAGGGTACCTGGATGATGCTAACTTCTGGGTTGGCCTACAAAAATACATCATCATTGCAGCACTATATTTCTCATATAAGTTTTTGTATATTTGCATTGAAAAACAATTATTAAAAAAAATATTTCACAAATCTTACAAACCTCAGCGAATCCAGTTGTAGTTGATTTAGAACTAGTTTGCCGATCCGACATATTCATGTAATCTTAACTGTGTATTGGATGTAAAATTAGTGTCTTTATTTGAGAAAACATGATCCCAGTGCATATAGATTTACTAGATTACTCTAGATTAATTATCTAGATTACTCTAGATTAATAATTAATATATTTAATTCCCTTTCTGTCATGTTTTTAACAATTTATTTACTTGTGAAAAAAGTTTCTATCTCTTTATCTTACAGTTTATTTTAAGGTTATTTTACAATTTTATTATCAAGTTATTTTTTTTTTTTTTTTAAATGGCTTCTAATTTAGTAAATATTACGTGAAATGAATTTAAAACTCATTGCACCATGTGGTATTTTCAATTTTTAAATAAAATAGTGTAATGTGATCGACCATCGGCCACACTGATATCAAAGTAATGTATCTGCAACTGCCATCAAACAATCCGTATTGGTCCACTACTAATCGTTTCATCCCTAGTTATTATTTTTTCACATTTCGTCCCCTTGGAATTATAAGGTTCTATCTGACATTTTTGTCAAAATTGAGTTATTCACATATTCTTATTCTGTGACAACTTATTTACATTATGTGATGTGTTTTTTTTAAGTTGTGTACATTGTGGGACTTTTTATTGAAAAAACAAAAAGGTTCTATCTACAAAATCGAACTCTAATTTGGCTCTATAAGGTTCTATCTGCGTGAGCCAATCAGCACTTCGAATGCACAGAAGAGGACCAATCAGAATCAACTTTATATGTCATGTCGCCGGCTTTTTCCTTGAAGACAAAAAGAAACCCCATAAAGGCAGAATGCTATAAATTTACAGTAAATTAAATATTCACTAAATTGTGTAGTGTTATGAAGTGGCTTCAATTTGGCCATTTTCTTTATAGTCTATTGGTTATTATTATTAATTATGAATGAGGTTATTATTAATAACTATTATTATTATAGTTATTATTATCTGAATTATACAAATATGCAGTGAGTAAATTGAATATTTAAAAAAAAACATTTAACATACAAGTGTGTGTGTGTGCGCGAGTGTGTGAAAGTGTGTGTGTGTGTGAGTGTGTGAAAGTGTGTGTGTGTGTGTGAGTCTGTGTGTGTGTGTGTGTGTGTGTGAGTGTGTGTGTGTGTGTGTGTGCGAGTGTGTGTGTGTGTGTGTGTGCGTGTGTGTGTGTGTGTGTGTGTGTGTGTGTGTGCGAGTGTGTGTGTGTGTGTGTGTGTGTGTGTGTGTGTGTGTGTGTGGGTGTGTGTGTGAAAGTGTGTTGGTGTGTGTGTGAAAGTGTGTGTGTATGTGTGTGTGTGTGTGTGTGTGTGTGTGTGTGTGTGTGTGTGTGTGTGTGTGTGTGTGTGTGTGTGTGTGTGACTGTGTGTGTGTGAGTGAGAGAGAGTGTGTGTGTGTGTGTGTGTGTGATTAAAAAAATAGTCTGACATTTTTTGTGATCATATAGTCAGTGAATCATTTTTCAATGATTATTTAACTTTATGAATTAATTTGCTGAAGCATGTCGATTTTATTGTAGTTTTTAAAGTCTTAAAATGTCTTAATTTTTACAATTTTAAGCCTTAAAGGTCAAATAGTTAACAATTTCATTGATGGGGTCTTAATTACAACAATAAACGTTAGCATGTTATTTCAGCCATACTGATGTCTAGAGAGAAAGCCATTTCACCTGGCCCACTTTAGCTGGAATAAAGTCCTGCTCAGATGTATTACAGTAGCTGCTTTCTGTCTAAACAAAAGAAAGATTAAAGTAACAATTTCTGCAATAATGTGTTTAATTACCCACCAAATTGGTAACGAAAATTAAGATTCTGCACTGGACAAAATATTTAGACCTACCTTGCTTAATTTGAAATGTCCTAAATACATGGAAGTGCTAAAAAATATGAAATAAATGTCATAGAAAGGATACAATTTTACTTTCTAACACATGTTGAGACATTGTTACAACATTAATTTTATATTTAATGTTCAAATAATGTTTTGGCAGATAGAACCTTATAATTCTAAGCGAAAAGTGTTTTTTTAGAATTAGAAGGTTCTATCTGCGTTTGACCCATTCCAAAAAAACCCATTTACAAATTTGAGAGGATTTTGATATTGTACATTTAGAATACATTTAGGGTCCCTGTTATTTTCATGTTTGAAAGAAACTTGTTCCCCATATAAATTTTCCTATGTGTAATGCAAAAACTTTGAAGCTCAATATCTCAAAACTGCTCAGAACGCAGATAGAACCTTATAATTCCAAGGGGACGATTTGCTTCTTTCTTTTTTTTTCTTCTTTTTTTTCTGCTTTCTCTCAAAGACAAGTTGCAATACATCATATTCCTCACTGGAGTAAATACATAAGGGCTTCACTTGTGTTGCTCCTGGGAGACATGGAGATACACCTTCACTTAGGTCTGAATCAAGCTATGCACATGGCAGTCCTCACAGTGGACGTTTTTCCTGCTGCTTCTGACAGCTCCAGGTACCTGCAGTTGTAGCACAGGCACGCTTTCTGGTCAGATGCTTACCAAGCTGTCAATGTGCTGTGGAACATGCTTTACAAACAATTACCACACCATCTGCACTGTCAGTGAGCTGTTTAGCATTAGCGTCTCAGTATCTCTCGCACTCTCTTTTGTGTGTCTTTCTCTTTTGGCTTCCTATTTTTCCTCTTTCTTCTCAATTCATCCAAGCCATGGGTTAATGAAGAAGAGGTTAGGAGAGCAGCTTGGATTGTTTGTTTGTCTGACTTTCTTTCGTTTTGATCTTGTTAAGGCCTGAAGCTGTGATGTTTTTTCATCGTTTTTTCGTGCTCACAGCATGAGCGAGCACTTGTGCTCATCTGAACAACAAAACACACTTTTATGAGTTTATTCCAGAGAAGCTCTTATACCATGGCCAGAGGTATTATTGAAACATCGGTAGGGTGAGAATAAAATATTTGTTCTCAAAGAAAACAAGTTCAGAGCGTGGACACAGTGGTGCGGTAAATGGAAACAATTGATTTATTTGTTCATTGCAAGTTATTTTTGTTTATTGAAGATGATTGTTTTCTCTTTTACTTCACAGGTACATCAGTAACGAGAGTAACTGCAACGGATGCGGATGATCCGGTGTATGGAAACAGTGCAAAACTGGTATACAGCATTCTGGAAGGCCAACCGTATTTCTCCATCGACCAATCCACTGGTAAGTTAGCTACATTAAATCCAAAAAGTCGACCCACAATGACTAGATGGTCATGAATCATTAAAATATTCAACATCCTGATTATTATGCCTATGAATAGCTCTGTGTAAGATGACGCAGAACCTGATTTCACCAAGTAGAAGATGTTCCTGGATCACCATTCAGATTTGAGGGACCAGTTTACAGTTTATGCTTCTAACCAGTGTTAGGTGCTTCTACTGTACATCAGTGTTTTTCACCTATCATTCCCCTCTGATTTTAGGGATAATTTATGGGTACGGTTAGATTTAGAGGAAGGGATATGGTTAGAATAGAATTTTTGGACAGGAATGTTAATATGTTGACCCAGGAACACGTCTAACTCAAAATCTGGCAGTGATCAGGATAAAAATCTGGCAAAATCAGGATGTCCATACGATGAAGGTCCCTTCGTTTACCAAGACGAGTTTTAGGTGTTAGATCATTTATTATATAATCATTGTTATTATGATCATCATTATCGGAGACATGAAAGAAATATTAGAGAAAGACCAAATAAACAAGATAATTTTACCTGAAGGACACATGCAGATGCTGATTTTGTTCTGTAATAGCGCACAGAGCAATTTGCAGCTTCTGATTTAAATGACAGGGCTATCTTTGAATTCCATCTGCATTCTGCTTCCTTTTCAACCTTGACTTTGTTTTTTCCCTAATTGCATTTTCAGCTGACTTGTTAACAGTGTGTCTGTAAGCAACATGATTAAATAATGGTGAAATTACATTAATAAGCAATGAGATGGAAATGAACAGCTCGTAATTTGGAAAAACAACAGACAATAAACAAGTCCTGTATCTGTTCAAATTGTATGTGCATAATAAATGAACAGACTTTAAATATAATTTTTTTTTCTTATGAGAACACCTCTTTTGGTTCATAACCCCCTGCATTTCAATCACTCACTGTCAGCTTTGTCTAAGAATGCAAATGGTCGAGAGAAGGTGCAAAAGCCCAAATTGAGGAGCCTTGTGCATGGTTTGTGTGATTACTGAACACATGCAGATGGCTTATTCAAGTGAGCCAGATGTTTTAATGAATGTTAATGAAAAATAAGAGGTAAAGGGAAAACAACCATTAGAAACCATTTGACACTTCCAACAACTCGTAGGAAATGAGACACACTTGATAAATAAGTAAACATTCTGCGCCAATTTATTACTTGGTTAATGGCTTTCAAAAAGAAAAAAAAAATGTAAATAAAGGAAAGGAAAGTAAACCTTCAAATACCTATGGAAATTAATGTTTGTGTCGCCTCGCTTCTGTGATCATCAGGAATTCATTTGAATAGATAATGATAAATCAGGATGACAATTGAATGAGTATTGCAGTGTGCGTTTGTGTGTGTGAGAGCATCAGATTCAGTGTTGCACCGCACGTGGCGCACACACAGCACTCAGGGCGGTCTGCATTTCCATATTCATATCGACAGTCAGAGCACTTCACTTCTAAAAATGCACATCCTTAGTTCACTGAAATTATTGTGGTCTGTTGGTCTCCATGACAGAACAATAAACAAAGACATGTAAGTGCAGCATGAAAAGACTAGAAGACTATGCATCCGCTCCGTGAATTATTCATGTGTAATGGAACTGCAGCTGGCCCTACTTATCCCACTTACCTTTCTTCCGATAAAATGCCTTTGTTTCCTTAGTTCTTTACTCATGTTATTTGCAATCTCTTTAATGTAGTTCCTTATTATTATAGCATTTCTCTTTCTTCACACAAAATTAAGTGTCTATAAAGATTCTCAGTCATGAGTATCAATATTTTTGAAGATATTGTGTCACTTCCCCAAGTGACTTCATCAGAGTCATAGTGTTTCCCCTGGATTTAAGCTCATAACACACCGTAACATCATAAGACTCGCAAATTGCTGTGGGAATCTCCTCCACAATGGTAAAAACCGTGATCGCAGTGTGAATTGGGGTGACACATCTGTAAAGATGAAAGGATAGTGTTAAATGTTAGAAATCTCAATATGCAACCAATGAAGCCATGCGAATGAATGGCAAAACACCTACAAAAATGGGGAAAAAATATGTCTAGAAGATTTCAGATTTATTAACATGATAAACTGAGACAATCTTTTATTTAATACAGAGGGCTTTCATTTTATGATACTGTGGGTTTTGTTGATTGAGTAGATTGTGGGGATTTTTTTTTTTGTTTTTGATTTTTTTTAAATTTTTTAGGGCTGAGTCAATTATAGTACATACAATATTAAAGATTATAAAAGACAGACAGCATAATTCACATTCAGCCGGAATATAAATTACTCCAGGTGCTGAGACAAGTCCTCTGCAAACAAACAAGCTAATTTGCAATGCCAAATGAAAGCAGCACAGAAATGCATGGCACACGCTAAGCTGGTCGGGGTGTGAAGGACAGGGGAAGAGCTAACAGATTTGGCAGGTGGCACACCTCAGAATCTACAATGGCTTGTTCATCTTGATCCTATTCAGTATAAAGATGTGTCATATTCTTATTTTTTTTTTTTCATATCTAAAAGAATAAGATATTTTCTTGATGTGTTGTGTAATACTATTCTTCTTTATAATATCAATTAATTATATATGTAAATTCATATATATTTATTGTGATTGTTATAGCAATTATTAGGGTGGCTCTGGCAGGGATGGATCGTGAGATGAGGGAAGAGTATCTTGTTGTCATTCAAGCAAAAGATATGGGAGGTCACATGGGTGGGTTGTCAGGAACCACCACTGTGACAGTCACTCTAACCGATATCAACGATAACCCACCAAAGTTCGCAAAGGGTAAGAGGGACCATCTTTTACAAACTACATCTACACTACCGTGCAAAATTTTGCAGATTTTTTTTTGAAGAAATTACTATTTTTATACAACAAGGATGCTTTACATTGATCCAAACTGGCAGTAAAGACTTTTACATCTTACTAAAAATGGCTGTTCTTTGAACCTTCATTCATCAAAGAAAAAATAATAAGCAGCACAATTGTTTTCAACATTGATAGTATAAGAAATGTTTCTTGAGCACCAAAATCAGCACATGATTAATGATTTTTGAAGTATATGACAAGAATAAGCCTGATGAAAATTCAGCTTTGCCTTTACATGAATTAATTACATTATAAATGTATCAAAAATAGTGCTGTCAAATCGATCAATCACATCTAACATAAAATTCAGCTTTGCCTTTACATGAATAATTAAATTTTTAAATATATTCAAATTAGTGCTGTCAAATCAAATAATCCCGATCTAACATAAAAGTTTATTTATATATATATATATATATATATATATATATATATATATATATATATATATGTAGTCAGGTTTGCGTGCAGGTAGCTGAAGACGAGGATGCAGGAACTTCAAAGTAGTTGATTTATTTACAAAATTTACTTCAGGAACATACAAGAACAAAATAAACTCCAGGACTTCAGGGTAAACACAGCCATACATTGACGACGACCAACAAACACCGAGGGAAAACACAAGGCTTAAAAGAACTGGGACTAATGGGATAATTAACTGAACACAGGTGAAGAAACTGAACACAAACGAGGAGCGGGAAAAACTAACAGGACTAAACCAAAATCACAAAGACAGGGGGAAACAAGATCACAGAACATAATCAATTTATATTTAATTTAAATAAAATATTAAGCGGTTTTACAGCACTAATTAAAAAAAATAATAATAATTGTATATTTTAATATTTCAAAACATTACTGTTTTTACTATATTTTTGATCAAAATAAATGCTGTCATGGTGAGTGCAAGAAACTTATTTCAACACGTTTCAAAACCTTATCGACCCCAAACTATTGAATGGTAGAATCTACTGTATACTATATATATATATATATATATATATATATATATATATATATATATATATATATATATATATATATATATATAACATAAATGTTTAGTTCTTTTTGTCTAGCATTTTAGTTGTTTTATTGTTTCTCTAAGTGCTATTTGTAACCTGATAGACCAGATCTTCTACTTTCTTGTACCTCATCTCTAAAGGCTCTTATGAGTTCAATATTCCTGAGGATCTTGGCATTGGGAAGCCTGGCGGAAGAGTAAAAGCGAATGACAGAGACATCGGGGAAAATGCTAAATCAACTTACACCATCATAGGTGGAGATGAGAGGGATGTCTTTGAGATTGTCACTGATGCTCAGACTCAGGAGGGAATCCTCAGACTCAAGAAGGTAAGACCAGAGAAGTAGGCTTAATGTGCCATAGGGACTCTCTAACAGTTGTAAACTAACTGTCTGTTACACAATTGTCACTGAGCTGCATATTGTGAAAAATATGAAAAGTGGCATATTATTTATGACAAATGCTGCTAATATTGCAGAGACAGAACCTCTCAGTGTGTATCGCAGGAGTCGGAAACCTATTTGACACGGCATGCCATTTTAAATGTAATTTTAAACACTGTGCCATACCCTCCAAATAGAAAGAATTAATCATGCAAATTAATTAATTATGTAAATTTCTGCCTCAGTGTTTAGTGTTTTATGTTTTGTAAGGTTTGGTACATTAGTTTTACTGACTGGTGTTGTGTTTGTTGTTCCCTATGAGTTATGTGACATGTGGTGATAAGTTGAGTCTTTTTCTATAATTATATAGTTGTTAGTCACCGTCATTGTGGTTTGTGTGTGGAAGAGGAAGTACTGTGAATGTCTGGTTGTTAAAAGCAGTAACTTCTTATTTATAGCAAGTATTGTTCTAAAACCAAAAAGCAACAAATACAACAGAACAAACTGTGGCCTATCATCCAATCAAATAGTAAATAAATAGTATTTAACTTGCCATTCATCTCAAATCTTAATAATACAGGCTGAGTAACAGTAATGAAGACTGCTGCAAGAGTTACAGTGGCATACAGGTGCGAGGGACTAAAATATTTCCAAAATGGACACCTAAAATATATGTGAAAAATTCCTAAAGCGTTCAACCCCAGCTGATTTGTATAATCTCTTTCCTGCAATAACTAGATTTTATTAGAGATACTTTTAGGTTTACACCGCTGAAAATCCACACTTAAAGTCCCTTTACACCTAAAATTGGTAGTAAAACTGCAGTCCAGGTGTTCTGAGGTTTGAGAACTACTGCAACTCTGAACCCCTTGACTTTCTATGCTCAATTCTCAGCCCTTGTGTAACAGTGTATATTTGCATGTGGAATGGCCATTGTATGCAAATGAAGAACCCTTCACAGGGGATAAGAGGACAATGAAGTCCTTTTATCTTATAGGAACATCTACAGTGCAACTGTGCAGCAACAATGCAGCAAAAACAATGTGACAGAAAATATGGGAAAATGTACATAATAAATTTGTCACTACATGTTTGAAGCTGTGCATATTATGCATATGTAAACAACATGATGAGAATGTCATTTGGGATTAGTCTGGAGGACTTGGACATGATCTCTATTAATACGTAGCATTATACCAGAGTTAAACGAATAGTGTGCTTTAAATAATCTGCATTATTGAACAGCTTGATACACCATCCTCAACTAGTTCTCCATAAAACATTTGTGTGCAATTAGATTGTCTTTCACATTGAGAAGCAAGATTTAAAGCCAATATTTAAAAGGTATCACATAAGTTTAAGGTTACATAGTTGCATGTTACACGTACGTATTATCATAATAATAGTAAATTATGCATTAGTAACTAACCCTAAACTTTAACCCTATAAGTACATGTTTTAAATTAATATTTCTCATCACTTATTTGTTACAATGTAATTACATTGTAGCAAGGTCACCTTAAAGTAATAAAGTGTTATAATAATAATCACCTTAAAGTGTGATAATAATAATAAAAAAAAAACTATATAGACATAGTAATGGCCTATTTAATATTAGAATCATGAAAAAAAAGAAAGAAAAAAATCTGGAGACAATGTGAGGAATAAAAAAATAATTTGGTTTGTCCCAAGTCTCTCACAGCTGAATGTGTAATGGCATGCCTGTTTTTCCTCGTCTTCTCATCCCATAGCACTTGGCCTGGAATCTGTTGTCTGCATTACTAATAGCATGATGGATGGCATTGCATGAGAAAAACAGACAATCAACAGCAGACTCCCTGCTAACCTCTATACCTCCAGACGGTGCTGGAGTTCAGGAGAGCCGTACAAGCTTGTAAAGCACACAACCCTTATTTTTCCTCACTTTTTTGCACCTGCCACTGTGCGCAGACACATAGACACGTTTTCCCCAGGCGCTGGGGCTGAGCCAGTGTGCGCCAAATATCCTCCGCAGTGGGTCGGTCGATGCAACCCTCACCAACAATTATAATTTGGTTTTACTTCTGCTAAATATTGAATGGGCATGAGCCTTTGTAGCAAGGTTAAACATATTGATTTGAGTGAGATGCCACAGGCTCAGACAATCAAGATACTGCTTTGTTGTAAAGGGATGCACGCTTTCATCTTCTCTCTGCCCCCCTAGGATTTTGTGGTGGTGGTGATGGTGGTGGAGAGGGATGCTGTACTTCTCCCGCTGCTGATCTTTGATGCTTCTAAATGCCCCTGTAAACACACACACTCTTAAACCATGCTGGGATTTTTTTTGAGAGTCAGCTAGGTGCTCTAAAATAGGCTTGAATGTACATGGTAAAAATTCGCACAACAATGCTGTTCAGTATGTGTTCAATGGACACATGAAAGCCGGAAATGCATCATCTGCAAATGATGGAGGTCAAGTGACAGCCATAGTCATAATCAGACCTTTCTGAACAATGAGTGCCAAAATGGAGATCCAGAGGGATGTAAAAGTGCCAATTTCACTGTAGAGAATCAAATGGCATGCATGACTATCAAAAGAATGAGGTGTTGGCATGATATTTTTAGATGGAACAGATTTGCAGTGTCTGAGATGAGAGGAGCTTGTTTCAGTCTTGCCAATATGCAAAGCTGCGCTTGAATCACGTCCTCAAAAACCTCAACTACAATTAAATGGTAACATTTCTAGCATGTTGCTTGGTGAAAGAGCAGAGTTTTCTTTCTGCCTTTCTTTCTTTCTGTTGCTGCTTTATTTACTCTTTTTTTTTACATTTAAGACTTAAAACTCTATGAAGTGTCACCAAGATTCAATAGTCTTGAACAGCACTGACCTTTTCCAAAAGTAAGCAAGGTGCCAGCCAGCAGCTTGTTCTGAATTTTACATCGTAGGGAAACCTCTGGTTGTAAAGTCTCGGAAAGTGCTCTGTTATTCTCAGCCCTAAACAATTTTCTGATTTGACAGAGTTCCAGATGCTACACAGAAATGTAGTTCTAGGTTATTTACAGTATATACTTATCAGCACTGAAACCTTTGTTTTATTTAGATGCTTTTAAGAGAGAGGACAAATAGGAAGAGGTCAAGGTGTCTTGAAATGCTTATCCCTCAAAACTTTGTCTGACCAAGCACAAGAGAAACACAAGGGCTATATATACACACAGGGGGAAACACACTTAACAAGTTAACAAGTAAACAAGTCACACCAGGGGAGACTAATAAACAGCGGAAAACTGCAAATGACTTCAACATGGCACAGAGGACAGGAAGTAACATAAAAGTCCAACCAAGACTAAGGGAACATGACACATAGACCCACAGTTGTTAGAAGAAAAAAATACTTGTATTATTTAAGGATGCATCCATTTTTTCAAAAGTAACAGTAAAGATGGTTATAATGTTGTACATTAATTACAAAATATTTATATTTCAAATAAATGTTTTTCTTCTGAACATTCTAATTGATTATATAAACCTGAAAAAAAAAAACATTTGCACCAAGGTCCACAAAAATGTTAAGCAGCACAACTTTTCTCAAACATTGATGACAATAAGAAATATTTCTTGAGCAGCAAATCAGCATATTAGAATGATTTCTGAAGAATAATGTGACTCTTTGACTGGACTGATGGCTGCTGAAAACTCCGCTTTCCCTGTAATAATAGTTCACAGTATTACTGTTTTTACTCTATTGGCCTCTTGTGTTTTCCACTCCATTCTGGCTTGATGGTAGTAGTATTGGAAGGGTGAAAATAAAATGAAATAAAATCCTCTCAAAAGCTTATGTGGACTGCAGCAGACATGGGCTGTTCTCTTCCGCATGCCCTGCTGTCAGCCGCACTGACTTCAAAGCGTGTTGATAGAGGTAATCCAGCTGCTCTCTTCTCCCAGCTGGGCCTGCTCTCGGCCCGGCTCCAGTGTCCGCCTGACCTCCCCTGTGGGACAGAGGCTTTTTTTGACAACATAAGCAAATTCTTCATTCTACCACTTCTCTTAATTCATAGAGCCTGTATCTTTTTTATGTGTACTCCAATGGTCAGGTCCAGTTTACTTTTTTGTCAATAAAAGATCAAAGGGAGGACTTTGAGCCCTTTATTCAAGTTAAACTGAGATAGAGAGAGATGTGATTCAGAAAAACTGTCATGGAGAAAGTAAAAATATTTTTACTTGATGAAAAAAATGGCCATAAAATGGTCCTCTTTGTCAGGTTCTCTTCGTCGTAGCTTGTTTTCAAAGGTGGGGTGAACACTGGGTCTTTCCTTAAACACTGAAATAACAAATGTTTATCCTGGAGTAAGAATAATTCCCAAATTGTATTTTAACTGCTACTTCAATAATGTCTCACCATTGGATAATTACCCCGGAGAATACATTAACAATGTTAACGTCATGGTATTGTGGGCAAGGATTAATTTTGTTTTCAGACAACACAAACATACAAATTGTATTTTTTATGATTTCTTAACAATTTGCAATGCAGTCCTTGTGTTTCCATTAGATTAACCTTATTTGCTGCCTCATTTAAATCCCAAACACATGCTGTCTCCTCCACAAATTAATAACACATCCCACGCTCCAGGTGAAAGTGTGGTTATTGCTACTAAATATTATTTTTTGTACACCCTGCAATTGGGCTCGCAGCAGCTTAAATCTTAGCCACTGCAAGGTGCAGGTCGGTGCAATTACAGACAGACCTGCAAGCCCAGCAAACTGAGTCCACTAAAACCAGGAAACCGATTGTCTTTGTTGTTTTTTTGTGCCCATTAATAATAAACATCTGTCTTTCTCTCTGTTTCCCAGCCTCTGGACTTTGAGTCAAAACATTTCTACAACCTAACAGTGGTGGCGACCAACATACGTGCTGATTCGATTACGGGTGGGCCCTACATGGACCAGGCCACGATCAAAATCGTTATTGAGGACGCAGATGAACCCCCTGTATTCACAAAGTCAAATTATCTCTTCGACGTGCATGAAAACGCTGCAGTCAACACAGTCATAGGAGCGGTAGTGGCCATAGACCAGGACGCCCCACACAGTCAAGTCAGGTAAAGGCTATCATTTCTAGCCCATGTGACCTTGACGAAAGAGTTCTGGTGCTCTGTTGTCCTCCTTGGCGAAATTAGGGCCAAAACTTCTTCATTAAACCATGAGAAGATCAAGCTCAAGCTTCTACATCAATCTAATATCCAAGTACTTTTTCACCGTTGCATCCTACCAGCCATTAAATGCTTCTGATGAAATTGCCTGTAGAAGTGCATTTGCATTCAGACTAAATGGAGCTCTCACCTCCACACAATTTGTTATACTGTGAAAGAAAGAGAAGGGGGGAGAGAGATAGGTCAATGACACAATAGGATTCATCCCCTTCCTCCAACTGATGTATTTTAGTTCTGCGACTTCTTTCTTGAAAAATTACAAGGGCACCTTCAGTACAGGTTATACAGCCAATTTCTCTCAGTCCAACCTAGCATTCCATTAATTCTCCAGTGACTTGCGATGTTTCCGGGACAACACGCTACAGGTTGTGTAATTACACGGGAAACTGGGAGCTGGGGAGAAATCCGAGATTGGGTTTCAACGGTCCAATGACGTTTACACCAAGTGAACGTTCTCATGCGTGTGATATATTTATTCTAGGGTTTAACAATATATTGAAATGTAAATATTACATTACAAAGGCTGTGATTAAAGTAACACTTTATTTTGATGGTCCACTTTAGACAAACTATAAGTAACTTTGCAAAATGTCAACTAATGCTCTTTAGAGAGACTATAGTAGACTGTTAAGCTATTGTTAGGTCTTAAGGTTCAGGTTAGTAGAATAAGTTGTAGTAACATGCAGTTGCGAACTTGCTTATAGTCAGTAAAATGTCTGCCTGGAGAGCATCAAAATAAAGAGTTAGCAGACAGTCTTAAGAATTAAGCAGACAGTCTATTAATACTTTATGAGAGTTAGTTCACATGTACAGTAGTTGCAAAGTTACTTATGGTTAATAGAATGTAGTGTGGACCCTCAAAATGAATTGTTACAAAAATAATAATAGGTGTGCAGCCTGTTTCAAAGTTAAACGTGTTCGTTCACACTGTGTTCCTTTATACAAGCAACTCATTTGACAATAAATGCTGATCAACACAAATCTATACATTGTATAGTCATATTGAATGGGTAAAAATAAAGTGGGAATATAGTTTACGGTAACTCAAGTAGAGAGATAATATTAGTATTATTATTATTATTATTAATAGTAGTATTATTTAATATACCCAAGTGTGAACACCCATTTTCCCCCAAATCATTCAGCCCTAAAAGGATGGTTTGCTCCAAAAAAAGTCTTTATGAGACATTTTTCATTTTTGCTTTTTTTAATAAAATGTACTTCTCTACAAAATCATCCTAAACATTCCAGATTGATTTTCATTTTTCCAAATAGAGCTATTCAAGTATTTTATTTATTTATTTAAAATTGCAATAAACAAAATATCACAATGGCTGGGGTTTTTTTCAGAATTGTACAGCCCTAATTTATTAATTCGAAAAAATCCAGTGTTCATGTCCTTTTCTTTGGCTGTTTGGCTTCAAAATATGAGATATACTAATTTCCGTGTGATTTAAACGTTACAGCACTTACATCTGTGCCGAGTGATAGGAGTTTAAGACTGCATTATTAGGAAGAAAATCTGTTGCATTTGCTGTTCCCAAGGTTGTAATTTTTTTTTTTTTTTTGCCTTCTTGGGTTGGAATTCATTTTCCTAGCTGTCATTCGCATTTGTGCACCCATTGGTCTGACATTCAGGCTTTTCGTATTGATGCATTTGTGTTATTTGGAAGATGAATTACTTCTATCCTGAGGCCATTGAGTAGATTGTGTTAAGCTCTACATGACAAGGTCCACTTAAGCATTAAAAGATCTTTTCTAATGTGATAAAATTATTTTTGTTGTTGACTTTTTTCTGAATTTTGAACCATAAAGTGGTAAAGTTGCGTGTCTTACAATGTGGACCAGAAGGGTTAAACTAATTTTAAAAGGTAAAAGCCACTTTGTAAATATAAATCCAGATGAAAAAGGATGACTGACTTTATCTACCAAATATGCCCATGGCAAATTTCATAGAGACATAACTATACTGTACCTCAACTCAAAGAACATCAGTGTGGATGTCACATCAATAGAAGCAATCAAGGTGAAATGAGCAATCAAGGTGAAAAAATAAAATAACTGTAATTGTGGCTTTTAAAGGACTCTGGTAAAATTAAAATGTCAGTTTAAATCGCAGCTCGGCATGGAAACAGTCATTTAAATAAACATTTCTCCGCATCAGTCTGACCTCTCAGACCACCAATGCCTACCCCATCTCTCTCTCTCTCTCTCTCTCTCTCTCTCTCTCTCTCTCTCTCTCTCTCTCTCTCTCTCTCTCTCTCTCTCTCTCTCTCTCTCTCTCTCTCTCTCTCTCTCTCTCTCTCTCTCTCTCTCTCTCTCTCTCTCTCTCTCTCTCTCTCTCTCTCTCTCTCTCTCTCTCTCTCTCTCTCTCTTTATAACCTTACAGGATTTATCTTGCTATTGTGAAACTGGCATGCATGGAATTTTGCCAAGCTGTGTCCAAGTTCAAATTAGCATTGTTACAAATATTGTCTATCTGTCAAAAGAAGTGTGGGTGTAATCAGTGGGGATATTTTAACCTTCTCTGACAGAAGTCCCTCTGGCTCCAGATCTTGTTGTGGCACCTGATATCTAGCATATGCTAGCACATGGTGTGACTGCTCTTGATGGCAATTGTGTTATATTGATGTACGCTTTACTTGTATAGAGGAAGCAGATTCATTTGATTTGGTTACTGCCCATTTACAGAGTGCAGCCTACTGAAAAACATTTACAGTAGAATAAATCGTGCTTCTGTCAAACTCCCCGTAATTACTATTTTACTCTACATAATAACTAAAAAGCACTGGAGAACATTTTTTTTTTTTTTTTTGTAAAAACGAATATATTTTATATACATATATATGTATATATACTGTGTGTACTTACACACACACACACACACACACACACACACACACACACACACACACACACACACACACACACACATATATATATATATATATATATATATATATATATATATATATATGTGTGATAGTGTGTGAGATAGAGTGTGTGTGTGTGTGTGTGTGTGTGTGTGTGTGTGTGTGTGTGTGTGTGTGTGTGTGTGTGTGTGTGTGTGTGTGTGTGTGTGTGTGTGTGTGTGTGTGTGTGTGTGTGTGTGTGTGTGTGTGTGTGTGTGTGTGTGTGTGTGTGTGTGTGTGTGTGTGTGTGTGTGTGTGTAAAAAAGTTTGTGATGCCATTTTAAATATATTAAAAAGTCACATTTTTTTCATTCATCATTCTTTCTCTCTTTTGCCATTTTCATTTGCGTAATGTCATAAAATGATCACACTTCAGGTTACAGTATAATTACATTAGGAAGTAGAGCTCCTGAGCAATACTATTCAACAACATGCACTTTATGTTATAATTTTGTGGCGTGACTTGCAATTAAATGCTGTTTTTGCTATAATTAATTATATGAACATGTAATATATGGTTTGGCTCTTAGGGTATATCCTGTAAAATAACATAAAAGCTTAATGTAGTAATGTCTTAACTGATTTTACTCAACACACACACACACAAAAATATTTAACGAATCAATTCTAATTTAAATAAATTAAGTGAATAAATTAATTTCCTAAAATAAAAACAAGACATTTTGATCGGACTGTAAACTTTTTTTTTTTTTTTTTAGATGTCTCACATTGTAACAAAATAATGAGATACAAACATTGTACATGCAGCATATCAAAATCCGAGCTACATACTTAGGATAACCCTGAAGAAATGTTTATTTTTTTTCTTTATGCCCTAAAAAAAATCCAAGGAAGAATTAATTACAGATTTAAATTTTTTTTTTCACTCCATCCCCCACAGCAACTTTGTCAGTTTGATTGACACCTAGCAGAACATTTCAGGGTCTGTCTCTCAGTGGTACGTGGAGCTGTCAGAGCCTGACTGAAATCCACTCAGCCTCCTGGAGACTGATCCCAGGTGGGAATCCTGTCTGGCTGCCTGCACAGCAGTAGAGCACTCCTCCTGGACTTTCACCCTCAGTCTCTGGATCTTTACCACGGCTGAACATTTTCCTCACGTTCACTATCCAGACCAATGAATTATTTCTATTTATTTATTTTACAACCCTTTCTTCATCCACTAGGGCTTTCTTGACAGTTATACCCCACGTTGTCTGTTTTTGAGAAAATGCCCAAATAGACATCCCCTAGATGATTCAGAGATTAGTAAATTGTAGGTGCATATGAACAGGGTTGACAGTGAATATGCCATACATTTCTGAGTGAAATCTCAGAATTGTTTTTATTTATTTTTTTGTAAGCATGACAAAAAGACATATCTTCAGAAAACAATAAATTGATTTGTGATATTCATGACATTTTAAAAACATGATGCTAAAATGTATTTTAATATCATCATTTGTGTGCATTTGTATTGGTTTGTTTGCCCCTGACTTTAATATTTAATTAAATGATTTTACCAAAATATTGGGGTCATTTTACCTCATATACTAAGAGATGTTGTTTTGTTCTCTCTCTGTTTTCCTTCTACAGGTATTTTATCGATAGACACACAGATTTAGAGAGGCAATTTAACATTAATGTTGATGATGGGAAGATCACATTAGCTAAACCTCTGGATAGAGAGACGGATATGTGGCACAATATCACCGTGACAGCCGCTGAAGTTCGTAAGTTAATTTTCCCTGTTTTTATCTTCTTGATTGAAACAATAAATGTTTTGTGTTTCAGAATGCCTGTATAACAATATCAAAGAGATCATTACAGTAATGTGCAAAGAGATCATCACATCAAAGAGAAAAGAGACATTTCACATCACAATTAACACCTTTTTTTTATTATGTCATAAGATTTACAATAGAGAAACACATGCTTGTATATATTCAACATCTCAAAAGGCACTAAGATCAAAAGACCAAAACCTGGATTCTAACTTTAAATGAACCATAAGAGCCAATGTAAAATAAAGCTTTTCCTAACACCTCAGGTATTAATTTACCATCAACAGATTTTAAGGTGTAAAAGTTCCCTCTCAAAAGCTGAAGATATTGAGATTTTACTGAATTAAACAGCACAGCAGTCAATTCATGGACATCTAATGAGTAATTTCTACTCATGCCAGAGCTGTTTGCTGTACATAACAGATAAAAGAACATCTGTTGACTGGATAAAGAACTTATTAAACACAAGCTGTGGACCAGAAATAAACACTGCACAAGCCATCCATAAACCTCGAGATTCAATTTGATTGGCATGTACAGCTACATTATTTGGATATAGGAGCCAAAAAATTTCCCCTGGAGGAGGAAAAAAATACTGATGTTGTCATATACAATTAACTTAAGATGTCTAAGAGCTCAAAGAGTAGAATAAACTGAATTATTTAAGGGCTGTTTGAAAAATGTTTGTCTTTTTCGATGTTTTAACACGATGACCAACAAATCTGGATTTTTTTTTTGGCTGATGCCTTTGCATGGTGAAACATAATTGAACAGAAATATCCACACAGCATGGCTATGAATATGAGTCTGCGCTATTGCATTATGTTGAAACGTCTGTTCTAGGCTCAATTTTTTTTTCTTAAAGGGCAATCAATGAGGGAAATTAATGGACAGCTCAAATGCATTTCAAATGCTGTGTGCTGTTCTAAGTGTCACACATTACAGCAGTATGCCCTGAATTGCCATGTGCTAAAGCCAAACGAATAGATAATTGCTTTAAAAGTCAGTGGTTGCAACCCTAATTAAATACAATCATTTACATGGGTCCTCAAAAGGGACTGTAAATTACTGCCAATGAATAATTCCAATGAAAAGTTAATCTAATTAAATTGCCCTTTATTGTCTTCTAGACTTCATCTGCCACCGTTTTATTAATATTCATTTTTTTAACCTTCATGTATAAAACATGCACCTGTACAGGGGATTTCAAAAGCACTTTGAATGTGTTTTTTTTTCTCCATCGTAATCCTGTTTTGCATACTTGATAATGTCTAAAGCTCAAACGGATGATGCGTCTCATCTGTCTCCCCATCAACCCAGAGGATGGGGGGGGGGGGGGGGGGCTGAGAGGGGGGGAGATAGAGAGAGAAAGAAATTGGTGTGAGGCAGAAAGAGAATGGAAATGCAGTAAATGGGTCATTTTATTTACCTGGGATTTGCAATAGCTCCCTTCTATATTTGGCCACTGTACTTCTGTTTTCATTGCTTTAATAGCTTATCTCTTTTTGTATTAGGAAACCACAGCCAGATTTCCAGAGCCATAGTGGCAATCAAAGTGCTGGACATAAATGACAACGCCCCTGAGTTCGCCACCGAGTACGAAGCCTTTCTCTGTGAGAATGGCAAACCTGGACAGGTAAGAGCCTCCCTCTCAAAAGCTCCTACATAACGGTCAGCCACGGTAAATTATAGCCTATTGATTTAAGAGAGAGAAGTAAGTGACACCTGGGTGGCCCTTTTTAGCTACTCTCTCCCACTGCAGAAAACGAAAACAATCAGATCCATTCAGGGCCAGTCAGAGCCTGCATCGCTCTAGCCGACATGCAGTGTCTGTAACTAACAGTATTAGTATGTACTTCCTCATCCTCCGCCTTCTAACACACTCACCGTGAGAACATTCTCCATCCATGTGCGGAAAAGAATGACCGGAATGATGACGGCGGGGTCCTGCTTTTCAGGGAGCTGTTGATCATGAAGAAAAATAACTTGTCTTGAACGGGGTGGCAGATATATAGATGGACTTGGCACAGAAAAGTGGGCTGCCAAAGCCGCGCCCCTAAGCTTAGGGTCTCTACTTTTATGAGTGAATGAGACTGATTTTTCATCTGTGTTGTCTGCTGTCAATGTCTGGCCCCAAATGTGTGTCAAAAGTGGAGTAATGGATGGCCGGTCGCTCTCTGCGTGTCTGTGTCCACAGGTGATTCAGACCATCAGCGCTGTGGACAAAGACAATCCTTCCCAGGGACACACTTTCCACTACCGCCTAGAGGTGCTTAACAATCCCAATTTCACCATCAAAAACAATTTAGGTAAGACAATATATGACTGTAATTGATGAATTGTGAAATATCGATATTGAACTAACTCAAACTAATGGCACAGTTGTCTTCTGTACACTGTACAATCTAATTAGTTAGACTTAAAAAAAGCATGCAAACCGATTGCCTTAACTCTTCGGGGTCGCCGATCACGCCGGCGTGATCAAGTTACATGACCAGTTTAAGACGTCGAAGCATAAAAACAAAGTCACGTTGAGCGCTGCCGTCCACTTCTGTCGAAAGTGCTGGCTTGAAATTCTATTTTACTTTTTGTTTTGTGTTGATGGACCAAGTAAAAACGGAGATATGATCATTTAAACTTTATATAAAAAAATACTGACGCGTTCGTAAAAGAACGCAAGATGGGATGCGACAGGCGTTGCATTTATTCTAATAACTTCGTCGGTTTTTGTCATAAAACAAAACGGAGAAAAATTTGTGAATCTGCTGACTCTGCTATTCAGGCTGCACATTTTAGGGAATGGAGGAGGAGCCAACTGAGCTAAGACGCAAAATTGAAAGGCAGAGGATTTACGGAGTTGATAAAGATAGACATATATACGTTATATATATAGAGAGAGATTATTGCTAGTTTTTGGAAGAGTTTGAGTAGATTTTGAGAGTAGTTTAGGAGTAGTGTAGATAGTTTAGGTAGTTTAGGAGTAGTTTAGGAGTAGATTTAGCTAAACTGTTTTGAGGAGAGGCACAGATAAAAAATAAAAATAAAAAACACCTGATATTTGCTGCAAATAGTTGTATGTATAATTTGATTTTATGTTCATTTTACCTATTGTATGGTATATTTGTACTATTGAGGAACCCCTCTTACTCAAGGAATGAAATCCCTGTAATGTAGATATCTGTGTAATTGTACATGAATTGTTTTGTAGAGTTTCTAAGCAAAAAAGAAAAGAAAAACGCCTATTGCCACACCTGCTTTTTGCTGCATATAGTTTAATTTTATCTCAATTTTAAATTTTTTATGTTGTATTTGCACTATTTGCGAACCCTCATACTCTGGGAATGCAAGGCCTTAAATATAGCTCTCTGAATAATTGTGTGCACAACATTTTTTAAAAAGTGGCTGAGCTAAAAAGAAAGAAAAAAAGCCTATGGCTACACACGCTTTTTTTTTGTAAATCATATTTTTTTTGTATATAGGTTGATTATATCTGAATTGTACCTGTATATGTTGACATTTACAACTTGTGTTTACATTTTAAACCTTTTAAAATGCTTCATTGAGCATGTATGTGTTTTTTGTAGTAGAAAAGCTATAATTTTTCTATTCGGATTTTGTGTTTTTTGTGTGATTTTGGGTCCAGTATGTTGATAGAGTACATCAAAGTGAAAAACTAATTGTCTGATCATATAGGTGATGTTGTGCTGAAAAAAATTATACCAAACATTGGTATGGTAAACATTTTTTTATGTTGCAAAATTTTAAAAAAATAAAAGTACTCAAAAACGGCCAAAATAGCCCAAGACTCCGAAGGGTTAAAAAAACAAAGTAAAGTGAAATAGGAATAATATGTTGTACTGACAAATGATTGGTAATAGTTCACTTACATGAGAGTTCTAGTAACTAAATAATTATAAATAAAATGTAATTGTTACAATTGTTGTGTTTTGCATGCTGAATGTTGAAGTCTGTGTGTGACTCAACATTGGTCAATTACATGATATTGTCAGAAGTATAGAGAGATTGTATCAACCCAATTAAAGTTTCACAATGTGTTTATCTTTTTTCACATGAAAAATAGACTAGACTGATTTCGTTAGAAGCTGTAGGTCACCTATGTATTACTTCCTTTCCTTTGAAACCAAACAGCTGATTTATTGTTGCAATTGCTGCATCATTAATAAAGATAATTACAATAATATAAATTAAGTTCCAAGTGCCCAACCAAATGGAACACTGATCACCATAATGGTGAACAAATGGTTTCAAACTAAAACATTTGAGGAAAATCCCCATCATTGTGTTGAGAAATATCAATATAAATTATAAAATCAGACGTCACATAGGGCAAAATGTACTAGCATTTTAAGAAGCACGCGTTGCAAACATACAAGTGTTCATCATTTGAAACTGCTATAGTAGAAGGGAAGATGTATGGCCATTAATTTGCGTTATTTTATTGTTATTTTTAGTTTTGATCTAAAACCTACCCCGTTTTTTTAATGAAATTTAGTGGAGTAAAAAGGACAATATCATACTTTGGAATGTAATGAAGTATAAGTAAAAGTATCCCTAAATAAAAATTTACAAAAACTTTGTTACTGTCCACCACTGGGTAAAATGGCATGGGTGTTTCACCAAATGTGTTTTTTATCTCACATTTCCTTTAACGCTATTGGTCAGATTTAGTGAAGGTGGCAAATATTTTTTTTTAAATGCAATGGAGCATTAACTGCACTCAACGGACATTTCATTCCCAAATTGCCACGATAGGTACATTAACCAACATAATCTCGTTCATCTGTTTGGGATAAAATTCCAATCACTGGACTTTTCACTTTTGAGGTTTTGCGAATGTGCCACATTTTTTTTCACAAATGTCGCCACAGGCATGTTTTACCATTGAGCCTGAGTTAGAATTAACACTGAACTGACTTGAGCTGAATAATGACACTGTTGTCTTTGTGGATTTATATTTGTCTAATTTTTGGAGAATATTGCATCATTGATTCTATTATTTTAGTGTTTATTATTATGTGTTTATTATATGTGTATAATTTGTATTGTATAAAGTGCTATATAAATAAAGGTGACTTGACTTTACTTGATTTGAAAGAGAGCGGGGTGGGGAAATAATAATAATTATGAGGGGGGGGGGGGGGGGCATTGGTGGTCTGAGAGGTCAGACTGACAAGGAGCAATGTTTCTTTAAATGACCGTTTCCATGCTGAGCTGCGATTTAAACTGACATTTAAATTTTACCAGACTCCTTTAAAAGCCACAATTAATTTTTTTTTTTTTTTCTCAGAGAGAGAGACATCTGCAAGAGCAAACATTGTGTGTCAAGTGCAGTCCGGAGGCGTGCGTTTGAAGGGGAAATCTGGTGGAATTAGTGTACCCAAAAGTTAGCAGATGTACAATTGTCTGGACATCAGCTATTTTGTACTCCCCAGTGCATTTTGAAAGAAAGCAAATGAACGGAATCCAAGCCGAGGTTTGGCGATGCAACTCGATGTAGGGTGACTTACTCAAAGTTGAGGCTGTGCAGCAGATGGTTCTAAATTTGTTTGCTAAATACATTGATTTTTTTCTTTCTTTATTGTATAACCTATCCGACCTTCCTTTTCACACTGTGCTCCTGCTGTTCTCACGGCACAACCTAGTATTGCACTATGCTTTCGAAGACTTAAGAGAGAACTGTATTGATCTAGTTCCATTTGGCATGTGGTCTTATGGCTGACCGTTGAAGGAGCTGTTGTTTTGGCTGCTCACCAAAAAGAGAAAACGTGATATTTTTGAACCAGACAGATCAGACGTTACATCAAAAGAGCTTTGCCTTCCAAGGGACAGTCATGTTTTGAGTTAATATGAAAGTAAGAAAGAGTGTCAAAAGAAAATATACTGTGGATCTCCATAGTGTATGTAGATAAATACATAGACATAGATAAATGTGAATGTAAAGAAATCAAATTATTATTATTATTATTATTATTATTATTATTATTATTATTATTATTATTATTATTATTATTATTATTATTATTATTATTATACATATAGTCAATTGTACAAAAAACACCTCGAGAAAAAAAGTTTAAAAATTAATTTTAAACAATTTTATACTTAAAACTATGGTTTCTGGTTGTTTTTCAAAGGAAAGGGGTTTAAAATCGAAATTTAAGAATTTTAAGAACAACACAGCTATTAGCACTAGGCTCATTTTCTATTTCAATTTTGTTATGGAAATTGTGATTTATTATACGTACATTAATATACAAAGCCAATAATTTTATGTTAACATATATATATATTTGGCCGGTCACATTTATTTATGTGCAATGATTGTATCATTGCACATAAATAAACAGCAGAATATATATATATATATATATATATATATATATATATATATATATATATATATATATATATATATATATATATATATATATATATTCTGCTGTTTATTTATGTGCAATGATACAATGTATATAGACAACATCGTTTTAAGAATAGACTGATATGAAATAAACATTATTATTATTAATAATAATAATTTAAGTAACGCTTAATAAATATGACATTGTAATGTTAAAATTATAATTTATTATAATAAATTGTAGTAAATATGTTATGTCTGTTATTAGAATGAACAAGGAATCCACAGAAAACAACTGTAATATAAATGTTACAAGCAAAAAAGAAAAAAAAAACAAAGATGAAACCAATGATAGGAAAAGCGTTGAACAATGGACTAAGACAAAGACAGACCTTGAGAATTGTAAGATGAAGCAGACAGGCGGAATGTCATTAGTGACAATCTCAGTGATATCTTGAGAGGCAGCATGTATTATGAGTCAGCCTGAGTGAGTTCAGGTTAAAGATGGCCACTCCATCACAGAGACAGGAGAAAGCTCTGTAAGGACACCAGGCTTTGATGCACAGCCCGAGGCGTCTGGTGCACTAAGGCCGCTTTCTCATCTCTTTTTCTGTGCGCGAATGTGAGTGTATGAGTGTGCATGTGTGTTTGATCGCACTTGGCATCAAAACTTGTGCAGCAATTTGACAACATGTCCAAATTCGTGCTGTATCCTGTTTCTTTTCATCACAGTATATGTTGTTACTTTCGATTCATGATTAAAAAGCACAACTTTGTGTATTGTTAGAGTCCCTTAAAAGGAAAGTTCACTCAAAAATAAAAATATTGTCATAATTTACTCACTCACTGTCATTCCAAACCTGTATGCCTTTCTTTTTTATGTGGAACACAAAAGAAGACATTTTGAAGAATGAAATTTAAATAAAAAAAAAATAGACACTATTTTTTCCCACGATATCTCTTCCTTGTTGCCAAAAATACTGTACATACATAAGGTTTTTAGATACTGTACATTTACATTTATTTTTCTAGCTATGCTCTACATACCTTCTGAGGTAAAGTCTGGACTTTACACACTTGAATTAAGTCACATTCTCTTTTAGTCATAACATTATAAATCATATTTTCCCTGTGTACAGGGAACTTACCATACAATTATGGGTAATTTTTTTTTCAGTAGCAGTTAATTGCATGATTATCCATCCTGAAGTCTCGTCTCAAAGATCGTGTGCAATGATCTAGATATGCTCATCACAGAGGCACACATGCGGTCTTTGATGGTTCCCACCTGCACACACCAGGCAGGTTGTCTGAAGCAGACCTCAGGAGCTGAGCTGAGGAGGTTTGTTTGTGATGATAACTGTAATTGCAGTGGATGGTGACATGGAGAGGCCGATGTGAGCTGGGAACTACCAGTAGTTATCGTGACCTTAAAATTTGTGCTTCAGGTTATTGTGCCCTGAAAAAAGAGATTGAAGACTCGAGCACAACTTAATAGTGCCCATATACTGTCAGAATATTACATTAGTCTTCATTTTGCTATAAATTTGACTAGTATGAAATGCTTGAATCTACTTAAACCTAAGAAGATTTAATTTGACCATAACTGCGTAGGCACGTTAAAATATAGTCAGATAATAATAGCAATTAATAAGGAAGGACTGCATATCAGTGAATATTCTATAGAGAAATAAAATACATTAGTTCAGGACAATGTTCTTCACAAATAATGACAAAAAAAAAATATGGAACTTTAATTACATTGATAAATCATCTCACAGCATTTGCAGATAATTGCTTTGTGATCTCAGGGAAACAAAAAGAAAGCCATATTTACATTTTTCATTAGCATGTTTATGAGCGGAAATTAAATTCCGACCCTGTTCAGTTTATCAATATTTGTTCCAGTGAGTTACTTGATGTCCTTTCATTCTGTAGTTTTAAATGATGAACTTCCAGTTGTTCACCCTCATGAGAAGCAATAAATAAATACATACATTAACATTGCCTTGGTTGCTCCCAAGACTCTATTAAATGATAAAGCTTTTTCCATAACTTGGTTATTGTGTTGTATCCGTCTGAGCTATTATCTAAACCTTTCACTCAGTAGCTGATTTTCTTTTCTTTCTTGAAATAAAAACTGAAGGCTTTTACATAGATGTTGTACAGTATCAACTGAAGGAGCTCCTTGAGACACTGGAGAGCTTCAACATATGCGCTGAGGTATGAGGGGGCAGATAATGAAGTTACAACTTCAGAAAAGAAGCACCAGCCCAGGCTCCAGTACTTTGCTCGGTTTCTTTGTCTGCCTTCCTGATACACTTTCACTGCTCCCCTAGCCTTTGCAATAGGTTGACAGCAGATATTAAGCTATTTATATCCATCTGTTTATTTATTTCTAGAATTGACCTTGTCTTGTAAATTTAATAGTCTGTCATTTCCCTACCATTTACTTCCATGGATTGTCTTTGATTTCATACATCACAGCCAAACTTTATCTCTCCCTAGATAACTCAATCAGCGTTCTTGCCAAGCACGATTCCTTTCGGCGTCAAAAACAGGAGACGTACCTCCTGCCCATCATCGTGTCTGACGACGGAGAGCCTCCAATGAGCAGCACGAACACTTTAACTATCCGGGTGTGCGGCTGCAGCAGGGAAGGCATTGTGCAGTCGTGTAACGTCGAGGCTTTTGTTCTACCCATTGGTCTCAGCATGGGAGCTCTGATTGCTATTCTAGCTTGTATAATTCTACTTCTCGGTAGGTCATTTCAGCTGCCTCTTTTATTCCTTACTTATTTTTTAATTTAAAAATTCACTTTGTGGTTTGCACGTAAAATCTGAAGCTCTTGGTAAAATAATAACTGCACAAGGCAAAGGTAGAGATCACTAAGTGGATGTTCTTGTCCCTTTCAGTTATCGTGGTCTTGTTTGTGACATTGAGGAGACACAAGAACGAGCCTCTAATCATCAAAGACGACGAGGACGTGAGGGAGAACATCATCCGTTATGATGACGAGGGAGGCGGGGAGGAGGACACGGAGGCCTTTGACATTGCCACCCTGCAAAACCCAGATGGCATCAACGGCTATCTGCCCAGGAAGGACATCAAGCCTGACCTACAGTTCATGCCCAGACAAGGTCAGCACTCGGGTCCGAACGGAGTAGACGTAGATGAATTCATCAACGTACGGCTTCACGAGGCAGACAACGATCCCACGGCTCCACCATATGACTCCATTCAAATCTACGGCTATGAGGGCAGGGGCTCTATTGCGGGCTCCCTGAGTTCCCTCGAAACGGCCTCTTCGGACTCGGACCAAAACTATGACTACCTTAGAGAGTGGGGGCCGCGCTTCAGAAGACTGGGCGAGCTCTATTCCGTGGGCGAGAGTGACAAAGAGACTTGACCTCCAAGTACTACGGACTTTTCGCTTTCATCAACATAACCTGTGTATTATGCTACGGGGATGTTAGACACTGCTGTTAAAAAGGGGGGGGGGGGGGGGGGGGGCTTATGTAGGGCTTTAAAAAAAAAACTTCTTAGCGAGACCTAATAGCATTAGTCATCTACCACATCAGCGTGCATCGTAACGTCAGAACTTAACAGTGTCTATAGTAGGAGGTCAATGATTCTTGTGGAGTGTGAGTTTAGATTAACGTCACTGAGTGTCTAGCAGTATTTTGGGTATTTGTTGTTCACTGTGACCACCAGAGGTATCAGAACTTTGATTCTTGGTAGTCGCTTGAAAAGACTTGATGGAAAGAGGACAATTTGGACACCCTGTAGCCCACTGTGGCAGGAGAAACAGGACTCAGAGGCCTCAACATGACACTGCTCCCCAGCGACAACAGATCTCTTGACGTCATTTAGCCAATCAGAAAAAGGAACTTTTAAAAAGAAGGTAAACTAAATAGCAATATATTGTCTACATTACTTATGAATGTATTTGTGATTTAACAAATGCGAGCGCAATGAAAATACTTCACACTGGCTTTAGGATCTGCCTGCTGAGATAAGATTCGACCCTTTGATACTACTTGGCCAGATTTCTTGAGTAAACTGGAAAAGCCTTGAGGCTTGCTTTATACAACCCTTTGTATCCATATGCTTTAAGTGTGATTCACACTCAAAGATGATTAGAGTGTGTAAGACTTGAGTTGAGGACAACAAGAGAATTGTGGGAACAATGAGGCCTTCGTTTTACAAAAGCAAGCATTAAATACAGTCGTATTCCAATGTTTTTTGGGACATTGAGCAGTTTCTTCATTCTTGTGTATGTTTTATATAAATATATAAATATTCATCGCCAGTCGTCTATTTTGTGCTACAGGTTTGAGTATATTTGTATTTTTTATTTTATTTTATTTATAAGTGAAATTGTTATTTTTATTAACTTTTTAATTTAAAGTTTCCAGCTTTTCCTCTTCAGCTTTGTTTCATTCTGCTGCATCACTGTTTTTTAAAAGCCGAACTGAATTTCTGTACTGAAATACACATAGTGAGATTCGTTAACTACACTGAACTGTGAAATCCACAGAGGATTTGTTCTTGACCAGGAAAGACAATTCAATAGTTTATTGATACTGTGTGTGTGTGTGTGTGTGTGTGTATATATATATATATATATATATATATATATATATATATATATATATATATGTGTGTGTGTGTGTGTGTGTGTATGCATGTGTATATTCACATACTATATACAGTGATATCAGTGATCATTCTAAGCACAATAGCTGAAATCATCTAGTTCATGTTTATATTTGACCCCTGCCATTTTTGAAATCAAAAGTCAGAAACCGCTGAGTATGAAATACAGACACAGACATGCGTAATGTGCTGCACTGTATGATATTAGAGCAAAAAGAAAAAATATGTACATAGAGTCATTGCTGATTCTCTTAGCTTTTCTTTGAAGTGATAGGTTTTGTCTATGCACGTTAGCTATTGCACATTGGGATCTGGCACTGGAGCTGCGTGCATACTCTGTTTGTATCGATGCGATTCTCTTGGACGGACAGTATATATAAAATAGTCTTTCATGCAAATCATATTTTCTACTGTGCTTTAATGCTCATACACTTGTATGTTTAATTAGCTAATCTCTGTATTGTAATCTAAGATATCCATGAATTGTTTCCTACTTTGTGAAATATATTTTTATAAATACTTGTGGGTGTAACGTTTCTTAAGCCAAGTATGTCACCGGTCCTGAGACCTGTACACCAGATCTCTTTCTTGCTTTTATGTTTTCATTAAAATGATTCTCCCATTTAGCATAAAACTAGGGCAGTTGATTAATAATTGAAACTAAATTGATTACATGAGATGGTTATAAATCAAATGAATCGCATCTACCAATTTTTTCTGCAAATTATTATTTTATTTTTATTTATTTTTTTGCAGACAACCAAAGCATTGAATAGACATAAAAAAAAAAAAAAGCGACTTTAGAAGTCAATGTTGTTTGTTGTATTTAGAAAACCCATCACTGGCCAACAGCTAGCGGTAATCCATTATGCAGTTGAGTTTGTCAGTCGTGTCCCTTATAAATCTGTTCAGGATATATTTTACATCTTTATTATTTTGTAATAGTTGGTCTATGAAGACATGCATTAGAAGGACTTATTTGGCCAGTTTTGATGGTGTTTTCAGCTTCTCATGCCATGAGCTGCTTGTTTTTTAAGAGATTGCATCAAGTTAAAAACTTCAGGTCTGGGTGTTTCTTTCATTTGCACTCCATTTAGCTGTTTCCTAAGACAAACAGCACGTCCTGTGTGACCGGCTTCTCACTCATTTTGTCCTGTCTGCGTCAAGTGTGGTTTGGTACATCTATTTTATAAATAATACATTGTATAAAATGAATATGTTAAATTGACAGCCCTACATTGAAAACAAATGAGATAAAGTGTTTACTATGGTTAGGAATATTTTGCTAAGAATTTATGCATTCATTCCCTTTTGTACTTCATACTTGATCAAACGATACTCGGTTACTGACGTAACCTCGGTTCTCTCTAGAGAGTGAACGAGTATTGCATAAGTTTAGCTAACGCTACGGGAAAGATTAATCTTCTCGAGATATTGAAGCCAAAAAATGATCCTTAATTTTGTATTCATTGTCAGCGCAGTGCAGCAGCTAGCATACCTAGAGCAGGCCATCTCGCGTGCTCATTGGCTGCCCTGCGGGCAACTGCTGCAGCCTACCAGTGTGCCCGGCGTGATGTCACGCCCAATGAAGGGCGCCCGCGCCTTCTTAGCGTCACAGCCCGCCAGAATGGGCGTGGCTTAGCGTATAAACATAGGGCTGTAGGCTGACTTCCCTGGTTTTTTGTCGACTGAAGCGAAGTCGCTCGTGGCGCGAGCACGGCCGGTTATGCAATACTCGTTCCCTCTCTAGAGAGAACCGAGGTTACGTCAGTAACTGAGTATCGTTCTCTTACGAGAGGTGCTCTCGTATTGCGTAAGTCTAGCTTACACTACGGGAACACTTTGTCAACGCCGTGCGCGCCAAGCATCCACCATGAGACCCCGAACGTTCAGGGGAACCCCATAAGTGGAAAAATAAGTTTGTACTTGTACATAAGCACACATAGGGAATACTGAGCGGCGTGTCGGTCTGTATAGGCACATGGCACATACCCTACTAGTGCAGCTCAACCAGAAGAGCAGAATCACGTGAGAGTGATCTGCGCAGGATGATCTTGGCAGAATACACCTCTCCTTCACACTGACAACAGTTTAGCCTGCAAGGCAGGAACTTCTAGGTTATAAAACCTGACAAAGGTAGACGGGGAGCTCCAGCCCGCCGCTACACATATGTCATGGATAGAAATCCCACTGGACCATGCCAACGACGAGGCCAATCCTCTCGTGGAATGAGCCCTGATGCCCAGAGGGCATTGCAGACTTTTTGACGCGTAAGCGGGCGCTATAGCGTCCACTATCCATCTGGACAGGCTCTGTTTCGAGGAGGCGAGACCCTTGGTGCGCCCACCAAACGAAACAAAAAAGCTGTTCTGAACGCCTGAAGGAGGCGGAGCGCGTAATGTAAAATATCAGTGCCCTGACAGGACAAAGGAGATTCACATCACTTTCGCTGTCAGATGCTGGCAGAGCTGACAGCGAAATAACTTGCGCTCTGAATGGAGTGCCC
Organism: Siphateles boraxobius; assembly: GCF_051911475.1. Classification (NCBI taxonomy): domain Eukaryota; kingdom Metazoa; phylum Chordata; class Actinopteri; order Cypriniformes; family Leuciscidae; genus Siphateles; species Siphateles boraxobius. The sequence goes on along the minus strand of NW_027508734.1, from coordinate 32,786,136 downwards.
TTCATTTTAGGAACATAGCCATGTCTAGGTCTGAGGATGACTTTAGAGTCATTTGGCCTGAACTCAAGACACGACGCGCTAACAGACAGCGTGTGCAGGTCCCCCACACGTTTTACTGACGACAGTGCAGTCAGAAAGACGGTTTTCAGTGATAGATATTTCAACCCCACGGTGTCTAGTGGTTCAAATGGAAAGGCTTTCAGGGCCCCGAGGACCAATGAAAAATCCCACATAGGAACCGACGGGTGGCGCGGCCGGTTCATCCTTCTAGCTCCTCTAAGGAAGCGGATGACCAACTCATGTCTTCCCAGTGACTGGCCGTGCGTCGATTCTGCGAACGCTGCCACCACCACGTATACTTTGAGCGTTGATGGGGACCTCCCCTTGTCCAACAGCTCATGTGTAGTAGGCCCAGCTGAAAGCACCACTGAAGCTGATGCCATAGAGCTCAACATCCTTTGAAATGTTTTCAAAGGGAGAAAGCTGCCCTTCTAGAAAAATGCGGCTTGGTGACGAACACGGCGCGCGCACTGTGTCGATAAACGAGCCGTCATGGTCACCGAGTCCAGTTCTATTCCTAAAAAGGAAATTGACTGGCTGGGCAGTAATGAGCTCTTGGTCCAGTTGACCGTGAGACCCAAGCTTTCCAGGTGACTGGGAAGCACTGTTGTGTGAGACAGCAGTTCTGTCTCTGACTGTGCCAATATCAGCCAATTGTCCAGATAGTTCATTATTCGCAGCCCCTAACTTCTCAGGGGGGCGAGCGCCGCGTCCATGCACTTCGTAAATGTATGGGGTGCTAGGAACAGGCCGAACGGCAGGATGGTGTATTGATATATCTGACCGTCGAAGGCGAATCTCAACAATTGCCTGTGACAGGTTATTATCTGAATCTGAAAATAGGCATCCTTCAGATCTAGAGAAATAAACCAGTCCCTCGGGCGAACGTGCGCGAGAATTTTCCTAGTCGCACGCATTTTGAACGGCCTTTTCGCAAGCACTTTGTTCAAATGTCTCAGATCTAGGATAGGTCTGAAGGCTCCGTCCTTCTTGGGTACGATAAAAATATCGGCTGTAAAAGCCTGACTCGCTCAGAGAAGGCGGCACCTTTTCTATCGCCCCTTTGCACAGCAGCTTTGCTATTTCTGCGTGAAGTAGGTGTGCTACTTCCACATTCACGATCGTCGCGGTCCGGGCTTGAAAGCGCGGGGGACAGCGAATGAATTTAAGTGTATAGCCCTGCTTTATTGTGCTCAGCACTCATTCTGAAATCCCTGGGATAGTTTCCCACGCAGCTATGTGAGCCGCTAGTGGGCGAATGTCCTCCGGGTTCAGATTGCCGCCATTTGCGGGCTTGTGAAACTGAACCGGAGCCGAAAGTGCGGCGCGCGCGCTCTCGGTTCTGGGCAATGGCTGCTCGCTGAAACCGGCTGATTTATGTGAGATGTCCCAATCATAAGGGATGGGGAACATTCTTTTGTCACTTTTGACGCGCGAGCAGCGCTCCGGGCCGAAAAGCTTCCTGTAAGTGTGAGCGCGTGTGCGCGGGCACGAGACTTACAAGTGTATTTGATGCCCCGATCATAATGGATGGGGAGCGTTTTATTAATGCCCTGCGTTTTGTGATAACACTTAAACGCCCAGGCGGAGCCCGGGGGGAGGTTAGTGTTAGTAAGCGTGAACGCACTCTGGCGGGCACGAGACTTACATTCATAACCTACTTTCTTTTGTGAAACTGACCCGGAGCCGAAAGCGCGGCGCGCGCGCTCTCGGTTCTGGGCAATGGCTGCTCGCTGAAAGCCGAGACCGGCTGATTTATGTGAGATGTCCCAATCATAAGGGATGGGGAACTTTTTTTTTTTTTTTACTTTTTGACGCGCGAGCAGCACTCCGGGCGGAAAAGCTTCCTGTAAGCGTGAGCGCGGGCACTAGACTTACAAGTGTATTTGACGCCCGGATCGCAATGGATGGGGAGCGTTTTATTAATGCCCTGCGTTTTGTGATAACACTTAAACGCGCGGGCGGAGCCCCGTGGGAGGTTTGTGTTAGCAAGCGTGAACGCACTCTGGCGGGCACGAGACTTACATTCATAACCTGCTTTCTTTTGTGAAACTGACCCGGAGCCGAAAGCGCGTCGCGCGCTCTCGGTTCTGGGCAATGGCTGCTCGCTGAAAGCCGAAAACGGCTGATTTATGTGAGATGTCCCAATCATAAGGGATGGGGAACATTCTTTTTTCACTTTTTGACGCGCGAGCAGCGCTCCGGGCGGAGAAGCTTCCTGTGAGCGTGAGCGCGTGTGCGCGGGCACTAGACTTACAAGTGTATTTGACGCCCCGATCATAATGGATGGGGAGCGTTTTATCAATGCCTTGCGTTTTGTGATAACACTTAAACGCGCGGGCGGAGCCCGGGGGGAGGTTTGTGTTAGCAAGCGTGAACGCACTCTGGCAGGCACGAGACTTACATTCATAACCTGCTTTCTTGATCGTGTAACAGAGCGGGCAGACAGTGGGCACAGACTTGTGGACACATTTCTTACATTCAACACTCGAGCGACTTTTCTGCGCTTTATGAGAGTGTGCTCTGCGAGATTCGGAGTGGTTATGTGTAGGGGTGAACACTGGGGTGTGGGCACTTTCACTACACTTATACCGACGGCATGAGCCGGACCAGACATTATACTCTTTTTGAGATTTTTCTGGGTCGCCGTGAAAACGGCGTTTGTGTGCAGGCGAGAGGGTAAACAAACCAGCTTGTTGGCTGCTAATTGAACCACTTCAGTAGCCTTTTTGAAGGGGACTGACAGGGAATAAACTTTGACGGCGGTCCGGCCGCAGCGGGGCACGCGCGTCTTTTCGGAGGCGATGTGTCTGTTAGTAAGCGTGAGCGCTCGTGAGAGGGCACGCAACTTAAATTCTTAACCTGACATTATACTGCTACTCACTTGAGATTTCTCTGGGGTGTGCAGGCGAGTGGGTTGCATTACCGGCTCGTTGGCTGCCAAATACACTGCTGCAGTAGCCTTATCTAAGGGGACTGACAGGGCGAGACATTTCGACGTGCGCGCAAGCCCGTCCGGGTCATGCAGATAGCTCGAGAGGGCTCTGCTGCTGCATGACACGAACGGGGACGCAAGGGCGGGGTAGCTCTCTTGTAACGTAAAGAGAGCTAGCTGGGTGCTCTGTGATCGAGCAGAACTGGAACAGTGTTTGTACGAGGGCGCGCGCACGAGTAGGGGGCACGGGACCTACATATAACACAGATGATGCCCGTCCGGGTCATGAGGAGAGCTCGAGAGGGCTCTGCATGACGCGCGAACGGGGACGGGGGTAGCTCTCTTGTAACGTAAAGAGAGCTAGCCGCATGCTCGTACGTGTCCCTTGGCCTCATCCTCAGATGCGACGGCAGTGAGGCTCGTGAGCGGCTGCTGCGCGTCGGTGAGGAGGGGCGGGGGGTGTTGAAGGCTTCGAGTCGAGCCGCAGGGTCGACAGCGGAAGCGCTTCACAGAGCTCGCTGCCCCGGAAGTGCGAGGCGTCTTAAAAAAGACACTCGCTGCTCTTTTAGATTAGGTTTTAGCAAGGTAAAGGATACGTCGCCGGATATCGTAGCTCGCCGTCCTAAGCTGGCTGTTCGCTGTTCGACGGCAGCGGTGGATTCTCTCAGATCCAGCCATGCGAAGAGCTCGCTGAAGAGATGAAAAATCAGGGAAGTCAGCCTACATGTTTATATGCTAAGCCACGCCCATTCTGGCGGGCTGTGACGCTATGAAGGCGCGGGCGCCCTTCATTGTGCGTGACGTCACGCTGGGCTCACTGGTAGGCTGCAGCAGTTGCCAGCAGGGCAGCCAATGAGCACGCGAGATGGCCTGCTCTAGGTATGCTAGCTGCTGCACTGTGTTGACAATGAATACAAAATTTAGGATAATTTTTTGGCTTCAATATCTCGAGAAGATGAATCTTTCCCGTAGCGTAAGCTAAACTTACGCAATACGAGAGAATCTCTCGTAAGTGAACCTCCAGTTTCCTTACTTTACAGTACCAGTCAAAAGTTTGGGAACATTACAATATATTAATGCTTTTGAAAGAAGTCTTATTTCTCATCAAGGCTGTATTTATTTGATCAAAAATAGAATTAATCAGAAATATTATTTAATTTAATTGTAATAATTGTTTTCTGTATTAATACATTTAAAAAATAATTTATTCCTGTGATGGCAAAGCTGAATTTTCAGCTCAAGAAACATTTCTTCTTATTTTTATCAATGTTGAAAATAGTTTTTGCTGCTTAAAATTTTTGTGGAAACAATGAAACCGTTCAAACATTTGTGGTAAGGTTTTTTTTTTTTTTAAAGCGAGCGAGAGAGAGAGATGAATACTTCAATATGTTTACTTATCAAGGATACATTAAATTGATCAAAAGTGACAGTCAGGACATTTTTAACATTACAAAATATTTATATTTGATAAATGCTTTAATAAATTAAAGCAATTTAACAGATACTTGCAAATAATTGCTGTTCATTGAATTCTCATAAAATAATTTCTACAATGAATTCCTTTTATGAGAGATGCTGATAGATTTTAAAGATCTATCCCCCACAGTGTTTTCCAACAAAGTGGAGGCTTATGAGTCATAATCTGCTTCCATCTCTCTTGTTCCTTTTGAAAGATTTGAATTTATCCTCTAACCTATTTGATATTATTACATTTTGTTTTCATGAAATAACAAAATCTCATGATCTTGTCAATTACTGTGCTTGAGTGGATTTGTCATTTGTTACACTGAAACTAAAAACAACAAAACAATCCCTACAAGATTACTGTGCACAATCTCAACTGATACGTACCCCTACTTGTACGCAATGATTATTTTTTTTAGGTTTATTTTTTATTAGTATTTTACTTTTATGCCCCAGGTTAGAATTATAACATCAAACTTAACATTAGATTGTTGCTGTAGTTGTACAATGTCCTTAAGTAGGTTCAGGCAAAACTGATGAAATACAGAAAAGATAAACAATGTTTTGGTGCACGAGTTTTAAAATCAAAATGAATCAAAAGAATAAAATAATATGTGGCTTTAACTGTTGCACCCTTGAGCATGGCACTGAACCTCAGGCTGTTCCAGGTGCACTATCTCTTGATCTATCTTACTGGTAGTGTGCTGTATATTTCTCTGGGGAAAAAAAAAAAGCATCTGCCAAATTAGAATTAGCCAAGGAGGGAGGGAGGGAGGGAGGGAGGGAGGGAGGGAGGGAGAGAGAGAGAGAGAGAGAGAGAGAGAGAGAGAGAGAGAGAGAGAGAGAGAGAGAGAGAGAGAGAGAGAGAGAGAGAGAGAGAGAGAGAGAGAGAGAGAGAGAGAGAGAGAGAGAGAGAGAGAGAGAGAGAGAGAGAGAGAGAGAGTATGCGGTAAAAATCTTGAATTGTTAGAAAGCCATGTTTGAGTTTCATTTATGATAAATGTAGGTTAGAAACTAAGTTAGAGACAAGTAAAGACAAAACGAAGAGAAAAAACACTGTCCACACATTCAAGTTTTAATTCTGCTCTATTTTCTGTTCTATGCATGAGAAGCAGGCTGGTCAATTAAAAATCATTTAATTTAAGTGGGTAATACTGTATGACTTCAGATGTACTCTCTCTATATTCATCATTGGCATTTTCCATGCAGACTAGGTAATAAATTGGAAAATGGCATATGTCCCCATTAAAAGGACATCTTTATAGAAGTCAAGCGAGTTGGAACAGGCCATTACTCTGCCTCTCCCACAGATCACTGAAGCAGTGGAAATACACAGGCGCCATATGACCACCCTGACACGTGTATTAATATTGTTGACAACTTTCAAACTTCTGATATGCCAGAGGATTTATTCTCTGATCCTACAGCAAATGTCTTTGTGCCATGTGCTGATCCAAGCTAGTGCTTGATGGTAAAAGTTTCAAAAGTGCATGTAATATCAGAAAATGTGAGAACAAAAAAAAAGGGTTACACTTTATTTTAAGGTGACCTTGTTGCAATGTATCTATACATTTAAGCACTGAGTAATATTAATAAACTACATGTACTTACTATAGGGTTAGGTTTAGGTTTAGGATTATTTGCATGTAATTATGCATGATTTATTTGTTATCACTATAGTAACTACATATAACATGTAAAAAAGGACACTAAAAACTAAAATAAATTATAAATAGTTGCATGCAAATAAGCCTAAACCAAAACCTAACCCTATATTACAGGATTTGTTTCTGTGACCAAACTTGTCAAGATTAAAGTCTTTAAGTAAGCACTTGACAAACTTTACTTTTTATTCATTTCATAAGTTGAGATAATGATTTTCACGAATATTATATAATTGTAATCATATATTATTTCATTTTTCTACCATTACTTCTAATCCCAAAAAAAACTTAAACTTAAAGTTTGTCTGCTTCTTCTGATGTATCCGGTATACATTTCTAAAAAGGGCTGTGTGTTTGGCAGCTGTTCTATTTATTTCCAGATCCAGACATGAAAAGAAAAAATTCCATAATTCTCTCTCTGTTTGCATCTTTCTTGGACTGAAGCAGCTTTTTCTCTGTGTTCATCTCCATCCTCCCACAGACATGGTTTCATTTGGGAGACCTTGGATATGACTCCGCAACACTTCAAGTGTCCTGGTTTGTATAAAACAGTTCCTTCATATTTTTAACATATTTATGCAATATATATATATATATATATATATATATATATATATATATATATATATATATATTTTTTTTTTTTTTTTTTAGTTTTTTTTTTTTTTATATACACTCTACTTTGTGATAGCAAGTTCACAGTAACTCTTGCTGGATCTTGGACAATTATCGAGGTCAAAAGTGAATGACGATTTAAAGTGGCAAAATAACATTACTGGTCCGCAAGGCACTTTCATGCATATTCATCAGAAATGCAGATATGTTTGATGCATTGACAATTCTAATTAAAGCAACCTTGATGAAAATTAGATGGACATGACCAAATGATGATAGACATTGATGGTGGGTAATAAACAACAAGGGGAAAGAATCATATATCCCTGTAACGCATGCCACGGGTCTTTAGTGACCTGGGACGTCATCCACTACCCTCCTCCTCGTTCAGTTTTTAAAATTAGATATCAACCTTATTAGTATTCCTCAATCAATTCATTATAAACAATGTAACAAAAAAATACATATAAAATAATGCCTGTTTTCCCATATACTATTTTTGTTTTGTACAAATTGTATAGGATCGTTAACAGAGGTGTGTAAAAGTGTAAGTATATTTTTTTTCTGCACAACAAAACTGTTATCTTTGATGGCTGAATAAGTGCAATTCACCTGTCTGTTCATCAGTGTCTGATACACTATGATGAACTGATGTTTCACTCAAAGTCATCAAATGCAGAAAACAAAGAATAGGGAGTATCATCAGCAAAGTACTAATTGCAAACAAATATTAGTGTCACTGTAACTTGATGGTGGATCTGGTGAAGAAGCTGTCAGCGATCAAAATATTGAAAATGATAGTTTTGAGAATATGTTTGAGATGGCTAATATGAGCTAGATGCTGAATGTACTGAGAAATGATCTCTGTCAGTGATGATGGTATAAAACAACTGCTCAAACTGAACCATTCCAAGTTTCAAAAACTAACAAAATATGCTTTATTTTATTCTTCTGTAAATGTTACTATAATATAATATCAAGAGAGTTTTATATTATCACGATAAATAGAGATCCATCCGTATTAGATATAGGTCTGGGTATACTTGGATATAGTTTTTAGTTTTTGTGTACTACTGATATTTTTTTTAAATTAAATACTGCTAGAGGAAAAGTTACTTTGCAAACTTTGCAAGAGAACAACACAAGTGCTCAGAGCTGTGGTCAGTCCTCTGACTAAACAGCCATTAACATCAACAACTCAGCTCTGGATGTCAAGCTGATGAATTATACAGCAGTAGAGAAATATGAAAGCACTTCGAGGCTAGTGCTCCTGCAGAGAATCAGATAGAAGGCAAAACCTCTTTTGCTAGTGCCGTATGTAGAAAATCAATGGGTTCTGGTCAGAGGCTCTTCACCACAGTACCTACCCCATTTCAAGAGCTCAGGCGCTGTTAATGATAAGACGAGGGCGCACAATCAACCACAAGCCATTTCACATCTCTGCCTCTGTGGAAGTTGGGTCAGCTTAGAGTCAACTAAGTCTCCTCACAGACAAACAAAGAACAAAGGGAGCACAACATCCCCAAGACCAGCCACAGCTGATCAAATTAGGTATTGACCAAATGCCAAGAATTGAGTGCTAGATGGCTTTATGAGCCAGAGCCCAGTTAGTATTTACCAGAATCCTTGTCTGTGTAGTATGAAATGACATTAGTATGAATTATACCACAGTAATACAACACTCTCTTCCAGTACAAAGCCCTTAACAGTTCTTAGATTATTTGTATTATACATACTAAACAAGATCTTACTGTATGTACAGTCAGCTGGTCATTAAATTTAGACAACTATCCAGCTCATTGTATTTCATTCCATCTTTTCATGGCTATTACTAAATCGCCATAAAGTATTGGTTTCTGTTTCATGTATTGTATAATGAAAAAATATTTGCATAACATGTTTCTTCAGCACTCAATAAGTCTATTTGAATGATTTCGGAATGAGCACTGACTGAATATCGGAGTAATGCCTGCTGAAAATTCAGCTTTACAATCACAGAAATAAATGTAATTTTAAAATATGTTAAAAATACAAAATAGTTATTTTAAATTGTAATAATACTTCACAATATTAATGTTTTAATTAATTTTGTTTATCTTTATTTGTAGCCTTGATGAGCATAAGAAACTTTTTTTTTCAAAATCATTAAAAAAAATATTGAATGCATATCTTCATCTGACAACAAAGAGAGCGGTGAGGTGAACACATTCCAACACAGACACTGAAGAGCCACACACACACACACACACACACACACACACACACACACACACACACACACACACACACACACACACACACACACACACACACACACACACACACACACACATATATATATATATATATATATTAGTCAGTGGTTTTATTTCATCCATTTCCAAATGTGCAAGCTAAGCGGTTTATTGTGCAATGATATTAACTTAAGATGGAAGAGATGGTTAGATGTCACCCCCTCCCCCCTCACCCCCATCTCCCCTCCTCTCTCTCTCTTTGCAATCTTTGATAGTACGATCCATTTTTCATGATCAATGTAATGCCAATGAGTATAATACTAATCTACCTGAGAGCTGAGAGAGGGCGGATGGACACCAGGAAGAGCAGAAACAGACTAGCATAAATATTGTAGCACATTACATGACAGATTGAAACCTTTGATGAAAGCAAAATCTTGTTCAGCTTAATCAAAAAATAGCTGGAATATGGTTATCCCTAAAAATATTTCTAAGAATCTAACTGGCAACACTTTAGAATAACGGTCTGTCAACGGTCAGGAACCTATGGACCCAGATCACTAGTTCTTGATTGTCTTTTTTATTCTTAACACGGTCATAAAATGCACCACTAATTACTTGAGTGTTACCTAGTCACTAAAACTTTTTTTTTTCACTTTAAAATGACGGTCCAGACCACTAGTAGTTCTATGAGAGTGACTAGAGCCATGTGTGTTGTCTAAATAAAGTTTGCGGTAAAAATCCCCCAGAAAGTCCCTGCTCACGAGGCAGTACTTTTTCAAAGTTCAGGAACTTTTGGGGATGGACTCCAGCGCTGAACATGCTAATTGGTTGAGTTCACACAGCATTTGTATTGGTTGACTACATGCAGCATTTTATTTTAACCACCATTTTTTTCCTGTTGAGGTGTGTGCAGTAAGAGTTGTTTGCTATTCGAATCAGCAATGGAGTTAACAAGATAAACTAATCACTAAGTAAAAGCAAATTTAGGACTCCTTAGGTAATCAATAATAACTGAACGAGACTGGCCTTATTAAGAACTAATAACTAACTATGAAAAATTATAAAGAATTACCCATTAATTACTATTCACAACATTAGCATGTCTGAGATGTGAACAACTGTCTTTTTTACTCTCAACGTGGTCATTCCTTAAGAGCTACCTAAGCTGCGTTTCCACCTAAATTACCAGGAACAATTTGTTCCAGGATTTAATTTCCCTCAGACCTGTTGATGTCTGCATTTCCATCACGGTCTAAAGTAAGATTAGTCAAATTAGTCCAGTGACTATAGGACTGCGAGTGACTTTGCTGTTCCTGCTGGATTTCGTCCTATGCATATAGGCTTAATAAAGCCTGAACCTCGTCGTTGGTCCATCGGTCGTATTTTTCATATAAGTTAATAGTAGTAGCTGACGTGTTAATATAGTGCTACTCATTTGACCTGTATTACTTCATGCATGGATTAATTATTCTAATGGACTATTATTCTAAAGTGTCATGTCCTGATTTTGCAGAGTAAGACGCATTCTTAGGTCAACATATTTTGTTGACCCTGGAACAACATTCCTGTTCGAAAATTTAATCCTAACCATATTCTTTCCCCTAAACATATCCCTACCTAGTTTGACGTCGTCATACTCAGATTCTAGTCAGAATGTGAGTCTGAAACTGGTCCATTGGGCTGTGATTATGGGGCGTGTGTCAACCGAACCAGGAAATAAAAGGCCTCTGCACTCAATTGGATAGACCTAGAACCAATCAGAGCAACGGAGTAAGTTGCGTATGTTGAGAGATAGATTAAAGTTGATAGATTAAACTTTTTCCGAATCCCGTTCACTCAAAAAATGTAATTTTGCCTCTTGTTAAATTTAATTAATTAAAATAAGCAAGAGTAACACAATTGTTTAATATTTTGTCACAACTTAATTTAATTGTGTTCATCAACCTAATATATTTAAAACTGAAGTTTACTTAATTCATTTGTGACAGAACTACATGAATCATTTTTGTTGACAACTAACTGGGCAGTGGATCTGTAGTTCCCTTTCAAGGGAACTCGAGCTGCGTTTGAGACGCGGTGGGAACACTTTGCGTGATTACGTCGTGAAGCACATGTAAAATCAGTCCAATGGAAGCCCGCTACGACATAGGTGACGTCATAGACCAGGAAACTATAAAGCAACCCTGAAATCAGACCGCGATAGCTTCTGCACCTTCAGCAAGCGCTCTCTGTATATCTGTCCTTTTCTATTTATTGTTGTCTGTCAAGCCCCTTATATATATATATATATATATATATATATATATATATATATATATATATATATATATATCACTATGGCGAGCAAGCAAAGTTATAAACCTTGTGTTGTGCCCTGCCCTCGTTATATCACGGGTGGGGACACACATCCTATGTGTATTGCTTGTTTGGGAGTGGAGCATGCCCAGTCAGTCCTCGAGGGGGCTGACTGTGAGCATTGCTTGAGTTTGTCTATGAAAACTCTCCGCTCTCGCCGGGCGTTCTTTGAGGAGGACGGTTCGGTTCGCGCTCCCCGAGGTGCGGGTCCCGCTGCTGCCGAGGCACAGCGTCGAATTTCATCTTGGGGTTCACAGATGGATCTAGTAGCGGGGTTTGAGACGGGCCCCGCCCTTTCTCAGCCCTTACCTACTGAATTCGGTGTCTTTGCCCAGGAAGGAGCCCGCTCTGCGCCTTCTCCTTCCCAGGCTGAGGCACCAATATTACGGCTATCCAGTTCTGAGGATCTGGATGTCGGTAGTATGGGGGATATTGAGTGTTCGCCAGCTCATACCCCTGCTGATGAGGAGCTTATGGAGGTTTTATCTCGTGCTGTTACTAAATTAAATATTGAGTGGCCAGCCGATGATTTCGATGTTGAATCTAGAAAGAGTCTTTTAGATGAACGTTATTTACCATCTAGATCACGACCTCCTCGTCGGGAACTCCCGTTTTTTCCCGATCTTCGAGATCGTGGATTAAACCGGCGTCTTTCAGAGTGCATAACCCACAAACTAAGAATTATAGTAAAGTTCAAGGGATTGATCATTATGGTTATTTGACTATGCCTCGTGCTGAAGACACACTAGCGAGCTATCTCTCCCCTGAGTCTTCTTCTTCTCTGAAAGCCCCGACGTTACCCACCAAACCATTAAAAAATACATCTTTGTTGGTGGGTAAAGCGTATTCGGCAGCAGGTCAGGCAGCAGGTCAGGTCGCAACATGTTTGCACACTATGTCGATTCTCCAAGCGTACCAGGCTGACCTGCTGAAGGACATAGACGATAGTGAGGAAGTTAGTGCTGACGCAATTCGAGAATTGCGTCGCACGACAGATTTATCTCTCCGAGCCACCAAGGAGACGGCCAAGTCTGTGGGCCGCTCTATGGCAGGCTTGGTGGCCACGGAACGCCATTTATGGTTAAATTTATCAGAAATAAAAGATAAAGATAGATCTGTTCTTCTGGACGCACCGCTGTCACCTACAAGTCTGTTCGGCGACGCTATAAATTGTGTCGTCGATAGGTTTCAAGAAAATAAGAAACAAGCGGCTGCGTTTCAGAGGTTTCTTCCTCGCCGGTCTATTGTCCCCGAGGCTGCTCGTAGTATAAAGGCTGAGCAGCCTCATCCGTCTACGAGCTCCGCTCACAGAGTTCAACAAAAACAGAGCGTCGCCGCTCGGGCACCTCCTCAATCTACGGTTCCTGAGTGGCGCTCGCAGCCCAGACCTGTTAGGGGTAGACAAGATCTGAGGACTGTTATCTCTAGGAGAGCTTGGGCTAAGAAGAAGTCCTGACGCCAAGGCTATCAGGCTTCTGAGGGTGGTCCCCTCCAGGGAGGAACGGTTCCGAGGAACCGTCCCTCCTTGGCACCCTCCGGGGGGCGACTCTCCGAGGAGAGCCGCAGCGCTGCCACTTCGGTTGTTCCCTGCCGGTTCGCCGCTTCAGGGCACCGAGGTGTCAGCGTCCCCGTGCAATCCTCTGAGGAGGGTTGTAGAACGGTCAGTTCGGTTGTTACCTGCCGATTCGCCGCTTCAGGGCGCCGAAATGATTGATCAATCAAATCCAGAGGCCAGTCTCGAGAGACTGGTTCCCTTATCGGAATTTCTGGCAGCATGGAAACTTCTGCCAAATATTTCTCTATGGGTCCTGCACATAATAGAAAAGGGTTACAGAATTCAGTTCGGTTCTCGTCCGCCCAGATTTCAAGGAGTCCTCCCCACGGTGGTGGACTCACAGCAGGCTCTGGTAATGGAGCAAGAAGTACTGACACTTCTTCGAAAGCGAGCTATAGAAAGGGTTTCTCCTCCCAGCAGAGAGTCAGGGTTTTACAGCCTTTTTCATTGTTCCAAAGAAGGATGGAGGGCTGCGTCCTATTCTAGACCTGCGCCAGTTAAACAGCAGGGTTCAGAAACTCAAGTTCAGAATGCTTACACTCAAACAGATTGTATCACAGGTTCAGTCCGAGGACTGGTTTGTCACAATAGACTTGAAGGACGCGTACTTCCATGTATCTATCCATCCTCATCACAGGAGGTTCCTGAGGTTCGCTTTCGGGGGCAAAGCATACCAATATCGGGTTCTTCCATTTGGCCTAGGTTTATCTCCCCGCACTTTTACAAAATGCGTGGATGCAGCCCTGGCTCCATTGAGACTCCAGGGCATCCGCTTATTAAATTACATCGACGATTGGTTGATTTTAGCTCAGTCAGAGCAGGTGGCAGTTCAGCATCGAGATGCTGTTCTGTCCCACATAAAGAGTTTGGGGTTGCGGCTAAACACCAAAAAGAGTGTGCTCCTCCCTGCTCAGAGGACCACTTTTCTAGGTGTAATTTGGGATTCGACCACAATGCAGGCTCGCCTGTCTCCTGCTCGTATTTCTGCGATTCTCACAGCCGCAAAGAATGTGAAACTAGGCCAGTCACTCACTGTGAAACAGTTTCAGAGACTGTTGGGTCTCATGGCAGCTGCGTCCAACGTTATTACTTTTGGCCTTCTGTACATGAGACCCCTGCAGTGGTGGCTCAGGACCAAGGGGTTTTCTCCGAGGGGAAATCCGTTCCGCAAGATCAAGGTCACGCGGCTATGCCTTCGTGCCTTGGCCTTGTGGAAGAAACCTTGGTTCCTCGCCCAGGGCCCAGTGTTGGGGGCTCCTTGTCGACGCGTCACGCTTTCGACGGATGCTTCCCTCACGGGATGGGGGGCGGTCATGAGTGGCCGCTCGCCGCAAGGTCTGTGGCAGGACCATCAATGTTCCTGGCACATAAATCGTTTAGAGTTGATGGCGGTATTTCGAGCACTCAAATATTTCCTGCCAGACCTGAGAGGTCATCACGTGTTGGTCCAAACAGACAACACTTCGGTGGTCTCCTATATCAACCATCAGGGGGGTCTGAGGTCACGTCACCTTTGCAAATTGGCCCATCAGATCCTCCTATGGGCCCAGGGGAAGTTACTGTCGCTCAAGGCGGTATATATTCCGGGACGTCAGAATGTGGGAGCAGATATTCTGTCGAGACAGGGGCTGAGGCCCGGGGAGCGGAGACTTCACCCAGAAGTGGTGGAGTTCCTGTGGGAAAAGTTCGGTCGTGCTCAGGTAGACCTTTTCGCATCATCAGATTCAACCCATTGTCCCATGTGGTTCTCTCTAACGCACCCAGCTCCTCTCGGTCTGGATGCTATGGTGCAGGTGTGGCCGAGGCTGCACCTGTACGCCTTTCCCCCGATATCTTTGCTTCCGGGGGTTCTGGAGAGGGTTCGCCGAGAAGGGGCTCGTCTGCTACTAGTAGCCCCTTATTGGCCGACCCGAGTTTGGTTCTCGGACTTGGTGTCTCTTCTGGACGGCTCCCCCTTGGAGATCCCAATCAGGGTGGACCTCCTTTCTCAGGCCGGGGGCACGATATTTCACCCTCGGCCGGAGTTGTCGAAACTGTAGGACTGGCCTCTGAGGGGGCCAGGCTCAGAAAGACCGGTCTTTCGACCGATGTTGTAGAAACCATTCTTCAATCCAGAGCTCCTTCCACGAGAAGGCTGTATGCGCTAAAATGGAAACTTTTCACCACGTGGTGTGTTGAACGTCAGTTAGATCCTGTTAACTGCCCTGTTGGTTCAGTTCTTGATTTTCTGCAAGACCGTTTCTCGGCCAGGTTATCTCCTTCCACCCTAAAGGTTTACGTGGCGGCTATATCTGCCTACCACACCCCTCTGGGGGGTACTTCTATTGGGAGAAACCCTCTAATTACTCGCTTTCTCCGTGGTACATTGAGGTTGAGACCTGCACTGCACTCTAGAGCACCGGCTTGGGACTTGGCCATTGTACTCGAGGGTCTGGCTTTAGCTCCCTTTGAGCCCATCGAGGAGGTTTCTGAAAAGTTCCTCACTCTAAAGACTTTATTTCTCCTTGCTATCTCATCTATCAAGAGAATTGGTGATTTACATGCTTTGTCGGTTGCTCCTTCATGTCTGGAATTTGCACCTGGTATGGTGAAGGCATTTCTCTACCCCAGGCCGGGTTATATTCCTAAGGTCCCACTGAATGTTGGGGGCCCAATAGTGCTGCAGGCCTTTTATCCTCCACCCTTTAATACCCCTGACCAGGAACAGCTTAACCTGTTATGTCCAGTCCGGGCTTTAGATGCCTATGTTCACAGAGCTGCCCTGTGGCGTAAATCTGAGCAACTATTTGTTTGTTTTGGGTCACTCAAGAGAGGATGCCCTGCATCTAAGCAGGTTATGAGTAAATGGATAGTCGAGGCTATTTCATTGGCTTATGAAGCGGCCGGACAGCCTTCACCTATGGCTGTGCGGGCCCATTCCACTCGGAGTATGGCGGCCTCTATGGCCTTAATTTCGGGAGTTTCCCTTCTTGACGTATGTAATGCGGCAGGATGGTCCTCTCCGCATACATTTGTCAGGTTTTATGACCTTGACCTCTCCACTCCTGGGGCGAGGTTGCTTGCTTCTTAGTGTGTGCAGGACCTCACCCAGAACGGGCATTTGTCATTATGGCGTAGTGGGTATAGGGTTCCCACCGCGTCTCAAACGCAGCTCGAGTTCCCTTGAAAGGGAACGTCTCAGGTTACGTATGTAACCCTGGTTCCCTGATAGGGAACGAGACGCTGCGTTTGCCTGCCATACTTCCTGCATGCCCTGATCGACTTGCTTCAGGTTTTTCAGAAGCTATCGCGGTCTGATTTCAGGGTTGCTTTATAGTTTCCTGGTCTATGACGTCACCTATGTCGTAGCGGGCTTCCATTGGACTGATTTTACACGTGCTTCACGACGTAATCACGCAGAGCGTTCCCATCGCGTCTCAAACGCAGCGTCTCGTTCCCTATCAGGGAACCAGGGTTACATACGTAACCTGAGACGTTCCCAGCATGCTTTGCAAGGGACTGCATTAGGAGGGTAAATTTAGGGATTAAAGTGTTATTTTATGTGTTTTTCTGTAAATGGAAAGATGTTGTTAGTTAATGTTAATGTTTAATATTCAGTAATGTTAGAAACTTCGAAGACTTTCTGTAATGTTTTAGAATTTTGTGGTTACCATTATGCAGAAGAGTGGTGACTGTGTTTAGTTTAGGGCTGTGGGCATTCACAATTGGAAATAACTGTAGAGTCAAAGTAGCCAAAATTATAATGTTGGCGACTTTAGGCTGGGCAAAAATTAAATATGGTCAACCTGACAAAACTTTATCTAGCAGGAATGACTAAATTAATTTAAGTTCATACAACAAGATTACAACAAATAATTTCAAACAGATTAGATTTTGTTGGAAAAATCTAATTCATTTTCGTGGAAAAGCTTTCCTTAATTTAATTAAGTTCGTATGACAGCTTATTTTTTAGAGTATTGGAAGGACGGCAAAAACATCTTTCCCATCGGCAAATGCCTTGATCGCGTTTCTCTGTTCCTCTTCTAAAATTAATGTGCTGTCTATATCTTCTAAAACACACGCGATAGCGGAATATACACAACTCAATTCTCCAGCAGCTGCCATGAATTCAACCCAAGCACTCTGATGACGTGGATGGTTCCCTTTCAAGGGAACTCGAGCTGCATTTGAGACGCGGTGATTACGTGCGTGATTACGTCGTGAAGCACGTGTAAAATCAGTCCAATGGAATCCCGCTACGACACAGGTGACGTCATAGACCAGGAAACTATAAAGCAGCCCTGAAATCAGACCACGCCGCGATTGCTTCTGTACCTTCAGCAAGCGCTCTCTGTACATCTGTCCTTGTCTATTTATTGTTGTCTGTCAAGCCCAATATATATTCATATATCTATCATAAAATGGCGAGCAAGCAAGATTATAGACGGTGTGTTGTTCCATGCCCTCGCTATATCATGGGTGGGGACACGCATCAGCTTTGTGCTGCTTGTTTGGGAGTGGAGCATGCCCAGTCAGTCCTCGAGGGGGCTGATTGTGAGCATTGTATGAGTCTATCTATAAAGACGCTCCACTCCCGCCGATCGTTCTTTGAGGAGGACGGTTCAGTTCGCATTACCCAGGGTGCGGGTCCCGCTGCTGCTGAGGCTCAGCGTCGACTTTCATCTTAGGGTTCGCAGATGGACCTAGTAGCGGGGCTTGAGACGGGCCCGGCCCTTTCTCAGCCCTTACCTGCTGGATCCAGGGTCTCTGCCCTAGGAAGGAGCCCGCTCTGCGGCTTCTCCTTCCCGGGCTGGGGCACCAATATTGCGTCTATCCTGTTCTGAGGATCTGGATGTCGCGAGTATGGGGGATTTTGAGTGTTCGCCAGCTCATAGCCCTGCCGATGAGGAGCTTATGGAGGTTTTATCTCATGCTGTAGCTAACTAATATTTACTAGCCAGCCGATGATGTTGATGTGGTATCTAGAAAAAGAAAAAGTGTTAGATGAGCGTTTTCTACCATCTAGATCACGACCTCCTCGTAGGGAACTCCCGTTCTTTCCCGATCTCCACACTGAGGTGTCGAGATCGTGGATCAAACCAGCATCTTTCAGAGTACATAACCCTCAGACCAGTAATTATAGCGAAATTCAAGGTATTGAGCATTTTGGCTATCTTTCTATGCCTCGCGCGGAAGACACACTAGCGAGTTATCTTTCCCCCGAGTCATCTTCTCCTCTGAAAGCCCAACGTTACCCACCAAACCTTTAAAAAAATGCATCTTTGTTGGTGGGTAAAGCGTATTCGGCAGCAGGTCAGGCCGCGGCATGTTTGCACACTATGTCGATTCTCCAAGCGTACCAGGCTGACCTGCTGAGGGACATAGATGATTGTGAGGAAGTTAGTGCTGACGCAATTCGAGATAGATTTATCTCTACGGGCCACCAAGGAGACGGCCAAGTCTGTGGGCCGCTCTATGGCAGCCTTGGTGGCCACGGAACGCAATTTATGGTTAAATTTATCTGAAATAAAGGATAAAGATAGATCTGTTCTTCTGGACGCCCCGCTGTCACCTACAAGTCTGTTCGGCGACGCTATAAATTGTGTCGTCGATAGGTTTCAAGAAAATAAGAAACAAGCGGCTGCGTTTCAGAGGTTTCTTCCTCGCCGGTTTAGTGTCCCCGAGGCTGCTCGTGGTATAAAGGCTGAGCAGCCTCGTCCGTCTACGAGCTCCGCTCACAGAGTTCAGCAAAAAAAGAGCGTCGCCGCTCGGGCACCTCCTCAATCTACGGTTCCTGAGTGGCGGTCGCAGCCCAAGCCTATTAGAGGTAGACAAGATCTGAGGACTCTCATCTCTAGGAGAGCTTGGTCTAAGAAGAAGTCCTGATGCCAAAAAGGCTATCAGGCTTCTGAGGTTGGTCCCCTCCAGGGAGGAACGATTCCGAGGAACCGTCCCTCCTTGGCACCCTCCGGGGGGCGACTCTCGGAGGAGAGCCGCAGCGTTGCCACTTCGGTTGTTCCCTGCCGGTTCGCCGCTTCAGGGCGCCGAGGTGTCAGCGTGCCCGTGCAACAGAGGGAAATGATAGGCGAATAGCCTAACACTGATGTAGAAGGACCTTACCTGGCTGGAAGCCTAAACTTGACATAAACTGTACACATGTCCCTCAAATCTGATTGGCTGATTGGAATGTTGTTCCAGGATCAACAAAGATGTTGATCCAGGAACATGTTGTACATTTTGAAATCATGTTCTGCTCTAAACCGCTAACGTTTGTAAGTGGCATTTTGCTGTATAAGTCTTTGTTATGATTTTTTTTTCTTTTTTTTTTCACAAAAAAACTAAACAAAAAAACACTAACTCTGAAAATACTGTACAAGTATTAGATGGACAAATGCACTGGACCAAAATGATGATGCTAATAAACAAACAAATAACTGCTGAAATGTTTACAATCTTGTGCTGAAATAGGGATAAATTAGTGATTTGCTTACTGCAGAGAAAGTTGGCTCACTTTTTAACTCATCCATCAAAGAAAAACTCAAATCCTAGTGGATTACATTATTTTGATGTAAATGGGGCACATTAAACTGCATGTCTGGACAATATGGGTGTTTTTGCATTTTGTTTATTCGCAGAGGTTAACAAAAGACCTCTGGTTGATTGGTCTCGTGCTCTCAAGCATAGTGAATAGACCAGAACGAGTGGATCAGTTCTGTGCTAGATCTGTCCAAACACATATGCACACCAGCACATCTTGTTAATTAGGCAGAGAAACGTTAATACTTTAATCTGAAAATTGTAAGCTTTAAAAAAAGAGACTATTTCTAACTGACTCTCAGCTAAGAAAGACAGCGACTGATTGAAAAGTATATGCTAAACTAATTAAACCTGAGAGAACATGTCAAAGGGCAAAGCAGACACAATTAACTACCCAGGCATCTCATGTGTACTGCTGCAAATTATGCCATGTGCTGGACTGAAATAACATGCATTGAAGTCTAAGTGCATTCATCCACTGCAAACGTTAGTTTTCCCTTTGCTCTGTGTCAGGGAGCACCCTATGATTACTCCAGAGGTGAACCTTGATTACATCTCACAATGCCACAGGACTCCATTTGTGATTAAAATAGGGGGCTCTCAGCTGGAAAGATTAATACATTGATATTAACAATTCATCTAAATGACACCTCAAAGTGATTCTTTTTAACGTAACGAGCACAAGCCACATGGATAAAAAGAAATGGTTTAGATGAAGTGTTGGAATTCAAGGCCTTGACACTGGGGAGAATCAGAAACATGGCTGTACAGCTCAACAATTAAAATCGTATAAACTCATTAAATGGAATAAATGAGCCACTACATGAAGAGTCGTGTGTCTTGAGTGAAGAAAAAAAAATTGTTTTGCTTTTTGAGATGTGACAGTACAATGTCTCACTGGGTTGCTTTAGTGTGGGATGGTGATTCTGTAAAAGCATGTGTTTTGCATCTGATGTTTCAGAGGACATAATCATGCCATAAGGGAATTTTTGCAGCAGGCAAGCAGGACCTCTTCTTACAATCCAAGTTTAAAGGCCCTGATATACTTCAAGAAAAACAAACTGGTGTAATATATTTATGAACAAAATCAGGCCAAAGCGAAGTTCGTTTCTTCGAATTCAATACCCTTTCGGAAAAGTTCACTCTGGCTGGTAAAACACCTTTGGTTACATAATAGGTAGGTATGATCTGGGGCTCTACCTTCTTTTACATAGAGCATTTCTTTTCTGCCAATCAAGGTCAAACGTCAGTGAGTAAAAACACACTGGAGAGATGCGTTAGGGTACTTTGCACTTCTGATTGAAAGCGACACTTCTCCAAAATGAATCACATTTTTGAGATCCTGAACATGCTTGAAAACTCATGAAACTTTGCACTATACAATTCCCAATAATGCCCAAGCAATTCCCAATACCTACAAAAAAGTATCTTGGAGCAAAGCCCTAAATGCAAAAGGAAGTCAGCCATTTTACATTTCCTCTGCCAATTTTGTGCAGTTTTTCTGTTTGTACTTGAACAAACTACTCCTACACTTTTAATCAGATTATCCTCAAATGTGGTGAGTGTAATTCTTAAAGCCTTTGCGATACTAAATTGTGAAGATCTTGAGTTTGTCCATGTCCATATTCAGTTATAGTCATAGCGCCACCTGCTGGCAACAGGAAGTGATATGTTTAACAATGTTATGGACTGCTATAGCAACATATTAAAAAGTGTCAGCAAGTGTTAAATAGGCTAGCAACATGATAGAAACATGTTAAAACATGCTAGCAATAATTAGCTAAGTGCTAAAGCATGCTATTAATGCAATGAAAGAGGAATTTGCTGTAACTGCATACGTTGCTGTAAGGCATGCAATCTCCAATCTGCCCCAAACTTTTCAAATATTCTTGTGAATGCAAATTTCAAACTTTTCCAGACTTGACAAATTCTACAGACATAAGTCGGTGACAATCGTCAAAAAAGTGATAATATAAGGAGTTTTTCCCAATAACTCTGAAATGGTCATAGTTAAGTTAAAAATCCATATAACTTCCGATTCATTTAGTTACCCCAAATCATTTGATCATTAAAAAAAATATACTTTTTCTAACTTGTCTTAAACCGTTTATCTGATTTGCATAAAATTGAAGTTGCCAGACATGACTGAATGTATCGCTGACCAATTAAAATGAAGAGACAAATTATTTGTCTATTTTATAGTAATATAGTACATAGAATAATACTTCCATAAAGAGAGACATAAAGACTTGTATTGTGTTTGAAAGGAGACATTGCCATTGTTTCACGGTATCGACTGCATGAGCCTTTGGTGCTTGGAACCCATATTTTATACAGTTACACCATAGTTGTATCCAAATATGCCTACTTCCATACAATATAATAGACGAAAAACAGTATGTGAGCTGAGTAGTATGTCCAAATTCATAGTACCCGGATGACTTACTAATTCCAGCGAGATTCTGAAGTGTGCATTTGATTGACACTTTAATATCCTATAAGGCCACGGGAGAGGATTTGTGAATGGAAGTGAAGCGATGTAACTGACGGCGTAGGTCAAATGACAATGACAATATGGCAGATGTAGTATGTCCGAATTTTATCCATACATTCATACTATATAGAACATACTTTTTTAACGGTCACTGTGTATATAGTAAGTATATTGGGACCTTAATGAACTGTCAAAAGAAATATTCTTCATACCTTAGAGAACAGTATCTGCAGTCACACAACCTAGTTACATTAACTATGGATTAAACATTAAAAAATGAGTGAACATTCTTGGGAAAATAATTTATGTCACTGATTAATAAAAGCTACAGATTATACTTCTGTACGAGTGTTTTTCGGAAGGCTAATCGTAGGAGACATAATAATATTACTTCTGCCTTCCTGTTTCTTTTTACAAGTTGAAATTATTTTGCTAGGTATCTGGAAACCTGAAAGGAAAAATAATATAAGAAAAAAACTGACAAAATTCAGAGGAATTTGTTTAATCTAATAGTGGATTGTTTAGGAAAAGGTGTTGCTCTGGTACATCAGTGTTCGTTCACAATTAAAAATGCAGTTGGCATCATTTTAATGTATGTGCCACCCATTTTAGCTCTGGGATTTGGAGCAATATGAGATGTGACAACAGAAGTGACAATGCATGGACATTTTGAGGAAAACAATGTCAACAAACGCTTTTGAGAAGCAACACTGAGAGGCGTTTATGTAAATAAAAGAAGAACCCTATTCCTTTAAATGACACCGCTGCTTAGGAAGAAAAAAAAAAACATTGGGGGAAATGGTACACAAATGATGAGAACTGATTTAACTTCAGAGGGAATGAAAAGAGACTGATCAATAACAACTAGCTTCTTTACTATTTAGAAGTAAAAACAGGTTTATTTCAAACTAATTTCCTTTGCTTTTACATTACGGTTTTCAGTAACATTTTCCCCAAATAATCTGAATGCTCAGTATTCTTACATTTATTCTATGATTGTTTGGTCAATCTTCAATCTTTTTTATACATAACTGTGCTCATATTTTTACCCAAATATGTGCAAATAAGACAGCACCATCAAAATGTATCCGTGGCAAACATCCAGTGTGCCATTAGTTGGTTTTCAACATATGAGAGACTGCAGTGCAGTGTGTGTAAAAATGCAGTGCAGAAATGTTTGTTTGAACTGCATGTAGTATTTCTCTTTTCATTTACTGTATGTGTTGAGGACTGGTGTAACTGTGGTTTGTGGTAGGATACATGCCAAAAGTTACTTTGAAGTTTTGAGTGATACTCAAAATCAAACGAAATCTTGAAACTCTGGTCCATACTATTTTTGGTATTAAGTTGACACCAGCTTTCTGTGTGCTTTTTTTTTTTTCTTGTTAAATTTGGGATCAAAGCGCTTTGTTCAAACTTGCATTGTCTTTCTCACTCCCTATGTGAACTATTTATTGCCTTAAAATTAGATTTACATTATTAAAATTAGCTTTAAAAATGTATCTGCAATTGCTTATTGAATTTATTGTATTTAGTAGCCAGCCATTTAAAATGTAAAGGCAGAATTGTTGGCTGGTTTTGACATTTACTTTTCATTTTCCATAGGCTCATTGAAGAGCCACTAGGTCTTTTTTTACACATATGATCCTCTCTTTCTAATTAAATGAATTGAAACAGCCTTGTGTAGCAGTTCCATGGATTTCATTTATGTCAGCAAGTTTCCAAAGGCACCCATCTGAATTTCAAATGATAAATGTAAATATAAATCCCACTCTTAGTGTAGCAATTACATTAAATCCCACATTATCGAAATAAAGACAAAACCAACAAAATATAATTACATTTTCTGCATTTAGCTCCTCATAGGAGTAAAGAGAGAGGAACAGTGCATTTAATTTAGTAATCTCTATGTGCTTAGTCTTCACTGAAAACCCAATTAAGTCGACAGTGAAATATTTATATAGCACCAATCCTCTAAATGTTTTTCTCGTAGTTATAGTTTTTGAATGAAAGATCAATGTGCAATAAAATACTGCAGCACTACTTAAAATGACATTGTGGTATTAACACAGCCCTAAACCTTGTACAGTATATGTACAGTGGATGTAAAGGGATAACAATGAAGATGAAAATCCTAATTCTACAATTCTGTGATATTTATCCCTTAAATGCTAGCCTGGGTTTCCCCATGCTGCCTTGCCGCAGCGCGATTTTATTCACGCTGCTAGGCAGTCTGGATTCCATGGACCAGGTTTTCTCCTCATCTAGGGAACCAATCGCAGAACGGAGAGGGAGCAGCAAGACGATGACGATGTCTATGCGCCACACCGAAGCAGTTTGTTTATACCTATGGATCCAACATGGCAGAAGACGCGAAGTTACCTTTCGATGCAGTCTTACGGCCGTTTCACACCTCAAGTGTGAGTGCCACTTGAGCAGCGCGTAACTACATCGTCACTGCAGCTGCAGACGCGCAAGAGTATTCACACTGGAAGCATTTGTACAGTGTCACAGCAGCGGCTCCAAAGCTACATATATAAGCAAGCAATTCTTTACAAAAACAACTATACATTTATAACATTGATAGTCTTGAAAGTTTGTTATGGGGAGATGTACAACATTCGCATATAGATGTTAAACAACAAAACAACCCAGAAAATGGCTCCAATCGATTATTTTCAGTCATACTTTCGATATGTTTACAAGACTGTAAACTCCGCGGATAAAAAACAAAACACACAAATAAACCACACACTCGGGTTTGATTTGGGTTGTGCTAGCCTATGCAGCTGTCTGTTACAATATTTTCTGGCTAGTTTACTTTAGTTTTTTTTTATATAATACACAACTTTCACCCAAACTGAATAATTAAAAAGACGTTTTTACCTATAAATATTTTTGAGTCTTGATTTTCTTTTATTTGCCTACTCAAGTTCAAGTTAAAACTCACTAGACATGCTTATTCTGTGCATTTTGGGCACTTTTTGTGTGAAATATTTATTTTTGTC
The DNA here is from genome assembly GCF_051911475.1 of Siphateles boraxobius. Lineage (NCBI taxonomy): Eukaryota > Metazoa > Chordata > Actinopteri > Cypriniformes > Leuciscidae > Siphateles > Siphateles boraxobius. The sequence goes on along the minus strand of NW_027508734.1, from coordinate 32,761,233 downwards.
CATCAAAAGTGTGCTTTCACTTTAATTTAGCGTGAGCAGTGCAGCAAAAACCGCTTCACTGCTGCTCACGCGCCTCTCCTGCTCGACGCTCACGCGCTGCTCCTGCTCCCGGTGTTAATGCACTCACTCGTTAACATGCACTCCGAAAAAAATACGCGCCGCTCACGCATGCGGTGTGAAACGGCCATTAGATACACGCCATCGTGTACACACAAATCTCTGACCCATCGTCTTCTTTCTCGTCTAATTTCTGTCGCTCTACATACGCCATCTGGTATAATTGAAACGATTGGCTATGAGCTACGTACAGGCGCATTTGATAGACATTCTTAGCACCCAATAAACAGCTCTGCGCATTCGTAAACCACGCCTCAAATACGAGAAAAAGAACATGTGGTTCCCAGTAGTAGTGGGAAGTTCGGATCATTTTACTGACTCGGATCTTTGAGTCTCGTTCAGCAAAATGAACGAATCTTTTTTCGAGTCATTTCGTTCATTTCAGCATAATATAATTAAAATGGCATGATAAATATCACAACACATCTAGTACTTAAGGAAATGTCGATTACATTTGTAAAAAGAATAAAAATAAACTATAGGGTAATGCAGCCCAAGCCAAATTATAAGAAACCTAAATGTTTTATTAATTGATTAGTTGTTGGGTCTTAAGTTCAGACTATTGCAGTCTGATTCTGTTAGTTCACCTCACCTCCTGATTCGAGACGTTCTTTCCTTTGCAACTTCATATTTATCAGGTTAGTTCTTCTCTTGTGTCTCGAGACGTTAACGTTAGTTGTCGACTCGCCAGTGTCTAACTGATCTGTCTGCTGGGCCGACCGTGCCGTGTGTGATACAGCAGAGCCGGAAACAGAAATGATTATGATCTTTCGAGTCTGGAGTTTGGGTTCGGACATATCTATGGGGTTCGGACGGGTCCGAGTCTTTCGTTCTTCCTGTCAGTCCCATATAGGCTATGCTGTCGGTACCGGAAAGAGAAATGATTAGTTCATCTGGTTCGGGTTCGGAGTGGTCCGAGTCTTTCGTTCTTTCTGTCAGTCCCATACAGGCTATATATGCAGCAGCATATTTTCACTGAATCTGGTTTACACAACATTAAAAGACATATGGATTTTAGCCTACAGGAATGCAAAATAATCATTATTCCAATGGACATAGCAACGGTTATAAATAGGCTCATGAAGTTCTTTGGTAGTCCAATCTTTATCATCAAATTGTCCCTATTTGTCTTATTGATCAGTATTAGTGTGGTGGAATGAAAATTTTTCCAGTAAGAGTTCAGAGTCCAGACTTACATAAAGAAAGAAAGAAAGAAAGAAAGAAAGAAAGAAAGAAAGAAAGAAAGAAAGAAAGAAAGAAAGAAAGAAAGAAAGAAAGAAAGAAAGAAAAGACTTTAACCCATGGTGAGCATGAGAGACTTCTTTCAAAATCATTAAAAAATATCACCAACCTTAAAGGGGAACTTGTCAACTATTTCAAATTTATAAAACCGTTTAGAAATCATTTTGATAGTTAAATAACCTGTTCCGGGGAAAATGGTGACTTTCACCGCCTGGTTGGTTCCACCAAATGTGGAACGGCTGAGGATCGGCTCCGCTGCGTGTCGGCTCCGTGCTCCACCGTCCTTCAATACCCACCAGGTCCGGATTTGTTGCGGATATAACGCGATATAACAATCTGCCCTGTGCTGAATTGCCTTGTGAGAGGCGATAACGAGCAAGAAACACGAATAGCTTTACGTCAATTCGACATAAACACACACGCCCCCCTCAATGTGTATGATGTATTATCCACCTCGGTAGACATAGCTCCACAGATAAAGCTGGCTGGCTCCGATAATAACAAATGCACATGAGCATCAGAAAGGGGTAGGAGGGTGCCACAAGTGAGTTATTATTATTTATTTTTTTACAACAGTGTTGTGAAATATGTGTCCCACAGCTGTAGGGGGAGCAAAAGTGAAAATCAGCGAAGAAATGGTTAGAGTTGCCAAGTTCCCCTTTAAACTTTTGAACTGTTGTGTATTACTTAACAATTTTCTGACATTTATCATTGTACTTTGCATTTGCACTTAATAATTAAATATATCTCATAGAAAGGCATTGTCTATAGCATTCAGCAACCTACAAGAATACTTTTCTGCTGGTACTTTAGGTACTTGTCCTCCAATAGGTTTTCCCAAAGGTGGGTCTGCACCTGTACATTTCAACAGGCAATTTGCAAGGTAACACCCTGCTTAAAAGATGTGGCTTTGACTGAAACTGCTTGCAACAACACAATGTCCAATTGCTCCATTTTATGTTCAGTGTACACAATTTAATTTCCACATTGCTAGATGTTGGGGAGCAGGAAGCACAGATGTGCTCCACAGGGCTCTGTTCTTCTCTACAGTCAGCATTTTTCCTAAGTACCTCACATATGTGCACCTCCGGCCTGGATCCCATCCATGTTGATGACTGAGAAAGGGATTGCTGCCTGTTAATTGTGATACTATATTTGTGTGATAGAGAAATAACTGAAAGGTGGAGCTATAGTCAACTCATTGTCATCTAGGTGAATGGGGGGTTGGTAAAAATGAAGGAGGAGAGAGATTGATGCTACAGCTGAGACACTTTGCATGAGCCAGAGGGAATTAGAAACTCACAGAAGCATAAAATTGCCATTGGCAAAATAATTTCATCCTGGTGAAATATAAAGTACTTCTAACCTCATAAATGTCCTGTAACACCACTGCCTTCACTCCTTTTATATTTATCTCAATCTTTGCTATCTGACAGCTTGTTTCAGAAGATAAGTTTGTTTTGCCTCAAAGTGGAGTAAACCTTATCAAGTATCATTTGACTCCATGTTGTTGGCATATGCTGTGAATGAGAAGTGCAAACTAATGATTGCCTCTGGTGTGTCGATGAGGCTTGGATATTATCTCCCACTGGAGGACAAAACATTTGTGTTACATGACAAATGTGATATATTTTGTCACTACACTGTCACTCTGCTTGTAGTTATATTAATGCATTCAAAATGCAGTTCCAAGAAAAGTATGAGGAATTACTCTAGGATCTCTGCATAAATTTGATTGTCTGCTTAAATATTACACAAATAATGATACATTTTCTTTACTACCTTGTCTTTATTGAACAAATGTAAGCATTCACAGTGAAGGAAGAAAAGTATGTGAATCCCTAGACTCGTGACAAATACTGTTTAACAAGGTCCAATCGGTGAATGTTGTTCAAAGATCCTCTGCCCCACGAAAATACAAATTTGCTATTCACAAGATGCACCTCATAACATCTATGATTAACAGTCGTTGAATAGAAAGCTAGAGAGGGTCACAGATTTATCTCTGAAAGTTGTCACGTTCATCAGTCCACAGTGAGACAAAATGTCTATGGATTAAGTTCAACACTGAGTTACTCTTCCTAGGAGTGGGCGTCCTGCAAAGATGACTGGAAAGATGCTGCACGTCTGATGATCAGAAAAGAGCACCTGGATTCTGCTGGCAAAACATTCCTTGGTCAGATTAAACCAAATTTGAGTTGTTTAAAAAAAACACTAAAAACAAAAAAAAAAAACACAATGAGACCAAACCAGGAGGCCATCCTGGTTTGGAGATGATTTGTTTTGCTTCAGGGCACGGACAGCTTGTTATCAGTGATTGAAAACTGAATTCCCAAGTTTATCAGGACACTTTGCTGGAGAATGTGCAGCCTGTTGAAGCTCAACAATTTGAGTGATGCAACAGGAAAACAATCCAAAGCGCAGGAGTAATTCAACAAGAAAATGTGTTCAACAGAGGAAAATACGCCTACTGGAGTGGCTCAGATCAGCCCTGACCTCAACCTGAGATGCTTTGTGGACAGTGAATAATTCACACCAGACATCCCAAGAATATTGCAGGTTGGATTTACAAACACAGAAAAGTGTTGGGTGAAAGTTATAGCTGCCAAAGGAGGGTCAACCTGTTATTAAATCCAACGGTTCACAAACTGGTCAGAAAAGATGAAAAAGTATTATTGATTTATGTTGGGGCACGTATAACTCAGATGGGATTAAATCATATATATATATATATATTTTTTTTTTTTTTTTTTTTTACCTGAGCTCCTAAGAGAAAAATGTTGTCCGAATAGGACTTTAGCTGAAGATCACATTTTAAGCACAATCTATGCAGAAATCGATGGTAAATCCTGCAGCTGTGAATACATGGCACAAATAGATTAACGAAGAGATAATAAAGTAAATGTCAATATTAAAGAAAATATGATTTTGAGTGAATTTCCATTGTTAAGAACAGCAAAGTGCCATCATACCCAGCCAATTTTTATGGTATGCTGACATGAATGCTACATGATCAGCAAGACAGATGAGATTGAAGATTACTGAAGATAAAAATATCCCCACATCTAATCTCCAATTTGAATCTTCAGAAACAACAGTGTGTGTGTGAGAAAATTAAATCTGAGTACGTCAATAAAGGATTTCAGACAAATAACTGCGAAGCGGTTACAATGGTTGGACAAATTTTAATTAAAATATCCCTACTGGATATCATCACATGTTGGATATTGATGCTGCCACTCAAGGGAATGTATCAAAATTTAATATTTTACACCACAGAGCTGCTGTGCTGTATTGATGTATTCCATACCTCAAGGGACCACAGAGTAAATCGGGTGAATCATTCTGTACTGAGCTTATAACATTCCAATAATGTATTTCAAGTTGATAGATGCTGTCCTTGAGAAAGTGTAGCAAAGTAGTCACTTAGATGTATTGGCAATGTGTCTCAGAAACATACCCAATGCTCTAAATACTAATGACACAGTGCTGCTGATCTCAGTGCCCTTACTTAACTTTTTGATGTTGATTTAATTAACAGCCATGCAGTGGTGTACATTCCGGTAATCGACTGCCTTAGAAGAACAATTATGCAAGTTAAAGATATATGAGCAATAATACAAAATAGTAAGTTAACAAATAAAAATATCTTGGTGGATGTTATTAAATTAATGCCATTTGTAACCTAATACAGAGCTTCAGTCAGACTATAACCTAAAACAGTGGATCTCAACCTTTTTGACCTCTAAGGCCCACAATTGTCCACAATAATATGCAAAGGCCCCATGACTTTTCCAGTTATTTGTGATTTACTGCAGTTTTATAAAACATATATATTTTTACTCACAATTTATACAGATATTTTAACCCTAACTAGTAAAATGTACAGTAAATTCATACAAATAAAAAAAAGTAGTTATATGATTTAAGACTTGACTTTTCCTGGTCTATGGACACCAGACTTTTAAAATTAGACTACATCATTTATCATAGTTTTTCAAGACTGTGGAAACCCTTTTTCTAAAAAAAATAAAAAAAAAAAAAATTGTTAGGAGCCGACTGACCCCCTGGTTGAGAACCACTGATCTAAAATCTGTGGTGGTCATAACTGTTGTTTGTAAAATAATGCAATACAGAAGACAGTTGCGTGCATTCGTGACATCCAGGCCCTCTCATAAACACTTTTATTCAGTCATACTCTGGGTAGCATCTTATGCAGGCCTATCCACCTTATCTTATCTTTTAATCTTTAAACTTTAACCAGGTTTTTATTACTGATTAAACAATTAACAATTGTAGGTGTTAACAAGATTTGTTTTATGCTAAATATATAAATGTAAATAAAAAAACAACAACAGTCTGTGCTTGCAAAGATAATGGCTGTGTAAGATGACTTATTTTTTAATATTCGTGCTGAATGACTCTGAAGTATCCTTACATATTCAAGTTAGAAATGGATGTACGAGCTCTAATGTTAAAAATAAAGTGGATATGCTTGGTGTATTCACACCGTGTTGTATTTACCGTAATTATGAGATTTCAACTTGTAACAGCTCCGAAAAGAACGTCACATTTTGTCATCTCGCGACTACAGCGTGTTCAACTTGAAGCAGTGAAGGGCTGTGTCGGGAATTGCCCCTATAACCTCATTCACTATTCCTACATTAGTCCACTACACTGAACAAAATTATAAACGCAACCCAAAGATCTAAGACTTTTTCTATGTACACAAAAGGCCTATTTCTCTCAAATATTGAATCCGGGGGGGGGGGGTCCGAAAAGTATCTGGTGTGATAAACGCTCACCCAAACAACGCCATACACACTGTCTGCCATCTGCCCTGTACAGTGAAAACGTACTCGGTTACTAACGTAACCTCGGTTCTCTCTAGAGAGGGAACGAGTACTGCGTAATATCTTACGCTATGGGGAAAACCTCTTTTCCACGCGATATTGAAGCCAAAAATTATCCTTAATTTTGAATTAATGTATAACGCTGTGCAGCAGCATGCAGACATAGGCAAGACGGCTTGCGCGCCTATTGGCTGCCCTGCGGCAACAGCAGCAGCCTATCGAGAGTGGCCCTGTGTGACACATATCCACTGGGGGCATTTCGCGCCCATTTCGTCATGTCCCACCAGAAAGGGCGTGGTCTCGCCCTATAAATATAGCTTGATTAGGCTGGTACAACTGGTTTTCATCGCCGAAGCGAACCAGAGCTGTGTATGCACGGCAAGATACGCAGTACTCGTTCCCTCTCTAGAGAGAACCGAGGTTACGTTAGTAACCGAGTACGTTCTCTTACGAGAGTATCTCTCATACTGCGTAGTATCTTACGCTATGGGGAACACAATGCAAAACGCCGTGCGTACTGGGATCCGACACCAAAGTCCCAACGGCAGTAGCCCGAGGCTCATATAGTGCATAATCACCATAGACTCACAGAGAGTCGGAGAAGAGAGGCTGCAAGCATCATTCCCCATGAAATAGCATCCTACAGGAGCTAGTTATGTTAACAGTGTTTCACACAGACAGGGTGAACGTGTTCAGCCTGAACTGGGTAATAGTACGGTTTATTCAACACCCATGGAGTTGTTTTATCGCTCAGTGAGCGATGCACAAGCAAAACTCAGCATCTGGGCCGGCACAGCGGGGCAGATAGCACTGAATTCTATACCGACAAAAGCTTGGCTTGTAAGGCGGGAACCTCTAGGTTATAAAACCTTATAAATGTAGACGGCGAGGCCCAGCCCGCGGCCATACAGATATCTTGCAGGGTAACCCCACTATACCACGCCAAAGGATGACACCCAAAGGACACTGCAGGCCCTTAGAAGTGTAAGCCGTCTGGATAGGCTCTGTTTTGATGCGGCAGTCCCTTGGAGCGTCCGCCAAACAAAACAAAGAGCTGCTCGGCCTGTCTGAAGACAGACGAGCGGGACAAATAAGCTCTCAGTGCCCTGACAGGGCAAAGGAGACTCGAATCCTCCTCCTCATCATGAACCGAGAGAGCGCACAGGGAAATAACCTGGGCCCTGAACGGTGTGTTGAGGGATTTGGGCAGGTACCCGTGCCTTGGTTTGAGTATGACTTTTGAGTCATTAGGCCCAAACTCCATGCATGACGCGCTTACTGAAAGCGCTTGTAAGTCCCCTATGCGCCAAAAGAAACACCGTTTTGAAAGACAGATGCTGATGTCTGACAAATGGATTGGCTCGAACGGGGCACCTTTCATGGCTTCCAAAACCGTAGAAAGGTCCCACACCGGGACTGAAGGAGGTCTGGGAGGGTTCAGCCTCCGAGCTCCCTTGAGGAATCGCACGACTAGGTCGTTTTTCCCCAGTGACTGGCCAGACAAAGGTTTTGTAAATGTTGCTATGGCCGCCACGTACACTTTGAGCGTGGATGGGGTCCTGCCCTTATTCAGCAGCTCTTGAAGGAAGGAGAGTACTTCCGTGACCCCGCAGTCTACGGGTGAAAAGCCCTGAGCTTGACACCAGGCAGAGAACACAGACCATTTCGAGGAATAGAGCCGTCTAGTAGACGGGGCCCTCGCCTGCGTGATCGTGTTTAACACTCCCTCCAGGAGGTAAGCGGGTACCCGTTGATGGCCCATGCATCTAGGGACCATAGTTGTGGGCGAGGATGCCAAATCGAGCCCTTTGCCTGAGAGAGGAGGTCTCTCCTCACCTGTATCGGCCAAGGGGCAGTGCTGGTCAGCCGCTTCAGGACTGGGAACCAATTCTGGTTCGTCCAGAGCGGAGCCACGAGCAGCACTGGGCATCCGTTTTCCCTGATTCGTTCCAGCACTTGAGGCAGGAGCGAGACGGGGGAAAAAGCATAGAGGGGGAAGGGGGGCCATACGTGGACCAGCGCATCCCTGCTCTTGGAGAAAAAGTTCGGACAGTGAGCGTTTTCTTGGGTCGCGAACAAGTCCACCTGCGCTCTGCCGAATGTCTCCCAGAGCAGATGGATTGTCTGCGGGTGCAGCGACCATTCCCCTGCTGGGACATTGTTTCTGGACAGACAGTCTGGTCCCAGATTCAGGCGACCAGGCACATGCGCTGCTTTCAGTGGAAGCAGGTTGTGCTGAGCCCAGATCAGAAGGCGTTCCGTCAGCCTGTAAAGGTTTCGGGACCTGACGCCACCCTGGCGATTTATGTATGCCACCACTGACATGTTGTCCGACCGGACTAAGATGTGGCGGCCTTTTATCTGGGGACAAACGCGCTGTAGCACGTTGTCGACTGCCAGCATTTCCAGACAGTTTATGCGTAGGAGCTTTTCCCGTTCTGACCACTGGCCAAAGAACGGTCTGCCCTCGGGCAGCGCTCCCCATCCTGATGTGGAAGCATCCGTTGACACCACCGTCACACTCGAGGGAGTCCCCAGACTCACGCCTGACTGACACCAGTTGGCTATTTTCCAAGGTTCCAGAGCCGAAACGCATTTCATGTCGACCCCGAGGCGAAACAGACCAGAGGTCCATGCCCGGGGTGGAACTCGCGCTTTCAGCCATAACTGCAGTGGGCGTATGCGAAGCAGGCCCAGCTGAAGTACCGAAGATGCCGAGGCCATGAGGCCCAGCATTTTCTGAAACCTTTTTAGCGGGACTACAGAGCCGCGGCGAAAGGATTTGCTTGGGGACCCGCTGAGTATGGCGCTTTTACGGCGCGGCACTACAGCAGTCCGAAGAGCAGGCTCTGAGAAGGATGCCAGGCGAGTCCTCAGAGTCACCATGGGCATCAGCTCGTAATGAGGGCATTCGCCGTCAGCGAGCGCGAGAGCCGCGTTATCCTCACCAAGGCAGGAAGCGCAGATGACGGTCCCCGTCGCTGAGTGTGGCTCGGCACGAGGCACAGGATCTTTGCATCTTTAAAAAGACGCAGCTCTTTTAGGAGAGAGAGAGATATACAGTGAGAGTGTGAGTCGCAGCGGCGAACACACACTCTTAGCATTGAAAGGATATAGACGCCGGAAAGCGTAGCAGGTAGGGCGGCTGAAGGCGGCGAGGTGAAGGCCAGCGGCTTCAGGCTCGAAGGCTCGTCCGGCAAAAGGCTTCTCACTCCGGATCCAGCGATGCAGTAGTGCTTCGCTGAAGAGATGAAAATCAGTTGTACCAGCCTAATCGAGCTATATTTATAGGGCAAGACCACGCCCTTTCTGGCGGGACGTGACGAAATGGGCGCGAAATGCCCCCATTGGATATGTGTCACGCAGGGCCTCTCTCGATAGGCTGCTGCTGTTGCCGCAGGGCAGCCAATAGGCGCGCAAGCCATCTTGCCTATGTCTGCATGCTGCTGCACAGCGTTTTACATTAATTCAAAATTAAGGATAATTTTTGGCTTCAATATCTCGTGGAAAAGAGGTTTTCCCCATAGCGTAAGATATTACGCAGTACGAGAGATACTATCGTAAGAGAACCGGGATTCATCCGTGAAGAGAACACCTCTCCAAAGTGCCATACGCCATCGAATGTGAGAATTTGCCCACTCAAGTCGGTTACGACGACTAACAGCAGTCAGGTCGAAACCCCGACGACGAGCATGCAGATGAGCTTCCCTGAGACGTTTTATGACAGTTTGTGCAGACATTCTTTGGTTATGCAAACCGATTGTTGCAGCAGCTGTTCGGGTGTCTGGTCTCAGACTATCTTGGAGGTGAAGATGCTGGATGTGGATGTCCTGGGCTGGTGTGGTTACACGTGGTCTGCGGTTGTGAGGCCGGTTGGATGTACTGCCAAATTCCCTGAAACGCCTTTGGAGACGGCTTATGGTAGAGAAATTAACATTCAATTCATGGCAACAGCTCTGGTGGACATTCCTGCAGTCAGCATGCCATTTGCATGCTCCCTCAAAACTTATTACATCTGTGGCATTGTGCTGTGTGATAAAACTGCACATTTTAGAGTGTAAAACTGTACATTTTAGAGTGGCCATTTAAGTGCTCACAGATTTTGACAGATTTGTGAACAATATTTGGGAGATATAAGCCTTTTGTGTACATAGAAAAAGTCTTAGATCTTTGAGTTTAGCTCATGAAAAATGGGGGAAAAAACAAAAGTGTTGCGTTTTGTTCAGTGTAGTTCACTTGAGGAAGTGAATAAAAACGAGTAAGCGATTTTGGACACTTGAGTGTGTTGGAAGGGCCGCCACTTTTGCATAGTTTGTGCTTGCTGTTTCAATTATTTGAATCTTACCAAACTAGCAGCTCCAGTAGTAAAATGAAAAGATATATTGTTTTGTTTATTGTATTGATTATTGTGTATTAACTAAACAATTTAATTATCAATAAAAAAAGGTAATTATATCTGTATGCTATTATGCTGTAGCCACATTGGACCAGTGGTTTGGAAAATGGATGGATGATTTATTCAGCTGCGTGCGCCGTCTTCTGGTCCGACGCTGAAATTCATTTGGTGCGCAACTCTCACATTGCATTATGGGTATTCTCTAGCCGTTGAACGTTTATCGGTTGTACATTCGTTATTGTGGTGCATTGTGGGATTGAATGAGTGCACTAGATAATGTCCACTATGGATTCAGACAGCACTACATATGGTTGTCTCCTCAAATAGTGCCCTATTTTATGGGTATAGGGGGCTATTTCGGACACAACCACGGTCTGATTATTTTGAGGTACGAGGGTCCGTGGCTCTAACATTGGTTATCAAGGCACAGGTGATCCAAGTTGGCCATTACGCTTTCTCCAGTCAGAATACAGCCTTGACGTCATTCAATTTCGCTCAGAGTTGTGCAACAGTCAATCACTGTTTGCGGATACCATAAAATTAATGAGAAGCATTGTAAACTGAATCCTACCTGTCGCACAATTGTCTGTGTCTTCTCTTATAAAACAGCCTTTTTTTTCTGGTGTGAACTAAAAACAAAAAACAGCCTCTGGTTAAAAAAAGGCCCTGGTCTCCTTCCTTGCTTGAAGGCAAAGCCATCTGCTCTCTAATCACTCTGAGATGCCCCGAAACCCACCGAGCTCAGCCATCTTGAAGGACATCTCAATTGCACCGCGAGGAGGCGAGGATCGAGAAGTGAGGAGGCTTCTAGAGGAGTTATGAGCGAGGATACAGAGGTGAATCCTTTGTTTTATCGAGTAAACGTGACGCAAGTTTAAATTACCCTCCCCCTTTACATCGGTCACAATAAATTAAATTTATACTTTACCGTTGCAGTTTATATAGACTACACATCTTGCTTTATTATTATTTATTATGAATTTCTTTAATAACCAAACTTTAACAACATAAGGGCTGATCCTTTGAGCGCCGCTGATGACGCTGTGAAGTGACGCTCGAGTGATCAAGTATTCCAATGTGTAAAAAAGCTTTCATCCGATTCCTCCATCCTCATTTTCTTTCCATGCAGCCTTCTCTCCTACAGGGGGTGGAGCTGAGACGCGAGGAAAGGAAGCGAGGAAAGGAAATGAGGACAAATAAGAATTGAGAAGCACCCCAAGTGTGACGTTTCTGTTGAAGTGGTTTGGGGAAACAAATCGAGCTTCCTCATTAACTTTAAGACAGGATAAAGCATCAGGAAGACGTATCCCTCACAACAAAATATTTTTATTTACGTACATTTCTCTTTTTATGACAGACAGCACTAAAACGCCTAAAACCCTTTCAATGGAAACCTACATACAACAAATCGGGTTTCTGGGGCGTGATGGGTCAGTCATGAACGATTTGTTCATTTTGAATGAATCTTTAATATGACTCGGGACTACCGAGTTGTCTCGAAGAGTGATTCGTTCATTTTGTGTTGACCACGCATGTGCATTGCACAACATCCTATGGGTTCTGTATCTTAACTGGGAACAGAAATGATAAGTTCAATTCTCGAGTCTTCGGGTTAGGTACGGGTCCGAGTCCTTTGTTCTTCCTGTCAGTCCTATAGAGGCTATGCTGTTAGTACCGGAAAGAAAAAGGATTAGTTCATCTCTTGAGTCTTTGGGTTCGAGTCCGAGTCTTTCGTTCTTCCTGTCAGTCCCATAGAGGCTATGCTATCAGTACTGGAAAGAGAAATGATTAGTTCATCTCTCGAGTCTTCGGGTTCGAGTCGTTCGTTCTTCAAGTCACAAACCCACAGCACTATGCAGAAACAGAAATAATTAGTTCATCTTTCGAGTCTTCGGGTCAGAGTCCTTCGTTCTTTTGTCACGTGACAACGGTATTCAATACTTAACCTAGTTAATAATTCACAACCTTCGTACAAACAAGCGCATAGTTAGTTTTTTTTTTTTTTTTTTTACTTTTACAGTTATGTGATGCTTTTCTGGTTATCAAATTGTATCTTTTTTTATATATGTATATATATTTGTGAATTTATGTCATGAAGATTATTTTCTATAACATTGAATGTGGTATTTAAGAGTTGTTTAATCAGCTGTAATTTATTTTTCTCTATTGACAGGCTATGCCCTTGTTAAATTAGTATTATTTGTTTTGTCCTTTGTGTTATTACTGAATAAAAATCAGTTTAATTTTTTTTTAAATGAAGTGTTATGTATTTTGGATTCATGCATATTTTTGAGTCATTCACTGTGTTTTTTAGTCCATAATAAATCACCTAAAAAGTGTAGAATTTTTTTTTTGAAAAGTCACAGTAGCTAAGTATATAACTTCAATGTGCAGTTATTTAATAAACCTATGAAACCTACACGTTTTTAACATAGCTTATTACAACACTGACCACACTCCAGACTGTTTTTTTTGTTGTTTTTTTGCCAACAAAGGTTTGAAACAAATTGGATTACTATCCAAATGAAATAAAAAAAAATACAAATTAAAATTACACTATAAAGCCACAGAGCATAATAACCATAACCATATAACTTAAATCACAATATAAAGCCTAAAAACAATATTGCACAACAAGCCAGGCTTTTCAAATAAATAACTAAATAAATATATATAATACACACTGTGGCTATATTTTTACGGCCTGCTTTAAGGCATGTTTGCATTTTTTAAAAAAAACAAGCTACCAGGACCTTGGCCAGGCTTAGCCTGTTTCTTCTGTCCGAGATAATCTGCCCAATCTTAGAAAAACTCTTTTCAATGGCACAGATATGGCCACGATGCAAAGTCTAGCCTTCATGACCTCAGAAAGGCTTTTATAAACAGGTGAACATCTCCTCCACCATGCCAGAGGGTCCGATGTGCGGGGTAAGAGTGGCTCCGCAAGGTAGGCCCTCATTTCCACCATAGCATCTAGTTGAAGTGGTAGCAGAATGCCTCAAGCTTGCTACCCTCTCATCAAAGTCTTCCCAAAACATGTCCCCGGCACTGGAAGTCGCACAAGAATCTGGAGTATTCTACTCTTCACTCAGAGTTGGGTTAATAGCCGCTGTAACCCTTTTCACTCTGTCTTTGGCTGCCTGGTGGTTGACAAAGGCTTGCTTTTTGAATCCAAAAAAGGATCCAAAAAAGTTGCATCAGCAAGCTTCTCAATGAGCTCCACTCTGCCAAACCTTCTAGTCATTTCTGACATCAGGGTGTCCACTAGTTTTTGAACAGGTGCAAAGCTGGAGGGATTCCATTGAATTCAGGCAACAATCTAGAAATACATGCATGATTAATATATATAGTGTTTAAAATGTGGTTTTAATATGAAAGTTAATCAAAAATGTAAAATTTTAAAAATACTTACTTTTCTGCACTCACTTCGGTAGTGACCTCATCAAATGGATGAATAATATCCACAATTTCTCTGCAAATTTCCCATTCATCTGGTGACAAGGTTGGCAAAGATTCATTTGTGAGAGCCATTGTAGAGATGATTGGCTCTTTGATATCAATAAATCTTTTCAACAAATAGAATGTTGAATTCCACAACAGCTCCAGCTGCTGCAGGGCCACCATCTTCAATCTCTGTTCTAACTTGTGCTAACAACACAGTCGGATGTGAGGTTTTCAGGTGTCTTCTCAAATTTGAAGTGCTTCCTCCTTTAGTGGAAACAAATTTCTTGCAGATGTTGCATTTTGCCTCAGTGGCCCCAAGTTGCCACAAAAATAGTCCAAACATCACTCCTTTTTCAAGAGCTCAACATTGTCCTGAGTCTCTTCTCTGCTCCTCATCTTGTGCAAAACAATGGGGGATGGGATGGGTGTGAAAGGGTCACTGTCCCCTTGGTGACAGCCTTGAGTGACAGTTGCAATTCAACTCATTAGCTAAACCCTTGTTTGACCCAAACAGACATTGTTTGTATATATATATATATATATATAAGGAGGAGATGGCGGGCGAGTTGTGACATGCGGCGGGAGCGTAGACCACCTTGACGGTTGATGTACGCAACGGTCGCAGTGCTGTCCGTACGGACCAGTACATGCTTGCCTAATAGCGGCGTTTTGAAGTGGCCCAGCGCAAGATGTACTGCTAACAACTCGAGGCAGTTGAGGCCCCGTCCACAGACCTGAAGCTTCATGCCCGCTGTATGTGGCCCCCCAGCCGATGGCAGAGGCATCCGTGGTGACCACAGAGTGCCTGGACACTTGTTCTAGGGGAACACCTGCCCGCAGGAACGAAGGGTCTGACCACAAGCTGAGAGTTTGGCGACAGTGCGGAGTCACTTGGACCCGACAATGAGTGAAAGACAACTGTTTATACCCGCGCTGCGGGGCGGGGCGCGTGATGCTTCTCACGCACGCCAACGTTCATTGGCACGTTCTGTAGACACTCGGAGTTGACAGGGCTCCCTGAAGTGATCCCAATTACGTTGTCACGTCGAACGTGAGCGACAGAAAGGGAACTGGGGCTTGAGAATCTCTCACGACATCTTAACATATTTGTTCAAATCCATCCATCTGTCCACACCATCCTAGAAATACTGAATATCTTAAATAAATGTGTGTAGTGCTTGTCTGTTTAAAACTTCCCAAAACCTTCATTCAACATTTCGTTCAAAGTGTCCATGAAAAAAGAAAAAAAATGAAAGAGAATAATAAAAAAAACAGTATAATTTGTTAGTTTAACAGTATAACATTAGCAATAACAGTATAATTAATTTATCATTTGTATATTTAAGCAAAATTAAACCTTTCAGAACAAGTAAACAGGATGATTTTTTGTGTCATTTCTTTATGGATAGTTTGTAAGACTATGCTTTGAGAAGATAGATTTGGTGGAGACTCATTATTCATATACTTATTCATATATTTAAGTTTTTTCTTGTAAGCTTTTGGGATAGCCCATCAAGTGGTTTTATTTCTTTACACCTTAAATGCTTTTCTAATAAATCGCTGTCTGAGAAAACCTGTCTGAGAGAGCAGTTAAAGAAAAGTTCATTTTACGAAGAATATGCCAGATTCCAGTCAAGTCCTAATAAAATTGTGAGTAATTGCAAAAAAAGTTTACAGAGTATAAAAGTATTCAAGTATAAAATTTGTTAGATTTGCAAAGGTCAGTCATAAGTCTTCAAAATTGTCACTGCCAAAATGTATCTGCCATTAGTTGTTTCAAAATTGTAAAAAAAAAAGTCCAAATCTTTAGTCCAAGTAGTAAGCCTTTTGTTACCAGTGTACCATTATCCAGTTTATCTGCCTTTAAGGACATTCAGTTATTTTAATATAAAATTATTTAAAAGTAATCCCCGGGAATATAAATGCAAGGAGTAGTGAATTCACTGGATGACTTCATTTCGTCCAGTGGAAAACTAGGTAGATGGTAATCGTACAAATTTAGTCAGTTTTTTGTACCTTAAACAAGTAGATCTTTAACCCACAAAGTCTGTCTGATCGCCCACCTGTGAAGACATTTTTGATGTATTTTGGTAATGAGTCGCTTACTCATCTTTGTCTCAAACAATGGCACGGACCAGCGTTCAGCGACGATGATGAGAGACTGGTAGGGGATTATATGACCTTTCCTATTCCTCCCTTTATTGAAGCTGTCCTGCAGACTCTGCACCGGTGGTATTTACATTAACATTTCAATACATCCAGCCCAGCCAAAGATAAAATATTCATTTGACCTTTAAGGAGAAAGACTTACTTAAACACTGTCATGTCATTTAACCTTAAGAAATGTACAGCGGCAGGCCCCGGGAGCAGAAGTGACCCTCATTACTGTTTAGCTTTAGAGTTAAAGTGACGCTTCAATTGTTGCATTGGAAGAGGTCTTTGTGTAGAATTCAAGCTGCCATCTGTACACACTGTCTCATCTTTCTGCTCTTTAGATTTGGTAGGTTATGAGGAAGAACAAGGCGCCACTAATTATGATGCATAAACACGAGAATGTTCCCTCTCTCTATCTTGCTCTTTCACGCACACACAAGCACACATAAAAACCCAGACCCCACATCTGCTTGGAAGGGAAACAAAATGGATGCATGCCCTTTGGGAGCCCAGGCAAATGAATACTGTTGGCAGAACAATTAGCATTTAAAAGGGAGAGTAACCTTTGCTCAATACATCATTTTTATTGCTGTGGACGTTCATTTAAACCAAATAGAGGGGCCTGTGTGTACGCGCATGTGCGTGTGTTTGTTTAGGCGTCAGGGACAAATAACGAATTTGATAGTGTTTGGCTCAGGTAGCAATTGTGGTCCTAAAATATGGTAATTCTAGCACTTTCATACATCATTGGTACAGCTGGTGGAGAAGAACTTGTGTGTGCAGTGCTTTCATGTTGCTGACTCGATTAATTATTGGTAGACGTTATGAACACTAATGAGTACACTATCCCTTTTTACGTCTGCCTGTAGAGTCGTTGCAGTAATAATTGTTTGGTCTACTTGCATTACTATTTGCATTTTTGAAATGTTATTAATAGAGACAGAGGAGACAGGCAACGATGCGAGAATAATAGGGCTGTGGGTGGCTATAGTCTGTTCGCACTGTCTAATGTAATGCAAAGTCCAAGGGAATTCTTTTAGGCCAAATTTAAGTCTCATTCCTTTTATTCATTCATAAGTATAAAGAAAGGAAAACAAAAAAATTCCAGATATATCTGTATAGCAATATCCTTAAGCAAGTAAGTCATACTTATAACAGAATGTGTAGTTGTACATGGTATCAATGATAAAAGGATCTTTTGATTCATTTAATTTTAAAATGATTAGATTATATATTATACATCAGGAAGGCAGGGACAACATCACAGCGTCACATCAACATCACATCAACAACATCACATCAACAGGGTTTTAAACATCACAGTATTTTCCTTTCTGTTAATGCCAGGCAGGTCATTAATTTAGTCAAGTCAAAAGTCAGTTGCTTACAAGTGTGTCAAGTCATTATTTTGTGACTTGAATTTGACTTTTGTTAGATGGAATTACTTGTTTTGCAAAAGGTCTTTTGTAGTTTACATGTGATATTCATACAGTTTATTTGAAGTCCCACAGTAACTCTACCCCTAACCCTAACCCTAACCTTTGTAACAGCAATTGCAAAGCTTGTGATAGTTTTGTATAACATTAGATACATTGTATTAAATGCTTTAAATTTTAATGTAATATAAAGTTTGAGCAATTCCTTATGTACCAATGAATAAACACAATCCACTTACCTGATATTTACTGTGCTTAACAGTGTTTCACTATTACAGTTAGAAGATTGTAAATTTCAGTGACCATAAGAAGGTTTGAGGTTAGTGAATCATGCTTTAATGTGAATGAGAATGTCTATTTCTGTATAACCCAGCTGAGGTTCTGATCACATTTATAAAGGCCAGACCTTTATCATTTTCACACCCCGTATATGTTTACGTTTTTTTTAAAGAGGCTGGACAGGAGCACTCCAAACTTTTGTAATACAGTGTATTCTGCTCCTACTCATCTAAGAATACGTTTTGAGTTCCATCGTTCTTTTTAAAAATTAAATCCATTCTGATTCTTCACCCATAGCTATTAATAGTATGTTTGGTGATTCTGTTAGTAGAAAGAACAACATAAAGCAAAATAATGAGATGGAGATAAGTTCATTGAAAATGATGGACTTCAATGCAATTACTACCTTGATAATCTGCAATGATCAAAACTGGAAGTCTTCTCACTATCTGAGATCTGAATTCTCAATACAATATTACAACATCCATCATACGCAAATGCTGCATGTCAGCCTGTTGCACAGTCTCAGTTTGCAATTGTGTGATTTATAAGAGTTTCAAGCTGCAAACACTCTTTCTATTTGTGTGACAGTTTAAATGTATTAAATGTTTTGCATCCTAATCCATCTGTCTTTGGTTGACAATTTAGCACATCTTTACAAAAATGGACTGAACAATCACTTTGACAAAACTCTACAGTCGTTCAGACATGTAACGTCTTAAACACATTGACCATGTTCTCTCTTGCTAGCTGAACATAGGCCTAAAATAAGCAAATGTGGCCAGGATAAATCCGGCGACTGTAAAGCCGTCCTTTTTGTGTATTTAATTTCACACATATTTGCACAGGAAAATTACATTTTATTTATCTAATATAGCAGGGAATTCTGGGTAAATATCAAGTCGGTGAGTTTGCTCAGGACATTGGGCTGTAAACATAACCCTGCAGATTTAAAGAGAGTGCATAGAGAGATAGAAAAATAAACTGACAAGTAACAAATCAATAGGCATTTACCTTTAATGATAAAAAAAGTTTATTCGTGGTTAAACTGTTATGAAAAAGCTTTTCATGCTTTTCAAGCATGCACAATGTTGCTCTCCATTGCATCAGTAACAGTATGCAGTGGGAAACTGGGTAACACTTTAGAATATGGTTCCTTCGTTAATGAATAACTACACAGGAACAAATGAGTAACACAATATTAACAATCTATTAACTACTATTAACTAACAAGAAATTCTGATTAACGAATTAGTAAGTAATAGCACACAGATGTAAGTGGTAGTTCACTATTAAATAATCAATAACTACAATTTTTTTAATGCTTCCCAGAGAACTACTGAAAAAGTTTCATAATTCACGCAAAACTAATCAATAACTAATGCAGGACAATGACTAGCACTACATTAACATTTTAACCGCTATTGGAGTAATACAAGGCACAGGACTAATATAATATTTATTGCTCATACTTTAACAATGACAACTCACAAACTATGAATAATACATCACTAATTCTGGAGATATGGGACAAAACATTTCACACAACTTTATATGTCATTAGTTGTTTTTTAAATACCAAGCTTTCCACTTTGAAATGAATCAAAGATGATCACTTGGGTATTTTTGACACAAAAATTTACAATTTAAATTAT
The DNA here is from genome assembly GCF_051911475.1 of Siphateles boraxobius. Classification (NCBI taxonomy): domain Eukaryota; kingdom Metazoa; phylum Chordata; class Actinopteri; order Cypriniformes; family Leuciscidae; genus Siphateles; species Siphateles boraxobius. Next base: position 32,741,657 of record NW_027508734.1, on the reverse strand, counting down.
TTGATTTTATATATATATATATATATATATATATATATATATATATATATATATATATATATATATATATATATATATACAGTGGCATGAACAGACTTCAGGGGTGGAATTGTGTTCCGGGGAGGGTGGTTACCCCCCTCGATAGAAATCGTCATCCGTGGGGTAGAAATCATGTTCCGTGGGATACCACGCTGTGACCAAAGAGGACACTTTCGTTTACACGATAAAAGGGGCAAGGGCTCAAGCATTCTGTTTTTTGTCAGCACGAGTAGTCGATCCTGTCCGATTTTTACTTTATTAATGCGAAATGCTATATTAGTATTTATAGTATTTGACACGACAGTACACTTTTTTTTTCTTCACTATTTTACCCATAGTAGAATCAGGTAGTAAATACGTCTGAACATGTTAAGCAGATTAAATTATAATTACAATTCAAAATAATAGTCAAGTCAAGTCACCTTTATTTATATAGCGCTTTTACAATACAAATTGTTTCAAAGCAGCTTTACAGAGATAACAGGAAAGTAAAGTTGTAATAGTATTGTTAAATTCAAAATTAAATGTTAAATGTCCCCAACTAAGCAAGCCAAAAGCCAATGGCAAATGAAGGCGAAATAAAGGCGACAGTGGCAAGGAACCAAAACTCCATCAGGTGACAGAATGGAGAAAAAAAACCTTGGGAGAACCCAGGCTCAGTCAGGGGGCCAGTCCTCCTTTGGCCAACAAACGAAAAGTGTATGATTATGATTTAGGCTGCATAATAGGTCAGAAGTCAGATTGGATCAGAACTTTCACAATATTTATCCAGTTCATCTGCTTAGGGGTCAGAGTCATCACGCCGGTATGGAGATGAGTTTGTTGAGGTGTCCATGAGGCCTTCACAGTGTTGATGAGGCTGGCACTTCAGGGATGCGTTGTTGTCGTGTCCATGTGATGGTCCTTCACCAGATCTGGATATGGCCTGGTTCCGGTGGTTTGCGGTAAACCTCGGCGTAAACAGAGAGACTAATATTAGCGTAGACGCCATCCTTCTTATGGTGTACAAAGTACATCAGGATTTATGGGAAGTGTTCCCGGTTCCGGCTGATCTAAACTATGCAGCCTAACAATGAATTATAGCAATCTATAATGTGTAATGTGTTATGTGTATGCTAAGCCAAAGAGATGTGTTTTTAGTCTAGATTTGAACTGACAGACTGTGTCTCCTTTCCGGACAATGTTAGGAAGATTGTTCCAAAGTTTTGGTGCCAAGTAGGAAAAGGATCTACCGCCAGCAGTTGATTTTGATATTCTAGGTATTATTAACTGGCCAGAATTTTGAGATCGCAATAGACGTGAAGGACTATAATGCGTTAAGAGCTCGCTCAAGTACTGCGGAGCTAAACCATTTAGTGCTTTGTAAGTAATCAGCAATATTTTAAAATGTATACAATGTTTAATAAGGAGCCAATGCAGTGTTGACAGAACCGGGCCAATATGTCATACTTCCTGGTTCTTGTAAGAACTCTAGCGGCTGCGTTTTGGACCAGCTGTAGTTGTTTTATTAAGCATGCAGGGCAACCACCCAGTAGAGCAATACATTAACTAATTGTTCCGCATTTGTCAATGAGAGCATATGACGTAATTTAGATATATTTTTAAGATGGAAAAATGCGGTTTTACAGACACTAGACACGTGACTTTCAAATGAGAGATTGGTATCAAAGAGCACACCCAGGTTCCTAACCGACGAGGAGGACTTGACAGAGCAGCCATCAAGTGTTAAACAGTATTCTAGGTTATTGCGTGTGGACGTTTTTTGTCCAATAATTAGAATCTCTGTTTTTTCAGAATTTAGTAGTAGGAAATTACTAGTCATCCATTTTTTTATATCAGCTATGCATTCCGTTAATTTTGTGAATTGGTAAGTTTCGTTAGGTTTTGAGGAAATATAGAGCTGAGTATCATCAGCATAACAGTGAAAACTAATTCCATGTGTCCTAATGATACCTCCTAACGGTAGCATGTACAGAGTGAACAGCAGCGGTCCTAGTACTGAGCCTTGTGGTACGCCATACTGAACTTTTGACCGATAAGACATCTCTTCATTTACTGCTACAAACTGATAACGGTCAGATAAGTATGATTTAAACCATGCTAGTGCAATTCCACTAATGTCAACATTGTTTTCTAGTCTATTTAATAGAATGTTGTGGTCAATGGTGTCAAATGCAGCACTAAGATCAAGTAACTAAGAATACAATCATTTGTTTTCCTTGTTTAAGTTCTGATTCCCCCAGCACTCAATAATCTGTTCTAATAATCCCGGTTACACACCGGCATCTACACTAACCCGATTGCAGGCATGTAACTAAGAAAATGCATTGGATTAAATTGGCCACAGGTCTGGATACCTTGTTAATGGTGGTTTCAGGGTGGATGTTGCCAGACCCAGTTTAGCCTACAGTGAGATCCCATCTTTAAAGAGAAAAACTCGTTTTGAACTATGTGCAGTTATTTATTCCTTCATCATTTGCTTTACTAATCATTCCATGGGCAAACGCAGTTAATAACAAAGGCTGAAAAAATTAGCCCTTATCTTGTAAGAAAAGAGGAAAATACATATCCCATTGTGCATAATTTAGCCCTGTTCTCATTTCTTTCAGCTTTCTTCTTTTTTTTTTTTGTTCTATTCTTTTCTTTTTCCTTTTTCAGAGTGAATAAAGGTTGTGGAGTGGAGAGATGCATAGATGGATATGACTCTCTCTCTCAGCCACTCTGGGATTGATGGTACCCCAATGCATCTGGAAATTATACGAATAAATATGAACTGAGTGGTGATGTGGCCTTGTGGCACATTATGTTGATTAAACACAGTAAATAGAAATTCAGCTTGTATTGAGAGCAGTTTATCGCAATCAGCCACTCACTGTTTTTGTGTATTTTCCATTTAAAGTTATTGAATTTCTACTTTCCTCTATTGCACATATTAAATTAAAGCGACAAAATTATTTCCAGATGGCAGGGTATAAAGTAAGTGTGCCTCACAAATCTCTGCAGGAGCACCTTAAATAAACTTAAATTCTCTAAACTCCATAAACTCTTCAAACTAAAACAGAAAAGAAAAATAAACTGAACATTATGTAAAAAAGCAAATGCATCTTGTGCATTAATTAGGGTATTTTTAGAATATGTCCTGCTTTAAATGTTTGCTTTCAAAATGTTTGATAAAACTACCATCTTGAAAGGTTACATTTACTCTGGTAAACCAGTGTAAATCCATTAGCCTGATTCCTGCAGATGTGCTAGTTGGTTCAGCTAATTTCTTGATGTATCACTTACAAACACATTTCCCTCACAGTTCTTGCAAGGATATTTCTCAATGCAGTGGCGACATTCTGGTCAAGAGTTTTTTTTAAAATAAGTATTATTATTTTATTTTATATTTTCAAATCAAAACAAACCACTTTATTAATTTTAACCTTATGTGCTATCTGTACCCAAAATCAGGAGTTTAAATTTAAATTCTATCATAATTTACTCACCCTCATGTCGTTCAAAACATGTTTGACTTTCTTTCTTTTGTACAACACAAAAGAAGATATTTTAAAAAAGAATGTTTATTGGTCCACACAATTAAAATTGATTACGGTGTTATTTTGGACCCCACTGACATTCATTTAATGGGAAAAAGCAGAAGAAACATTTTTCAAATCATCTTCAATATATCTCCTAAATCTTTCCTTTTCCTGCCTTAAAAACACTGGCATTTCCTTTCCGGAAATGCTAATCTAGTAATTTGGCTTTTGTTAGTAGTAACCTTTATGTCCTATTACTCAATGTCCTATTACTCAGTCTTAATTCCATTCTGCAGAGTTTAGTTATTAACAGGAGTGACAATGTTCAACCACCTAATTTTGCACATAACTTCTTGCTTCAGAGTAAGAAGTAAGAAACTAGACATACAAAATAAAATACAAATGGAATCACTTGTACTTGAGGAGCTGATTAGGAGAGGAGGTAGTTTTGCACTTCTATCTCATAGTCAAGCAAATCTACAATCACAAAATAATTGAAACCACAGAGTCCTTAGAACTGTCTGATTTCTAAAAGCAGAATACATGTAACGGGTAGCATTTTTATTTTGGATTTTCTTAGTTTTAAGAGTTTTGTTTTAACCTTGGTGTAACAATGGTTCAGTGTGTGTGGGGATGAAAGAAGACAACGGTCGGCGTAACGGGGACTCGTACACTTTATTAAATGCAAAACAGAAAAGAAAAGGTGCACCACATGCACCTTCACCGTAGACACGTCTACAGCACAGTTCAAAAACACTCTTTCCTGCTGACTCAGCTCTCAGTCCACTTTTATCAAACTCTTCCCAATGTGTAAACACAGTCCATTCATAAAACTCTTCCCGATGTGTACACACAGTCCATTCATAAAACTCTTCCCGATGTGTATCCTCAGTCCGTTTGTCAGCCAGCGGATCGTGAGTGTTGGTACGAGTCCCCAGTCCAGTGTATTTAATTTTTTTTTGTTAAAACACACTTTTAACACTTTTCCATGGGCAAAAAAAAAAAAAAAAAATCAGGAAGAAAGGAAGAGGTATGTTGAGTTCACATCGAGCCTGCTTTCCATACTGACCACCCTGTCAGAAAGCACACACCTCTAGGTTCTTTTCCACACTCAAGGTCAGTAGAAGTAGAGATTTAGCCTTAGGTTTGGCCAAGTCTATTCCAGTTCTTTTGTAACTCTGTATATTTATTTATTTATTAGATTTGTTTTTCCATCTGTATAGATGTTTGAATATCAGTGGGCTGTTGGTGGCATGCCCTTCAGGGAAGTAGCCCCACAAGCTTTGTTGGTGAGGATGAGACTCTGGAGTGTACGTTCACACTCAAAGGCCCTGGGAGGTCATGCGGAGAGAGGGGCAACTGCCTGTCATCATCTCTCTCATTCAGAGAAGCATCCACTCCATGTATCTGAGCACTCTGTATATTGCTCGTCTCCCTCGGGGGGTGCAGGTCTGCATTATCCCACTCCCTCACACCAATGAGCAGTGATGGACTGTGTAGGATGAGAGTCTCAAACTTATTCCTTTATTTAAACTTGTTAAAGTTAATTTAATTAAGGATTTAAAATTGTAGGTTGTTGGGTTGTCGCCAACACCATTTAAAGATAAACAGAAGCCTTGCTTCATCTTTTTATATGCACACACACACGGCCGTTCCAAAGTTTAGGAATGGTAAGTTGTTGTTTTTTTATACTTTTGAAAAAAAAACGTCTCTTTGGGTGTTTTCACAATTGTTTGGATTGCCTGGTCCAAACCAGAGTTCGATTGCTCCCCCCTCTTCCTGCCCCTGCTGGACTGTGGTGAGATTATATTATTTGGGTTCGAACCTTGGTGTGTTTGTGTCATCAAAGCAGCATATCACCGAGAGAAAAACCCGTGGACTATCATAATCACGAAGGCTGGCATTCAATAATACTACAAGGTGTAGTAGATTACAAAATGTGGCAAGTAACTATACAAACAGTTTTCTTTCCTTTGGTTAATAAATTATTTACTAATCATAATTTGTTGCATTTTGTTTATAGTTTCACAGATTTTTACGTTGGGTGGCCTAGAAGGACTCATGATGCTGGGGTATTGGCAAATTCCAATATTTATAGTCTTGCTGACCATCGGCAGTTCTCTTTACCCAAGAGAGGGTAGAGAAGTGCATGTAAAATTGTATGTGAAAGTTTGGAAACTATATGATGAATAGGCTAGAATGTAACAAACATTATCTGTCTTAATAATTTGCTAGAATTATTCATATCTAATTATATTCATAGCCCATATATATATATATATATATTTTTTTATATATATATATATATATATATATATATATATATATATATATATATTATTATTATTATTATTATTATATATGTTTTGCTTTAGTACTCAGGGCATATTAATAGCTTGGTTAGTGATTCCTCTATATGTAATTGTTGACCCTGCCTATTCCTTGAAAAAATGGCTTATCAAATCCTTCCCCAACAGTGTTACACTCAGCCAAGAAAAGCGACACTTTGACCATTGGTTGAGCTTAGCAAGGATAGTTGTGGAGAACGCATTTGAATGCCTTAAATGAAGGTGGAGATGTTTACTTAAGAGAAATGACATTAACATTAACTGTGTCAGAGGTACTGCTAGCATGCTGCGTTCTGCATATTTTCTGTGAAATCCACCGCGATACATGGACAACTGGGACTATCCCCAAGAATGTGTGGAAAAACCTGTAGTTGACAACAGGGAGGACAGTGCATCTGCGGTTCCCATTCACGATGCATTGCTGGTAAATTGTTTGCATGAACTAGTTGATAAAAGGATTTTAAAGATTGAACTGAGAATGTGCATACATCAAGTCAAATGCATTACAATCATGCCTCAACCAAAACTGAAAAAATTGACATCTTTTACTCACCCTCATGTTGTTTCAAACTCTGTATCCAAAGTCATGCAGCTTTGCACTACATACATGAGGGTGAGTAAATGATGACAGAATTTTAAGTTTTGGGTGACTTATCCCATAAAAACATCAAGCTTTTATAAGTAGGCCATCGCCCTTTCAGAAGGCTTCTCATCACTATTACTTTGTGGCACGGTGGATGGTGCAGCATCTCGTGAGGCAACTTGAACTGATAATGTTCCAGACCTCCATTGGTGAGTAAAGGGCTGGCGAACAGTTGACTAGGCACCACCTGGAGGAAATATACTTGCTAAGATGTTGCCAAACTGGCTAATAGCCTCATGTTGCATTGCCCGCATCTCTCTGGTCATTTCCAATTCTGTTTCTCTTTGCTGAAGTTCTCCCTCTGCATGTGCAGCAGTTGCTCCTCTCTGGCAAATAACTCATTGAGGTGATTTAGGAATGCAGCACTCATTGCCTGAACATGGTCTGCCTAAAACTTTTTTTTTCTTCTCAGCTTGTCATTTCTGGTGTGCCTGCAGAACATCAAGACAGTGGTTCACGTTCAGAATCAATGCCGTTTATTTAATCAGTAATGGGGTACATCAAAAGAAAGCACATGGAATTTACTCAGCATTAATATATTACATACATGTATTAGGCTAATGTAATCAGTGGAAACAGGCTGTGTAATTTCCCCCGATATGTGTTTGTTTGTCCAGTTGTTAATAGAGTAACGTAACAGTATTAAAAGACTGAAATCAGAAAACATACTCCTTGTTGGTGGACAAATGTCTTCTACATCATCTCCATCTTCAGTAGCGCTGTCAATTGTCAATTGTGCTCTTTCTTCTGCCTGTGTCAAACATCCAACAGCATTTTACCGGCAAAGCACAGGGACAATGTCCCCAGATAGTATCACATATATCATAAAAAGATAATGACTTTGGAGTCATTCCACTGGTGTTGTTTTGATCTTTTGTTTTTAGGTGAAAACTTATTAGAATTTTGAGCTTAGCCATAACCTACTTTTTTATCCCTCTGCACACCGCAAAGTCAAAGTTTCATTGCGTCGTTACACAGAATGTTGATCAGACACAGAGCACATGGAATTTAGAGCAGCCTTAAGTCGGCTGTGTAAAGATGCCTTTATATAGCTGACTAGTCCCTTCCTGTATGTATGCTAGAGTGGCTTTCTGTTCACTTAATTACAGATAAGTACAGATATGATGAAATTGCAATTTTAGGTTGAAGGAAATAATTTTACATTTTAATTTTGTAGCACTGCTGCAAAAACACACAATTGTGTATTTGGACTTTGGACTCTAAACCTTATGGTTACTGAGACATAAACCTCTTGTGACAACTAGCCCCAGACTTCTCTAGGGTGAAACGTGTGGTCTCTATGGTGCAATCCTTCATGGCCCTCAAGGTTGTCAGCACATACCAATTCCATTCCAGCCTTTGTTTTGGAGGATAAATCTTTCACAGGCTTGGTTTTATTGAGTTTACTGGCATGATTTGTTGGCCTCGAAGGTCTTCTTCCTCTCAGCTCAGATCCTGCTAACACAGGTGTCTACAGTCCACCATGGTCATGACTGTCAGCTATATATGATGAAAGATGTTGGAATGAATAAATACACGCACACACATACACAAAAAAACAGGTGCTTTGAGCCTTTCTCCCTCACAGCTAATATGAGCTAGACTCATAAAACTCTTATGGGATTTTCTCCCTGGAATTACAGTGTGCTGCACATTTGTAAGATTCCAGGTTTTGCATGTTGCATTTTTAGTGAAATAAACCAGAAGAAAGATGCAGTGTGTCAAGTTATAGACTAGATTGTATTTCATTGGCACCTGTGCTGTGTTGTAGAGAAACTACTGGCATATATTTAAAAGTTTCAGGTGCACATGTTCACACCCGGTTCAGGGCATCTCCTATAAGATTCAGTATATGGTGCACTTTTTGAAGTACACTTGTTCGTAAACATTTGCTAAAGAATGATACATGGCACTGGCCTGAGGTACCTGCCGAAAATGTGTTGATAGAGAGTATATATCTATTTTTAACCTCTTGTAAAGGGTCTGTATCTGTAGATGCAACAAAATACTTGGTTAATTTTTCCCTCTGCTATGTTCGATTGGCTTGTAAGGGGGGATTTGGTTCAAGCTTTTGTCTCTTGTCAGCCTCACTTCAATGATAATTCGGAGGCTAAAAGTGCAATATTTTGCAGACGTGATTACATCTTTCACAGTGGACCGGTTCTATGAGGATGGACATTTTAGAGTAAGGCTTAAGTGATAAACATGCGGAAAGCTGGAGGCCTGCTGTCTGAACCTGCTCTGAACCCTGTCTCTAACAGCGCTCAAAGTCAAGGAAAAGCTGCCCTCCATAGTAAACAATGACAAGTCCTTAATAAACAATCTGTCACAATCATTCCATATTTATGCCAGACTTGCATCTCCTTTCAGTCTTCATTCTGAACTCCAATTATTCAAACTTTGCTGAGCTAGAAAGGCAGTTTTTCTATTCCATTCACTATAGTATAGCTGAGGAATTGAAATGCTCTTCAGAAAGCCAAAAACATTCATGCTGTCTATTTGAACATCCTGGTAGGCTATCAAATTGTTTCAAGAAAAATGTTTTCTTCGTCTAAATAAAATTGATTTTCTTTATGCTTGTGTTCTCATCAGACTTTCATGATCAGAGCATTCCTTGAAATAAATGAACGAAATAACCTCATCATGGACAAAACTTTTATTTGAACAAGGAAGAGGAAGATGCACTGTTAAACTTAATATATTAAATTAAATTAAAAATTAAAAAATTAAAGTTTTTAGTAGTAGCAGTAGTACTGTTTCACTGTCAGAAAAACCCAGAGACAATGGGTCTCATTCACTAACCATGCCTACACACAAATTTGTATGTGGAATCTGCATACAAATGTTTCCACATAGAAATCATGATTCATTAATAACTTTCGTTCTAAAACCCATTCTAAATTTATATACAGGAACAACTTGAAACGTATGCAAAAATGTCATACCCTGGGTGGTGGGTACACACACACACACACACACACACACACACACACACACACACACACACACACTGTATACAGTAAAAGTAAGAAAAGGTGTGTTATAGCTCGAGCTGCAAATTTCCTGCATTTTTGTGTTTGAATTGAGGATAGCACACCTGGCATTGCTTGAGGATCTTGCTGCAGATCTTGCTGGTGAAAGCGTGTCTTTAGAGAGCGTCATATTTGCTGAGAGCGTGAAAGGAAAGGGTGTACAGAAAGCCCTTATATTGACATGGTTTTGTTTATGCAAATTACTAACATCGGGCATGCGGTCACTCATTAAAACTACTCCAAATTCATTAACGTTCGAATGAGGTTAAGAGAAAATCAATGTGCATGCACTGTAATAATTAAATATTGTATCTCTATGGGGCAACTATTTAAAGGGTGTTATATAGTTTTAGCAAGAAAATCCATCCCGGTGCTCAGGCACACACTTACAGTAGGATCTTTTGATATATTCAAATGAGGCAAACAGTTTTCTCCCCGTCTTCTATATGGACACACAGTTTGTGCAATGTGCGGCACAAAATGAACTCTGTAGACCGTCACACTCTGACCGTGCAGGAGTTGCCAGAAGAAAGGGAACCCCTGTGTGTTTTTGATTAAATTTGAGAAATGGTTTGGAGACCCCTTTGGTCTCAGCTGATGTGTGTGGTCTGAGGTCCTGCATTGAGAGTAAATAAATAAGAGAAAATGGCTGCACGCCGTGGTGAACGTGGGGTGCTTTCGGCTGTTTTCTGGCTGCCTTCCCCCGCTTTGGAGCAGCCCAGCTGCCACCTGCGATATTCCACATATGACATTTATCCAGGCGAGGCCATTGACAGATGATTCAAAGCAGCCTTGCACCACAGCCAAGAAAAGCCCCCAGTCACATTTGATGAGGCTGGGGACGATGGCTTTACCCCTGGTGTGTCACTCCAATGTTTAAAATTCCAGCGCTCTGATTGTGCAACTTGTGTAAAGAGAAAATTGAGAACAAATGCACAAGGTGTCAGACATACACTAACATTAGACTTTTCCCAACAGACTTCTGCACTTGGATGTTTGTAAAGCTTAGTGGAAATATGCTGCTTTAGTTTTAGCTCAGGTTTTGCAGATCAAAAGTCCCTTTTTATCTTTTTCACCTTTCTGTAAAAGAGACACAAATGTGGGCATTCTCTGTCCAGAAAGAGTTCAAATGGACAAAGTCAAAACCACCAGTCCTTAATTCATCGCCTGTCTGTACGTCCGCTTGGCCTCAATCACATGCTGTCTGTGTAACATCTAAACACACAGTAGAGAGCTTCTCTCATCTACATTGAGCACACTAACAAATCAGGGTTTATTTTTCTAGACAAGGTAAAATAGTCTCATTGTCTCCGTCACCCTCACCTAATGTCAAGACTAGATTGGACCTTGTTCTTATATTCCACCAATGTCCCAGGTGTCCTTTGCGAAGAACATGTTAAACGGAGCTTGATTCTTAGTACTCCAAAAAATGGCAGATTATTTATCAAAAGAAGTTTTCAACATAACCAAAAATGATCAGTCAAATTAAATAAATTGAATTTGTATCATTAATTAAAACTGTCTTAGAGCAACGGATTATTCAAACAGCTGTGCTTAATGAGAGTAATATAACACAGTTGTCATTTCACATTTTGAAAGTCAATTACAAAGCATAAGGAGGTTATAAATGTTAAATTAACAAAGGTGTGAACCATTAATGAGTCAGTAAACTGATTAAAAGCTCAATTGTTAATTGGCAGACACCATTAAACTGTAATTTTTGAAGGGGCTTTTTTGTACTCGGCACCTTTTTTTGTGCACAGCAACTGTTTTTACACAGACACGGACATTGAAATCACCTTTGTTTAATGTAGATTTGTTTTAATATTACATCTCCTACCCTTAGGAGCTTGCCTGTAAATGTCAAAAAGAGATTACAGGCTACAAGTCTTCACAAGCTATGAGACCTCATATGACAGCTGTGACCTCAAAGACAGACACCACGATTCGACCTAACTGAATGAGTTCATAGAGTCCCAAATCACAACAAAATAAGTCCTCAACAGCTACTCTAAGTATTCCACAATCTAAACTGCTATGCCCAACATCGACTTATCCACAATGTCTGGAAGTGAGCGACATAATGGACTACTTGCACTGAGCTTTGTGACGTACTTACATTTTCAAATATCGAGGTCAGCTAGTGTCTGGTTATCTATGTTTCAATGATCAGTAGTCACCTAGTTGACTAAACGGCTCATACAATATATTTCCGCAAGATTTACAAATAAGAACATTTTCATAGACAGGAGAAGAAATATTCTGATCATTACTGTGTACAGAATTTTCCTAACTCAATGGATAATGAAGTTTTAACCCAACCCAAGCAGATCTGAGAAAGCAGTGGCTGGTTAAGATACAAGATTATTTCACCACAGGTTGTTAGTGCTCTAAACTAGTCACCACTATGCTGCTGTGTGTGTGTGTGTGTGTGTGTGTGTGTGTGTGTGTGTGTGTGTGTGTGTGTGTGTGTGTGTGTGTGTGTGTGTGTGTGTGTGTGTGTGTGTGTGTGTGTGTGTGTGTGTGTGTGTGTGTGTGTGTGTGTGTGGTTGTTGTGTATGATTAAATTATTGCTAAATGTATTTAAGGCAAGAACCACATTCATACAACTATTTTAAAAGACTGGAAAATGCACCAATGCGCACAAGCAAATTATGTTTATGAGTCAAATAAATGTATAAATCGAAACCGAACATGAAACAGAAAAGACAAGTACTTTAAAAACATTGTTAATGAGATGACCAGTACTGGTCTGCAGCAGGTTAGTTGGGGAAATTAGTTTTATTTGTCATTCAGAATCCACATTTGTAAAGGGACATTACATATTTACTGGAACAATTGAGCTGAATTAACCCAACAATAATAATAAAAAAAAATGTACTCACCCTTATTTTGTGCAAACCTGTTTGACACAAAATAAGATATTTTGAAGATTGTTTTTATCCACACAATGATAGACCATTGACTTTGTATGAACAAAACATCAACTTATCTTTTTTGATAAAAAGAAAGTCATACAGGTTTGGAACAACATGAGGGTGAACAAATGAAATGATTGACAATATGACTAGAGTGGCTGAATGTGTAGGTTCCTCCATGCAGAGAGTACGACCTGCCTCTGGCAGGCACACATGTTTGCAGATTGTCATGCAGAATATGACTCAGCCCATGGGCATTGCTCTGATTCTTATCACTGTGCGCACATCTGATGAGAAAACGGTGTCTGACAAACACAGGTACTTCTACATTCCCCTCATATCTTTTTTTAACGATTACATCAAAGCTGGGTAAGATGGGTGGCAATATAGAGACAAATCTCAACCGCATCTACTCGTCAGAATTCCTGATATGAAATGACATTTGATTTACAAGGAGAGGGGAGAAGGAGGACAAAGTGGAGAAAAAAAAGCAAAACCAGACCGCCTGGATAATGATTCTGAGTGGATGAACATTCAGGGGGTCTGAGAGTTTGACAAGCCCACCAGTATAGAAAACCTATAGGCCTGTTTGTACAAACTAAATCTGACAAATGTATAATGGATGTGGAAATTGTATGATATTAAGAAAATATTTTGTCACGCTATAGTGGGGTGATTTCAGTTCTAGAGATAAACCTCAAGGAAAGGCTTCAGTCTTAGCAGGAGCTCTTAGTTTTAATCACCTCCTTTTCAGTAAATGAAATGAAAATTTCACTGCAATGCATGTTTACTTACAAAATTTCAGTTTTTTTTGTGAGTAAATTATATTTTTTTAGGTAGCCACTTTGCTGTCTAGGTGTTATGCTTTATAGGCTGAATGATGGCTGACACTGCCAGAGCTTTGCAGGGAAGGATGTGTGAGCTTTACTGTCTCCGTGCCTGATGTGTGTTTACAAAATTGTGTCTTTTCACCATGCTGAACTGTCAGCAGTCACAGCGTCTGCTTCTCTCCTTCACATAGCAGACCCATCCAGACTGACAGACCATTCCCCACAGAACTCTGGATAATTGGCATTCAGAATCATCCGAATAATAGGGAAAGGGCTACAATTTCTGGAGACATCCCCTCCCCTTTCATGCCTCTTTCAACACAAGCACGAAAGTTGTGTTGCCCACACCCAATCGACAGTGGGACTGCTTTGCATGCAGCGTGGTGGGCAGCTGGTCCCTAGGGGGCTGGGAGTGGCAGAGACGGCGGGAAAAAGCTCTCTATGCATGAGGAGAAATCTCCTTCAGGTCGGTGTTTCCCCCCCGGTGGATTTCTGTAGGGATTTATGACCTGTCACCTCAGAGCTGGTGGGGAGGTGATCTCTCAGTGTCAATTTCAGCAGCCCTACGTGTCAATCTCAGACAAGGTTTTACTCAACAAATCGCACTAGTGGAAATATTAACGAGGGAAGAGAGAGGTGGCATATTTGCAGCCTCAGCTTTCTGGGTTGTGAAAGTCAAGGAACAATGACACTGTTAGGAATGCTGACTTGGCCATGAAATTTCAGGGATTGTAATTTTTTGGAGTAGGTTTTGATAAATCTGGCAAAGGCAGCATTTACAATTCTGCTATATTTGCAGCCCAAACTATATAAAAAAATAAAAGAAAATAAAAAAATGTATATATATATATATATATATATATATATATATATATATATATATATAAAATATCATTTAAATTCGTAAATGCAAACTTGCTCAGAATTAATAATATTCATTAATAATAAATTATAGTAGAACACAATATAATCTAATAGTTCTCTCTCTCTCTCTCTCTCTCTCTCTCTCATTAAAGGTCATCTATTGAAGGACGGTATGAAAATCACAGCATCACTTTGATTTCTGAAAGAGATGTGGTGGATAAAGGCTTTGATATATTGGAAGGGAAAATCAAACAAAGCTGAAAGGAATATTTGTTTCCAGGAAATATATAATTATGGCTACTCTCACAGATTTATCTGAGATCAAAAGATACTACAGATATTACCCAATGAAGTCAAAATGATCTGTACTAATTCAAAGAACCATAGTTATGAGTCGTTGTGTCTTTAATCATACACTTGACCGCAGGTATGTCAGTTTCACCTCACATTCTAAAGGTTTTTAGTGATCAAGGGGATCTTATTTGTAGATGAACAAGCCCAGCAGTGGACCAACAACATGGTCAGAATCAACAAGTGAGCTTACTGATAAATATATTTATGGTGCCTTTTTTTTCCCGCACATAAGGACAAAGAGATCTAATCAATTATACATTTTCTCTTCAGATCATTTCAAGATAACACATTTTATTGTTTTCTGGAACACTGAGGTTGATGCAATATTGAAATCTGACCTACTTCCATTTTTACCTCACTATATGAGAGTTTTAAGAGGTTTTAATAATCGCTGCATATTCACGAACAGAAATTATGCTTGCCGCAAGATGGCCGCCGGAACACATTCACACAGTCAGTCAGGTCCTGTGTGGCCTTATCAAATCTTTCGAAAGCCATCAAAAAGACCTCCGTCTTTTCCACAAATTGCCCTTTATTTAACCGCTGTTACAAGCGTGTATTTATTGATATGTGTGTCACGTCTCTGTAGTGTTAAAACCGAAAATAGTGATCAAGTCTATCATCCAGCCAAGTATAGTCAATATCTCTTGTTCTCAAGATTCCTAAACAATGGCCGTGCCAGGCCTCCTTTAACAAAACATCAGCAGAACAACACACTCAGCCCTTCCTTGGGACTTGTATACTTCACAGCTATTTTGCTCCTGGCTGGTGATGTAGAAATAAACCCTGGTCCACCGCCTATGGTGGTAAATAGCTTCGTTGTCACTCAATCAACTCAACATGGGCAGCTTCCGCAGCAATCCTGGCTACCAACGGCACAGTTCACAGGGCTACCATCACAGCTAACCTGGATACTACCGGCGCAGTTCTCCGGGTTACCACCGCAGCTCACCTGGATACTTCCGGCGCAGCTCATTTGGCTACCAACACAGCTAATCTGGATACCACCGTCGCAGCTCTCCGGGCTACTACCGCAGATAACTTGGTTACCACCGGCGCAGTTTACTTGGCTACCACCTCAGCAAATCTGGATACTACCGGCGCTGCTCTCCGGGCTACCACCGCAGCTAACCTGGATACTACCGGTGCAGCTCTCCGGGCTACCACCGCAGCTAACCTGGACACTACCGGCGCAGCTCACCTGGCTACCATCAGGGGGGGGTTATATTATATGTTAAAGATACCCTTAAATGCAATAGGATTGAATGGTCTGATGACACCAACCTTGAGTGTGTGGGAGTAGACATTATACTTTCTGCAGAAATGACATTCACAGTCATATGTATGTATCGTAAACCATCAGCTAAAATAGATTTTTATACCAATCTTAAAACCCTTATTAATCTTACGAATATGAAAAAAGAGTTAATCGTAATAGGTGATTTTAATATTAACTGGGATAATAAGAAAGAAAGAAAAAACCTTAAACACATAACTGATTATTTTAATTTAGAACAATTAATTAAAACGCCAACCCGAGTAACTAACCGTTCCAAAACAAGAAGAGACCTAATTTTTACAAACAGACCTGAAAGAATCACAAAAACCTACAACCTTTTAACTGGTCTGTCTGATCATAATGGAATCTTTTTTTTACGAAAATTAATCAAAGCACAATCTCGTAACTCCAATATTTTAAATAATTCCTTGTATCATGACATAATCCCCAAAAGTCAACATTCAAATCTGGAAATAGCCCTAAATGAGCAGGATTGGGCTGCTTTTGTCTCATGTGAACTTGTTATAGATAATAGTGTTACTTTCCACAGTAAGGTTAAAATGGTTATGGCATTATTTACTAGAAAGGTGAGGCATAGAAGAACAAATAACAATGATATACCATGGCTTCATAAGGATTGCAGGCTGCAAATGAAGATAAGAGATCAATTACTTAAAAGGGCGATTAAAACTGGCCTTACCTCAGATAGACAACTATTTACATCAGCTAGAAATAAAGTCATACAGACAATGCGGAAGGCCAAAGCACATTTTTTTATGACTATTATTGACAGTGCAAAAGGGAATGGGAAAAAAATCTGGCAAAGCATTAACAAACTAACTGGTAAACAGAATTAACAAGATAAATTAACTGAGCTTAAAATTAATAATGTATTGGTGAAAGATCCACTCATCCTAGCATCTGAGTTAAACTTGTTTTTTAAAAACTCTGTTCAAGAAATATCTCAATTATTTAACCCACCTGAAAGTGTTTCTTCTCCTATTAATTACACACAGCCTATATTTATGATAGAAGAAATTACGGAACCAGATGTGGCTTCCATCATTGATGAATTAAAGAGTTCCAAAGCTAAGGATGGGTTTGGATTGGACACAAATTTCATTAAATTGCACAAAGAGTCTTTAGTATGCCCTATTGCACATATGATTAATTTATCTATCAAACACTCTGTTGTTCCACCAGATTGGAAGATGGCCACAATTACACCAATTTTTAAATCAGGGAACAGATTAGACATCAATAACTATAGACCAATCAGTATCTTGCCTGTTATATCTAAGATTATTGAAAAATGGATAGTAAAACAATTAGTAAAGCATTTAAATATATGTGGCTCTCCTCTGCATCCTATGCAATTTGGCTTTCGTGCTCATCATTCTACTGAAACAGCTGTTAATGTATTTATTGAAAAAGTCAAACATTCGGTAGACACTCATTCTGTTGTTGGTGCTGTTTTCCTGGATTTGAAAAAGGCATTTGATACCGTCAATCATCAAATGCTCTTGTCTAAATTGACAAACTTCAATTTTTCCAAACAAGCCATCAGCTGGATGAACTCCTACTTAACCAACAGAAAGCACTGTGTCTCTGTTAACAATATTAAATCTCCTCACCTTGAATGTTCAGTAGGAGTCCCTCAAGGCTCTGTACTTGCACCAATTTTATTTTCCTTATACATTAACGACTTGCCTACAGTATGCCAAAACATCAATATTTTAATGTATGCAGACGATGCAGTAATTTTTACTCATGCCAAAACTGTTCAAGACGCCTCTCAGTCACTTAAATCGGCAATGACTCGTGTACAGGAGTGGCTCACAAAATCATGTCTACTATTGAATCCTAAAAAAACTGTTTGTATAATGTTTTCTAAGCGGCAGATTGAATTGACACACTCATATATATTTTTAAAACAAGAAGAAATAAAGATTGTAAATGAATTTAAATACCTTGGCATTGTATTAGATCCTACACTGTCCTTTAAAAATCATGTTAAATGCCTTTCAAAAACTGTTAAATTTATCTTGCTAACTTCAAATATATCAGACCATCACGTTCATGTAAAGCAGCCAGAATGTTTCATTCTATGATTTTTTCTCATATTGCATACTGTTTTACAAACTGGTCACTTACAAATGCTACAACGCTTAAACCAATGGAGTCACTTTTTAAACGAGCTAGCTTTAAAAATATTTGATAGAAAACCGCTTTCATATCATCACTGCTTAATATTACAGAAATATAATTTATTAAGTTTTGAAAATTTTCTAAAGCTCAAATATGCCTGTGCTATATATACGATCCTGCATGGTCTTGCCCCACCTCCACTAAGTGAATACATTAAATTGAAAACACCGGGAGAGGGAAGAGCTGTAACCAGGGCTTCCATAAGGGGTGACTGTATAGTGCCTTACAGGCGTACAACATTTGGACAATATGTATTGTCAGTTAAGGGGACAGAGATCTGGAACAAGTTACCGGTTGTTGTTAGAGAATGTCCGACCTACCCCAGTTTTAAGAACCAAATTAAAAAAATGGCTCAAGACACATCAAAATTTTGCCCACTAACGATATTAATTGTAATTTAGGTATATGGATACAGGGCTCTCAAGTCTCACGCATTGGGCGTGAGACACACGCATTTCAACCCGTTCACACGCTCACACGCCACACCTTATATTTCTCACGCTGAGGAGTAAGGGAACTTGTCCCGCTATACAATTAATGGACGAGGCGCAGGCAAACGGAGGGAAGTTCTCTGCCGAGTTCATAGCAATCTGTCTCGCGTTATACAGAGTTAAATGCTAGCTACCAGCCAATCAGAAATTAGAATTAGTTGTTTCCGGGTAAATTATGTGTTCCCGCTGCAAGCTCGTTCGTTACTAGACAACACGCGCACACACGGAGTGGAAGTTGAAAGAACACGATCTGATGAATGCGGTTTGCGGACATCTTCATTTATTTTTTTTTTATTTTTTTTAGCATTTTGATTTTACGATTCCTGGACGATATCTCTTGCCTCTGATCAAAGACAGTGAGAGCTGATGTTTAGGAGTATAGCCAAATTCGTGCTAAATTATTTTTGATGCATTCAAAAACTCTCCAACTGCTTTTAAAGGGGTCATCGGATGCAAATACACTTTTATATGGTATTTGCAAATAAATGTGTCTTTGCAGTGTGTGGACACATTCACCATGCAATGAAAAAAATCCATTCACTTTTTTTTTTAATCCTCAAAAAGCCAAAAAGTTGTTGCTCATTATCATTTAAAGAGACATGCACCGAAACGGGTCACTGTGAACAGAGCTGTTTTTTAAGAGGTAAAAAGGGTGTTGTTTTACACAACCATTGAGAAATTTTAACCAAAGTATGTTACAAACTTTACATGAAGACCCAAAAGAATCCAAGACTACCAACTTGTGGAAAATGGGCATCCGATGACCCCTGTAAAGGTGACCGGTTTGGGTCTTGACATACATGCTCAGGGCAAGTTGTTATGACACAATGTTATGTACATTGAGCACTGATGTCCAGCTGGCTTGTTTGGGGTCAAATTTATTTTTATTTTTCAATAAATTTGTATTTTTTAAATATAACTATTTATTTTATTTGGATGAATTTGTCTTTTTATCAGATTTAACAATTGTTATAATTTCCATTTGTGCTGGTCAATTATGAACAATAGGCAAAATTGAACTGCTAGCAAAAATTGAAGCGAATTTGGTTGGGTCGAGGGACCGCTGCTGCAAATATTTGGGTGGCTCCTCCCCTAAATCTCACTCTAAACTTTTGATAAAACTTGAGAGCCCTGATGGATATGATCACTGTGGTGTTGTTTAAGTATTTGTATGTATTCCAAACCAGATCCAGCACTGCTGTATTTATTAGTATTTTAGCATAATTACAATGTACTTAAAGTACATAGAATAGCACTTTATTGTATATGTGTATATGTATTAGTAACCTGTAACCTGAAAACGGTGGTATCTCTTATAATATGTCGTTGAATATTGTGGTGTCCTTTAACTTGTTACTTGATATTGTGATGACCTGACGGGGGACTGCAGATGTAAAGTAGCCTTGGGGCTAATTCTGGCATATTTACATTGCTGAAAAGCTAAGATGTTCATTAATATGCATTGTCCCTTTTAAATAAATAAATAAATAAATAAAATACAATACTTTCTCATGAGCTCATGGAGAGATTTTCTTTAGAAGTAAAAATGCACCGTCAGGAGAGGATCTGATTCATGTGCACACAGACAATCAAAAAGAAGTCACTAGCAAGCTTTGGATCTTACCATCAAACTTCAGCTATCACTGATATACATCATCTTTTACCATAAAGTACCGCTCATCAATTATGGCTCATATAAATGTTTCAAGATAATGTACAGAGTAGCAATGTTATATTATGCCAGCCTCAATAGATTACTGCAGAGATTGTGTATTTTTGTAGGCCAACCCGGAAGTTAGCATCACACTGGTTCTCTCAATCGGATTTCCCCCTTTGACTCTTGTATTATTTGCAGGGAATAAGCGCTGTGATCAACAAAAGTTTATAATTCTTGCAAGTTTTGTTCATCAAGATAATCTTCACAAATGGACACGATTAAGCATTTTGAAGCCTAAATATAATCGACAAAAGTAAAAAGCTACATCACTGACCTTATTCATAGTAGTGTCATCTTTGATTTTTAAGGGGAATGATAGCGAGGCTGTGCGAGATAAACACTGCTGATGAAACACTGCAAATATTTCAGTGGACATAAAACTGCAGACAACATAAGCTGTGGAAAATTATAAGTGATCTAAGAGCTTTCACAACGAGTGCGATTGAAAACACAGTAAGTTTATTCCTCAGAGCCTGGCTTGCATACCTGTCTTGACGCTGCTCTGAAAAAGGACTATTACGATTCGGAAAATTATAAAACTTTTTAAAATCTACAAGTTGTGAAGTTTTAGCATAAACACAACAAGGCTGTAAAAGTGCACTCGTGAGTAAATTAGTTTACCTCTTCGGTGTGACGTTTAATGCCCCAGATAATCTCTGTCTCTGCCACTTGATAGCAACCAGCTTTTTCAAGACTCATAAAAGCTTAAAAAAATCACAATTGGGGTATTACTGATATGTTTTAGAATGAAAAGTATAGTGAGCTTGTCTTTACCAAATACCTTCTTTCAGGCATTTAACTAAAAACCCATCAAAAAATATACATACATATATACGTATATTTATATATAGCCTGTTGTATTGTGGATCTATGTGTTCTAAATTACCCAAGTGAGGTAATGTGTATATGATTAGGAACTGATTAGAAAACTAAATATTTAAATAATTGACACATAGTGCTCTTTATCTAATTTTAATGAATGTGTATACATTTGTTCTGGTGTTGCATTCAATACCCCTACCTGTTCATCAAGGCTCTACATCAATTGCAATCAAGCACAATGGTGCAGCCTGTTCGAAATGACCCAAGTCAAGAAAATGATGGAAGTCTCACAGAGGGGCCATCTCTCTCATTTCCACCTGGCACTTGAGTCAGATTGTTTGTCCTCCAATCAGTCGATTTCACTGAGACATTGAATGCAAGCTGCTAGAATTTTTTTTTTTTTGGTCCTCTCAGGGCACCGTTGTATAACTAGCTACGAATGACCTTCTGTGACATTCACATTCAATATATTTAACACGTAGGCCACAGTTTGATATGCCACAGATATATTTACCAGTTTGACCAGAGCAGTACTACGGTACAGTAGTATTTTCTCCACTGGAGAGAACTGATTCTGCATTTAGTTTAGAAGATCCACAGACCTGAATACTATAACAATTAAAGGGGACCTATTATACAAAAATCACTTTTAAATGGTGTTTGAACTTGTGTGTCAGCAGTGTTTGTACACAGCCACCCTATAATGGTAAAAATCCACCCACGTTTTTATTGTAATCCCCATAACCATAAGCAGTGTCTCAGAATAAGTCATTTGTAGTTTCCAGGCAGTGTGATGTCACAAATGCTTAGGCCCCGCCCATAATTGCTGACAGACTCCACTCTATCAGCACAGACCCCGCCCTGAGTGAGCTGTTGTCATGATGTCTGTTTTCTTTTGATTTCTGTTCTTGTCTGTGTTTGTTTAATCTGTCAATTAGTTCAGTTCTGTCCCTGCCTGTTTGTTTCTTTGGTGTTTGATTGACTGTTAGTTCAGTTCAGGTGTGTCTTGTTAATTTGCTCTTCAGTTCTGTCTATTTAAACCCTGTTTTCTGTATTGTTATTGGTCAGTTCTTATCATTGCACTTAGATCCTGTTTCTACCATTGCTGCAACCAGATTTTAACAGCTGTACATAGTTCACCATGTTTATCCCCTCAGCAGCAGCATTCAAGTAAGAAATGTATTCTTTTTACAGCTATTATTATAGTTATTCAGTCAAGAGCAGTGAGTGATTTTCTGTTTTTCTTTTTCATATTAACAATATACATATATATATATATATATATATATATATACATATATATATATATATATATATAGCAGTGATACTGTAAATTACGCTGTTTTCACCTTAACACGCAGATCTAATATACTGTACACATGCGATATCTTTACTTGCTGTTTCACGGACATAACCGGCTGTATTTATGTGAACTTTGTTTGACATGACAAAGAGTGAAAGAGAACTTAGTTTAATACTCACAGTACGTGCCGTCTGACAGCCATCTTTCGGTGTGTGTGCTTTAGATGTGTGCACTCAGAAAACCTTACAGTATATCAAAAGTTTATATGGCTTTAAAACACATGCCGATAATAAACTTTCATTACGATGAAGAACTACAAAGAACTGGGGGCAGTAGAAATATCGTTCCAGGGCTGGGGCCCTTAGAGACGATCCATATGGGCCCTCCTGGCTTCAGGGCCCCCTGTACACAGCCCCCCTTCTCAATCTATGTATTTTGAGTTAAAAAAAAATGTTACAACTGTAAAACTGATATTATTATGTTAAGTTGACTACATATTTGCATTGTTAACTAGATGTTTTATTGCAGAGTTTCACACAGCTTTTTATTGTAGAACAGGGGGTAACATTTTATTTCGATAGTCCACTTTAGACCTTCTACTAACTATAAGTAACTTTGCAGCTACATATCAACTAACTGTCATTAGAGTATTAGTAGACTGTCTGCTTAATATCTGCTAACACTTTATTTTGTTGGTCCCCCAACAGACATTATACTGATTATAAGTAACTTGGAAACTACAAGTCAACTTGTTCTCCTAACCCGAACCCTAACACCTAACCATAACCTACCAGTCTACTGACAGTCTACTAAAGTCTACTAATACTCTAATGACAGTTAGTTGACATGTAGTTGAAAAGTTACTTATAGTTAGTAGAATGTCTAAAGTAGGGTGACCAGATTTCTCGGAGTGGAATACGGGACAGATACAGAACGCATGCGTATAGAGGGAATGCACGTGACGTCACCATTGGCCGGAGTGACTGCAGTTACGCCCACAAGTGGCAAAAAGACTGAGCGGCAGCATTGGTTTTCAGTGTGAATGCTGCGGAAAAACACACAAAACGCGTCTAAAACAGGAAAGAGCTTTGAGACTGACTGTACAACTAGATTTGACAAGAAATATGAGGAATATTTTTACAGACTACCTAAAGCTACAGAACAGAGAAGCAAATAGATCGCTACAATTCATAGAAACAACTGGACTCCAGGCAGCGAAAGGTGGATTTGCAGTTATCCTTTTTGTGTCAATATGCTGAATTTAGTGGTAAAATCATTCTCTATATATTGTATTGTTATATATTGCAGTGACAACTCATCAATCAAATATTTACCACTGTATATTCTGTATAATTTGACATTTTTAAATAAACACTGACAAAAAAACTATACAAGTTTTAAGTCTCTAGACGATATGATGATATATATAACATTGATAAGTGATCACCTGGATTTAGACCTGCCTATTTTGTATTTATATAAAGCATTCACAGGCAAATTTGCTGTATGTATTTCCCTGGTGTCGAAATCAGGCACATATAAATGTCAGGAAACACGATTCCTGGCTGCATGTTAATATCCATGGATCACTGGATCTTTAGTAAGTTGTAAGGAACACTATATTGAAACTTGATTTTTTCAGAATAAGTCGGGACACTAAAATTAGAGTGGAAATACGGGGCTGTCCCGGGAAAAACGGGACGTCTGGTCACCCTAGTCTAAAGTGACTATCAAAATAAAGTGTAACCGAACAGGGGTGTCCAACCCTGCTTCTGAAGGGCTACCATTCTACACAGTTAAGCTCTAACCCTGATCAAACTCACATGAAAAATCATACCAAAGTCCTCAGGATTACTTTGAAAATGATATGTTGTATCATAAATTACATTATATGATTGATTAGGGATGGAGCTAAACCCTACGGTACAGTGGACCTCAAGGGCTAGAGTTGCCCACCCCTGATGTTGAAGACGAGACAGTTCAGCAGTGAAATAATACAAGAAATGTGTATGACTGAATTTAAGGACACTGAAACATGTTATACATGCAGTATATTTTGCACTTTTTGCATCAAATAAATCATAGGAATATTGATGACTTTGGCCTTTTTGTATACCCAAAAAGGGCAATGTATCCTGGGAGATACAACCAATAAAATCCAAACTACATCAAATATTTCAAGAATTCCTTTGGATATCTTTTACTTAAGTCCAGATGATATAAAAAGTGACATCATTATTATTATTATTATTATTTTTTTTATTTTTTTTGCTGAATATTTTCCACTCTTGCCTGTTTAAGGACTCAGATCAAGCCCTTAGATTTAGATCTCCATACTTTTGCAGCATATGAGTTAGAGTAATTGTGCAACATACAAAGCATATTCACATGACAGTTTGCAATTATCAAATTGTATGCCAAAACAACCCGCACATGATCATAGAAAAACATCTATTTTCCCTGCAGGTTCATACAACACCATTTTATCAGTTCACACCTTCCTCTCACAGGATTGTGGGTCTTCTCTCTGTGCAAATGAAAACTGGCTACCTTGATCACACCCTGAAAGAAATAAAAGTAATATACAAACACTTTTTTAATGTTAAAAAGCCTGAAATAGATTTTTCTCCTAGTTTTACAGAGGAAGAATGTGACTATAAGAACATATTGCGAAGTTGTAGCTCTTTCTGCCTCTCCACATCAAAGGCTTATGCTGACAGAGGCTCATGGTAAGAATGGTTGTTTACTAGGTAGATCATACCACCTGCCTCTCCCTTCCACCTTGATGTCTCTTTGAGGCATCTTTCAGCCTTCATTTAGTTATTTTTATTTCCTCTCTTTCATTCCTTTCATCCATTTCCCTCCTAGACACAAAGGTGTCTTTGTCACTGTCATTTTTTTTGTTGAAGAAAAAAAAGAAAAACTTTGGACAATTTGAAAAGCACAGGAGATGGGAGGAGAGAGAAAGTGGGAGGAGGAAGAGAAGATTTCGGAAAATGTGCCCCTTTAGAGCATCGCAAAGAATCATCTCTGTGTTTGCTCTGTGATCTCATCTCACTGTGTTCCTCCCACTATTCAAGAGGCCTGTCAGCCCAATAAAGAACTCTTCTTCTGAGTTAGTACTGCACTGCACCATGCACCATGGTGCTGTGCAGGCGCTTTCACTTAACTAAGGATACATTCACGCAGAGATTTACATTTAAGTGTTAGAAAAAGTTGTGTGATTAGTTGGAAGTGCTTATTTTTTTTTATTTATTTTTTTCTGTTCTGTTCAAGAACATTCAAGAGTGTACAGTTGCTGAAGAGCCTGAATTTCTGCATAAAGTTATGACCAATTTACCCTGCACCATGCAATGCAGAACATTTTGAAAGGACTGGGGTAGAAAAAGTGATGAGAAATAGTGACAAACTCCTATATATTATTTGAGTTAAAATGATAGCGCACCCAAAAAAATTATGTCATAATTTATTCAAACTCGACATGTCATTCCACGCTTGTTTGACTTTTTTTATTTTTATGTATTTTTTATTTTGTTTTTTTCTACACACAAAAGAAGATCTTTTGAAAAACGTATTTAAAATCACTGGGTTCCTGTTTTTTTTTTTTTTTTTTACATAACATTTGTCAGAATATCTTATTTTGTGTTCTTATAAGTGTTAGTAAGGATGCCAGGTTTTGGTTTCACTTCATTTTGATGGTCCTTTTAGTACATTCTGTTGCCTATTAGTGATGTTGCACCACCATGTCAACTAACTCTCATTAGAGTATTAGTAGACTGGTAGGGTTAGGGTTAGAAGTTGACATGTACTTGCAAAGTTACTTATAGTTAGTTCACACGCAGAATGTTCAGAAGGGACCATCAAAATAAAGTGTTACCCAGATTTTTCATGTCACTAGTTTGCACTTACCTATAATCAGATAAGGCATAGAATATGCATATTTAGCATGTTGTCCGAGGAGATTAAACATCATCAACATGTTTGGTGTTTGTCTGTGCGGTGTGAATTGGACTTAACTTATACCACCCTACAGAACTGTTGGAACATCTGATGTGGATTAGATAAAGTGGCACAACAGGATCAACAGTGCAAACCAATGCTAAAGTATGCGGTTTATCTTAAATCTTATTTTTAAACAGTGAAATTATAAAGTTGGCTTAACAAGGACTGGTTGTGGAAACAGCTGAATTGATGTTTCTTACATGTCAGACTCTTTCCTAAGAATATGACCTCAGAGGAGAGTGAGACACCTGGCCTGGCCAGAAATAGTACGCGCCATGCACAGCACTGTCCAGCAGAATCAAGCCTGTACCGTGACACAATGCAAAAGGGGCAGCCGACTGAATGATGACAAGTGAAGAGCCATTTATCTTCATTTACCCTCAATCCCCTTGTTCCACATAGCCTGTTGCTGCCTCCTCTTTATAATAGGGCACGTGTAAAGCTAGATAATAAAGAGGGGTGTGACAGAAACCTTCCAAAGACACTCGCAGACTGTCAGAAGGAAGAGCTTACAAAGGTGCCTAACAGAATCCCAGCGACTCCAAGGGGCTGGTTTGAGAGGCTCAGTATTTCACAAACTGTGCCACAGCCAATTGGCATAATTTTTTTTACACAGTCTTAAACCGCTGTAACAAATGAAGTGTGTGAGTGTTGTAAAGGGGGACTATGTTCTAAATCTTAGTAGTAGTATTTCAGGAAAATTACAAATGTGAAAATTTTGAAACCGAGGAGACCGGGGCTAGATGTCACATTTTATAAATGTTATATCTTAGTATCTAAGGTTTAGAGTCATCAAGTTTAAATGTTTTATTTATCAATTTTTTTTTTTCGGAAAAAGAGAGAAAAAGAGTGCACTAATATGCATTAATTAATGCTTAACTAATGCTGCGATAATCTTGAGTTAATGTATGACTCGTGAAGAACTAAACCAATCATTAATATCAGCAACTAATATACTATAATTAATACGTTAAGTCATGTATGAATATCTATTAATTAAATGTTTCATCATGGATTAATTCTCTATAAACATCTAGTATTAAGTAATAGTGTAAGTCAATGTGTCAATTACCACAATGGGTCGAAAGCCACTTCCAGCTACCTGTTATGACTTTATGACTCTACTTGTTAACCCTCTGGGAACTAAGCTCTTTTTGGTCCGTTTTCTCTATTTTTACATTTAGGCTTATAAACTATATGTAATGGAGATGGAACACTATGTGTTTGGTATCTATAGATTCAGAAAACACTAAGCTAACATAAGAACCCATGTAATATGTTTATAAAGGAAGTATAAGTGAAAATGTACAATAAACTAGAGAATTTCAAAAACGGAAATTCGATTTTTGGCATTTATTTCTGAAAATCACACAACATTAGTGAACACTTTTTGACAAAAATATATATTTCTCAAAGCCTTGCTTGACAGACATGTGCAATTGTTAAATAAAATGTGTAAAGAACAATGAAAAATGTAACTTTATTTACAAATAGTCCCAGGCATTTTTCTTAGAAATCTTAGAATTTTCTAAGCAATGCTTTCTCCTCGTCACTCTCCAGTAATTGTTCCAGAGCTTGTTCCACCGTAAATCGTTTACTGCTTGCATCATAAAAGTGCTAAAACAATAAATAATGCTATAATTGTATATATATATATATATATATATATATATATATATATATATATATATATATATATATATATATATTATAATTGTTCTGTCTCTCTCTCTCTCTCATATCTCTGTGCGCTCTACCTCCGTAAAGCTTTGTTTATACTCGACGCGTCCGTTCGCTTTCTGACGTCTCTGCCACTCAACGCTGTTTGCGTAATAGTATATAATACCACACCTTGCAAGGCTACAGAGTCCTCCGATTTGCTAGAATACGTCATGGTAACCTTCCTCTGAACGGGTAAGTTTGTTATCACTGTTTTCAGCGGAATCTGAGGAAGATGGCAAAAAAGACCGCACCTCTCTATCATTAATAGTTTTTAAGATAATTACACATTTGTAAAAGTATGCCATTTTGGGCGGTACCGCCCAATCCGTCCCCAGAGGGTTAAGGCACATAACTTTTAACTCATTGTTTAAAGGGCACCTATTGTGCAAAATTCACTTTTACATGGTTTTTGAACATTAATGTGTGTTTGGCAGTGTTTGTCCACAACCACCCTATACTGATAAAAATCCACCCAGTGTTTTTTTTTTTTTTTTTTATCCCCATAAATCATAAGCAGTGTCTCAGAACAAGCTGTTTTCATATTCGGGGCAATGTGACATGCTTTTGCACAAGCCCCGTCCACGACTGTTGACTGACACTGTCGTAGTAGCATATAGCCCCGCACAGTCACAGTCCGCCATTGTTTCGACCCCAGAGCAGCTGTAGACAAGAATGTCTTCTAAGCGATTTAGGCATTTTGTTGTTGGATGTAAGAATGAACATAACAGTCGTCATTAACTCCCGACATCTGAGGTGCTGAAGATGCAGTGTATTACTTTTGTTTTTGAAGGGAATGCGACCCCCAATACCTAAATGCGTTTATGTTTGCGTGAATCATTTTCACCAGACTGCTTTATGAACAAGGGTCCGTACAAAGCAGGCTTGCTAAAAAGTTGTTACTCGAGGATCTGTACCAACTGTTGCATCAGTAATCCAGTTTACAGTCTCCGGAGTGACACTGGTCGTGGCAGTAATGAAAGGGACAGCATGCACTTTATTTACAGTTCATCAGTTTTATGGATATAAAGTTTACCAGTTTATTAAGCACTGAAAAGGTCTGTATATTTGTGTACTGTTAGTTAACGAGTGTTTTATGTAATTCACTGTGTATGTTAACGATAATGCAAGGGAGAGAGAGTTTATGAATAAGACATGAATGCACACTTTTTTTTACTGTTTTACTCAGCTCTTATTGGGATTTTATGGACTAAAACAAATGCGTCATCTTTTGTGTGAAGTACAATAAACTTAATAAAACTCATCAGTACATTTTCGGCCATCAATCGGACAAGGTCCGCTACAACAGGCTTGTACTAATAGTGGATAAAAGCAAGATGACAAATACGTTATAACTGTAATTAAGCTAAACTATAGCTGTTCTATCTCCATGCAGCATATATTCTCTGTCTCTGTAGGCATCATTGTCCGACTCTTGTTCGAAATGAACACTGCTAGTACAGTTTTTGTTCTGACATTTTCATTCCGTGAGATGAGAGTGTCCTGACACTGAAGAATGAGCTCTTGAAGCTCCACCCTCATTTGCATTTAAAGGGACACACACAAAAATGGCGCGTTTTTCCTCACCCCCAAAAAGTGGCAATTTTAACATGCTGTAAAAAAATATAATTTTATAAAAATTTCAATTAAAACTTCACATACACACTCTGGGGACATCAGAGACTTAATGTAAATTTTGTAAAAAGGGGAATAATAGGTGCCCTTTAAGAAAAACTTGCGAGAGGCTGTGCTGTATGATGAATAAGTCATGGCTGAAGGACGCAGTTAGGCAAGAGTGAAGCCAAGTGCCTGCAACACCTTCAGCCGTGACTTATTCACGATAAAGCACTAGCCTTGAGTACCTTAATGTTTTTTTTTTAAATGTTTATCACACAATATAAAAATATTAAAGGCAAAAATATTTATCAATGCAACTTTCATGATGTAAAATCACTGAATGCCTTCCTTACGCTGGAAAAAAAAATTGTCTCTGAATCCTGTCACGGTATACTGATCCAATGTTTCCTTCTCGTCTCGTGTTTATGTTGTGGTATGAAAGCACGTGTGTAGTGGGCGTGATTGTGTTGTCATTCCTTGATCCGCTCCAGCTGATCATCATCATTCATCACCAGCTGCAGTCAATCTTCCTCACTGCTTAAATACTCACCATTATCTCATTCGTTTTGTCAGATTGTTGTTTGATGTCTGGGGTGTCGGTGTTGAGTCTTGTTTCCTGGTTTTCCCGTCATCGTGTTCCTGTGGATTTGTCGTCTTGGGTTTGGATTGTTTCGTCTCGTCTTGGCACTTCACTTCACGAGGATTCACAGCACTCTGACCATCGAAGTCCCTGCATTACCTGTCCACACCCGTGTCTTATCCTGAGCCTGTATTTGTTCTACTAACTTCTGAGTACTGCATTTGCTTCCTGTTCTTTTTGCCGATCATGACAGAACCATCTGACCGTTCCAGGGAAGCAGCAGGAGAGACACCTACCTCTCTGGATGAGTTCGTCCACCACAGCGTCATAAGAATGGACTCTCACGAAAGGAACATCAATGACACGGGTCGTGCGATTCAAGCTTTGGTAAGGCAGGTGTCCGAGCTCACCCAGCAGGTCCAACTTCTTCGTGCTCCCACTGCGCCACCCACACAAGCCGTTCCCCCCACACCACCGGACTTCCCCGCGCCATCTGAGCCACGCCTACCGGTTCCGGAGCCCTATGCGGGTGAGTCTGCTTACTGTCGTGCGTTTTTGACAAGATGTTCCATGCATTTCGCCCTACAGCCCAGAACGTTCCAGAGTGAACAAGCCAAGGTGGCTTTTGTCATCACGTTACTGACCGGAAAGGCGGCGTTATGGGGAACGGCGGTGTGGGAGAATCAAGTCCCTTGCTGCGCCTCGTTCCAAACTTTCTCCGCAGAGATGAGACGAGTTTTTGACAGAGCCGTCGCGGGGAGAGAAGCCGCCAGGGTGCTTGCCGACCTTCGTCAGGGGGAGAGGTCGGTCTCGGACTTTTCCATCGAGTTCCGAACCCTGGCGGCCGAATGTCATTGGAACGAGGAGGCGCAGTGGGACATGTTCCTGCATGGGTTGGCTGACCGCGTCCAACAAGAGATCTACGCCCTGGACCTACCCAGGTCATTGAACGGACTCATAGAGCTGGCCCTACGGGTAGATACGCGACTTTCCCGAGTCAGAGGCAGAGTGGCATCTAACCGTCCTCCTGGAGGGATTGAGGGGCAACGGTCCAGCGGCAGGGACGTGGTCAGCCCCATCTTCGATCACGAACCCATGCCGGTGGGTCGAGCTCGGCTTTCCCGGGAGGAGAGGGAGAGGCGGAGGTCCCAGGGCCTTTGCCTATATTGTGGAGGTTCGGGAAATTTAGTGTACAACTGCCCGGTAAAAGGCCAAGCCCGATAGTAAGTATGAGGCTACTATCGGGTGGGATCTCCGCCGAGAAGACCTCATCCACATCTACACTTCTCTCGGTAAGACTGAGATGGTCAACTCACCAGGACGATTGTCAAGCACTTCTGGACTCTGGGGCTGAAGGTAATTTCATGGACAGTATGTTTGCACACAAGTTTCAAATTCCACTCAGACCACTCACTCAGAAGATTGCTGTACACGCACTAAATGGCCAAGAACTTCCCACCATCTCATTCACCACTGAAAATATTACCCTCATTACTTCTGGCAATCACACTGAGACTATTTTTTTTTATATCCTGGATTCACCGTTGGCACCCGTCGTTCTTGGTCACCCCTGGCTCATCCGTCACAACCCCCGAGTGGACTGGCAGCACAAGGCTATACTGGAGTGGAGCAAGGAATGTCATAAGTCTTGTCTTGTGTCTGCTTGTCCATCTGTACCTGTTTATGTGTTTCAGGAGGAAGCAGGGGATCTGTCTAACGTGCCTGAGGAGTGCCATGACCTGAAGGAAGTGTTCATTAAGTCTAGGGCTGCTTCTCTCCCTCCTCATCGTCCCTATGACTGTGCCATAGAGTTAATGCCAGGTAAGTCTCCGCCTAAAGGCAAGTTATACTCGCTTTCTATTCCAGAATGGGAGGCTATGGAGAAATATATTTCTGATTCTCTGGCAACCAAATTCATCCGGCCATCCTCTTCACCAGCGGGGGCGGGGTTATTTTTAGTGTGGGAGAAGGATGGATCTCTGCGACCTTGTATTGATCACCGAGGGTTGAATAAAATCACGGTAAAGAATACTTATCCTTTGCCGTTGATGTCTTCAGCCTTCGAGAGGTTGCAGGGAGCATCCATCTTCACGAAATTGGACTTGCGTAATGCTTATCATTTGGTCCGCATCAGGGAGGGGGGTGAATGGAAGACTGCGTTTAATACCCCCAGGGGACACTTTGAATATTTGGTTATGCCTTTTGGGTTGTCCAACTCCCCAGCAGTCTACCAGGCACTTGTCAATGACGTGTTGCGAGACATGATAGATCAATTCATATATGTTTACCTGGATGACATATTGATATTTTCCTCGTCTCTCCAGGAACATGTGCAACACGTACGACAGGTACTTCAGAGGTTGTTAGAGAATGGGCTTTTTGTCAAGGCGGAGAAATGCGAATTTCATGCACAGTCTGTTCCTTTTCTAGGACACATCATCTCGTCTGAGGGAATGCGTTTGGACCCTGACAAGGTTAAGGCTGTGGTAGAATGGTCAAGTCCAGATTCCCGTAAGGCCCTACAGAGGTTTCTGGGATTCGCCAATTTCTATTGGCGGTTCATTCGCAACTTCAGCCAGCTAGCCGCGCCTCTGACTGCCTTGACCTCCCCCGGAACTCCGTTCAGGTGGTCAGATACAGCCGAGGCTCTGTTTGCTAACCTCAAGAGATCGAATCGAAGGTCAAGAAGGCCTTAGAAGGGGTAACGCCTCTGCCCGAATGTCCACTGAGTCGTTTATTTGTGCCGGAGAGATTAAGGTCAGACGTCATCCGGTGGGGCCATTTTATCCAACATAGCTTGTCATGAAGGAGTTAATCGTACTAAGTTTTTAGTTAAGCAACGATTCTGGTGGCCACTTATGGCTCGTGAGATTCACAGTTTTGTTTTGGCTTGCTCGGTTTGTGCCACTGGTAAGACTTCCAATTGTCCCCTAGATGGGCTCCTCCAACCGCTGCCAGTCCCTTCGAGACCCTGGTCCCATATCACTCTAGATTTTATCACCGCCCTCCCACCCTCCCAGGGTAACACTGTCGTTTTGACAGTGGTGGACCGGTTCTCGAAGGCGGCTCACTTTATTCCTTTACCCAAATTACCCTCAGCTAAGGAGACCGCGTTGACAGTCGTTGACCACGTCTTTCGCTTGCATGGCCTCCCGGTGGACGTGGTCTCTGACAGAGGACCCCAATTTGTGTCAAAATTTTGGCAAGAATTGTGTAAATTACTGGGGGCGACAGTTAGTCTGTCTTCAGGGTTTCACCCTCAGAGCAATGGTCAGACCGAGAGAGACAACCAAGATCTGGAGAGAGTGTTACGATGTTTGGTATCCAAGAATCCTTCCTCTTGGAGCCAACAGCTGTCCATGGTGGATAAGCCCACAATACCTTACCAGTGTCGGCCACGGGCCTCTCTCCGTTTGAGTGTAGGTTACCAGCCACCAATTTTTCCCAGTCTGAAATCTGAGGTCGCGGTCCCCTCTGCTCACGCATTTATCCAGAGGTGTCACCGCACTTGGATTAGAGCCCGTGAGACTTTACCCCAAGTGGGGGCACGCACCAAGGCTAAGGCCGATCGCCACCGGTCGAAGCCTCCCTTATACACCGTCGGTCAAAAAGTTTGGCTTTCTACTAAGAACATTCCTCTCCGCTCCGTCTCTAATAAGCTTGCTCCCAAATGTATTGGCCCGTTCACTGTCACCAAGATCATTAGTCCGGTGGCAGTCCGCCTTAGTTTACCTCCTGCGTACAGGAGAATTCACCCCGTATTTCACGTTTCCAAGATTAAGCCCGTGTTTCATGCTCACATTAATCCGCCTGTCCCGGTCAACAACCCCCCGCCGCGTCTCGTAGATGGGGAGACCACCTATTCGGTAAATTGAATTCTGGATTCAAGGCGGAGGGGCCGCGGGTTCCAGTACTTGGTGGACTGGGAAGGTTACGGTCTGGAGGAGAGAAGTTGGGTACCTGCCAGAGACATTCTGGATCACTCCTTGATCGATGATTACAATCGACAGGTAAGGAGGTCTGAGAACGCCAGGAGGCGTTCTTAGGAGAGGGGTACTGTCACGGTATACTGATCCAATGTTTCATTCTCGTCTCGTGTTTATGTTGTGGTATGAAAGCACGTGTGTAGTGGGCGTGATTGTGTTGTCATTCCTTGATCCGCTCCAGCTGATCATCATCATTCATCACCAGCTGCAGTCAATCTCCCTCACTGCTTAAATACTCACCATTATCTCATTCCTTTTGTCAGATCGTTGTTTTATGTCCGGGGTGTCGGTGTTGAGTCTTCTTTCCTGGTTTTCCCGTCATCGTGTTCCTGTGGATTTGTCGTCTTGGTGTTGGATTGTTTCGTCTCGTCTTGGCACTTCACTTCACGAGGATTCACAGCACTCTGACCATCGAAGTCCCTGCGTTACCTGTCCACACCCGTGTCTTATCCTGAGCCTGTATTTGTTCTATTAAATTCTGAGTACTGCATTTGCTTCCTGTTCTCTTTGCCGATCATGACAAATCCGTGAACAGCAACAGAATGTTCCTAGGTGTAATGTGTCATCTCATGGAGCTCAAATAAAAACAGACTTGGAACTGTTCTCATACGCTGTGTCATTATTATTATTTTACACCATATGTGATATTTCCTCACATAAATAGTTATACTTTTATAATGGATATTATTGTTCATTTAAAGGCACAATGTGTATTCTTTGCTGCTAGAGGTTGCTTATTCAAAACAATTGCGTAGCTTGATGACGCCATGAATGAGAATGGAATCATGGGAGTTGCTGTCTTCACTTCCACATCCAAAGAAAAGGAATCTGACAGGCTCTTGCAGAAATCATGTCCATAGATGAGCAAATATATTCAAGTTTTATCTGCGTTACTCTGGTATGAAGCTGGGAGGGGTGTGAGCCATGGGAGTGGAATGAGGCCACTGGAGTGAATTTTATACTGATAAATACCTGAACTTTTATTATACTTATGCTGCAGTCGGCCACTTCTGGTCTTTTAGTTGCGTATGTGGGGTAACACAGCACTTTTTTACATTTCTTTTGATAAATGTTTCCAAACAGTTACTCACATGTCTAAAAAAAACACATCATATATGAATGTGTCTTTGGTGTTTCCATGGTTTCTATGAAAGAAAAAACGGACATTGAGAGTAACGTTTGGGATAATGTAAGTACATGTCATCAAAATATATAGTATTGTTATCGTGTTTTTTGGATATTTTAATCTAAAAATTTTACATATTGTGCCTTTAAATATTTGTGTTCAGTAAATAATATTTTATTTTAGTTAGTGATTGTGATTTAGACTTCAGTGAAAGTTACATTATTACGCCATTAGATTACAGCAAATATTGCATTTATGAGTGAGTCAAAGACTTAGCAAACACTTTTATATTGAAAGGGACTGAAACATCGTTGTAAACAAGGACGTAATTTTAGTTACACTTTATTTCGATAGTACACTGTAGACATTTCTCTAACTATAAGTAACTTTTCAACTACATGTCAACTAACTCTCATTAGAGTATTAATAGACTATAGTAGACTGTTAGGTTAGGGTTCGGGTTAGGAGAATACGTTGACTTGTAGTTGCCAAGTTAATTATAGTCAGTAGAATGTCTGTTGGGGGACCAAAAAAATAAAGTGTTAGCAGATATTAAGCAGACAATCTACTAATCCTCTAATGACAATTAGTTGATATGCAGATTCAAAGTTACTTATAGTTATACTTATACTTATAGACTATCGAAATAAAGTTTTATTTTTACTTTAAACAACACATTAGAAGACTCAACCGGAAAATGACTAGCGCTGTCATGGAAAATACCCTTAACTGTTAAAAGGACAAAAACAAAGATTTGGCTTTGCTCAGCAGACATTGTAACATATTTTTTTTCATAATGGATTTAAGATTGATCTGAAGAATGAATGCTATATCAGATGCAGGTGATATATTCGTTTAGTTGATCTCTCTTTCATAATACTCTACTCTTGTCATAATTTCAGCACTGGTGCATGACGGTTCATTTTATCAGAAGTCTCACCCAATTGTTCCTCAAACCACTCATCTTCTGTCAAATTGCGTGAAGCAGTCATAGTCGTGTTATGTTGTGAATAAAACACAGCTATTGATAAATCAGAATCAAGGACTAACACATTGTTAGAGAACGTGTTTGAAGGTCGGGTAAGTTTGCTGCAAATATCAGCGGACCAGAACCTGAACTACTGACAGCTGTTACAGTACATTGTGTCTACACCAGACACGACCAAATCTATTTATCCTTACATCAGAAGTAGCGCAAGTGCTTGGGATACCTCAGGAATAGAACAGGGCATCACTTAACAGTTAAAAAAGTGTAACAGCAAGCCTTGGTATCTCATGCAGTGTCATGGGACACATTGTATACCACACTCCTGAGAAAATAAATAAAACATTTGTAGTCCTGATTGTGTTTTTTAAAGGACAAGATGGGAAAGGTGTGTAGATTGAAGTACAATGCATCATATTAACAAGGTATGATTTGCTGAGGGGATATGATAGGGGGATTTCCCTGCCTCTGCTTTTGATATCCCTCTTTCTGGTCATTCATTTTTCATCCCCATAAAGGACAAGTTTTAACCCGACTTCTGGGCAGACGGGATGCGTTTTCAGATTTCCGATAGTAGATGATGTACACTAAGTTTTACTATATGCATATTAAAACATGCTACAGATTCTTCCAAGTCGGATGGTAAGGAATTGATTTAATATCATGTTGTAATTTTGGGTTTAAATTTTATTTAATGGCATGTCAAGAGTATGACTAGCTATTCCCGCTGACTGGGCGGCGGCCATCTTGTCCGGAGAGACTGGTTCGGCGACGGCCATCTTGTCTGGAGACACTGGCTCGGCGGCGGCCATCTTGTCCGACGACTGACGTGAAGTGCAGGCTTGGCTGGACTGACGTGGAGTGCAGGCTCGGCAGGCAGAACGGTCTTGGTGGGATGAGACTCAGGACGAACGGTGATCTTTGCAGATCGTGCGGACTTTAGCGGGGGATCTGCCAAGCTGGACATCAGCAATGAATGCCCATAGACAGATCCGGTGGCAGGCTGGCGTGACGTGAATATTCTTAGGCTAGGTAGAGAAGACGTGAAGGATCTCGGTCTCGGCAGGAGGGGGTACTGTGGGTTCACGGAGCTCCTCCTCTACCACGCCCACAGTGAACGATGAGCCGCTCAACAAAAGGGCCAGGTCAATATAGGGCTCTAAAGACGAGTGAGGGTCATGCAAGGGCATGAATGAACTGAGCGGAAAATGATCATAAGACATTCTTTGCTCATTGAGGTGAGATGTGCCAGTTCAATAAACTATTCAACGTACTTCTCAACAGCTGTAGTCCTGGTTGGCATCGCTGCTGAATCTTGGTGTGGCGAAGTCTTCTGTAATGAAGCATCAGACTCAAAGGGATCCATTTGCAGCTTATATTAGAGTAGTCAAACAGGCAGGAATCAACAACAGCAAACAGGGCAATGGAGACAAGGCAGAGACAAACCAGATAACAGGCAATGGTCGGGGTAGGCAGCAAGAAGCAAGGTCTAGTAATAATGATAATAATAATAATAATAATAATAATAATAATAATAATACATTTAATTTTTAGGCGCCTTTCAGACCACCCAAGTTCACCTTACAACAAACAAAATAGAAGTAAAAATAGTATTAGCTAATTAAAAAAGAATTAAAACATTTAGCAGGCTAATGGGGGGGGGGGGGGTGCTTAAAGATTATAGGCTGACTTAAAAAGATGGAACTTAAAAAGAACTGTGAAATGGAGTCTATGACACGAATATGAGGAGGAAGAGAATTCCATAGTTTTGGTGCAGCATTGGAGAAGGCCCTTGCTCCCATTGTGGACTGTCTGATGCCTGGGGTTGCCAGTAATCCTGCTGTTGATGAACGGAGTGAGCGCATGGGTATATAAGTCTGTAGTAGTTCAGTGATGAGAGGGCGAGGTTGTGCAGAGCTTTGAATGTCATTAACAAGACATTGAAGTTTATTCATTGTGATATAGGAAGCCAGTGCAGTTGAATCAGCAGGGGTGTAACATGATCGGTAGACTTGGTACGGTTAATGATGCGTGCAGCTGAGTTTGGAGAAGTTGGAGACGGTGGAGTAATTTATTGGCGATTCCTTGCAGGATCGCATTGCAATAGTCGATCTGAGAGATCACCAGAGTGTTGACAAGAACTTCAGTGGAGTGTTGCGAAAGTGAGGGACGCAGTCTGGAGATGCTTCTGAGATGAAAATAAGCCGTCCGACAGACATTATTGATGTGGTTGGAAAATGAAAGGGTGCTGTCCAGAATAAATCCAAGGCTCCTTACCTGTTTAGAGACTGGTATGACATCCTCCCCAATGGAGACTGATGAAAGGTTGGATTTTAAGAGTGTGGATGGAGTGCCAATGAGCAGTAGCTCTGTTTTGTTACTGTTTAGTTGGAGATAATTGGTAGTCATTCATGCCTGGATATCGTGGATACAGGTGGTGAGGGTGTTTAAGGGAAGTGTGGCAGTGGGCTTGGTAGATACATAAAGCTGTGTGTCATCTGCATATGAGTGAAAGTGAATGTCATGATGTCTGAAAATAATGCCTAATGTAAGAAGGTAGATGATAAATAAAAGTGGCCCCAATACTGACCCCTGTGGAACTCCATGTTGGAGTGCTGAGCTCTCTGACTGGTGGTCCTCACTTTTGACAAAATATGTCCGGGCTGTCAGGTAATGCGCAAACCACTTAAGGGCAGTACCACAGACTCCTATACTTTCAAGCCGCTCAAGCAACAGTTGATGGGATATTGTGTCGAAGGCACCACTGAGGTCTAGGAAAATGAGAATGGAAAGTAGGCCAGCATCAGCTGCACGGAGAAGATCATTAGTAGTCTGGACTAGGGCTGTGTCTGTACTGTGACGTGAACGAAACCCAGATTGAAATTGTTCAAGAAGATTATTCTCATGAAGGTAAGTCTGCAGTTGGATTGCAACCGCTCTCTCGAGTATTTTGGAAATCAAGCAGTAAGCATTCCAAGTCGGGGCGGGCAGAGAACAAGCAAAAACGAGGTACACAGTCCAAGGTCAAGGTAATAATAAATCCACAGTTAGAAACGCTCGGTAATGACAGCCAGGAAAGTCAAGACTTTGCACCAGTGTGGTGCATGGAAGTGTGTGTGTGTGTGTGTGTGTGTGTGTGTGTGTGTGTGTGTGGCCTGGTAAACCCTACATTATGGGGACAAAATGTCCCCATAAGGATGGCAATATCTGAAATCCTTGTTCGTGTGGGGACATTTTTTGGTCCCCATGAGGAAAACAGCTTATAAATCATACTAAGTGATGTTTTTTGAAAATGTAAAAATGCAGAAAGTTTTCTGTGATGGGTAGGTTTAGGGGTAGGGTTAGTGTAAGGGAATAGAATATACAGTTTGTACAGTATAAAAATCATTATGTCTATGGAAAGTCCCCATAAAACATGGAAACACTACATGTGTGTGTGTGTGTGTGTGTGTGTGTGTGTGTGTGTGTGTGTGTGTGTGTGTGTGTGTGTGTGTGTGTGTGTGTGTGTGTGTGTGTGTGTGTGTGTGTGTGTGTGTGTGTGTGTGTGTGTGAATGAGATGCAGGTTTGTGTGTGTAATCAGCGCAGTGCAGGTGTATGATGTATGGTGTAATCAGTCCAGGGAGATGCATGAAGGGAAATGTAGTCTGTGATCACCCAGGGAGTGCGTGGCTAATCGTGACAATGATGACATTCTTGTTCAGATATCCCCCCTCTGATTTGTTTTGTTTCAAACAAATCGCACCCAGTATATTAACAACAAATCTCTCTCCCTCTGAAATCTTCTTTTTTTAAAGATCAGACTGAACGCTGAACTTCAGTTTAAATTATACATCAAGTGATACGTTAAGCAAATAATTCAATGTCACATTGTTGTGTTATCTCTCATTCTGAGGGTGATGATTTTGAACTGATGGCCAATGGCGTGAATAAATTTGACACATTCTGCACCATTTGTTGAACTGTGCGAGCGCAAGAGGACAGCCAAGATTCAAAAATGTCAATATCTGATTCTCGAGAAAACTGAGAAATGGAGCTCATTCCACCGAGTGTGGATGTGTTAATCACATCACGGGAGGGCAGATCTAGACTCTGTCACACTTTGTAAGTCTGAATTAAAAGAGTGAAGGGCCTCCCTGTGTTTCATGCCTTGGCTGTAAACAGCACAGTTAAATGTTATGTTCCTCATTATGTTGTAAGTGGGTTAGCATATTCATTTGGTACTGAAGTAGGTTATACCTAGAAGCGCCTTCATCCCTGATTAGCATGTCATCAACAAGCAGTTTGTGCCCACGCTGGCCTCTTGACAATTCACATGTGGCCAAGATAATGAAAATTAAAGCAAAAAATCAGAGAGAGCTTTTGGTCCCCCTCTCTCGAGATTTGAACACTAATTGTAGTGAAAAATGGACTTAATTTCTACACTCCCTCAGTAAGAGTTTCTTACATCCAAGCTGATGGAAAAGAACAAAATAGTATTACCACTAATTAAGGCTAAGCAGAATAAATTATGCAAGTGTATAATACTCCAGGGCAAATACTAAAAAGGAATTACATGATGGTGCGGTGCCACTAAAACTAGCGACTAAATTCAATACTAATAAAGCGTGCTTCAGTGGGCAGGGCAACAACAAACAGTCTCGGCACAAAAACGTTCTGCACTTGAGGAATCTGTTCGGAATCCAAACGTTAAATCGGCTGTTAGTATATCCCTGACTGTTTTCAGACAAGAACTGGCAAATAATGTCTGTTAGAGTCCTGCATTTATGTGTACTAAGGTGTCAAAGAAAAGGAATGGGGATAAGTGGTTGTGCAATTGGTTTCACCTCTTTCATCGCAATCCTCCGATGAGCTTGGAAATCCACAGACAGCTGTGCTGGAATTCCTATATTCTCCATGCCTCATTGAGTACTGTCAGTTCTGTCCAGCACGTCTGTCTGTGGCTGCGGTTTCGACGCCTGGCCTGTGAAAAACTCGGCCTGCCCCATTGGGTCTAATTCTAGGAGACATATTTAGTGCATGATTTAGCTAGCAGACCTACAGCTGTGTCCCAACACTCACGACAAGGCCACTGGGCCGTCACACAAGTGTAATTAACCCGTTCATTATGAAAATAAGGCACCATCATGCATAATTCTGTCTCCAGCAGATGCAAGGATGTGCTTGGGTGAGCCGAGACTGTTCGTTTCACCAAGCATGTGATGACATCATTCTGTCGTAAGTTATCTCAGGGGAGCGAGGGGAAGTTTTGCAGTCAGAGTGTGGAATTAGCTGAGGAATTATCTCTTGGGATTCTATAGGTCAGGCCTGATGTTTTTTTATATTTGTTTTATTTTTTTATATTGTTGTATAGAGAAGGTCATTGGTCAGACTTATGGTTTTCTGGATACCAAGGCCAGTCTTGCTGGGCTTTTATAGTCTAATTAAATGCAGTGATTTTTCAGAGTGGATTAGTAATCATGTCACATTTGCTAACTTTTGCACATGCATGTTTATTATGCTAATGCTAAACAAACTTGTAATTACCCATACTGAGCACAGAGCGTGTGATATTTATGAAAGGAGAGACACAGCTGGGATGGTCGGCGCTCTGTTCTATTCCTCCTCCAGTGTGTGTGTGTGTGTGTGTGTGTGTGTGTGTGTGTGTGTGTGTGTGTGTGTGTGTGTGTGTGTGTGTGTGTGTGTGTGTGTGTGTGTGTGTGTGTGTGTGTGTTAGACAATGAGACAGATGGACCTTTTAAAACTAAGCAAAATAAGTAAAGACAGCAACAGCCTGTTAAAAAAAGAAAACAAAATAATGATTTAATATACAGCACAAACATAAGGCAAACATATCTTTGTTTGCATGTCTGTATGATAAATTTGATTTATATTACTACTAATAATAATAATAATTTAATTGCTAAGTATATCATAAGAAATGGTTGTCATTATATTACAAGATATGTTGTTCACTCCAGCTGGATGTCTATTGAATTTGGATTTTGCTTTGAACCGCTTTTTAGGATCATAGGCTCTATGACATCCTGTGTGTTTGTTATTATTTGTGATCTCTGTCGCTGTGCAACATCCAATGGCTGTCATCTGTGTTAAGAAATATATTTGGAGATCCATCAAAGCTTAGGGTGGAGATTCCAAATAATATTCAGCAAAATACTGCAGTGCTTTCTGCCTTACTGAGATTTCTTTCTGAAATTCCATTTTTAATTTCTTTATAAATGTTTCTTTCTAATATGTGTTGCTGATGCTGATTTATTTCAGATACTTTCTCTGGTCTAAATCCTGATCAGAAAATCACTCAATTGCATGCATCTGAAAAGAGCTAGATAAAACATTTACATGAACATTAGTATAATTTGCTTTAGATGTGACCATTACCTATCAAATGAAGGGTTCTCTAACTGTTAGCAATAGAAGAGGCCTTTATGTTATTCCTTTATGTTTTTCCTCTGTTGAGAATATGACAGCACCTGTTTAAAATGTAACAGCTCAGCTAGTGTCGTCTGACACATTCACTAATCTATGTGCCAAAGCCCTTGTGTTCTACTAAACCTCTTTGGCAAAGGGTCTTAAGGGAGGAAAGAATGGTAAGCGTGCTTGATTTAATTTAAAAGATCTTGATATTTAACATAGGATTTAAAATATAAAGCATAGTTGTGTGAACAGTGGCTTGAACAGCACAGTCAAATTCAGAGGCTAGGAAACTTAGTGATCATATTAAAAACAAAACACATACAACATACTAATCTAGTTTACTCCATTAAAACACAGAACTGTATTAAAGAGCCATCTTTTTTCTCTCTCTCCAGCGCTCAACGGGAAGTCCTACCTGCTAAATATCACATGACTCTGCAATCTTTCAAATGTAGCATTCCCGTCTTTCCCATGGGGCGTATTGTAGGTATATTGCACACCACTAATGGAAAGCGGGATGGACGATAATGCGCATTGCTCCAGCGTTTCCCGTAGTTTCTGCCCCCCAGGCATCGCAGATTGTTCATCAATGCTTGCCCAGTTCATTATAGCACTTAGAGACAGGCTAGGTCATAGCATCCAAGCTCTGGGTGAGTGATATGTGCACACACAATAGGCCATCATTTGCCACACATCTCTGGTGTGTGGTGCTGTGCTGCAGCCTTGCCTTTTTGCTATTCATCACAGCTAATGTTTTAATATTGGCACTTTAACAACAGAGAGGAGTTCATCTCCAACACAAATACACATTAATGGAATTT
This sequence comes from Siphateles boraxobius, assembly GCF_051911475.1. Lineage (NCBI taxonomy): Eukaryota > Metazoa > Chordata > Actinopteri > Cypriniformes > Leuciscidae > Siphateles > Siphateles boraxobius. The sequence goes on along the minus strand of NW_027508734.1, from coordinate 32,698,040 downwards.
TCCATTTGCTGCATGAATATTGAATTGAATGTCAAAATGGGACGTGCTGGACCAAGGAAATGGATAATACTTCTATTCACAAATTACTTTTGAGTGTTAGGGTGTCTGAAGTAAGTCTATGAAAAAGGTGAATAGAAATGGACATTTAAATAGGAAAAGGAAAATTGATTGTTAATTGTTGCTCTTCTGTGTAGTATTAAAGAAAATATTGCATAGAAAAAATTGAAATACACAGAATGAAGTCAACAAGGCCAAGACTCGTTGTGTGGCTCACACACAACACACTTTAACAATAAATAACAATGAACAGCCTGGTTGGGTTGAATCAATAGCGAAGCTCTCATGGAACTAATACACCCTAACTGTGAAAAATCAAGCAATATAATCCTCAATAGCATTGCACTATTGGAAGCTCTATTGATTGTGTGGTCAATATAAAAAAATAGCCTCCAACATCCAACTTTATTCACCCTCTATTGCTGAATGTGCTAGGTCAAAATTATCTGCAAAATAAAGTGGAGGACATAATTCAGCTGATTTAAATGTATAATCCATAATGAACATTGTATAGCTTTATAATGGTGGCATGAATAAGTGCCATGCCATGTGCTCTACAGCAAATAATGAATTCATGACTAGATGTAGCTGTCTAATGAGTGCAGAATTTAAATAAGAATCAGACCTAGAATAGAAGTGTATTTCTATATTCATTTTATTTGTCTGTACTCGTGCATGCTCAGATCATCGGCTGGAAAGAGGGAGTTTAGCTAATGTTGTGAGCATATTCCAATCAGTCTCCTCCAATCAGTGATTGGAATAAGATCCAACTGTTTCAGATGTACAAGCACCATCCATGAAATAATTAACCGCTTGATATTGCTTTCAAAACCCCATGTGCATAGTTAAAGAATATGATCCACATGCACGGGGACAGAGTTTATCTCACTGGTGGAGGCCAAAATGTCACAGTGGTCCATAAAAGCCTCATTAAATTCCCAATTATTCACATTATCTTCAGAGTTACTCTGAATTTACAAATCCTCGCCAAAAGTACAACGTAGTTTCGAAGGGAGCAGTGTTCCTTCTCCTCAGCATGCAGAATAGATAATTAACAGGGATCTGACAATAAAGACCATGCGCAAGCCTGATGCACGATGAAGGGAGTCACATATTACTACTTCCAGTAAGTCAATCAGCAGGATTCAGAATGCAGAAAGCTTTCCCTTCCATCTTTTTAAACTGAAATAAAAATGCGTGTTGTCATTAGGGAGACCCACATATTCCCTTGCTCTCTGTCACATTATGTAGCAAGCTCCAAATGTTTGAGCTTTTGTCATATTTAGCTCATGCATTCGCTCTGCTGCATATCAAATCAGAAAATAAAAATAAAATAAAAATTTAACAAAATATCTCTCCATGCTGTGCAAATGTTTATTTCCGGTGGGGATTTCAGAAGAACAGATACCGGCTCAGGGATGAAAGACTGTTGTTTGATGTTGGCTGTACAAAAGGCAAAAATGTATGTTGCATTCCTGTTTTCCAACAAAATGTACTGTGATTGACACTTTGCAGTAGATGAAAAGGGTTAACACAACTAAATCTGCTAGTCATTATTTGGTCATCATTAGTAATACTTAAATTACTTGCCAAAAGTGAATAAAATTTTACTAACAATGGCATTAAACATTACAAAAAATCCTTAAAACTACAACAATGTAAATGTGTAATGTGATATTTCATACTGTGTCTGTTACAAATATAGTTATGCATAGCAATAATTATGACAGTGTGTCAATACCAAATAGTAAAAATAATCCCACTGTATGTACTTGTATTACATTAGAATTTATAATACTTCCTTATGTACAGTACATACAGTAGAGCAGCAATCATGTACCTTCAGTGGCCATGATCACATACTGAATTCCCACTGTCATACATATCACAACAGGGGTTATGTGATACATGGATCAAATTATTGTCAGATCTGGTAGGACATCAGCAAAATTGCTTATGAAAAAAGCATGAAGATAATACAGCACCTCATGAAGATGTCTGGTTTGAGGCAGAGACTCAGTAGGGGACTTGTACTGTGCATAGCCTCTGTCCTGGCACACCAATAGCCAGAGGATTCATTTACACTTAGAGTGCCTGATTTCATGCCTTTCTAGTCTTTGGAGATGTGCTTTGAGTAGAAAAAAGACCATTTTGTGTTGTTCAAAACCAGTTAAGGTCCAGAATGACAAGACTTTGGCCGTTTATAGTATAGATTTAGCAAAGAAAACACACTCATATTGAACTTACTGGATGAAGAGAGAAGGGAAAATGAGAAACATAAGATTTATATCAAATGTTGTTCTTTTCAACTTTCTATTCATCAAAGAATCCTGAAAGAATGTATCATGGTCCGCACAAATTCTAATTCTTGAGCACAAAATCAGCATATTAGAATGATTTCCGAAGGATCATGTGACAATGGAGTAATGATGCTGAAAATGCAGCTTTGCCATCACAGGAATGAACATAAAAAACTGTTATTTTAAATTGTAATAATTAGAGATGCACCACTGTATCGGTCAACAATCGGTATCGGCCGATAATAGCTATTATTTTCAGTATCGGCCATCGGCCAATTGTTTAAAAACAGCCAATGATCAGTGCCCATTGTATCCTCTCAATCATAAGAGTGTGGTAAAACATGACAGACAGCAACTCACACTGTGTGTGTAGAAAATCTCTCGTGTTGAGTTAGGGGAAGTTAATGCGACAATAACGCATTAACAGCTAAAAACAGCTACATACAAGCAGGCTAATTTTTACCCTATGAATCATCTTCAAGCCAAGGTTGCCAGATCTGCAGTTTTTCCCTATACTAAACATTATTTGTAGTGCGCGTCTTATCCAATAATTGCAAATAGTGTTTTGTTACTTCTAAAAAGAATCAAGATGTCATCTTTCAAATTCTGTCCATTTTATCATGAAATTAAAACAATAAATGGCGTTTCGACGCTCTTAAATGTGACGTGACAGATCGCTGTAGTGCCTCTCTTCAAGCAGCAGCACGTAGCTCGAGTCTTTTCTTCCACTTTAAAGGGATAGTTCACCCAAAAATGAAAATTCTGTCAGTATTTACTCACCATCATGTTGTTCCAACCCCGTGAGACCTTCGTTCATCTTTGGAACACGAATTAAGATATTTTTTGATTAAATCTGAGAGCTGGATCACTCCTCCATAGGCTTCTTAAGGGATTGACACTTGTTCCCCGAAAATGTATTAAAGACATCGTTAAAATAGACCAAGTGACTACAGTGGCTCCATCCTAAGTTAATCAAACGACGAGAATACTTTTTATGCGCATAAAAACCCCAAAAATAACGACTTTATTTCAAACAGGGGCGTGTCTAGAAGGGGGGCACGGGGTGGCACTGGCCCCCCCAGGAATATGATTGGCCCCCCCTGATGCCCCCCCAACCATGGGCGTAGGTTTGGTCTCAGGTTTGGTGGGGACATCCCTCAGATGATCCACTGTTTATGACTGCAAGATTCTAAGTTAAGGTAGGCTAATTAACATTCAGTGACTTGCTAACGTAAGTTAGCATTCTATCATGATAGCGCGACTTCTATGAGTCTATCCGTGCTGCACACCCCTAATTAATGCTCCTAACCTTGAAAGATTGCAGAAGCTAGGTTTAACTGTAACAATATCCTGGGTAACCAGGATCACCAGTTAATACTATTTTCCACAGTAGAATCTGCATTTGAAAGCCTGGTCAGTCACTACTACTAACTGCTAGTTATTTGTGTGACTAGTTATTTTTGCCTACTTACTCTCTGCTTTATGAAAAAAAGCTTTGTATGTCCCCTTTCTTATTCTTGGGTGACATAGCTGATCTACAAAGTACAAAAAGGGGCAAAAAAACGGAATATTAAAATGTTTTACTCTGGCCTTTGAATATGGCAGGCAGAGAGACAGCCCTGGTAACTTACCGTCGGCGTCGTCACGCGCACACACACACACACACACACACACACACACACACACACACACACAGGCACACACCACCCGACCCGCTCGCTGCCAGTGAGTGCAAGCACAAAAGGTAGTCCCGGCCCGCGCGTGTAGCCTGCCTGTCAGATACCCCGCCGCCAATCAAATTACGGCGTATAATGTACTGTCGTCTTCCTGGCCGTTGGAATCGATCCAAATAGCAGCGCAAAGATCCAAATGCAGTGCAAATATCAAAATAGCAGTTCAAAGGAGCTTGCTAAATATTGGTGGGGACAAATTTGTCATCTCAAAATATTGATTGGGACAAGTACCTAGCCTAAACCTACGCCCTTGCCCCCAACATCATTGGGCTAGATTTACTGTCTACCTGACAATGCCAAACGCCATTGGATCAGAACGCTGTCAATCACTGCTTGTTTTGCGATTCGCAAAGTGGAATCACATGTCCGCGTTTTTCAAACAGAAGGAGAGAGAGACACTTCGACACGTCACTGTTTATGGTATATACACACTCAATTACAGTATATATTTTGAAATATCGCACCATATGTTAGTCTGATTACTTTCATGTGTGACTGATCAAGCCAGTAACGTTAGATTAGCTAACGTAACTTCGGCAGATGACTTGTCAGTGTTATTCCGCGGCAGCGCGTCTATATAAATATAAAATAGATACATGGGTCATCCCTGGTATGCGGTGACTTTCCTGTCCTAATGATTTATTTACTCATATTTTCTCTAAAATGAGTCACATATTTATAATAAATGGCTTAAATTGTAGATTTAAGTATTCTTTACCATTTCAACAGAGATAATAATAGACTGATGTCTATGTCTATAAAACACTATTTTGTATTTTACACAATTTTAATTGATGTATGCATTCAATTATATCATGTCCTCAGTGCACAGTGCAACTTCTGCAAGAAATATAAACCATGAAATGGTTTTGACAAAAACCTCAAAATATTTTTAAATTATGTTACAGACTAGGCTAAATTGCCTCTAATCACATATAAATCATGTGGAAATATAGGTCTTTTTCTTAAAATTTTCTTCAATTACTGCGTCCCTGAAGTCATCTTCCACCCTTTTAGTATGTACTTTTTTGCCTTCCAAATCCGACTGGAATTTCATTGAGACCATTTTCAAGAAGTGACTTGTGACTTCTTTTACCTGCTGGAATTCAACTGTACAAACTGAGGTAAGCTTCAACTCTCACTCCTAACTTTGTTTTTAGTTTTTGAAATGTTATCCTGCTTGTCCCACCCTTAAAGTTCCACCCTGTCAGGCTATGTTATGGAGAATGTTTGTCCTATCAAAAAAAAAAGTTCTGTTCATCTGTAGAAGGTTAGCTAGCTAAATGTTGATCACTCAAAGAGCTAGCTATGGCTAACTTAGCTCAGAATTTTCCACCCTGTTAGATCTATAAACCTAACAGGGTGGAATGTGAAACATATTCTATTCATCAAAAATTGTTTTGCTTGTTTCAAGAAGAAAAAAATAATCTAAGATGGCATAAGGGACATATACTATCCAAGAAAAGCTCATTATTGTTTAACATTTACATTATTAACATGTTGTGACATTCGCATATGTCCCTAACAGGGTGGAATATTTTTATGGACAGTGTCTGAACAATCTACCAATAATTATTATTATAGAGTCCCTGAGCTTGACCAATATGTGTTCCTTATAGTCAAACATGTCACTATTTTGATAGAATGCTAAAAACATGAAAATCATGTCATTTTTTTTCCAACACTTATGAAGCCAAAATGTCACCGCATACCAGGAATGACGAGCCCGTTCTCATCCTTTGGTGGCATATGTGACGCCATATGACAAAACGGCGAAATACTACACACATGGCACCCTTTAGCGTGAATATAACACGCGAACCCAAGGCGTCATAAAGTTGACTGGCATCCTTTAGCGTGAATATGAGACGCAGACCCTACCCCACACCTAAACCTACCCATCACAATGCGTGTTATATTGACGATAAAGGGTGCCATGTGCGTAGTATTTCGCCGTTTTGTCATATGGCGTCACATATGACGCCAAAGGATGAGAATGCGTTAGAATGACCTACATATTACTTTATCTTTTGTTTTAAAGACTAAAGGCACTATAATATTTTTCTTAAAAAAAGCAGAGCCGTGGTAAACATTAAAATGTGAGAACTTTACATGCAACTCTGTGTAATTTATACTGAATGGGTTTTTGTTTATTTTTACACCGCAACAGGACATCCAAGGTTTCTTTAAGAAGAAACCATGTCAGAGACAGATTTCATGCAGGGAATGTACGCCGGCACACAAACACACACACACATTCAATGTTTGTGTTGAGAATAAAGCATGTTAAATGACTAATTAATGCCTAGGTGATGTTTTTTATAGTTGAATAAAGTCGTTATTTTTTTTGGGGGGGGGGGGAGGGGTTTGTGCACAAAAAGTAATCTCATCGCTTGATAAACTTATGGTTGAGCCACTGTAGTCACTCATATTTTAACGATGTCTTTATTAACTTTCTGGGCCGGCAAGTTTCAATTAAAAAGAAGCCTTTGGAGGAGTGAGACAGCTCTCAGATTTCATCAAAAATATCAATGTTGTGTTCCGAAGATGAACGAAAGTCTTACGGGGTTGGATGAGGGTGAGTAATTACTGACAAAATTTTCATTTTTGAATGAACTAACCCTTTAAGGCTTGTTTTTAGTTGTGAATGACTCCGTTTAGTTTAAATTACCAAAGCTGATACTGGTTGAGACAAGTTCTTTTCCCCATTAACTAATAAAAAGTGATATCAAAAGGTCATGAGAAATCAGAATCTTGTGTAATTTTGCTAACAATCAGGGACAGTGTAAGGAGACATGTGGCACATTTAGTTTAATTACTTTTTAGTTTTAATTTATGTTATGTAATTATATTGTAGACATTCCTTATAGCCTATAAAGAACATTTGGCACAAGTCTTGGTATTTGAAGAAAGTGTATTTTTCTATTTACTTTAATATGATAAGAAAGTTACTATTCTTTCTCTTCATTTATTTCCTTCCATTGATAAAAAAAAATCAGGGTTTTATTTTTTAAAGATTAAATAACTTGCTCTAAAGAGGATCTAAAAGTGTCCTTCTATCTCTATGAATGTCTGCAGCATAAATTACAAGTACAAAATGTTAAAGGGTTATTCTCTTACTGTATGTGTAAAACTACATGAAAATATTATATCAGTCATCCCAGCTGTCATATTCATGCAGTCATTAGTGCAGTTCTGAGAAATAATAGGGTAATTGATAAAGTCTTCTCAAAGTCTTATTCTTTTTTTCTATTTTTTTCTTCTTTTCTTTTTAAATGGCACAATGAATGACTAGAATTTCATTATCTTAGAACTATTACTTCACATTAAGAAGCAGGTAGTCAGACTAGTGCAATTACTCACAGAATACCTTTCCAGACAGAGTACTCTATGGACAGCTGTTGGCTGCGATGCCTAATTACGCTGTGCCATTTCTACCATTGTTGCCTGTCAAATATGTAGCACTAATGCTTAAAAACAAGCACACCGTGTATCAATTGCAGTTCTGAACTGAGCCAAGCAGGACCCTTTGGACAGCATTCAAAGGCTGTTCTGCTTGTTGTGAGCAGGATGAAGCAATGAAATAATGTTGTCAATACCTTCAGCCACTTAAAAAGAAACCCAAAATGCAACATTATGCCTTGGGAAACTGCAAGTACAATCTAGTTATTTTTGATTAATTGCTGCTGTACACAACTAAATTTAAAAGTTCAATTTAAATTTGTCCCTTGTGGGTGCTGCCTAATTGCTGTAGTGAGCGCAATTGATTTTAGTTAGTTTCTTCTTTCTCAAGAATAGAAAATGAATAAAGATTGAAAAGATAATGAAGAATCCTCAGTTCAGTTCAGCATTGCTTGACACAGAATTCTCAAACACATTTCTAGCTCAAGCTAGGCCTTCTGATAAAAAAAAGAAGGTCTGTGAGTGTTTGTGACCTTTGTTCAGCACAACTTATACATCCTGACCACTATCAGTCCATGTCTAATGATCGACAACATGACATTTTCTATCGGCAAAATGTCAGATTCAGCTTATTGTATGACAGACAAAATGCTGTAATGGAATTCACTCCTTTTTAAACCTTAGCAGTGAACAACATATAGAAACTCCCTGGGGAAATCAACCGCAGCATTTAATATGTTCTGCCCACGGTTTGTGAAGAGGTGTGGACCTTGGCTGTACTCGTGCTACAAGAGATGAATTCATCATGAACACATATCTTAAGTCCCACAGGGAGAGTCATATGTTGATCACCACTTATTTTCATAGATAACTTGAACAAAACTTTTCGGCCGTTTTCAGCGGTATGTCTGGAGGAAGAAGAATGAAGCATATGCTGAAAAGAACCCTCTGTCTACAGTTAATGTGGCTCTGTGATGCTCTTGAGCTGCTTTGCATCCTCTGGCACTGGAAACCTGCAGCGTTCGGAAGGCAAGATGGATTCATTGAAGTATCAGGAGAAAACATCATGCCATCAGTGAGGAAGCTGAAGCTTGGGCGACTTTGGACCTTCCAACAGGACAATGATCCCAAGCATACCTCAAACTCCACTTGGTTGCAGAAGAAGTCCTGGAAGATTCTACAGTGGCCATCACTGTCACCTGACTTGAACCCTATAGAAAATATCTGATGGGACTTGAAGAGGGCGGTTCATGCTTGGCATGAGGGGGTTGAATAATTTTGAGACTGCAGAAGTCATTAAAAGTTGCATTTTCAGCTAAATTTGGGGAAACCATTTGAAACATTTGTTGTGTTTAGCTATTACAATTACTTTTGTTTGATTTGTTCATTGCAAACGTCTGTAAATGTTGCCAATAAACCTGATTTGCAATGGGGTTTAAATAATTTTGATTACAACTGTATGTGGCTAATCATTTACTGGTTATGTGTAGAGTAGAGAAAAAAACAAAGTTTTTTGAGAAATGGAGCTGTCGTTTCAGAAATTGTGTGTACGTAATAAACAAATACTGTATTAGGCTATACAAATAGTGAGTTCTTTATTCATTGGCACTGTAATTAACATAATTATTATTGTTTATGTTGCCCAAGAGTTAGATAATGTTTTTTAATGCTTTAACAACTTATTAACCGGTAATAGTTATCACTTTAGATTGGAAACCCAAAGTGTGTGTGTGTGTGTGTGTGTGTGTGTGTGTGTGTGTGTGTGTGTGTGTGTGTGTGTGTGTGTGTGTGTGTGTGTGTGTGTGTGTGTGTGTGTGTGTGTGTGTGTGTGTGTGTGTGTGTTTGTCATATATAAACCTGTATGAATGTATTTATTCTTCTGAACACAAAATAAGATATTTTGAAGAACATGGGTAACCAAACAGTTGATGGGCCCCATTGACTTCCATAGTATGTAAAAATAAAAAGAATAATGATAAAAAATTAAAAAAAACATTGAAGTCAATGGGGCCCATCCACATATATTTTGATATTTGTTACCAAAATATCAAAAGCACTTACAGTGGAAGTTAAGACAATTCATTAACAGTAAAATACTGATTCGTTGTTATAGTATCAAGAAGTGAACACTATGCATGTTAACATGATTTTAGTGTAAAAAAAAAGAGGTTGCACTTTATTATAGAGCATGTGCAGTTACCTGTACTTACAGTATATTTACCCTAGAAAGTACTGAGTAATATAAGGTAACTACATGGGTTAAGATTAGGTTTAGGGGTAGGATCAGGGTTAGTACCTAGTAATTACACAGTTATTGTAATTACTCTGATACGTACATAGTATGTACATGGGAAACAGAACTGTAATTAAAAAAAAAAGTGCAACCAAGATAGCTAACTAACATTGTATGTGTAAAGGTACTGTATTTCTGATTTTACCAAGACATTCAGAACAGAGCAAATGTACAAATAATACACAGATTTTAACAGACAAATTATTGTAAGTTACTTAATATAATTATAAACATCCGATTCTGCTTTTATGTTCCCCCCTTCCATTGTACTTCCATTGTACTGTACTGTAAGTGTCACATCATAAACTTGACTTTTTATCCCAACATTATGCCACAAATGGTGTCAGTTGAGCTTAACTTGTATTTTACCCGGCAATTTAATTCAATGAGAGCATAATCAGGCATAGATCTGCACCATTTAAAGCCATAGGAACCAAAGACTCCAACCAGTATCAATAATTGCACTGCCAAAACCAAGGTCCTCCTCAAGAGGAATGGATAACATAAGATTAATAACACGTAATTACTGAGGGAAGATTGGACTGTCACTGTGTCGAAAGCAAAAATTAAACGCTTCCTGTAGGAGAGGAGCATGTCCGTAGACATCTGTGTCATCGCTGCTCAGTTGCAGTGAGGAATGTTTCTATCGTTCTCATCCCTTCATTCTCACTGACTGCCTCTGTCTGTACTTTCGAGGAGAAAATCCCCCATAAGAATGAGCCCTCTGGAGCTCCCATCTAGCTTTTGTCTGATACAAGGACTGTGTGGCACTGTGGTTGCCTAAGCAGGTGTATCTCATCCTCTAGTAACAGTGTGGCAGATTGGCCCACTTGTTGAGCACCTAGAGCATAAATCTGTCCTCCTAGGAATGGGAGCCTTCACTAGCATTGAGTTATCAAAGCCAGGGCTCAGAGAACAATTTGGGCTGCACAGACATATGTGATAATGAGGCAGCAAAACATGCAGCATAGTTTCATCCTGGACCTGCAGTCTGACCTTTAAAAATGACACAACTGCATTTAGGAGAGTCTTCAAATTACTTTTCTGTGGCTAAAGGTGCCGACCCCCTATAATCATTAAACGCACAGCTGACATGCTGTTCTCACTGCTACATGCTGGGCCAGCGCTCGGAGAGGTGATGCCACCGAGGTCAATGTTGAAAAAAAGGAGAAGCAGCTATAGAGATTCAATATTAAAGACATATTCATAATGAGAGGCCCAGGGACAAACTGCAGTTTCTAAAAGATCACTGCTTCAGAGCCTACAGCTCCATATATAAGGGAGAGTTAAAATGATATTGAATGTTTTTACAAGGCATATATAAATATATATATATATATATATATATATATATATATATATATATAGATTATATATATAGATTATATATTTATATATATATATATATATATATATATATATATATGTATTATCTTTATTCAAGATTTATTCATGTTTTGCCAGTTATGTTCCATAAATTACACTATTCAATATTTTAAATGTTAAATCATTACTATGCCGTATTTCTACAGTAATACTGATCATGCAAGTCGGCTGTCTAAAACATACATATTGCATAGTGTGGATAAAGGGAAGTTTCTCTCTAAAGTCAATGGACGTAATCGCATGGTTAACTATGATTACCTAACAGCTGCAAAGTAAATCTGTAAGAAGCAGAACTCATTTTTTGACAACAGATTGGTGCTTCCCTGATAATTAACACTGAACAAACAGCATAATATCTGACACATTTCAATTCTACTCGCTTTGCTTTTCATCCCTCATCAAAAGCTTTTGATTGACTACTTTTGATCAAAGTTCACAGAGGGCATACGACTACTACTACTACTACTACTACTACTACTACTACTACTACTAATAATAATAATAATAATAATAATAATAATTTTATTTTAATTTTTTTATTTCATTTCAATTAATATTATTATTATTATTATTATTATTATTATTATTATTATTATTATTAGATGTAGAATAATTATTCTTGTAGCTCAATCATTAGAGCATGATGGATCCAAGGTCATGGGTTTAATTCCCAAGGACTGCATACCAACACAAGCCACATTAGATAAACGTGTCTGCCAAATGCTCAGTGAAAAAGAGAACTAACAAATATAAAAAGAGGCAATTTCATAAACACCTTTATAGGACAAAACAGTCACCTAATAATGCATTCAACTTGTGCCCAACAGAACTGTCATTATATTATACCCCATTTTCCTGTATTAACTTTTCTGTGTAAATTCTATGTACTTGAACTTCATGTAAATTTGGAAGTCATGGCACATCAGTGGCACTTATCTCTCCTTCACTTAGAGAGAGAGAGAGAGAGAGAGAGAGAGAGAGAGAGAGAGAGAGAGAGAGAGAGAGAGAGAGAGAGAGAGAGAGAGAGAGAGAGAGAGAGAGAGAGAGACGAGAATGTGTGAGAGTGACCTCTGATAAATTTCCTCTCTTTTCGCTCTGTATGAGTGAGACCTGATGGGGAAGGCACTTCATCATTGAGAAAGGCTCTCACCATTCTGCCTTCAGCATTTCTCAACTTAATACGTTGTGGGAATGGCGCTAATAATGTTTCGAGGTATGTTTGTTTTGGGGAAATGGTTTCATATATCAGTTTGATGTGGGATTTCAGTGCTGACATCTAGTTTAAGGAAGTTTTATTATGAACATTATCCACAGACCAGATAGTGTGTGAAAAAGGCAGCTTTTAAGGTGTCTTATGTTAATTGGTCATTATTGTTCACAATCACACAATTCGCTCAAGTGCTGTATGCTTATTTTATTTTTAGAAAATAATCCTCTCATAGTCCTCTTAGCCATGCAGTGACAGCAGATTGATTGCATTTGTTTGAAGTGGGCAGGATACTGTGCATTGTATATATCTGTGCATATATCAGGTTTACTGACAGTCTGTGAGAGGGAATACAGTGATATTACAAAAAAGCAAACAAAATAAGTAAAAGTTTGTAAGATGTAAAAATATCCAACAATGTTAGTTAGCAGGTCTGAACTGAAATAGTAGACTTTACATGTGTGTATGTTTGTGTAGGTGTATGTGAGGTTACATACATGTGCAGAAACCACCAGGAGCAATTCTTGTCAGGAGTTTGGTTGTTCATTTCCCCCAGACCTGCAACACTGCATGTTTCTCCAGCACCAAGTCCCCAGGTTTCACCAGTGTTATCTCTTTATTGCCTCCCTCTCTCTTTGCTAAAATGCCCCATCGGCGTTGATTAAGGTACGCCAAGAACCTGCTTATGTGTTTAAATGATCTCCACCTTGTGCTTGGGGACAAACATCCACAGTGGAGCCAAGGGAATGCATTATTCCTGAGTTAGAAATTCTTTGAGGATCTAAGCTTTGCATCTAATTTGGTTGCTAAGCCTGAAGACAAGCCCCAGGGTTTTGGGTTCATAATTGGGCTGATTAATGCCTGATGTCTGATGGTGATAAAGTTTAGGGTGAAAGAAAAAAAAAGGCTCTCCATGTGTTGCTCAGCAGTTTATACTCAAGAGCTGCAAACAGATTAGGTGATCGTTCATGTGTCAGGCACAAGAGTAAAGAATAATTGTCTCCCTAAGCTTGTGCTTCAATAGGATGTTCTGACATGATATTATTTATTTGCATGTTAACCTATGAGTTGGGTGACCTGAGGACACCACTAAATGCAGTATGTAAAGAAAAGTGCACTGTGGAGTTTACCTATGACAAGCTCAACTCAAATGGCACCTTTATGTTATGCTGTGAACGGACTAAATACTAAGCCAGTTGTATGCTGCAAATTTTGCTGTTCTTTATGATTATTGCTTGTAATATTGTGTGATATGACCCAAATTAGATCTGGATTAAAGCCTATATCAGACAGTGTAGCATCACTGTTTTATATACTATAAGCCAGACTACACTCATGGTTGTCATGTTCTTACATCTTCATAAACAAAATGATATTGTATGGTACCACAAAAACAAAAGAAAGACATTGTGCTAATGTTTTGCTTTGAAAAGGAGTAATAAAGAGACTAGGTTGAAACATTTTCCAGTGTAAAAGCAAAATAATTTAAGGTGAGGTGAATTTTAAATCCAAGTGCAGCTTATATAGCCAACACAGGAATGACAATAAATAAATAAATAAATCATACACTACTCTACACAGCCCCAAAAACTTTACCAAAGCCGAATATTTAACAATAGACAAGGCAAATGAGATGTTTTAAATACACAGGAGAACCAAAAATGATTCAACATGAACCAATCACAGGACAAGACTAATGAACATAAATAAGTCTGGTAGACATGAAGTAATCACAAGACACTGCTGGGAAAACTTTATTTATTTTTTATTTATTTTTTTATGTGACATGTACCTGGGTAAGTTTATGGATAAGTAAATTGATAACCTCAACTTTCGTTTCCAATATCTGAGGTGACTTTTAGGGTAAGTAGCCATAGTGAATAACCCCCAGGGCTGCTTATTTGGCTGTCCAAATTAAAGATTGTACAAAGTAACATTTATCCTTAGCAACACCTTGAAAGTGAATAGCAGGCACAATAATGCCAGTACAACTATAGATATATACAATTTGTGTTACATGACTAAATATGTGTCATTGCTTTCAAATATCTCAGTTTTCATAGTCCACACTAAAATGCGTAAATGGTGTTTTCAAATTGATTCATTTGGGACAGTGTCTTCAAAATGCTCAGTTTTCGCTGGAAAAAGTAGCCTTAATTGGAAGGCTGCATTCTAGTAAGTCTGTATATCATTCAGCGTGTTTTGAAGGATGCATCGCGTGTGTGTGTGTGTGTGTGTGTGTGTGTGTGTGTGTGTGTGTGTGTGTGTGTGTGTGTGTGTGTGTGTGTGTGTGTGTGTGTGTGTGTGTATATAGGTAACATAACAAAAGATGTCAGACAATGACTTTCATTTTACTGAAGTGGTGCACAATATATAATTAGCACATGACAGATGTAGCAAGTACTTAAATCTTAGTGTATCAAAATGATACAGCACTCCACAGAACACACTGTAAAGCCCCTTCATCAAACAAGCACTTCTTTAATTAAACCGCCACAGATTGCCATCAGCTGACTAATGGACATCTGATTACGGAAAAAAAAAAAAAAAAAAAAAAAAAAAAAAAGAATAAGAGGATTTTTTTTTTTTCAAAGAGAATGCATTTATTGTGTGCTTATCTCAAGCAATTCCTGATGGGTTTTCCATAATGATACTGTTCTTGATAAATCTGCACAGTATTGTTGTGCAAAAATAAAAAATAAATAAACCTGAAAATGATTAAAAAAAAAAAAAGCTGTTCTCATTTACTACTGTGTATGACACATCTCTTTATATATTTGTATATATTAATATGTTTTGTCACTCTCTCTGATGACATGTACTTTTGTTTTCAGTCAGTATCATTTCCCTTATATGTTGTTATAGTATGTTGTTATGGACACTCATGAAGAACAACTGTGCACTAATCAATCATATCATTATCCTCTAAATATTTAAGTTCAGTTCTTTTTGTGAGTCTTTGTTACGTCTTGTTATGTTGGTTATTCTGTTCATGGTCCTGTTATTCCAGAGTGGTTAGTGAAGATTTGACACAATAGTATAAAACAGTTAGTTCCCGTCCTTGATTCTGATTGATCAATAGCTGTGTTTTATTCATGATAATACGGCTTTGGCCGCCTCACCCAACGGTTCTATGTATCACTACCATAGACATCATATAGATAGACGCCCTATCGACCGCTACTGCCTATTGACGCGGACGAGCCGTGGGGCCGCCATCTTAAACCGGTCACCCGCTCCGCTCAGTGTAATCTGTTTGGCAGGTGCAATGAGCTGCCAGCGCATTTAATTAATCATATCTCACTGAATACCGAACTGATTTTCACGCAGGTTGTTTTGCTGCAAAGGTCATACACGTAGCTACGTACAGGACACATTGAATATTTTGTTCACAAAATACAACCAATAGTACGGTAATGTTAAATGTTAAATCTTACTTGTGAAAAGTAATCCCCGAGTGATGGTCCGCCGATTTGAGCAGGAATATGCTGCACAGTGCTCTGGCATCTACTGCTGCTATGCAACGCAAATAGGAGTATGACCGGTTTAAGATGGCTGCCGCATTTCTTGCGCCACAGCGGCCAATATGGCATCTAGTCTCTATATGATATCTATGATCACTACACAACAACCCTAGCAACCACTCTTAGCAACGTAAACATTTTATCATTGAAATTGTTCATTGAAGCTTATAGAGTAGAGTATTGTGAGAGATCAAGTAAGCGAGTGTACCTGCATTTAAAGTAGATATAGCATTTTCCTTCAGGTCAGTCCTATATTCGTAATAAAAAAATCTGTTTAAAAATCCGCTGCGATATCTTGTTATCTTTATATTTTTTTAACAGATAAGGGGTTTTCCCGTTCCCTGACACATTAGTCATTTGTCAGTTGCATCTTGCTTTTCCGTGTTTCCGTAATTTCAATATAAAAGTCTTCTGTACCGACAGACTCAATCATAAAGACAGTCTTTGCCGCCATCTAATGGCAAAATAATGTAACTTCTGTTGCTGTTCACGGTCAGGGACTATTTTTTTTCAAGCAGAAGGAAGTCTTTTAGTGATTTTACTTCATGAAAGTTGCATTGAATCCTATTTTTCGGCTTTAATATTTGTACTGGGTGGTAACCGTTTATAAAAGCAATAAGGTAATCGAGGCTAGTGCTGTGTCGTGAATAAGTCATGGCTGAAGGGCGTTGTTAGGCACGACATGATACAGCACAGTCTCTCGTACCTTATTGCTTACACACACACACACACACACACACACACACACACACACACACACACACACACACACACACACACACACACACACACACACACACACACACACACACACACACACACAGTTCCAGAATAGAAGTTTTTAGAGGGTGCTTCTGTTTTGAAGTATGTCTTATGTTTTAAAAAAAAACTTGTATAAGCATAGCATAGCATCTGTCTGCAGGTGTGGAAGAAGTGAGATTAAAGCCTATACATGCTTGTATAGAGTTAATCTTAAGTACTCCGCATATTTTACTGCATGAGCTCCAACTTTAACCCAGTACTGCCTTAAATTTTTGATAAGAGGGGCATGTAAAAACAGCTATTGTAGCAATTTAGTGTCAGAAAAGTCTTGGAACAGAAACAGAAAGTGGGGTAATTCCGACCAACCTCCCTTCATCCCCGCTGAACGCGAGTGATTATAAATGCGTGAAATGCACTCACGGTGGTTGAGCGCGGTAAAGTTAGTTTAATGTTCGATATTTCGCCGGACATTGTTTTCCCTTGCCACTGTTCTATAGGGTCGGAAGTCTTATAAAGATCTCAATTGCAGGATTAGTTTTAACATTATGTAACCATTATCGACATTAAATATTCGTTCAAAATCACCGTGCATTACTGTAATGCTTCATATTTATACCTGAGAATGCTTTTTGACGCATTTCGACAACGCATGCCTGTGCGTTCACACCGGACGCGAATAGCGCGTCAAATTCATGTCTACCGTGTCTAGTTAGACGCTTGACCACTTTGTGTTAATTTGCGCGACAAGAGTGAAACTGACGAGCGTAAAAACAAAAGTTTGAAGCGAAATTTACGCGCGTCAGAGGCAAAAGTTTCGAACCCCGTTGGCGGAGCTGGAGCTGCGCCTGGATTACGGCCGCTTTCAGCGGTACTTCCGCCTGTCCCGTGCCCAGTTTGATGACCTGCTGTCCCGCATCGGAGCGAGGATCACCCTCGCCCTCGCCCTCACCCACCTAATCTGTAATTTATTTTTGTTTTGATGATAAATGGAGCCAGCCTAGTCTACTACAAAAGTGATTAAACTGTCCTGTGTTTTTTTTCCCTCACACAACACAGACACGATTAACTATGTTCTTGCACTGAAGTATGTTTGTTCTCTTTACATTAGAATGATAATAATGTTTCATATAATCTAAATTAGATATGGAATAAATAGCATACAAAATTAATGTCTCATATATTAAAATCAAGTTTTTATGTGGTAAAATATTTACTTCACCACGTGACAGCAGCAAGCTGGCTGCTGATTGGTTAACGCGGCGCGAATTTGACGCAAAGTTCAGATTTTTCAACTCGTGCGGCAGACGCGAATTTGCATTAAACGTGTGAATGCACAAAAAGCACTAAATAAATAATTCACGCAAAACCCGGCAGACGCTTAATTCGGGCTATTCGTGCCATTCGCGTGAACTTGACGCAGAATGAGGCGAATTCGCGTCTACCGTGCCGCGCTCTACGCCTCATTCACGCCGCAGGAATTTTTACGCACGTAAAGGCTGATTTATACTTCTGCGTCGGACCTACGCCGGACCCTCTACGCCGTAGCCTATGCTTTGGTTTTAATTTATACTTCTGCGTCGTTTTCCGCGTTGACGCACGCAGAGGGAGCATGTGAAACCCGAGGAGCGGTTTGAGCAGACCAATCACAGCACTTGCGTCCGCGTAGAATAGACGCGTTGTTACATTTTTGGAGAGGTGCACGTCAGGGTACGCCGGAGGGTACGCGCGCTATTTAAAGCCTACGGCGTAGCTACGGCGTAAGTTCGACGCAGAAGTATAAATTGGGCTTAACGCGTCTTTGCATTGACTTAACATTGAAATCACTCGCGCTAGACGCTCTATGCGTCTATGCTCGATTTAACTGCGTTAAACGTAGTCTATAATTTGTATTATTTAAGATTACTTTTCAAATTCCAAAGCTTGTAGAAGGTTCCTATTGGCAATGCTGATCTGGTAGCCTTGAGTAAATTAACTTATCTAAGAAAATTATTCATAAAACTCATCAGTTGAGCCTATGTTTACTTTCTTCACTGACACAGACGAAAATGAAAAGACTATCAGTCAAAGTTCAGCTTTAGGAGGGGAAGAAATACGGCAGGATAAGGAGACTGAGAGAAAAATAAAGATTAAGATAAAGATTAAGAGAGAGCAGGTATTGACAACTAATCTAATGCACACTGACATGGTTTTAAAGCTATGTATTATCCATTTTTTTGAGAGAAATCAAAATTTACAATGCCAGGGCTCAATTTTTTGACCAGTGTTCAACAATTTTAACATAGTATCGTAATCATATCAGTGTTGATGGACCAAAACAGTGAGTGATACTCTTGTCCCAAAAAATATTGCTACCACGATACTCAATATGTTGTCCCACGGTGTCATTTTTCCCTGTTGCAAAATTTGTGGGTTCCCCCACCTACCAAATCCCACTTTAACCACTAGTCTCAACCACAATATATAGAATGTGGGGTTCCTCAAGGGAGTGTCTTGTGCCCACCTTTTTCCTTCTACAGGTCCTTCTCAAAAAATTAGCATATTGTGATAAAGTTCATTATTTTCCATAATGTAATGATAAAAATTTAACTTTCATATATTTTAGATTCATTGCACACCAACTGAAATATTTCAGGTCTTTTATTGTTTTAATACTAATGATTTTGGCATACAGCTCATGAAAACCCAAAATTAAAAAAATTAGCATATTTCATCCGACCAATAAAAGAAGTGTTTTTAATACAAAAAAAAAGTCAACCTTCAAATAATTATGTTCAGTTATGCACTCAATAGTCAATACTTGGTCGGGAATCCTTTTGCAGAAATGACTGCTTCAATGCGGCGTGGCATGGAGGCAATCAGCCTGTGGCACTGCTGAGGTGTTATGGAGGCCCAGGATGCTTCGAAGGTGGCCTTAAGCTCATCCAGAGTGTTGGGTCTTGCGTCTCTCAACTTTCTCTTCTCAATATCCCACAGATTCTCTATGGGGTTCAGGTCAGGAGAGTTGGCAGGCCAATTGAGCACAGTAATACCATGGTCAGTAAACCATTTACCAGTGGTTTTGGCACTGTGAGCAGGTGCCAGGTCGTGCTGAAAAATGAAATCTTCATCTCCATAAAGCTTTTCAGCAGATGGAAGCATGAAGTGCTCCAAAATCTCCTGATAGCTAGCTGCATTGACCCTGCCCTTGATAAAACACAGTGGACCAACACCAGCAGCTGACATGGCACCCCAGACCATCACTGACTGTGGGTACTTGACACTGGACTTCAGGCATTTTGGCATTTCCTTCTCCCCAGTCTTCCTCCAGACTCTGGCACCTTGATTTCCGAATGACATGCAAAACTGAGCAACAGTCCAGTGCTGCTTCTCTGTAGCCCAGGTCAGGCGCTTCTGCCGCTGTTTCTGGTTCAAAAGTGGCTTGACCTGGGGAATGCGGCACCTGTAGCCCATTTCCTGCACACGCCTGTGCACGGTGGCTCCGGATGTTTCTACTCCAGACTCAGTCCACTGCTTCCGCAGGTCCCCCAAGGTCTGGAATCGGTCCTTCTCCACAATCTTCCTCAGGGTCCGGTCATCTCTTCTCGTTGTGCAGCGTTTTTTGCCACACTTTTTCCTTCCCACAGACTTCCCACTGAGGTTCCTTGATACAGCACTCTGGGAACAGCCTATTTGTTCAGAAATTTCTTTCTGTGTCTTACCCTCTTGCTTGAGGGTGTCAATGATGGCCTTCTGGACAGCAGTCAGGTCGGCAGTCTTACCCATGATTGCGGTTTTGAGTAATGAAACAGGCTGTGAGTTTTTAAAAGCCTCAGGAATCTTTTGCAGGTGTTTAGAGTTAATTAGTTGATTCAGATGATTATGTTAATAGCTCGTTTAGAGACCCTTTTCATGATATGCTAATTTTTTGAGACAGGAATTTTGGGTTTTCATGAGCTGTATGCCAAAATCATCAGTATTAAAACAATAAAAGACCTGAAATATTTCAGTTGGTGTGCAATGAATCTAAAATATATGAAAGTTTAATTTTTATCATTACATTATGGAAAATAATGAACTTTATCACAATATGCTAATTTTTTGAGAAGGACCTGTATATATGAATGACCTTGAATCTGTATGTTCATGTGAACTTATTTATATGCAGAATATTCTGCAATATTGGTTTCACATAAAGATAAGATCATAGTTGAAAGAACTCTCAGTGCAGAACTATCAAAAGTCAGCAGGTGGATGTCAGACAATAAGCTATCACTTCACTTAGGGAAAACGGAAGCCATACTGTTTGGGTCAAAAATAAAACTGAGAAGATCCCCTGGTTTTAAGGTTTTAGTTGATGATAGTGAGATCAATGTAAAGGACTCAGTTAGTTACCTGGGTTGTTTACTGGACTGTCACTTGTCTGGAGTGGGCCAAGCGCAAAAGGTGCTTAACAAGGTAAATCAGAGAGAACATTTCTTGTCCAGAATCTCAAAGTTTTTAGACAAAAAAGCAATGTTAACTCTGGCAAGTGTTAATTCAGCCTTCTAATTCAGCCTTATTTTGATTACGTATGTTGCTCTTGGTACAATGGTGTTTTAAAGCACCTGAAACATAGGCTTCAGACTGCTCAAAGCAGGGTTATAAGGCTTATGTTGAACCTCCCCATGAGATCTCATCTTGATATTTCTCATTTTGAGACTATTGGGTGGTTAAAAGTAGAAGATTGAGTCTCTCAGATTCACCTGTGCATGGTACATAGGACAGTGCATGGGGCTGTCCCCAAATACTTGATTAATTATTTTAATAGAGTGAGAGATGTTCACTGCTGCTCCACCAGGGGCAGCTCTACGGATTTTGTACCTCCTAGAGTTAATCGTAATTTAGGTAAAGATTCCTTTTTGTATGTAGCAACAAGCTTGTGGAACAGGTTGCCAGGAAATCTAAAGATGACTAGAAGTTTAGTAGGTTTTAAGCTGGCACTGAAAAAATGGCTCAGATGTCAAACTTAGTCTGATAATATTTTGTTTTTGTCTTGATGGTTCTATTTAATATATATATATATATATATATATATATATATATATATATATATATATATATATATATATATATATATATATGGATGTGATGATTGATGCTTTATTTGTTGCCACTTGTTCCTCTCTTTTAATATTGCATGGTCTCATCACCAGAGCCGCTTAATACATACCATGAAACGATTGAAAAGGACACTGGTGAATGAGTCCTCACGCTCTGGCTGGCTCTGAGGGAGTCCTTGAAGCCTATTCTACTCTTGAAAAGGAAAAAAGAAAAAGAAAACTATAAATATAAACTCTACTATAAATATAAATCTGATCTTTGTTCTTTGCATGACACTGGGGGAAATGTGAGCAAACTCTTAAGAGCGGTGGCCTGGAGAGAAAGGAGACGCAGCTCCCTCTTTCCGGACACACTTGGTATGCAAGGCACTCGGCCAGGCAGCCAACGGGTATCTGCTGCAAATTTACTCACATTTGTCCAAATTTGCTGGCGTGAGACAGGAATGGAAAGACAATCTCTGGCAATGCTATAAAACTGATAAATCATAAACAAACTTAAGTGAAAATGTTAATTTGGTGTAGTGATGAGAGGCACCAGGAGAATGATTTGCAGATGCATGAAGATAGATTGAAATGATACATGACACTCTCATTGATGGTAAAATCATGTCCATTATGCATAGCCATCTGCAAATGTTCTCTTGATTACAAGTGATTGTTAAACTGATGGTAATGATATCATTATTTTCAAGAGGGCGATATAATAGTGGAGTAATATTGTGTTAATTGAGTAGATAAAGAACGCATATAAAGAACTCACTCATCTGGACAGGTAGAAAGGAAGTTCACTGTCACCACTCGCTTGGGAAATATAACGCAACATGAGCCCAAATATCTTTCAAATGAAGCAGAAACGAGAACACTCAAAATATCTACAGATTCTACTGAACCATATTGCTGAAATAATACATCCACCAATTTCCTGTGATCTATGACATAGCATACTTGCTGGGGGTGGTTAATTTACGGAGATGACAGAGATCTACTGGCTGCCCATGATGAAGCTGTCAGTAGTTCCTTTTTTCTTTGCTTCCTCCCCCCCTCAAGTTCCAATTTTCAGCCTGTCCCCTCTATTCTGTCAGATTGCTGCAACGTGTGAGACTAATGGTCACTCTGACAGGTTAAAAACTTCCAAAAATAAGCATAACCTTTATTCTAGTCTCTATGACAGATACCACAACGAATGCAGGTTCCAGCATAAAGCTGATAATGCTAAAATATCTATATTAGTTATTTCTGGTATTCCATTAGATATGATCACGTGCCCCCTCAGATTTCTGTGCAACATGGATTTTTAATGAAACTTTCAAAAGTTTCACAGTTGGTGTGGGTACAAAATTTGTTAGTGCCCCTAAGTTTTGAAGCCACATATGTAATTTATTCAGAACCAAGTGGTTTTTGGATGCCGGTGGTTTGGGTGAACCCGTCCAAATTTTTACAAAATATTATTTTGCCAATACACCTTGGAATTATATGGTTCTATCTGACATTATGTCAACATTTAGTTATCCACATATTCTAATTCTGTGACAACTTATAAAAGTTATGTGAGGTTTGTTTATGCTGTGTACATTTTGGGACTTTTTATTTAGAAAACAAAAGGGTTATATCTACAAAGTCGAAATGGAATGCAAAGACTTTCAAGCTCAATATCTCAAAACTGCTCAAAATGCAGATAGAACCTTATAATTCCAAGGTATTTCCAAGTTAAGGGTGAATATGTGCTCAGATCACATACAGTTTGATTAGATGCACAGACATCAATATCAGCAACACAAGATAATGAACGCATTTTGTTGTCCTTAAACTTACTACTATTTGCATCTTTTTCCCTGCTGTCCATGATCCTATAAAGATCTGCTACTAATTTTTGGGGTTGCAACTTACTAGTGAACTACTGAACTAGGAATATATCCTTGAACATTATTCATTTATTTGTCTGACAACTGACTTGCTGTATAAGCCCATAAGTGCCAACCAAACAAACTCCATGGTTTTCAAATATTTGTGCATGCAAAGTCTTGGCTTGAGCCTTCGCATTTGAGATGACAATGATGTCAGATTGTTTGTATAAAAGATTAATTCACATGTTCCTAATGCACTAATACTGTGAGGAATGGATCAAAATATGCAATGCAAACAAGAGTAGTTTCCAGAGTAATATTTTCTTCCATGGCAGAAAAAAATGTCTGGTAACTTCATACAGAACATGAGTGGCCTATTAAATAATTATTTTTTTATTCATTTTGCTTTTGTTTCAAATGTTTGGTGCAAATTCACAACTGATGCACACCATCAGTACTAAGCAGATGAAGAAGAAGAAAAAAAGATGGCGAAAGACTGGGATTGATTACAATTCTTAATCAAGATCCAGTTGAATGCACTCCAAGAAAGTGCTCTTAGTGAGAGAGATATGCTCCATCAACTGCTAGAATTCATTCACACCATGAGGATTAGTTTGTAAAGTTTAAATAAGTTCCCCTTAACTATTTAATGTTTTTGTAATAAGGGTGAGCATAATGGAGCAGGCACACGCCATAAAGCAGTACAGAGCCTGCAAGCTTCTCTGAGCATTCAACCCATTCTATTGCATTAAATGAATATTAGCTTCACACCACATTATCCAGTGAGACATATCAGCGCTTTTGTACACTTACAGTGTTTTTTTTTTTTTTTTTTTTTTTTTTGCAAAATGCATTGTTGCAACTAGAATGGGTTTATGAACATTGTGACTCATAACACATAATAAATCTGTGGTCTGCCATGGACCACAGATTTATTATTATTATTTTAATTTATTTTGCTGAAGATAATTTAATTTGTAGAGGACAAGGGTTGTTCTTGCCAATTACACAGATTATCTTTGTGAAGCTGACAAGTTGAATGGCATTTCTTGTGCCGCAGCCTTGTGCCGCAGTTTCTCTGTTTTTAATTTTGCATGCAGCTTATTTTAACCTTCAAATACTTGACAATTGAGGAGTTTATGAAGAAATAGTTCACCATTTTTATTTTATTCCTGTCTTCATTTACTTCCCCTGGTAATGCTGTTCTGTGAAACACAAAAAATAGATATTTTGAGTCCAGCAATATTAGATAATAATGACTAGTATCTGTCAAATAATTAAATTGGTCCAATATCACAATATTCGGTAACACTTTACAAAAAGGTTTCATTAGTTAACATTAGTTAAAGGGGACATCTGGGGAAATGCTAACTTTAGCCTGATAGCAGTAAAAGCGTACGTTCCACCCTCCCTGCAAATCACCGTCCAAAACCACGCCTCCTGAAAGCATGAACGCATACAGCCAAGAAGACCGGAAACAACGCTACTGCAATACATCATGTGTCATTCACTGGTGAGAAAACGTTATAGTACAGTTAGTAACACTACAATACAACACGTAAACAAATTCTCTGAAACAGAATTAGATGCAGAAAGTTTTCGGTTTGTTTAGCTAAACTTGTCAGTGTGTAATAATACCACACTTTGCCAGTGCCACTTGTTGTCGGTTTAGAAGGAAAGTTAGGTTGTTGCTGGTTGCCTGCATTCTCGCTCTGTCTGCACAGCTTATGTAAACGCGCTGATGACTCATTATGTCTGCGTACACAGCCCGCGCAGTGGTATACAAACACACATTGACCGACAGGGAACACATGATGCTGCATTCGGACCGAACGCAACGATTGAACAAACATTTTATGGTCCTACGCCTTCCACAGACGACATGTATTTATAAAAATACATTTAGAACGCTTAACAGAGTAATTGCCATTGGATATGAGGAAACATTCAACCAGCATAACAAAAAATATTTCAGCAGAGAATCACCTACGGCACCTTTAGTTAACTGCTTTAGAACAAATAATTAAAAATAGTTTTACAGTGTTTGAACAGACACTGAATAGCTGGATTTTATTGTTAGTTCATCTTAGTTAATACATTAACCCATATTAACAAATGAGACCTTTTTTGTGAAGTGTTACCTAATATTCATGTGAATTATACCAGGTCTTCTAAAGCCATACAACCGAAACAGACAAATTAAGTTGTAATTCACTAAAAAGCTTCTCTTTGACCTAGTTATGAAATGTCATTCACACTTGCCTATATTCAGACATCACTGTTTGTTTGAGAGCAACGCTGGAGGCCAATATTTTCAGCAATTTTAGGATTTTTTTTTTTTTTCTCACACAAAGCTATTGTATGGCTTGTGAAGAAGGCATATGGACTATTTTTATATAGACATAGTCCTTTTTTTGACAGCCACTGATCTATTTGTGTGTGTGTGTGTGTGTGTGTGTGTGTGTGTGTGTGTGTGTGTGTGTGTGTGTGTGTGTGTGTGTGTGTGTGTGTGTGTGTGTGTGTGTGTGTGTGTGCGTGTGTGTGTGTGCGTGCGCAAAATATCTCCTTTTATTTTCTACAGAAGGAAGAAAATCAAAAAGGTTCTGTACAATATGTGGGCAAGTAAATGATAACAGAATTGTTTAAGCTTTTACATTATTTTAATATTTTAATTTTCTTTATTATTATTACTATGCTATTTCTTTTTATTAGCACATGAACTCATTCTCCAACGTATTTTCTCCTTCTCTCTCCTTGATTCTCCCTCACGCTCTGTCTCTTTCCTTGTATCCATGCTTTACATTCATAAGCAGAAGGTTTGGACAACTGGAGCAGGTAGGAAATGTCGGCTGTTGCAGCATGGCAGAATTATTAATGTCACCCTGTGACTTACCCATATGCTGTTAGGTGTGGAGTCAGCATGTGCATCTGTTTACTCCTTCCACCCAGACACTGCATAAATATTATGCACCTGAAAATCCATTCTACAGCCCGAGATCAAATGATTTCAAACGTCTCATACTTTCTCCACTGAAAACAAAGCTTGGCGACGCGTCTAAAGACACGTTTTGAGATTGGGCGCTGGACTAACTTGATAAATGTTTAATTCCTTTGTCCCATGAGAAATTCATGGGCAATTCTGTAATCAAATAGAGGAGAGTAATGTGACAGAAACAAGGGGCACTTGTGCTCAGGAAAGTCCATTTTCCTGGTTGGTATGGAGATTCTCTACTCCACTCTTCTCCCACTTTGGCAGTTTGTATCAGAGAAGAGAAGCCTGTTTGGCTGAAAATGAAAGTGCCCTTGATATTTGTGCTGGGAGATGGATTTCTTTGCGGCTGCTGAAGATTCTGAATGCAAAAGCGCAGCATTTTCCAATCATCTTGCTGAGGCCATTCAGCATCTGATCAGCGGGTGCCCAGGGCATAGGGTTCAAGCAATCCCCCATACCTGACAATCACATGACCAGCTGGCACACCAACCCTCACACACCACCTCTGACCAGCTTCAGATGAAATACGGCAGCTGCCAGCGTGGAGAAAGGACAATAGCAAAAACTGTTTCTTCCAAGAGGGTGAATGTTTGCGTAATGCATTTTGTAATACATAAAAGTAAATAGCTTTTAAAACTTTATAATACACACCCATACATTCAGTTAAACTATTTCAGTTAATTAAATTCGATTCATAACTCCATGATGTAATAACTTGCAAATACTATAAAGATAACCAGCTTTATCATACATACTACTGATACTGCTTTCCTATACTACTTGCCTTGTACTAGGAAAGTGCTTTACTAGTTTACTATCGCCCAGTTCTAAACTGCTAAATGTGGACGATTAGGCACAACGATTAGGTGTTAAGGTAAACATTAACATGATTAATTTCTGCAAAGCTGCTTTGAAAATGTGTACTCTGAAAAACACTGCAGCTAAATAATTAAAAAAATGACTTGAAAAAAAAAGTGAATTTACACAATGAATACTGTTGAGAAGCTATAGATTCTTACCAGATAACAGATTTGCTCCCCATTTAGTGTCCAAGCATGCATCATTGAAGATCTTTTTGACTCTTTGAAAAAAATATCATGCAACTCTAAATAAAAACAGTGGTGCATTTTGAACCGCCTGTTGAACAAAACATCAAATGGCAATTTGACTTTTTGTACAATATCTCATTAAAGACCTAATGGTATTAATCACTGCAGTTGTTTGTTTCTAAATTCTTAAAATAATTAAATGCCATTTTATACTGCTTTCCTAATCATAAATGATTACAAATGAATATAATTAGAGTGTAAATTAAAGTATTGGCCATATATACTGGGTAGTAAAACATGGGCTCTGGCATATCCTGTGTATTTTGCTCATACATTTCTGATTATAATATCCATTGGTGCTCTGTGCCCTTGATGTGATTTACTCCTGCTTTAATAAGTTGTAATTTATTAGCACCATCTTGGCCTATTTGAGACATATTATGCACTGATGTTTAGCCAATTACAGAGCCATACTGAGAAACTGGTAACAAATTGGACAATACGGGCCTAATTAAGGCTTATTGGTTGTTGTGCTGAGGTGGCGCTCCACAATTGTCTGATTTACAGCAGAGCTTTGGCCGGTGGTCATTGTCAGACTAATGCGTTATGGAATGGCACTTTAAAACCCTGCACTGTATCTTAAACAGACGCTAACATAAAACATCATGCTCACTGGCCCGAAGCTTATTCTAACAAGCCACTTATTTGAACCATACAACCATTTTTGGGCTTTCTTCTCAATCCTTTTGGAATTTTTTTTTTTTTTTTTTTTTGGAGAGATAGATATTACAATGTTAATTTCTGGTATTGAACCATTCTTAATACGTATAATTGTTATATTTACTTTGCAAGTTGTTGGAGAGGATATATATTGTGTGTAGTTCCTCTCTCTCTTTCTCTTAACTCCACTATCCAGCTGTGATTACTCAAAGGTGGAGCTGACAAGTAGGAGTGGCCTGATTGGTGACTGGAGTATTTGCCGCTGTACTTAAGCCAAAAGCCACTAGAAGGCAAGCCTGCAACGTTTAGCCAAAAAAAAAAACATAACGGCTAATGCTACCGCTGCGGCTGCGGCTGTAGCGGTACGCAGGGAAGAAGACAAGAGGCTGTTTTTCTTTAATGGATGTCAATAGAGAAGAGGCTTTACTACACTGAATGAACCGCTTTTGTGAGCTACAAAACTAACTGTGTATGATTATGATTCAGGCAGCATTATAGATCAGAAGTCACATTGGGATAGGAACATTCAAAATATTAAATCCAGTTCTATCTGGTTGAAGATCGGATTCATCACGCCGGTATGGGTACGAGTTTGTTGAGTATGGCACACTATAAATTGGTATACTTAAAGTATGATAAATTAGAACAACTAAGTTTGTACTAAATGCATTTTAGTAGCCCAAAAGCAGTGCTGAAGTACAACTAAAGTTGTATTAAATATACTTGTTTGTGCTAAAGTGGAAGTACTTACAGGTAAGTAAACTTTTCTAAAAATCTACTCTTGTATTTAAGTTTTGAAATGATGAATTCACTCAGCATAAACTTTCAAATGTATTTTGGTGACATTACAATTGCAATTCAATTACAC
Source organism: Siphateles boraxobius (assembly GCF_051911475.1). Taxonomy (NCBI): domain Eukaryota; kingdom Metazoa; phylum Chordata; class Actinopteri; order Cypriniformes; family Leuciscidae; genus Siphateles; species Siphateles boraxobius. The sequence continues at coordinate 32,668,825 of NW_027508734.1, read as the reverse complement.
TATGTTAGACACTAAGAGTGTTGAACATACATTCATATTATACTCATAACAAAATGAGGTCATACTTTTAGTGCTTTTAAAACACAGTCAAGTAAACTTGAAGTGTCCTAATGGCATCATAATTGTGTGCTTTAAATACAATAAAGTAATCTTTATAAATAATAGCACAGCTTAAGAATTTGCCTTTTACTGAAATTCCACAGACACCCTCCAGTATACCAGTAACTCACTTATCCGGAGAAACATCAGTGAGCAAATGGGAACAGATAAACACTGAATGTAGGAAACACTAAGGACTGGATTCGAACCAGGGGTAGGTGCCACACAAGCGCACTTGCTTTACCAGTTGACCAAATACTTTTTGTGCGCAAAAAAACATAAAAAAGAATGACTTTATTCATCTATTAATTTGCTTCTGTGTGGGCCTCTGACGTGAGTTTACGAGAGCGCCACGACAGATGCGCGAGAACTGAGAAGATGATGCTCACGATCATTTGATGGGAAAGTGTGAAAGGTAAGCCATTCATTTTGCAGCATTGGTAAGACACTTTTATGTTTTCTTGTTGGTTTCTCACGATTCGGACATCCAAGAAATGCACTCTTTAGGCCCACACAGAAGAAAATTAATAGTTGAATAAAGTTTTTGTTTAAAAATACTTACAAATGTAAAAATATATATATATATATATATATATATATATATATATATATATATATATATATATATATTTTATATATATTTTATATATATATATTTGCACATAAAAAGTGTTCTTGTCGCTTGATAAACTTAAGGTTGAGCCACTGTAGTCACTTGGACTATTTTAACGATATTTTTACTAACTTTTCTGTGCCGGCAGAATGAAATTAGGAGTGAGGCAGCTCTCAGATTTCATAAAAAAATATCTTAATTTGTGTTCCGAAGATGAACAAAAGTCTTACAGGGTTGGAACAACATGAGGGTGAGTAATTACTGTCAGAATTTTCCTTTTTGGGTGAACTAACCCTTTAAGTGCATTGAGAACTTGTTCCAATTTAGCAGTCATCAGTTTAGTACACCGAAAGTACAATTGCAGGGTATTTATATTAAGTACATAAATATGTAAGTGTATTTGTAGTATACTTAGCATAAAATAAATGTATTTCAAATACATTTTAATATATTTATGTTTCTCTAGGATTGAGGTTTGAGTAGAGGTTTAATCTATTTGTAACAACCATATAATTATTTATCAACACGATTCTGACTAAACAGGCCTGTATTATCCCTTATAGAAGAATTTACAAAGTTAAAATCTTTTATATTTTAATGTGTTTGCTGTGAGATGGAAATTTAACTTTTTGTGTGTTTGATCTCTCTGAAGGGATGAGCTAATTTCATTCTCCTAGCTGCTCAGCCGAGGTTTGTAAATAATGCTGTAATTTTCAACTCAGAAGAACACCTGCACCTTTTGGGATTAGGGGAAAAGGTGGATGTCTGTTTAGAATGTACTGAGTCCCAGCACTGGGTACTTTAGTATAGGAGACAGCTGCTAACCAGCTTCTTGTACAAAACAGAAGAATCAAGATACTGGGATTGTTTAAACAAACCATTAGAATATGAATCTGCACATTAACAAAACCTTTTTTTTTAATGAAATTAGGAAGAACATAATGTAGTTTTTAAGGTTAAAATGTAGGTTATGCCAAAAAAGAGCTCAGACTCCAAAGGTGTTTACTAAAGGAGATGAATTGTCTGAATACTCATTGTTTTCTTTGTCATTAACTAAGGTTGATTCATAGTGATCCTGAAAACGGCCACAATGGCCCAGCAGCAGCAGCAGGTGATCGTATCCCAGCAGTGCCATATGCTTTTCCTGGCCCATGTTTTGCCTCCTCCAGTCTCACAGAAGGCACATACACAAACAAACCACATTATGGTCAAGGGCCCTGAGGTGTAGGATCAGAGGAGCACCGCACACACACATCCACACCCGCTAGCTCATAATGAAAATGCCCCTTACAGACACAGCTGAACACTGTCACTAAGTCTTTACTTGAATGGAACGCTGATAAATGTGGAATGTTTGTCAGTATATTAATATCACACACACACACACACACACACACATATATATATATATATATATATATATAATTTCTGGGTTTATGGGTTTTTAAAGGCCTCACTTGTGTTTAAGTACGAAGCTCTTTAGTGCATTAAAACCCACAACTGTCAACCTGTTAAACTGACAGCATAAAATGCCGTTCAATGGCTTCAGCAGTGTGACTCACTGTCTGTTAAGATCACTCCGGTCTAATCTCAAGAGAATCATCAATATTCCTGGTGTAAACACTACAAACTTGACTTTCTAAATCTATGTAAATCCGAGGGATTACTTGCAGACAACAGTACACACATAATGACAGTGTGAAGGCTCTAAAAAATAAAGCTAGCATGTTTAAGGGCATGAGGAGACAGGAGACTCAGAAAGAAGGAAACCATCAATAAACTTGTCCTGAAGTCTTTACTGAGGTTATATTAGTGCAATCTATCAATAATGTAGTGGGAAATCCATAATATACAGTGGAATTTCACCCCCGTGTGCTGTTCTTTTTATGAAGTGCAATCTCTCCTGCACAGCTCTGTTCTGTGGGTGCCATTTTTCAAGCACTCTGATGCGGAATGGTGTTGTCAAAAAATATAAAAACTCTGTATCGTCTGCAATTTTTATGCCGTATATCCATCAACAGAGCCTGCCACTCAGTTTGAAGCCAAGACGATTGACTATGTGACTCTCAGCAGCACCAAGTCAAACTGGGCGAATGAAATGCTGTTTAATGAATTATTCATTTTTTTCTCTTATATTGGACAAAGGGCTGTAATTGGACCAAGCTTTTGAATTTTAGATCATTTCCCTTTTTGGGGGTTTGGGGTGCTCACAATTGCTTTGCAATTATTGTAGTCAAACATGCAAATGTGCATGAAATTGAATATGGATGCAAAGAACTGTGCCTACAATAAAAATAGCTGACCTTTATGGAAGTGCATTAATACGAGAAGATGCATTTGACCAAAATGATGTTACCTTCTGGATGAAATATGTCAGCAGAGAACGATTACTGCTCAAAATGCACCTGACAGAACTCATACAGCAGGGTTTCTTTTATCTCACTGCACATGATGAAGATGCATCATCATAAGATTCTGATGGCGACACAAATATCATACCATGCTGCTCATAATAACCGTGAATCATTAGATGGCCTCAAACTACTAGTGAGGTATGACATGTCAGATGAAGATGAGAGTGGCAGCATGTTCAGCACCTCTAAATGTTGCTGCGTAGAAGCTCAGCAAATCCCCATCTCTCCCATCTCGCCTGCTTCAAAGTTCTTTCAAATGTGCTTCTCATCTTTGGAGAGACGTGCTCCTTTTGAACAGGTAGCAAGACAAAAAGAGCTTTCTGAAGGAATAATGGCTGTTTATATGGAGTGCGTCGTGAGGAGCTGTCAGGCGGTGCCTTTAAGTTGATTTGCTAGAGTGTCAGAGAAGCGGGACTTTGGGAGGTGAATCATGGATTGTCAGAAATCAATTCTCAGGGCCACTCTCCTGAGAGACTCAGAGCCATCAGGCATGAGAAAATAAATAAACCAAATTCTAAGAACACATACTTTGCAATATAATGGGGTATCCATATGCAATAGTTTAATTTAGCCGCAAAGGGTGGCGTTTGGTCAACAGGAAATTCAATCTCTGGTTTTTATTTCCACAAATCCTTTATTATTTTTTGCTCCTTCTTATTTTTTTTTATTTACTCTATTCTTGCGGCAAAATAATAAGATATATTGAACTCAGAAGTAACTCAGGAGCTGCTCGCTATAATGTCTTCAGGAAAACTCCAGGCACGTTAGGTATTTGTCATTCAATAGTGACGGGCCAATTTCCGTTTTCATCTCCTCTGCTTTGCATTTCCACTAAGGCTCATTAGGACTCCCGTATTACTGTTCACTGGGGCAGGTAAAATTGTTTGTCTCTAAATGGCAGGTAACATTGTTCCGATGCCATTCATATATGTGGCTACTAAACACATATGCAATATGATCATGATGTGCAAGAGAGCAACAGTGCCCCTCAGGGACTGTTTCATTGTTCCCTTCTGTTTTTGCAAGTGTACTGCTTGATGCATGTGAGCAAGATTTAATCAGCACTTGTTTCAATATGGATGTTTGTCATAAAGATATACCTGTTTTCTTTGTCTTTTCAGGGGCTGCATCAATAAGCTGTATTAATTATCATGCATTCATATTTGTTAAAACAATTGGCAAAAGCACAGCGCCAGATTTGTTTAGTCCCCTGGGACATTTCTGCTGTAACTTTTATTGTCACTGTGGTAATATATGATATAAATCCTTAATGGCATTCCATCTGATCGGCTACCATCAAATTTACTCTCTCCAAGGAAGTATGAGCCAGCCCTGATGCAGCCTTATCATCTCAGATCGGATTCTGATGTGTTTACGTCTCATCTCGTTGATTCAAAATTGAGTTATGGCCCACCTCTGCTTTGTCCAAACATTTTCAAGAAATGGAGCTCTCAAGCAAATGTAAACAGCATAGCTGCTTCAATGCTCCCTCTGTTTGTTGCTGTTGTTGTTGTTGTGAAGAAGAGTGCGGAAAATGAACTGAGCTGATCTATAGGATAAGAAGGCCACAGTATGAGTTTACTGCCTGAGATTCAGCTTTCAGTGGATTGGGAAGTTTTCACAATCAGAAAAAAAGACTTGACGGCTAATCACTGCAAATCTAAAACTAGTACTTTGCGACCAATAGCTCTCCCCAATTGCCCTCAAATGTCCCAGTGGTCTCACAGATTGCTGACACAAGCTGATAGTGAAGAGGCCATAGTAAGGTTTCCATCACAGCTCTCCAATCTCTTGATCCTTGATCTCTATATGAGGTAAAGAATGCTTCAGCACTAAAATGGAAGACCCATGGACAGCTCCATGCCAGATACCATGGACAGTTACACAGAAACAGCAGTTTTACTGAATGCTAGAGCAGGCATTCCTAAATGTTTTCATGCTATGACAGAACGGAACTAGGTAAATATAAGCATTTTTTTAGTTAACTTTTTCCTTATCATATGTGATGCGATCTGGGAAAACCCATCACATGGTGAAATTTTACCTATTACAGGTTATGGTTATCTGAAATCGGCTGATCGCTATGATTTTCAGGAACGGAATTTTTAGAATAACAGGTTTAATTAACTGTCATGTCCTGCTAGCGGGACGATTGGCGGTCTTTTTTTAATGTTTTTTTTTCATATCACATATTTTAGTAGTCATCATCGATTAGGTATCATGCGAAAGCTTATGAACTCAAAATTCATCCTGTGAAAACCGTTTTGAAATTGGACAATTGAGAGGCGAGCAAGATCTTTTATTCGAGCAGCTACTCCAGACTCCGTTGTACTCTTGTGCTCCGCATCTCACGATAATGTTCTGGATATATATATATATATATTTTTTTTTTTACTTTCATGCCGTTGTAGTTTACACAGGACTGGCGGGAAACGTGCATTGATATACCTTTGTTCTAGATGTTATGTGCTTTATTTTGATAGGTGAACTGTGTTTGTAGTGTTAAGAGAAGGAGAGCTGTGGGCAATTGTTCTTAAAGAGAAAAACACAGTCTTTTCAGCTTGCCACTATAAATAGCTATTTTTCTGCACTAAACTAGTGAATTTTGCCAAGATATATTCAGAAATGACAGACACGATGTTATAGAATAATAATTTAATGAAAACCCAGTTTTGACAAAAAAACTGACATTTGACTTATTTTTAGACCTTACTGAAAACGAACCAGCGCTACATCTGATGGGTTTTCCCAGATCGCATCACATATTATTACATTGGAAAGCTCTGTATGTTTGATTTTGTAAGAGGTGCACCATATATATCATAAATATGACAATACAAGTTTGGTAAAATTCTATTTTTTTATTTATTTATGACAAGGCATGAACATAGATGATCGTTTTGAATAGGCTATGGGTTTAGAAAGAAACAGTCCATTATTAAACATTCAATTTCAACTCTGTCTTCTGTCTTTTCCGTCATTAATGAATAACTATACACTGGAACATATGAGTAACATATTGACATTCTCGTAAAAACTATTAACTAAAAACAAACTCTAATTAACAAATTAGTAAGTAATTGAATCCTGTAGTTCACTATTAGCTAATTAATAACCACTTTTTTTCATACCTCCCTGAAGACTACTAAGAACTACTACAGAATCATAATTAATGTGAATAAATGTATAATTCATTCTAAATTGAAGATCATGGTAACAAATTAGTAATGACTCAAGTATTACCAAATCCTTCAGATGGAATTACTAATTATTTGGATCGGTATTCAATAGTGAAAAGCATGATAACTCCCTAAAATTGACTGAAGTAATTCAAAATGTTAAGGTTTTTGTAAGGTTTTGTATAGTAATGACTTAAATTTTACTACTTCATTCTAAAGGAACTACTGGATCAGTATTCTAAAGTGAAGATCTTAGTAAACCACTAGTAATGACTCAAGTGTTACCAAATCCATCGGAATAAATCCATCGGAATTAATTACTATCCAAAACCTCACAAAAACCTCAAAAGCTTCCAATGACTTCAGTCATTACTAGAGAGTTATCATGTTTTTCAGTTTAGAATACAGACTCAAATAATTAGTAATTCCTTCTGAAGGATTTGGTAATACTTGAGTCATTACTAGTGTTTTCTTTGTAGAAATGATCTTCACTTCAGAAATGATTATACATTATGCATTATTCGTTTTAATTATGAACCTGTATAGGCTATAGTAGTTCTTAGTACTATGGGAGCTATGAAAAAAAATATATTGATTAACTAATAGTGAACTAGAACATTCCACTGAGCACTATTACTTACTAATTTGTTAGTCAGAGTTTCCTGTTAGTTAATAATAGTTAGAGTGTTAATAATGCGTTACTTATGCACATTCAAACCTATTTCCGGGAGTGCGTTCTAGAGACACCAGGCACTGTTTTATGCGGATGTATTCCTATGTTCAGTATCTACAGAAGCAAAAATTCAGTTTAACAGATTAATCAAATTACTATTATTAATATATCAGATTGTCTAGGCATTTTAACTGGATGTCTACTGCAATATATGTATACAGAAATTCAGTCAAGTAGTTCAATTGTATTGTTGTTGTTGTTGTTGTTGTTGTTGTTGAGAAGAAGAAGAAGAAGAAGAATTCAGGTTTTCTTTGTCATCTGAACTATAGCTGGTATGTGTAGAAGCAGAAATCCAGTCGAGCAGATGAATCTCAAACCTTGCTTTGCACCAGCCACAGGGGAATTAAGCACTTGCTGCAATACAATGAAATAGCCATGCCATAAATGAGGTACTTTCCAGAGGGAAGACAGTAAGGAAGAGATTAGTTGACTCCCCACCAGGATGTGCTGGCTGTGCGGAAGACTCACACTTTCTTTATGCCCTTCTTCTTCTTCCTGGCCCGCCCAGTGGTGTGCCACAGACAGGGAGTCTATATATGCACCACTGACTTGAAGCCTTATAGCACAAAAGCTGTGTATAACCTACTTGTGTGTCCCAAAGCACAACAGGTAGCTGCGAATACCAAGTTACCAAATACACCAAAAAAGAGCCTTTGAATGCCATGTGCAGGCGATCAAGTAAACATGAGGGTGTGTGTGTGTGTGTGTGTGTGTGTGTGTGTGTGTGTGTGTGTGTGTGTGTGTGTGTGTGTGTGTGTGTGTGTGTGTGTGTGTGTGTGTGTGTGTGTGTGTGTGTGTGTGTGTGTGTGCGTGTGTGTGCGTGTGTGTGCGTGTGTGTGCGCGTGTGTGCGCTTGTGTGTGCGTGTGTGCGTGTGTTCGCGTGTGTGTGCGTGTGTATGTGTATGTGGCAATTGGGTGCATGTGTGTTTCTTATTCACCATAAAATTATGCTACAACTTCACATAAAATACTATGTAATTTAGGGGGTTTGCTATAGTAAAAGTCTCTGTCCTTTATATAAATATATGTTAGCGACACATTGTTTGCGTTCAACACTCAGAAGGTGAACATTGTGAATGTGAGTCTCTGCTCTTGCACAATCAGGGATGTGTAAAATCAAACTCTTCCTTTTTCACATCTTAAATTTTTTGTTAGTGTTGAAGGTCTATTGACTTCATCTTGAAAAGAGCTGAGCTCTTGCATTGATTTAACTCCTCCTAAAAAGAAAGATCTGGAAATGAGTCCTTAGTGGCCATAAGTGGGGTATAAAATTTTACACCCTCTGTCTTACATCACTGGCTGATCCATAATGATGGTTTCGGTTGGCCACTACACGATGAGGGACATGGGGGAGTGAGAGATTATTAGATGTGCTTGTAGAGACTTTGTGTTTGCCAGGAATTTAAACTAGACATATAGTTTGAGGCAATAGATTGTGATCGGTGGCCCTTCGTGATTGCTAGAGTACATATTGATTAAATTGATTTAGACATGCATCGATTTTAAACCCTGCTAGGGAGATAGAATGAATATCGAGGAGGCTGACCGAGTTAGGAAAGGAACTAATAATGTGTTTGCCAACACCACTTCCCCCTCTGAACATGAAAATTGGTTTAGACAGCGATATACTATATTTACAGACGTGTTATTGCGATGTGGTAAACTGGCTTGCTCCTAATGCAGCTTTCTGCCTACATTACAATGCATTTGTGGATGTAGACACATCCATGTGGCCTACACACTCAAAAGGAAGTTTTGGTGAATCATGAACTTCTATAAGAATATACTCCATGAAGTTACATAGACAGTCGAGCTGGTTCTCATGTTCCATAAATCCAAATATATGTGGATTAAAAGTCTTTAATTTTATTGTTCCATCATCCTCTGTGTTTGCTAGCTGTGGTTTGGCCTCCTCCCAAGCTTTAGCTTCCTATAAGTAGCTGGAGCACATCGGATTAATGATGAATCACCTCCTTACTAGTAATCAATCAGGTGGGATTTCTTGAGCCTCGGTGGGATTTCTCATCTCTTAAAGCATCCAGGCCAGCTTCAGCCTACAGGACCCCAGCTGTCTCTGCTGCCCTGCTGATAGCCTTTCTTAAAAGGAAATGTCCCCAATGTATGGTACTTTAGAAACCGGGTTTCTTTGGTTTTGATTCATCCATTTTAATGTGTGAAAAATGTGTGAAAAACCCATGTTTATTCATATTTGTATCTAATAATCAGAGCAGGTAAAACTCAGAATTAAATAAATCACCCAATTTTCAGTTTATTAATATAAATTTGAATTAAATATGCCATAAGAGTATATGCTGCCTACAAGTGACTTGGGAAACTTGTACCTCATAGTCTGACATTTGTCGTTATTACGATATGCACGGAAACACAACATAGAAAGAGTCTAAACAAAAACAATTATATTGTGAGCCAAATAACTACATCAGAATGTACATTTATTACAACGATTCATTTAAAATACAGTGTAAAATTAAAATATCTTGCATGATCAATAATTATAATCCACTACAGACACCCCTTTCGCTCACTGATTTCTAAATACAGATTACAGACTTTATTTTACAGTGTCCTTGTTACACGTTAGATGTAGGTACTATAGTAATAACAATAAATTGTTCAACACTCAGCAGGTGAATACCGTGAATGTGACAATCAGGGATGTGTAAAATCAAACTCTTCCTTTTTCACATCTTAAATTTTTTGTTAGTGTTGAAGGTCTATTGACTTTATCTTGAAAAGAGCTGAGCTCTCGCAATAGAGGGCACCAACCCCGGATGCGGGTCTCTGGAACAGTTTAGCCAATTGCTGATTTAAGATATAAATGTTTGACATAAACTGTAGCCAATCAGCGAGCTCAAATCTAGTCAGCTATGGGCAATTCTTTTAGCGCATCGGCGCCCATCTCTATCACAGCACAGGCTAGCAATAAAGAGAAGCAGTGCGCGCGAGGCTTCTCTCAGTCGGAGCTGGTACACTAGAAAGGCCTGGCTAGCTGGGTATGTTCATGCTAATGCCTTATTGTGCTCTCCATTTTTACTTTTTAACACAATGGGGACAGATCCAGGATGGACATTTACCGGAGTGAGGTATATGAAACACCTGTCTGAAAAAGTAACTAAACAGTTTGAGTCCAATTTCAAATGCAAATGGAAAGTGTGTGCAATATATTGTTTTTGTGTAAGAATGCCTCAAACTTGTAATATTGGCATTAAATAATAACTGACTTTTTTCACAGAGCACTGGTATCCTACAGTTTGTATTGTGTTTGGGTAGTAATTAATAATAATAATAATAATGATTTTTATTTATATAGCACCTTTCCAACACCCAGGGTCACTTTACAAAGATAGGTTGAGGCAGTGGTTCTCAAACTGGGGTATGTGAGGTGACAGAAGGGGGTACGCGAACAAAATGCTGAATTTTGCCGTTCATTCAATTATATTCCACCTTAAAACAAAATTAAAACTTTGCATGTATTTCTAGCAGGTAAAATGCCGTAAATAGGCTACGTGACATCAGATCAAATTACCTCATTTTTTTGTGTCAAAACTGACTGCATTCACAAGCAGCGTGTTTATGATAGCCTATGTTTCGTGCAGATTATGCTGTCTTGGCAATAGCGCTATACTGCCGTTCTTGACAATATACCTTTGTAAAAGTGGGGATTTAGCACTTACTAGCACAAAGAACAAATATAGACACAGACACAGATCTATGTGCATAGAGATCGATTTAAGATTCAAACTCTCTTCGATACAAAAGCATACCCTGAGTTCCTGTGTTTAATGTTGATCACATTATATGAATATCCACACAATTTTCAAATGTGACATTAATTTTATACAACAGTTCAACAAATGATAGGTATTAATATTAAGTGATGTTCATTTTAAACACAGTATTGTCCATATTTTTTGCAACAAAATGATAGCCCCAACGAGAGCCATCGCAGTGTTTGTGAACGAATCTGCGGCTTTGAACAAATCGTGAGTGTCAATGATTAATTCATAATTACAGCCACTTGCTTCGTTACTGAAGAATGAATGACTCGATGACTCACTCATAAAGACAGTGACTTGCCGCCACCTACTGGCGGATTTAATCTAATATTTAAAAGTGTCACTTCATTGCATAATTTATTTTGTAAAGGTAAAAAAAAAGCACTGGAAATATCGATTTAAGGGAGCAAATATTGTCCCTTACTGAAAAAGGTGTGACTGCAGAGAGGGGGTACGCAGGAGGATGTTAAAAGCCTCTTGGAGTACAACACTGTGTTAAGGAATAGAAGAAAATCAACATCTTTGCACAATACACAGGGCAGAAAGTAATATACAGAGGTCACTTACAAAGTTAGGTTAAAGATACAAACAAAGAAGGATTCAAACAAACAACATATAAAAAGGTAGAATGTACAGACCGTGAGCTGAAGAGTAATCAGAGAAAAAAAATAGTTTTAAGGGTTTTTGAATGAGAGAAGGGTGGATGCTTCACGGATTGAGGAAGAGCCACAACAGTAAAAGACCTGATTGCTCCTATGGTTACCAGACTATTGAAACTGACTGAATATGGCACCCTAAGATATTTTTCACCAGCCACTACTGAACTTAGTGGACAGATTCTGAACAGATTCATTATGTATTATATCTATATTATTGATATGTTGCAATGTTGCTGTGTTTCAAATCGACCTTCCAATGTCACAACTAGGCAACTTAGGTATTATCTAGAATTATATGTTTCCTTTTCATAAGTACAACTTTGCAATTAAAAATATTTCTGACTCTACTTGAAGGGCACAAAAAATTGGAATTGGAATGACAGGAAGAGAGAATTCCTGAATTGAAATAAATAAAATAATCAACACAGGTGATGTATTCTTGGAAATGAACTGTTCTTCCACCTTGGTCAAAAAAGGATAATTTATAAAATATGAAGTAATATGTAAATTTGTAGCTACTTCATATATAAGGCATTTCAAATATAGAACTAAACACTTTCCAACTTTGTCATTTTATACTTTTTTTTTAAATGTTCACATTTTTTATGTGTGACTGCTTTTTCAGTTGCACAACAGAATACCATGTCAGAAACAATGATGATTTTAAAATCTCTGCTTGAGTTACCCAGCACAGGGCTTAATGGAAACAGGTCCATGTTGAGCCACAGACCTTTTGTCTCATGCTACAGTAGTTCACGATCACACATTATATGCAGCTCTCACAGCGGAGTCCAGCTGAATATATTGTGTGAAATTGTCAGAATAAAATCCTCAGTTTTTGTGCTGAATATTGTTCCTTCTGTTCAAAGTTAGATCACACTGAAATGCAGCATAGGGCTTACCTGTTTAACCTCACAATAACTTTCACTATGAGAGAAACACATTCCCCTGCCACTGGCCTTAGAGTATCAGTCACGCCTAGAGGACTCCTGCCAAGCACTCCGCAGAGTGTGTAAACCACACACATCCACGCCACAGAAGCACTGAAACAAAGCAACTCATGCTGGGTACTGTTATACACTTCTCTACAAATATAAACCCATACTGAGTCATAGGGACACCAACTCCTACTGCAAACTGATTTTAGACAATCAATGAAATATGTGCCAACATTTTTCACCCTGGTTACTGTTAGTTGCTGTATATAGTTCACTGCGATTCAAACACAACAACCTTTGCTCCTTTCAACACAAAGTATGATTACAGTTTTAGATTATAGATTAATAAAGACTTATTTTCACATGGTTCCTTGCACAATACATTGTTATGATGACCTCAAAACCTCGGTGCGTGATTTGTAAGCCAATACATTTTGATGTTTGCATCACATAACCAGCTCCATATTAACATTTACATCACCATATGGAAAGAAGTGTAAATGGATGGAGAAGAATAGGTTACTGTAAAGCTATGTCTTAGTTGGTGCTTATCTTGGCGAAAGCCGAGTACAAATCAGCATGAAGTATTAACATCTACTCTCGTGTAATGGAAATCATGAAGATCTGGATACGTCCAGTGACTGCAGTGAATAGTGCTGCTGGCAACAAGGGAAAGACCTTGTGACAGCCTGGCGAGACATCTGACAGGAGGAAAGAGACCCCAGTGGGGCTGGTAAGGTTAAGTTACCCTTGTCGGCAGTATCCAGCTCTGTGTTTACAGGATGCTGGAGACACCCGCCCAAGGCTTCTGAGAAATTAAAGAGAAAAATAACCCTAGAGTCTGCGAGAGCAGGGACAGAAGATGACTCAATGTTGGACAACATGGTTAATGACGTTGGAATGGAAATGGATATGAGTATGGAGAGCACTTCACAAAAGACTAGTTCAGGTTCTGCAGTTAGCAAAGTCATTGAAATCCAAGCTTGTGTCTGTGGCTGGAGCAAGGCGACAACGGTCAGGGGGTTGAAGATTCATCAAGGGAAAATGAAATGCTTGAGGGAGAATGGACAAGGGCCTCACATTGATCAGTACTTCTTACGAAAACAGTCAAGTCAGTTGAATGAAATCCAGCGACAGGAAGCAAACCAAAGTTCTCAGGATATCAGTACCCCTGTCATAGAGGAGATGAGGGTTTGCACAGTTAGTGATGAACACATTGATACTTGTGAACCCGGTCAGACTAACCAGCATAAGAGAGAAAATAACCTCAACGGGCATAGGCCTGGAGTTAGATGGCCAAGAGCTTGTGAGAAAACTGCATGGGACACGGTAAACACAGATCAATGCTTTGCATTGGGAAGATTAACTGGTACAGTTGAAAAGAAGCTGGATAAATTTGGGGACATCATTTACGCATATGGAAGTGAGAGGTTTGGTGTGGAAAAAAGGAAGGAAAAAGTACAAACTACTCCTGCTGTATCTAGACGGCAGCAGAAAATTTAAGGGTTAGTTAGAGAAAGGAGACAGCTGAGGAAGCAATGGAAAAAAGCAGAACAAAATCAGAAGGAGCGACTCAATCTCTTACGAAGGGCCATAAAAGATAAGCTTGCAACATTACGCAGAGCTGAGCGCCTACGGAAACGCTACAAAAAGAAGGAGCGTGCGAGGGCTAATTTCTATAAAGATGTTATTCACCAGTGAGAAGAATGACACTTTAAAAGCATCTAGGGTTGAGCTAGAGAGATATTTGGAGGAAATGCATACAGATGGGAAAAGGCATGAGCCTATGTCAATTCCGTCAGATATCCCACCTATCAATCCACCGGAATACCAAATGGAGGTCTGTGCACCTAAGTGGAAAGAGATAGAGCAGGTTGTGAGAAAGGCAAGGGCTTCATCATCTCCAGGGGCTAATGGTGTTCCATACAGAGTGTACAAGAGTGCTTCAGGAGTTCTACGAATTCTGTGGAAATTGATAAAAGTGGCATGGGAAAAGCAGGTTGTACCTAGAGCATGGTGCTGAGCAGGTGGAATCTTTATACCTAAATAAAAAGATGCTACAAGCATCAGTCAGTTTCGTCCTATTTCACTATAAAACGTCGAAGGTAAGATTTTCTTCACCATTATTGTGCAGAGATTGTCAACCTACCTATTAAAGAATGGCTTTATTGACACTTCAGTTCAAAAAGCGGGCATTCCAGGGTTCTCAGGATGCTTAGAACACATCAATGTTATCTGGCAACGAATTCAATCAGCTAAAAAGTAGAGGAAGGAGCTCCATGTGACATTGCAGGATTTGGCTAATGCATATGGTTCAGTGCCACATGAGCTTCTTCGGGCAGCATTTGATTTTTTTAGAGTACCAATGTCAATAACAAATTTAGTGAAAGCCTATTTTGGAGATTTGCAATTTAGTTTCTCAACTCTAAATGCTTAGAGATTGGAATAATGGCAGGATGCACCATTTCTCCACTGGCTTTTACCACGGCAATGGAAGTAATCATTAGGGCATCAAGATGGGTAGTAGGAGGAGAGCGCTTGGCTTCTGGGATGCAACTGCCACCAATCAGAGCATACATGGATGACATGACAACCATGACTACAACAGTAGCCTGCACTAATCGGTTATTGTGGAAGTTAATAGATAATATTGAATGGGCACGAATGCAATTTAAGCCCTCTAAATCAAGGGGCATCTCGATAGTTAAAGGAAAGGTAGTAGATAAAACATTCTTCATTAATGGTGAGGCAATACCAACAGTTTCTGAGAAGCCAGTGAAGAGTCTTGGGAGATGGTACGATGGGGATCTAAAGGACACAGTTCGAGTGGGAGAAGTTAGACGACAAGCAGTGGAAGGGTTGAAGAGCATAAACAGCTGTGCTCTACGAGGCAAATTAAAACTCTGGTGCTTTCAGTTTGGTCTACTGCCAAGGTTGCTTTGGCCACTGACTGTGTACGAGGTTTCTTTGACAACAGTGGATAAGCTGGAAGCGTTAATAAGTTCATACAACAGGAAATTGTTGGGAGTTCCACGCTGCCTCAGCAGAGTGGGACTTTATAGTAAAGGAGTATTGCAGCTGCCAGTCTCTGCTTTAACCGAGGAGTTTAAGTGTGCCAAGGTCAGACTGGAAATTACTTTAGCAGAGCCACGCAACAAATGTGTAAGGGAGGCAGCCCCTGTGGTAAAAACTGGTAGAAAGGGGTCAGCAAAGAAATCTGTAGTAGAGGCAAAGGCTGACCTTCAAATTGGGGATATCGTGGGACAGCTCCAGCATGGAAGTGGGGGTTTTGGGCTCAGTTTAGCTCTTCCTAAATGGCACAAGGCAGGCCCAGCTCAAATGAGGAAGCTGGTAGTCAACGAGGTGCGAAAGCAGGAGGAGAGGATGAGATGTATAAAGGCCATTTCCCAGGCCAAGCAGGGAGAGTGGATGAGATGGGAGAGTGTGGAACAACGCAAAATGGGCTGGCAAGACCTTTGGTCAATGGAAGAGAGTAGGATAAGTTTCCTTATTAGGTCAACATATGATGTTCTCCCATCACCGCAGAACCTAAACCTCTGGGTAGGAGAGGATCCCTCTTGTCCTTTGTGTTCATCACCTGCCACATTAAGGCACATTTTGACAGGATGTAAGGTGGCTCTTAACCAAGCTCGGTTTATTTGGCGCCATGACCAAGTATTGCGATGTTTGGCTTTAGCATTGGAAGGCAAGCGTAGTATGACCAATAAGTTGCCGCCTGTTCTAGCAAAACATTACAAGCAGAAGACAATATTTCCTCCGCCCAGACGAGCAACCACCAAGAAAAGGTGCTAACACCAATTCTCGCCCAGGACAACTGGAAGCTGCTAGGGACTGGAAGATGCTGGCTGATCTTGATCAACGGCTTATTTTTCCACCTGAGATTGCCACCACTAACCTACGACCAGATATTGTTTTGTGGTCTGGATCAGCACGCATTGTTCAACTGACAGAGTTAACAGTGCCATGGGAGGATGTGATAGATGAGGCATATGAGAGGAAGAAACTGCGGTATGCTCATCTGGCCACTGAAGCAGAACAGCGAGGATGGAGAGTCCAGGTTTATCCAGTGGAAGTGGGTTGTCGAGGTTTTGTGGCACACTCTACAATCCGGTTCCTCAGAGACGTCGGATTCAGTGTCCAAGAGTTAAGTGAAAAACTTATCTGAAGCAGCAGAAAGGAGCAGCAACTGGATGTGGTTGAGACGGAAAGATTCTAGCTGTCTGTGTACAGGCCGCAATGCTACGGTTTCGTAGAATTCTTGAGTCTGTTGGTTTATTTGTATAGGTTGTACAGTATTTTCAGTCATTACGTTCCTGTGTATATTGCGTGAATGACGGGTGATTGGGCAGATATTGTGTTTTGCGGTAGGTGGTATGCCATACGGAACCGTTGCCACTGAAACTGCATATTAACGCACCAGTGGGGCTTGACAGCCTTAGTCAAACGGCTTGGCGCGTATGGTTGGGTTGTGGAGAGATTGTGAGATTGTGGTTAGGTCTCAGCAGCAGGAGGGATGTAGAGGTCAGTAAGCTGGGCTGAGTTGAGTGGGGGACGGAGGGGGGTGACTCTGGGATGCCAGAGTCACTGTCGAGCCCTCTTGAGGTGTCGTGGGCTAGTCGACGAAACACTGAGGACGGAAGGTGCCCACTTGAAGACCCTAGAGATGTCCCCTACTCAGCTCAATCCAGACGGTTATCATGGGGGGACCGCACTGTGGTTGCAGCCGTTGTGTGTGCTGATGCGTGTTAACACTAGACAGAAGGAGATTTACATCACCATATGGAAAGAAGCGTAAATGGATGGAGAAGCATAGGTTACTGTAAAGCTATGTCTTAGTTGGTGCTTATCTTGGCGAAAGCCGAGTACAAATCAGCATGAAGTTTTAACATCTACTCTCGTGTAATGGAAATCTTAATGGCTTTTATAACATTGTAAACTTGCTTGGTAGCTTACCTGGTACAGCATTGCACTCTGGTACAAGTTCTGTAAAACAAAAGCACTCAAAAACTTGTTGAAGCAAGCTAAAATGGCATGGTTGCTTCAGCAATTATGTTTAATCTCAGGTTTTCTTTTGTCAATACTATCATTAGGTTTAGTGTAGATGGTACATTATTTTTTAAACGTGACAGAGCATTAATGGCACTCACCGGATAATTCATTTCCAAAGTGCCATGATACGCAACCAGTGTTGGGCATGTTACTTAAAAAAAGTAATTAGTTATAGTTACTAGTTACTTCTCACAAATAGTAACTGAGTTATTAACTGAGTTACATCATTATAAAAGTAACTAATTACCAGAGAAAGTAACTATTGCGTTACTTTTTAAAAGAATGTTCAAATAGGCCTATGTCAAATAACTTGGATGCCCCCAGTATTAAATATGTTAAATGAATGAAATGGACACTTAATAGAATCAATTATTATTATAAAACAGTGAACACTAATCTACACTATTTTAATGTTGCGGTGGGACAATGTGAGAGACACCTATTAAATTCAATATATTATTCTAAATATTATCATTACTATAGTAGAACAATAAAACATAATAGATGGTTTATACTTAATATCGAACAGACCACCACTGGCCAACGAATAAGTTTAAAAATAAATTATGCTTCTTAAAAAATGTACCAAAAATGAATAATTAATAATAAAAAATATACATACTCTTTGTAGTATATATTAAAATGATAAAACTGTTACACAACTTCACAACTAGTAGACATACTGTAGCCTAAGTATTTTCTTCCTCACAAAAGTAAACAGTTTAACATGAAGTGCTCTCTCAATATAAAACTGAACAATTTACCAAAAAAATATAATAATAATAAAGTATAATAATTTTGGGGTTTATTTTTATAACCTACAGAGGACGTCGTCATCAGAGGTTATTTAAGCCAAATTCTAGGCATGTTTGCAGCACGTGTTTAAAACCGTCAAACAAAGATGTTTTCGGGGAATGTTCCCTGCAGGTTATTTTCGGGGTTTTTTTATAACCTAAAGGGAACGTTCCCAGAACGTTCCCTGTTATTTTTAGGTTTTATTTTTATAATCTAAACAGAACCTTCCCAGAACGTTCCCCGCAGGTTATTTTTTAGATTTTATTTGTATAACCATATAAATTAATTAAAATGTTGTAGATGATACCAATAGGCTATAGAGATTATTCTAATGCTGACATTTGTCATTTATTTATAAAAAAAACTATATACTGCTCGGACACCCTCGTTCTCTCTCGCGCATTGTTGAGCGCGCTGGCAGCGTTCGCTTCGCTTTTGTCCACTCCGGCACCTCATAAACACACACACACACACCAGAGAAAAAACTTTGTAGGTCTTATGGCGGAGAGAGAGAGCATACTCGGATGAAAACCGCTTCAGTGAGTTCAATTATAGTAACGCCACATTTTTTTTTTTGTCAGTAACGGTAACTGCGTTGTAACGGGGGAAACAGTAATTCATTTGATTACTCGTTACTGAAAAAAATAACGCAGTTAGTAACGCCATTTATTTATAACGCCGTCATTCCCATCACTGTACGCAACAACCAACATAATAAAACATTGGCAGATTCACATTCATCTTTTTCCGATAAAATGGAACATGCTTTTCAGTTCACTTACTGGATATTTCACTTTGAAAGTGCAGCGAAACATGCAAAACAAGTCTTACTGAAAGAAAGAACAGAAAATTGGCATTGTATATCAGCTAACAAAAGTCTGAGCATGCTCTATCACACCCACTCTATCTCTCTCCCTCTTTCTGAGCAAGTATATGAATACATTTGCACATATCTGAGCCTGAAAGCATTGGTCTGTGATTCAGTTCAAGCTGCGAGTTTTGGCCTGAACTGATCTTTTAAGTAAGCCAGGCTCCGTTGGTGGGCTGAGGCTCGGGAGGGTGCTGCAGTCGCAAGGAGCGATTACCATGGTGGGCGAGGGCAATGACCTTCCTGTCTGAGTGAGATCTTCCTTGCAACTGATGCCAATTACATCTTCATGCCATCAGCTTCACACAGACACCTTCTGAACTGCACCTCTGTCCTGTAACCCCGTAGGCCTCTACCACCATCTCAGAAACCCTGGAGAGGAGAAGGACTTCCGAGCAATTACCACAAAGTCTCTCCTTGTCTCCAAGGTTAATCTTCTATTTACATATCACTCTGAAGTCCTGCACCACTTCAAACCCCATCTGTGTTCCTGCTGCTCCAGGTCTTGAGTTAAATGTGCTCTTCTCTTTGAAATCTTGTGGTGGAGGCCATTGAACAAGAAAATTGGCATGATTAATTAATTAGTAACGGTCACGTCAATGCTTTGAAAACTCATAGAGGCTTTATTTACCATTCCCAGAAACACTTAACAACTGGAGGTTAAGTCGTGAAAAATGGCTATTTTTATCTAAATGTGACAGCATAAAAACACACTATTATATTGACAGTGACAACTTGGTGAGCTCCGGTTGCGGCGTACAAGCTTGTGTGTATATGTGGAGTAGTAAATGTAATCCTTTTTCTTCGTTAATGTAATAGATCCACCAACAGAAGCATTTTGTTTCCTCCCTTTCTGGTGTGTTACTGGAACAGTGAGGGGGAGGAGGGGAAGTGGGATCAGATGAAAACCTTTAACACAGAGAGTGGAAAGTGAATTGCTCTTCTTGCACATTTTTTGCATTAACGTGGACTGTAGTTTGTAATCAGATCCAGTGCGAACCTTTCATTTTAGATTTGAGTGAATATTTGTATGTTTGTTATAATTCATTCTTTAAGTTTGATTTGTGTACACTTAAACTTGAGCTCATCATATATATATATATATATTTTAGAATCTCACGATTCGATTGCAATTTTTTTGCAGAACTGCTAAAACATTTCTTGAAACCATCACCCAGTTTCTAAAAACCTTAAAGACAAAACCAAATTTAATTACATTCAGAGGACATCTGACTCTTCTGGCAAAATCAAACAATAGCCTCAAAATCCTTTCATCTGTGCTCAAAATCAAATAATGCTTTCAGATCTTACACTCAGACAGTCAAAATATAAACACTACAGATCATTCATTACATATACATATTAACGTTCTATATAGGTATAATAATTAACCCATATGTTCAACTTTTAAAATTAGCACCACACTTCTGAATGCACCTTAAATTTTAATCAGTCTGGTCACTTTTAAGAGCTTTATACTAATATTGTCCACATAGAATAAAAAAATAATAATACCAACATTAAAAATTAATGACAATAAGGCCTCTTTCAGAGAACAGGGCAATTTGGACCACAGACTACCTCGCACACCGCAAACATGAGGTCTGTCCTGCCTCTTCACAGGGATTCGGTTTAATTGCTTAATTATAAATAAATGCTTAATTATAAATAAACTCCCCTCTGGTGCATCACACAGTTATCTCAGTGTGCAAATCAACCCTGCCACTCATGATATTTCAAAATCTGACTCGAAATCTCCTCAAAAACACATTAGCGTGGGCTCTCACATGCTCTCTCTGTCTGTCTCGCCGGCTTCCTCCTGGAATGCCCTTTAATTACAGGTTTACATCAGTCCACAAGGTCTACGGGAGCTGAACAGCTGCTCTGCTCAATGGTCCATTTCAAAGCGATGTAGCCTCCTGAAGTACCTGCGTGTGTCAGGCAGATGTTCATTAGCTAGCCAGCCTTTCATCTCTGCGCTGATAACAATGGGCTGGCAGGATTTCTTGTCCTTTCATGGTGGTGTCTCCTCCATCCTCTACATCCTCTCCTCCCCCCTTCCCTTCTACATCACTCTGTGCCAGCACAGCCCGAACAGTCAAAGTGTCAAAAACTTTCTGAAGTTAGACGAAGGGGCCATTTGACTATAATAAAATATTGAATTGTTCTCACAGTGAGAATATGAGTAAGGTTATCCAATACACTAGAGGATCTAAAAGGGCTAAATGTGTATTTTGTGTCAACTTCAAGGTAATTCTGTGTGTATTTGTGTGTATTATTGCATGGAAGAAAGCAGAAATAAATAGGCGTTGATGATATTTTCCCAGTGCCCATTTGAAGGCAGAATACACTTTGTGGAAACTCACCACTGTGTTGAGCCATTCACAAAGAATAAGTTAACAATAGGTTTGCTCACCGGGATCCACTTCTAGCTTGAAACCAATTTTCAAATAAAGCCCAATGGACTTTAACAAATGGGGCACACTCTTAAATATCCGTGAGGGTCAAAATATTCACATCTTAACTTGAGTGGCCCTTCTGGAAAAGACAAGAGAGAGTCATATATTGTCTAATTTAAAATAAAATGAACAAGGGGCCACCTTGAAAAGCTCTAAAAATATATTGACATTGTAGGAATTATTATGATATTATATAAAGTGCGCACAAAATAATTAAGTGCTGTTAGATAATAGGAACAGTAGGTTATGGATGGATGGATGTATGATTCAGCTGTCATGAACAAAAGTGGCCTTTTTTTCTCACACAGGAATGTAAAATGAATACTGTATGTGTATGTGCACTTACTAACTAAAGCTGCATCAGATGAATGAGCAGTAATGGCTGTAGGGGGATCTGTAGCAAGAAACATTTTCTATGTAAATTGCAGTCGTTTATATTGCCATACATTTTATCTTCCTCTGTTCTAATGTTGACATGATTTGAACGTCATTGTGTAAATAATGTCACAGCTAAAACAATAATTCAAAGCAGAAGAGATGTGGAATAAATTGAATTGATAAGCAAATTGTTATGAAAACAAGCAATGACATATGTGTTATAATTTACAATGCTATTTTCAAGTTGATGCCTTGAAGTAGACTGCATGATTGGTATGGATAATTTTAAAACACACAAAATTGTGAATTCATAAGTATGGTCAAATCCAGATTACAATTTTAAGTGTGTTAGAAAAACCTTAAAGAGCACATGTTTTAAATAAAAAGTCTGCAATGACATATCCTCAGTTTCAAATAGACAGCATCAAAAGTTGTACTACATGCAGCAGCAATGGATCCTTTAGTGTTATTTTCATCATGTCAGTTCAGTAGTTCATTTATCTCTCGGCCCATAACAGAATCACAATAGCATGGCAGATTCTCTTTTCTTCATTCCATGGTAAATATACAATCCCTATCTCCATGCATACTCCGAATCACAAACATGTGACACATCAATACAAAAATCACCAACAAGAGCGAGATCACCCAAATATTCCTTACGCAGATCCACATATATCAGGTCACTACATTAAGTTTATGCCTGCCTACCTGAGGATGAATATTACAGCATTGTACTAATGGTGAAACAACATCAGGGCTACCACACACATTTTGTATGACTGTAGCCAATCACGTATGCCTTAATGCTTAGTTACAACCACAGAACAATGCTA
Source organism: Siphateles boraxobius (assembly GCF_051911475.1). Lineage (NCBI taxonomy): Eukaryota > Metazoa > Chordata > Actinopteri > Cypriniformes > Leuciscidae > Siphateles > Siphateles boraxobius. The sequence goes on along the minus strand of NW_027508734.1, from coordinate 32,645,987 downwards.
GAATCAGAAACCTGCATAATATATTGAACTACATGTCAGGTTTGGGTAAGGGATGAGGGGGGAACTCAGATATGCAGAGTACTTATTCTTTATTTAATAAAAAAAAACAAAAAAAAACTAAATGAAAATAAAAACAACCAAAAACTACCCAGAGGAGGGAAAAAAGGACCGGTCAGGTGGACTTGGCAGGACAAGGCAGCACACAACATGGCTTACTCAGGGAGCAGGACATAGGGACTGTATGATAACACACTGGCCCAGGAGAGAGAACACATGGATAATAAATTGGAGAGCAAACAAAGCAGGCAAGGAGGAAGGACAGATGGGGCAAATAAACCAATAATCAGAAAACAATAAGGGCAGGGTTAAGACAATGCAGAAGAGCAAATGGCACATAGAAACAAATATGGCGAACTATATAAATTATTATAAGGCCTATTTGTTTGATTCACTTGCATTGATATAGTCATATATTTTCTTTAAGCTGCCTTCTTGAAGTCTTGCTGCAGCTGAGTTTATTCCTGCCTTATAAATGCATTTCATTTCATTATATTTTTTCATAATGATCTCAGAGTTGCCCGAACCCCAACACAGAACCAAAACCAAACTAGGGTGAAGTGCAGGCATGTGAACAGAAGAAGAGTTTACGGCCCGACCAAACACGGAACAACAAGCTCATAATGACAAGACAGAAGAAGTGTCAGTGCTCTGTCTCCAAACCAAGAATAAACAAATAGAAGTGGCAGAACCTTGACACTGCATCGTAATGCACAGTATTTTTCCATTCTTTCAATACCATTTACAATATTAATGCCACCAAAAATCTTTATTAAAAAGTATAGGCTATAGTCCATACCAGAGGTGGGAGTAAGTCACACATGTGCAAGTCACAAGCAAGTCTCAAGTCTTAACCTTCGAGTCTCAAGCAAGTCCAAGTAAATTTTTTATAAAGGCAAGTCAAGTCAAGTCACTGCCTTATGTCAAGCAAGTCAAGTCAAGTCGTAGCTTGGGTCACAAGTCACTGGCAAGTCATACAAACGTTTAACGATTTCACTGAATTTATATATTAAAATAAGATAAAACTACAGAAGTTGTGGACTATGGTTTTATTTGCAACTTTATTTTTTTTTAATATATGCATTTCCACATATAGCTGAGTGGTTACTACAATAAAAATCTAAATGTAACTGAAATTAGGCCAACATTAAAGCATGAAAAAATAAATATGCCTCAAACATTGCAGAAGACCATTAAAAGGTATTAAACAATTCACAATTCAAGTATTATTCCTATGCGACCAAAGACATTCTTCAAACTGGCATCCCCTTAATACAAGTTATATATTTTTAATTATGAAGTTAAAACCGCCAATAGGTGGCGCCAAATTACCGTATTAATGTACGAGTCATAGAAGCATTCGTTTAACTTATGTTCAAAACGGCAGATTCGTTCTGGAACTAAGCAACTAGGTCACTGAATCACAAATACGCATAACTCTTTCTGTGGCTTGTTTGGAACTATTGTCATTGGAGAAATCGAGCAAAAACAGAAAATATTTGGAATATTAGGCTATGTCTAAATGTCACATCACAATATTCACTCTTTGTTTACTGAACTGTTTTATAAAATCATTATCACATTTGCAATCGCGTCAATATTCTGGAAATATTTTTTTTTTAATATCATATGTTATAATTATGAAAATAACTCATACTAGGGCATTTTTTTCCACCACATTTTGAATTTTGGGTGCAATATTAATTCTGCTGGCATTTTGATAACATCTAATAGGTGTAACCCCTGATAACATCTAACCCTGCTTTAAGAGAAACATAAAACACGACAAAACATTAACAGTTTTCTATGTTGTTTTTTGTCATTGGAAAGAACAACATATTTGGCTTTAAAGTATGATTTAAAAAGAAATGTGGCAAATGTTATACAAAACATATGACATCATTAATTATCATTTGAATATTGACAACATTAAGCTACATTTGAAAACATAATTGTGTATAAAGAGGCATGCTGTTTTGACCAATATTCTCGATTTAAAGATAGTCAAATTAACTATAACAAACAGCTTAAACAAGCCATAACTTACTTTTAGACGTGGTGAATGAAGTTCGACTGTTCGAGGTTGTGATGGTCGTCCGATATCCCTTGCCAGTTATTATGCGTACAGCAAATATTCTTGTATGAATATAGTCAATTTCTAGTGTTTATATCCAAAAAGAAACAATGCTGGGATATGTTTTTGTATTTAGCGCGCTCACCGCGATGTATGTTTTTTCTGGGCTTGTGCAGTGTCACGCAATCGCGCAGAATCTGATGACTGGCGTCAATGGTTCCGTTGCTTTCATTTTGTTCATCAATTGATGTTGCGATGATAAATGTATATCAAGTCATTCTCGAGTCATACAGTTCAAGTCAAGTCAAGTCTCAAGTCATTGGATCTCAAGTCAAAGTCAAGTCGAGTCATTTTCTTAATTTAGTCAAGCAAGTCTCAAGTCTTTAAATTTGCGACTCGAGTCTGACTCGAGTCAAGTCATGTGACTCGAGTCCCCCACCTCTGGTCCATACTAATGTCTAATCTGCTAGCACTTCAAATCCATCTTACATTATGGTGCCACAGACAGCAGGTTAAATTCAACTCATTGTTAAAAGCCTTTTAAAAGATATTTAAAATGTCAATATATAATTCCATACCAAACTTGGTAATACTTATAATAACTGCATGCTATTAATCATTAGTTGAGCATTAGTAAAAAGTTAATTCATCATTTATAAAGCATTAACACACATTAATAAGCAGTTTATAAATACAGCTATACAATGCTTTATTCCTAATTTATAAGCATATCTATAATGTGTTTAATAATTTATTTTCATACTTTATTAATGATCAATTTATCATTTCTAAATTAATTATTGCATGTATACAATCCAGTTATTTAGAAGTTGTTAGTCGTTCATAAGATCACTTAGCGAGTGTAAGTAAATGATTAATAAACTATTTAAATGTACATTCATACATCTTATTATAAAGACACATAGAAATAGTTACTTAGTGTGTTAAAAAAAAAGCTTTATTATCATGTGTTTCTACCGTAATTCAGGGTTATTTCAGTTAGTTTAAAGCATATAGTAGTGGTCCTTAATTTAGATGAGCTCCAAAAATGGTTAACTGACCACTACTAAATGCTTTAAATTATCTGAATTAACCCTGAATTACAGTAGAATAAGATGTATGAATGTACATTTAAATAGTTTTTTAATACAAGTGATCTTACGAACCACTGACAACTCCTAAATAACTGGTTTGTAAATAATGCAATACTTCATTTAGAAATGATAAACTGATCATTAATAAAGTATGAAAATAAAATTATTAAGCATAATACATATGCTTATAAATCAAGAATAAAGCATGTATAGCTGTATTTATAAACTGCTTATGAATGTGCATTAATGCTTTATAAATGATTAACTAACAGTTTACTAAAGCTGAACTACTGATTATTAGCTGGCAGTTATTATAAAGTGTTACCCAAAACGGTATTGAATAGCCTACAGATCTTGGAGGGGGGAAATGCAGCTCTTGAGTTCAAATACAACTGAGACAGGTGTCTCCACTTGTATATGGAAATGACTCTAGGAGCTCAACCAATCACAATGAATAGTAGTAAATCGCTCCCATTATAAAAAAATTAATTAAAACTCTGTTTTTTACATATTACACAGAAAAAAAAATCATAGCAATACCGTTAATAATACCTGACATTATTCTTAGTAAAAAAAAAAAAAACTGTATAGTATAATAGCTCATTGTCCTTTTTTTCTTCTAAACCGCTAACCTGAACTTTTAGTTTTTAACTTGAATGCATATAAAGTCAATGTATCTTGGCCATGTCATTGTAACTTAGAGAAGCACATGTTTTGCTTTTAGTGTTACTGCAAACGTCATGTTTTGTGGATGGCCCATCGCTGGCAGGGACACGCAGGGTGTCAGTGCAGGGTGATATGTGATTTTGATGTGCCACAAGCACGGCCAAGAATGTCACAGTAAGAAACTCAAAGCTCCATCACAATTCTTTCTCTCAGTCTAGGGCCGGAGACCCATGGCTACAAATGACTTGTTTATTTCAATCTGCCCAGCATGACCATGAGCCTTTTAAGCAGAATATGATTAAACTGCAGTATGCAAGAGAGAAGTTTATCAACTGAGCTTTCAAACATGTGTCATAGTCCGTGTACTGAACAATGATTTCTCCACTTTCAGAACATCTTTGCAAGACACACGAGATGCACTGAACAATAAATATAGTCTAACATTTGGCAGCAGTCAATGTTTTGATCCGGGAATGTTTTGTAAAATTTAGTTGTTTGGCCAAAAGTCAAGCCTATGATTCTGCTTCAAATGAAGATGCATTAAACAGAAGCATCCCATTTATATATGAATTTGGATTTCTTCCAGACTACAGGCCCTTCCCGTAGCTTGATGCACCATTTTCCTTTAAGAGAAATGTGTTTTCACAGTTCACCAGGGAGGGTATTGAGCTGTTTACCCAGAGCAATATGATGCCATCATTAGTCGCCATGATCCATTTTGGCAAGAATTCTAATTGATTTTTCAATGCATCACTGAAATCATTGGGGGCCTCAGAACCCAGCAACTTTTCTCCTTGCAAAGACGACTTAACACCTCACAAGCATTCATATAACCTTAATACACATAACAGATGTATAATAAATGAGAGGGGGATGTGTTTCTCTTTCACAAATAAAGCCAATGCATATTTGTTTTGTGATGTTCTTGCCATCGTTTGGTTGTATTTGTGATAATGTACTTTAAACATGTCTGATTTGGCAACGTGTTCTCGTGAAAATTTGTATGCATTTTACGTAAAATGTGTCCACATGTACATTTACTTACATTGGCATAGACCCTAAAACACACAATATTGAAGGCATCTAACAAGTAAATCATTTACGTATAAACAACTGTAAACAGATGTGTAAAAAAACAACCTGTGTATCATCTACAAATTATTATGCATTTAATGAATCTGTTGATTTTATTGTATTCATGATCAAAAATATTATGTTTTCAGTCACATGTATTTAGCTCAGTTTATTAATTTACTTACTATGATATTATAACATATTATTCTGTTCTGTGTGACTTCTGGTGCCAACTCGATTACACAATTAGATTACAGAAAGACTACACTTTCATTAATACATACACTTATAATTAATACAATTTTAGTAATCTGTATATTGCTTATGTAATTATGTAACAATCCCGGTTCTGTATCTTTTGTTTTGTTTAGACTTTTATGTTGAAATTTTCTCATTGTTTCTGTACGCCCTTCCTGTGTTTCTTCTTGCATGTTTACATTTTAGTTTTTATAGTTACCGTCATTAGTTACAGCTGTCTTTAATTATTATTGATTTCTCTGTGTATTTAAGTTTGTCCTTTTTAGTTTCTCTCTGCTATGCATTGTTTTGTGGTAGATCATGTTCGCATTTTGGGTCAGGTGTTGCTAGATGTTCCTGTCTAATCATGTGGAGTCTTGTCATTAAAAGGATTCTCTGTCTGTCTCGTCAGCAAACGTTTACAAATTACAATGTTTTTGGGATTATCCATATAATTGTATATTGTAACTAAAATTATTGATACTGCACATTTTTCTGCCAGTTTTGTTTCTTTTTATTGTTGAAAAGTGATTAATGTTTAGGTTTTAGGATAGAGGTAAGGGATCTAAAATATATCTATAAAATGGTCAAAATTTAACTATATATATATGTAAATATTTTTATGTTTATGTAGCTGTAAATACATAACACTGCTTACATTTTAGATGCTGCCAGTACAAACAAAGGACATTCTTCTACCTCTAAATGTTATGTATGAATATGCATGTTTGAGTGATGAGACCAAATTAGATTTGGACACTGATGGACAAGGTTTTTGCTTGTTGCTTTTGTTCGTTTTAATTGAAAGTATTGAATTACACTAGATGATTAAGATAAAAAAAAAATAAGTGTAGTGTGTTTCATCCCTTTATTTTTACATGCATGTTGGGGCAAAACGATTGCTGTATTCCAGAATTCGAGCACAATCACATATTTCCTCAAGGCACATAAAGTCAAGCAAATGCTCCCTCCTTCATCCAGCCCCAAGACATTACCAAGGACAAGATAAGTGTGTGAGGTCACATGCTATCTGCAACCCCCAGGAGCATTATATCTGTGGAGACTGCAGTCCATCCATACTGAACCATTGCTGCAACAGTGGGTTATTATTTTTGTATGAAAGTATTACTATAATATGAATTTGTTGTCTTTGTAAAACAAACACTTTCAACATACACATATGCAGCTGTTCTTAATGATGCCACACATAATAAAACAATGGGCCATTTTCCCCACATAATTTAAGTTGCAGTATTAATAATTAGAATTGGGTCTAATTTGTTCAGTTACTGAATCCTCCTTCGCCAGGACAGCTGTTTCCTTCGGCATTTGTCAATTAAGCAGTTGCCACCGGCCTCAATCTGCTCAAATTAATTCTCTCCATATCAGAAATTTACAAAACTTAATATCTGCCAAACATCTGATCATGTGACTTGTCCTAATTATTAGAACATTTACTCAGTAAACAAGAAGATCAATATAGATTGTACATCTTTAATTACACATTTCTGGACTTTACAAGAAAAAAATGGAGATAATGACGTCTAACCTCATCATTGCATTTTCATAATAAAATCATGAAGCTATATTGCCCTGTGCTTTTTGTAGCACATTTTTGACAAGCACCTGAAATAACTGTATCACTGAACGCCAGTCCATGGGAACAGCTTCGAGGATATTGCATTTGATAGATGCCTTCAATGGGACTTGGAATGACAGCTATGAATCTGCTTGTGGATAGACAAAAACAAAAAAAACTTTGGGTATTCCCTTGGCTGCTGCCTCGTATAAAATTGAATTGAATTTGTCTTCAGACAGTGTCACACACTGAATACTCACGATGGCTGACGTTGCAAGAGCTGATCTTAAGTTTATATGTGGGTGGAAAATGAACATATGAGGCTGCAAGCCATTCATTATTGAGATCCATGCCATGTTGTGACAGATTCAATATGTTTGTTATACAATAAAATAAAGTGAAATACTGTTTACACCAGAGAGGTTGTATGTCCCAAAAGTTTAGCTTCATTTTCTGTTACCAATCACCAGTGTTTGGAATAACGCCGTTTAAAAGAAAGGCATTAGGTAACAACGTTATTTTTTCAGTAACAGGCTAATCTAACTAATTACTTTTCCCGTTGTTATAACGCCGTTAACGTTACTGGACGTTAAATGCGGTGCGTTACCACTACAGGTGTCAGTATGGTTTGAAATGTGCTGGGGACAGAGACGTGTTCAGAAGTGCATTTTGAGAAGTGCTGGGTACAAACTTGTCAAACTGTGCAGCCTCTCTGTTCAACCCGTAAATAAATCCATCGATCCGCAAATTTTGTTTGAGTTCTTAGGTCTAGAGATAGATCTTTTGCCAAGCGTGTCAGAGGTTACGGGTTCTAATCCGTCCTCGTATAGTTTTTTTTTTTCTCTCATCAAAACTCAACATGTTCATCAGTGGTTACAGTCAATATATCAAACAGGGACACGTTTGTGTGCATTTTATTTTGTGATTTCACCGGAATGAATAGAGAGTCTCCACAACAGTGATAGATTGAAGCGTCCGAGTGAAGACTGCGAGCCGCAAGAGAACACTGTATCCATGACACTGATCGCCGCAGCAACGAGAGCTCAGCTTGAGTTCAAAAACAACACATTTTAGCGCTAGATCTCGTATTTAATAGGAAATTAAATGGCAACGCATGGCGTTGTTAGAGTTTGATTTATTTAATTTGCTACAGTTACTGCAAACACACTTTATATTATTTAACTCTTTACTTTTGAAGAAAATACTTGAAGTACAGAATGTATTCCAGACCAGTTGTCTGACATTGGGAGTTTGATTTATTTAATTAAGAATAAGACTACAGAGCTAAACACACTTATTTTGTTGTTGTTGTATAAAAGTTTACTTTTGTTGTGAACAAAACACTTGGAAGTAGCCTACAGGTTGTTTACTTGACCAGTTGTATCAGGTTGAGAGAGTTTGATTTAATTTACTAGAATTAAGTGCACTTTATATGGTGTAACTGTTTACTTATCTTACAAAGATAATACTTGAAGTGCAGGATAAACCTCTTGCTGTCTGTCGACATGCAATAAATATTGAAAGTTATGTACAAACACCTGTTTGTTCTACTCATTTCAACTGACTTGTGAAAACTGCTAAAAAAAATCCAAATTCTTTGACATATAGCAACTTTTTTTTAACAGTAACACAAATAGTTAATTTCCCTGGTAACGAGTTACTTTTATTATAGAGTAAATCAGTTACTAACTCAGTTACTTTTTGAAACAAGTAGTGAGTAACTATAACTAATTACTTTTTTAAAGTAACGTTCCCAACACTGTCAATCACACTCAAAAAAATGAAAATTGGTAGTTGTTGGTCCTAAGAATCTAATTATGTTTAAATTAAATAATGCTCTTACGTTTGTGCATTAAAATTAAAACAGTTGTGTTGACAAAATTAGAAAAAGGGATATTTCCCATTTACACAGCTCACTTGTGTTAAATGAATGAAATGCAGTTGTGTTGCTTCTGCAGTACCGCACTTTGGTCAGCAGGTGGAGCTGTATTTGCACATGCGCAGATGGAAAGCACATCCAACGATCCTTCAGCTCACTCAAATTCCCTCATCGCCATTTTGTGCAGTCAAATGCAACATTTCACAATCAACGTTTTGTCTTTGTGGACACAGAGGTGAGGTATTTTACTTTTATGCATTTATATAAGCTAGAAGCTGTCAGTAGATTATCGCGAATATCGTGTTTTGTATGTTAGGCTATTTTAATGAAGTTGCCGCGTTCCTCGTCTGGTTTTCGCATTTAGGCATAACGTTACATTCGTGTGTTTCGATCTTTTATAATATGCATACTTGTTAACTTTGATGTGAATTTCCTCACACAAAGACACAAATAACTTATTAAATTGTTAGTTAATAAGAGTTTCTCCATTTATGTGTTAACAGAGATTGTTGTGTGTACGTTACTGTATAAAGCAAAGCACTTTCACATTTTAGTAATGTTATCAGTTTTAATAACTGTCTCAAATAATGGTGTTGAGCATTTTTATTTAATGTCAAATGTTAACTCTCAAACTTTGGAAGACCCAAATAACAGCTATAAACACATTTGACATGTGAATAAGATGGCATCTGATGTTAGCTAACGTTAAGTAATACAAGCTTGGTGGTTAGGCCTAATCTAAAGTGTAAACTATTTATCATGGATATACAGATTTTTACTGTATAGCATACCACTTATTAATAATTTATAAACCTGTATTAACTAATAATTTATAAATTACTTATATCTGAATTAACAAAACAATAAAAAAAAATTGCATACCACTTATTAGTCATTTATGAATGTAGTCATGTTTTGTAAATGATTAGTTCATCATTAACTAATAACCTTATAAGTGACTTATAACTAATTTAACAAAACATTCATAAAATGTTAGCACAGCACTTATTAATCATATGTGAATATAGACATGTTTTGTAAATTATTAGTTTATCATTAACTAATAACTTTTAAGTCACTTATAACTGAACGTTATTATAAAGTGTCACAGTGTTGTTTATATCATTATTATTCTTCGGTGACTTACATCTTGTTTTTTTTCTCACAGAGTTTTGGAGTTCTAGAGTCCTACATGTGGCTGTGCAGAGATTGTGGCTCGTCTCACACATCAAGATCAAAGCTTTTAAAACACTTCAGGTTGGTACATGGACACTATGGCCGCAGACAAGCATATCCATGCGCATATTCTTACTGTCCATGCACTTTTAAAACCTGGAATGCACTGCGGTCCCACTTATGCAGATCACATGGTAGTGAGCAGCAACCTCAAAAGCAAAATTCTAGCGAAAGTACAAAGATAAATTGTCATGTTTGTGGTGTTACTGACATTCCTTCAGTAAATGATTACTTTCTCCACATAAATAAGCATTTGCGCAGTCATGAGACAGTAAGTTGTATGTTTAAGGACTGCTTGTTTAAATCAAATGTGTATAGCACATTTAATTCACATAAGAGGCGAAAACATTGTCAGTGTTCGTTGACTGATTTTAAGGAAGGAATAGTGAAAACACAAGAAGTAAGAGGAATATCTGATGACACTCTTTCAAACGAAGAAATCAATACATCTACGTTAGAGGAGGATTCCGATTGTATTGATACAGGAGAGGTTCCAGAGAACTTGCCAAAGTTGGTAGAGCTAAAATTTGCTTCCTTGCTGTTGAAGCTTGAGAATCACTATCATGTCCCAGGCACAGCTGTCGATGAGTTGTTGGAGGACTTGCATTATTTACTGAGTGATGCTTCTTTCCCTTTGTCATACAGAATTATTGTAGACACCTTACAAAAGCACAGGATTGACAATGATGAGTTTCTAGTCAAAGACCTTGTTACATCTTTAAGTACAACAAATCCTTTACTCACAGCAATAAAGCATGGTGGTCCACTAGCCTCTGCATTTAAGCGTAAAGAATATTACAGGGAAAATTTTAAAGTTGTAGACTCCGTGGAGTATGTTCTTGAGGCCAAGAGAAACAGAACTTTTCAATATGTTCCAATACTTGAGTCTTTACAGAATCTACTTGGTCAGAATGACCTACTCGACAAAGTGGTTGAAAGTCACAGTTCTCAACAGTTAAGAAGAGATGTCCATCAGTACAGGTCAATTCAGGATGGTCAGTTTTTTAAAGCAAATGATTTCTTCTCAGATGAGTTGAGGATATCTGTGTGCTTATATGTCGATGACTTTGAAATTTGCAACCCTCTCGGGACGTCAAGAAAGAAGCACAAGATATGTGCAATCTACTGGATTTTGGGTAATGTGCCATCCATGTTTCAGTCAACTTTGTCTTCAATTTATCTTGCCGTTTTGTGCAAAACAGAAGACGTGAAGACATACGGATTTGAGAAAATCTTGCGACCTCTTTTGCAAGATCTCCAAACTTTGGAACAGCAAGGTGTGTATGTCCACCAGCTGGGAACATTCCTTAAAGGAACAGTACAATGTGTTGTAGCCGATAATCTTGCTGCACATTCAATGGCTGGCTTCATTGAGAACTTTTCAGGAGAGTACTGTTGTCGATTTTGTACAGCTTCTCATGCAGATTCTCAGACCAATGAAGTGAAGGCAGGTGAATTTACACTAAGGACTGCAGAAGAACACCAAGGACATGTGAAACTTGCAAAGGAGAAAGGTGTGAATGTCATGGCTGTGAAAAAAGCATGTGTTTTCAGTGACAGCCTTAGCTACTTTAATGTTACAACAGGGTATCCTCCTGATTTGGCTCATGATCTTTTTGAAGGCATAGTACCAGTTGAGCTGGCAGAGTGCTTTTCTGTACTTATTTCAAAGAAGATCTTGTCTCTTGATCTGCTCAATGAACTTATCCATAATTTTCCGTACAAGTGGGGTGATAAAACAAATCGACCTCAATTGGTTCCACAGACATTTGCAAGGAGAAAATCTGTTGGTGGCAATGCGCATGAAAATTGGTGTCTGTTAAGACTGCTGCCATTGATTATTGGGCATTTGGTGCCTGCAGATGAACCTGTGTGGCTTATGATTTTAGACTTGAAGGATATTGTGGAACTGGTTGTGTCTTCAGTTCATACAGATGAGACCATTGCATATTTGGAATGCAAGATCTCTGAACACCGTCAGAAGTATCAGGAGCTTTTCCCACTTAAACGACTGCTTCCAAAGCATCACTTTTTGGAGCACTATCCAGAAATGATTCGCTGCTTTGGTCCTTTAGTTTTTCTTTGGACATTACGTTTTGAAGCTAAGCATAGCTACTTCAAACAAGTAGTTCGACACACAAATTGCTTCAAGAACATAACACTAACTTTGGCAAGAAAACACCAATTGATGGTTGGATATAACCTCCACATACCCAGCCCTGAAAAGACCACCTTGCAGGTCAGACGTGTCTCTACCATCACAGTTGAGGTCATGAAAGAGGATGTCGTACAATGCCTTAATTCTAGATATCCTGGCATCACCACTGTCAATGTTGCTCAGAATGTTTCTTATGATGGCATTATGTATCGAAATGGCATGATAATTGCCCATGGGTCTCTTGGTGGACTTCCAGAATTTGCAGAAATTGCTCAAATTTGTATAATCGAAGACAACCTTGCTTTCATTGCCAAAAAAATGTGTTCATGGTATCGAGATCACTTCAGGGCGTTTGAATTGGTACCAACTCTTGAAATTTGCTTAATTACCCACAATGAGTTGAAAGACCCGTACCCTCTTGCAGACTATAAGGTTGGCGGTGTCCGAATGATTACCCTAAAACGACACATACTAATAGATGAGGTGTAATAACCAGCCACTGAAGTCCTGTGTGGACTTGTCTATTTGATGTCTATTTCATTTTATAGTAAACATCTATTTAATGTCAATAGTTTGGATTGGTCTTCTGGTATTGTATTCATATATTCATCCCCTCTCTCTCTCTCTTTCAGATAAGTTTGACAGGATGGGTACCCCAGCCAAACTTCTAGTAATCTTGGGAGAAAATAATTGTGAAAGGTTAAACCTCCCAACTGGTATACCAAACTCGTTGAATGACCTTAAAAGAGAGATCCAGACACAACTGAGAGTACTTGAAGATTTTCGACTTCAATTCAAAGATCCAGACTTTAATGATTTTGTCAACCTCACTTCTACTTCAGACATACAGGATAGAGCTACACTTAAGGTCATTCAGTTGCCTACATCTACAAGTTTTCCAACTACTTCATCTGTGCCAGAAATAAATGAGACCTCTTCAGTATCATCTTGTGACACAGACATAATCTCTTCCTCACAGTCATCTTTACTTTCAACTCCAGAATCTGTGTCCTCAGTTAGAAGTCAGGCATGGCCTGAACGTTTCCCAGTACCACAGTTTAGTTTTGATGCTGAGATTCAACTTCAAAAAGCTCAACTTGCTTATCAGACTGATGGTACTGTCCTGAGCCCCAATGCCAAGCTGAAGTCTGATATTTTGGATGCTTTAGCTTCAGAAATAATAAAGTACAAGGCATACCCTACAAGTGCAGATCTTGATGATGTTGCTGCTGCTTTGGTACAGAAGCACCCGTGCCTCAAAGAAAAAGGCTCTGTGAGCGGCTACTATGGCTGGAAAATAAGTTTGAAATATAAGATGGCAAACTACAGAACTAAATTGAGGAACATAGGATGTTCTGAGTTAAACATCAACTCCCACAAGCGAAAAGGATCCATGGGAAGTCCCAACCAAGTGAAAAAACCTAGAAAAGCCGAGGTTAATTACTGTCCAGATTACCCATACGGTGAAACAAAAGATACCCTTGAAAAGCAAAGGATGACACTACTGTCTGAGGTGACTAAAAGAAACAATGAGCAGGTTATCAAGGTCCTGATGGAGAGAACATTTGCGCTCCGGAGGCATGAGGTGGTAGAAGATATGCCGTTCATCGCTGAATTTAGGAACAGATGGCCAGCACTCTTTACTGAGAGAGAGGTAAGTCTTTATATGTAATGTCAGTTATGATTAGATACTTGAATGGTTTTTATAATTCTAAAATATGAAAATGTTAATTTGTAATTTTTTATGTCATCTTTTAGTGAAGGTAAAAAAAAAAATTTGTTCAATGTTTTTTAAACATGTTTATCAGCAGCCAACATGATTTGTTCTTTCAAAATTGTATTAGGTATCTGCAGAATTCAGTAGGATTACAACTATCCCTTTGGTGTCCAAATTTATGGGTCAGCTGGATCATTTCTCAGCCCAGCTCCTTAGAATCTTCAGGAAGAAAGGAGGAACAGCAACACAGAAGATGACAAACATCCTGTCAGTTATGGATCAGGTATGTTCTCTAAATTCATCATAATTTTAAATCGGACAATAATTAATAATAGATCCAAGATGTCCATGTCTTTCTTTCTTCAGTCGAAAAGAAATTAAGGTTTTTGATGAAAACATTCCAGGATTTTTCTCCATATAATGGACTTCATTGGGTACCAAACGGTCCAAGGTCCAAATGACAGTTTCAGTGCAGCTTTAAATGGCTTTAAACAATACCAGACGATGAATAAGGGTCTTATCTAGCTAAACGAGCAGTCATTTCAAAAATAAATAAAAAAGTTTAAGTTTTATAAGCACAAATGCTCTCCTTGCTCTGTTTTGTGATGCGCGTTTGTGACGTAACGTGATACGCAATTACATTGAAAAGGTCACGAACAAACGTCACGAACACGCATTACAGAACAGAGCAAGGTGAGCATTTGTGCTTATAAAACTTAAACTTTTTTATTTATTTTTTAAATGGCCGATGGTTTCGCTAGATAAGACCCTTATTCATCGTCTGGTATCGTTTAAAGCCCTTTGAAGCTGCACTGAAACTGTCATTTGGACCTTGAACCGTTTGGGTCCCATTGAAGTCCATTATATGGAGAAAAATCCTAGAATGTTTTCATCAAAAACCTTAATTTCTTTTCAACTGAAGAAAGAAAGACATGGACATCTTGGATGACATGGGGGTGAGTAAATTATCAGCAAAAGTTTTTTTTAAAGTGAACTAATCCTTTAAGTATCCCTTTAAAGTCTGGTATATACAGTACTGTGCAAAAGTCTTAGGCATGTTAATATTTTCACCCCAAAAAAATGGTTTTAAGCCAGGTATTTAAATCTTTTACTGCAGTGTGTCAGTACAAAATGTCGGTTTACATTTCCAAACATTCTTTTTGCCATTAATTGTAATAATCCAGTGACATCTTTATATGCACAAGGAGTCTGACAATAGCCAATATGATCCACACAGAGATTGGATCTCATCATCATCAAGTCTGTCTATGATTACATGAAGAAACAGAAACACTGAGAAAGATTCAATCCAGAAGATCTGCGTCAACATCTCTAAGACACCTGAAGAAACCTTCCTGCGAAGCTACAGTAATTTTTGTACTGTTTTAAAACATAATGCCATAAATAGATTTTATTTACTTAACTTCTATTAACTACATAAAACCAATACTTGGTGTGACCAGCCTTTGCTTTTGTCCAGGTACACTTGCTCATAGTTTTTCAGTTAGCTTTGCAGGAAGGTTTCTTCAGGTGTCTTGGAGATGTTGACGCAGCTCTTCTGGATTTAATCTTTCTCAGTTTTTCTCTTTCTTCATGTAATCACAAGAATGACAAACTTGACTTGAATGAAAACATCACAGTGGAATAATCTGTATAATGCTACTTAAAATGTTACAGGTACAGTAACAAGTCTAAAAAGCAAAGTGCTAACTAATGCTCATTTCAATTTTTTTCAGAATGACACCATCGAAAAAAAACGGGAATGCATCTTGAAAGCCCTTACGGTTTACATGAACGAAGACCCCACAAACCTTGTGAAGGAGTACTTGGTAAGTTATTTACTTTAAAAAAAAACTATTGTATGTTTCTTTACAACCAACTCCCACTTTCACCCCAGATCTGTTATTAATTATTTCTATTTGTGTTTTACTTTTTTAGGATGTTGAACATGATGAAGCCCAAACTTCAGTGCGCAACACCACCCTAGGCATTTATGTCATCGTACATGAAGGGGCAGATGCTACAGACGCTTATGAAGATGTCGGCATTATCATTGAAGGCGTCCAAATACTCGAAAACCTGAACAATGTGGCTAATGCTTGTTCTGTGATGCTTGGTCTAATTTACACTTTAAACTTGGCTTACCCACAGGACCTGAGGTACACTTTTGAAGTATTTCAAAAGATTTTTATGGAGCTAGATGCACACAAGCTTTCAAACAAGGTCCAGGTCCTGAAAAATAAACTCCTTTCGTAAACGCTGTAACTTGATGTCAGGAGTAACTTGATGTCAGGACCAAGAGCCAGGAAGGCGTAATGGAGTTTGTTTTCTCCATAATGTTGCATACTGTTGCATACAGTACATACATAATACTGTTGTTTTTTTTTTTTGTTTTTTTTTTATGCAATTAAAAGGAGGCAAAAGAAGACTGCTATTATTTTTCAAGTATAACACATGTATGTGAATATTTTATAAATCCTTTAATTTAAAGACAACATGCTTTTATTTATTTTTATTTTCTTGTAATAAGCAGATTCTTTACATTTTGAAAAGTAAAGTTAGTCTTTTGATATTACATATTTTGTACAAGTTATTCTTGTTGGAATTTTGGTTGAAAGTTTTCAGAATTGTTATTGAATGGATTCAATAAAAAACTGGAACAGAATGAAAATGGATTATTTATTTTGGATGAATTTAAAAAAATTAATTTTAGGATAATTGTAGTTAATTAACTTTATTGTTTAAAACAAAACCAAGACTGGTAAGTTGATTCAACTAAACAACATTGCATTTACCTTAAGTAATTCACTTACGTTTACCGAAATAAATAATGTTACTTAAATCCAACATAACCCAGTTATGTGCATTCTGTTGACATAAAAAAGTTAAGTTAGTCCAACATATCATTTTTTTGAGTGCACCATAGACGGCAGACAATGCATTACTGGTATCTCATTCTGTTTTCCTTTCCCCCTTTCAGTCAATGTTGCTATGAATCTCCAGACATAAGCATATGCCACAGTGTCACTCCTAAACTGAAGCTATGCACCAATTAACATACTATGAGAACATATAAATCTGGTTGTTTAACAGATATCAGTAGGACTATGACAAACGTCAATATGTTCCAGGATGGGCATAACTTAAATTACTTTTAGTTAATACAGAAATTATGCCGTGGCATGGCATAACATAGAAAGAAAGAAAGAAAGAAAGAAAGAAAGAAAGAAAGAAAGAAAGAAAGAAAGAAAGAAAGAAAGAAAGAAAGAAAGAAAGAAAGAAAGAAAGAAAGAAAGGAAAAGATTAGAGGCTAGCCTTTGGCAAATTTAGTCAAATCAAATGACATTGCAGAGCTTAAGTCAATTATAAATAAATCAATGGCCCTGAGTCAGGCTCCTGTGACAAGTTTTGGGATAGACAGGCCAAATCTTGTTTGACTAACAGGCAAAGACTCCCAAGACTCTCACCTTTATTTCACTAAGTCTAGCACTTTCTGAGTATTGCAAGAAAGGAATGAAGGTGAGCAGGGAATGTGCAACGCACTATAAGTGAGAAGAACAGATAACCATGTTTAAGTTTCATTATTAAACCAATTATGGCTTGTTAAATTGTTATATTCAAGAGAAATAACACATAGCATAATCCTACATTTGCAGGGGTTTCAGTTAAATTATACTTTCAAAAGTGTTTGTGTGTTTAGTGTAATCCTTACACAGAGCTAATTACTTAAGTGCTATAATTACATGACAAATAAATTTAGGAACACTTTCACCCACAATGAATTCAACTGGCTTAATTGGTCCCACCGCAAATTCTTTGTAACATCCATGAAATTGCCAAATGGCTGGTCCTTCCAAATAATCTTTTTTTTTTCTTTTCTTTTTTTTTCTTTTATAACATAATTGCATTACTCCATGTGATACCAATTATCACTGGAATCAAGATATATCAGCTTCCCATGTCTCCCTAAGCCAAACAAAAAATTGAATAGACGTATTTCTTTAAAGTCATCCCCATCATTAAAATTAATTTAAACCCTTGGTTGAGTGGGAACAGCCCAGAGCAACTTACCAGCTGCCTTAAAACATCCCTGACCATATCTGTGTACCCTAGTGGCTAGTTTGGATATTGATGTGAAACTGCCTGCCAGCTTGCCTCATCTCTGGCCACTTGCCAGCAACAGGAAAGAAATAATTATACTAAAGGCCTAACCCTCAATGACTAAGATGCTGCCATTCAAGTAGATGGATGAACCCATTTTCAGGCTTGTTTGTTGAACTACATATAACTAACATAAAACACTATGATCTATCATAATCCTCTGAATCACCACATGTATTTTCCAATGCAAACATTTATGTTTCCTCATATTATATTATATTATATTATATTATATTATATTATATTATATTATATTATATTGTATTATATTATCGTAATCACTTGCACACCAAAATGTGAAATGATATGCCTCCAATTATCCTTTGAGGGTGGTTTGATTGGCTGCATATGGTTTTACAAAACAACTCCTACACTGCACACAAGACATACAACCAGTGTGTTTCTTCTGCTTTGTCTACAGCAGAATTAGATATAATAAGTTGAAACAAAGCAAGCACTGGTCTATGTATTCATCTTATCATTTTCTTCTCTTCTTTCTTTCTGTAGGATTCCTGCAGGGGGGTCTCGGGGGGTCTCGGGGTTTTGCCGGGAGAGGGGTTTAGGGGGGGCATCGGGGCTGATAGCATATCACAGTCACAACCGAAGCTTTGCAGCATTTTTTACAGCAAGTCATCTGAGCCACTTCGCCTCAGTTTGCCTCTTCTCCAAATCTCTCCAAACCTGCCATACACATACTCAACCTCCCACAGTGTAATCACATTCAGAACCCAAAAGGCACAGACCAAGTCAGTACTGAAAAACTGTGCAAAATCTTCAAGCGGCTGTTGTTTGAGACTGACTAGTTCTCTGAAAATATTGCCCACTAGAATTCACTCTTTTCAGAATGCTGAAAGTCGATAGATCAGAATCGTTAGTCGATCGAGATGGGCAATGGAATACGTGTGAGATCAGGCGGTTGTTTCAGTGGACTTATATATTCGACCTTCCATCATTTCCCAGCACATTTGACCACAACTTGTCCTGCAAAGTGCCCATGTTTGCCATTACCGGGATGCTATTTTAAATGTTATAAAAACCAGTTTGGGGACGAAGGCTGGTCTAGGGTTACAACTAGGAGCTCCACGATCAATCTCAGGCCTTTTTCCCCTCTCACTCCATCTCTCCCTCAGGTTGTTGAAACACACATAAAAACCACATATTAGGTAACATAGACCCATTTAGAAAGCAATTTAAAGCACTCCGCAACCGTCGCTGCTGGTGAAGAAGTCTAGCCTCTTAATTATCCTGTATCAGTGTTACAGAAAATGCTTCCAAATATTACTCTTTGTTTTCCTGCTGTCAGCCTCCAGCTTATGTAGCAGGCTTTTAAGTATCTCCTTGTGTTAGACTAAGGTTTCCAACATGGAGAGAAAAAGTAGAAGGTCTCATTGTTTGCCCTCTGCCACAAATTGCATTTTACAGGCATTTAAATATTTGTGAAGAATTTCAGATAAATCAAAAGCATGCACAGATAAAAAACTCTTCTATGGATATTAGTGTGATTGCGCTTACAAGCACAGACCAGTGAGCTTATGGACTTATCTATTCCATGCACTCCATGCCGATGGTCTTCATTCCCATAGGCTGATTATTTCCATGTGTGATTCCCCACTCAAAACTTCCCTAAACACCAAGGAGAAATTCTGAAATCCAGACAATCTAGCACCCACCTACCAAGGAGGAGCATTTTCAATCAGCTTAACTCCTACCACTGAATTTAATTTTAATTAAACAGTTAATGAGCCATGGGATTAATGCCAATGGCTTTTTAAAGCAAACATCTATAAATCATTAAGGCCTCATTTGGAAGGGGAAAGGGAAATTTGCCTGTGGCAGACTGGGATCCTCTCCCCTCTCTAGGGCCAATTGAACCCAAGCCCACGCATCCACAGTCGACATCATACAGGCAGGGCTATTGAGTAGCCCATGTTTTTCATCCATTTCAATAACACAGCAAGAGCTAAAAAAGAGCCACAGATGGGACTCAAGCACAACAAACCTTTCTACCTGACATTGTCTCCACATACTAAAGGTCAGCAGCGGGGGAACGGCATGACGATTGGGGTCCTATATGGGGCAACGCTGGCAGGGTTAGTATGGCCAAATGAGCTTCCCTTCCACACTGCTGGAGAACTCTATTACAGGCCTGGACACTGCTGAACGAAAGGAAAGGAAAGTGTATGAACACATGGTCAGAGCTTTTTCTGAAAATATAGTAGAACTTAAGTTTTCATCATGTTGCTTATGACCACTAAAACTAAATGTTGCTGTAAACATCACAAATGTGCAAGCTCCATCACAAGCCTTTTTATTCTTTCTACAATAAATAACATAAAAGAAAGTATCCATTTATGAGAAATAGTTCAGCTTTTACTAAATCGGACATAAAGCCATTTGAATCATAAACAGATAAACATACATATTTTTGTTAATTTTAATGACAATCTGGCTAATGACATTTTTTTCATTTTTTTCCCGAAATATCAACTTCAAATCGCCTACTCATCACATCGCCTCTAAAGGAATGCAATCAACATCTTAACGCTATGTCCGATGGGGCTCTCATTTGTAACAATTAGTGCTCAGTCACATGCATGCTTCATGGCTTAAAACCAATTTAAAGCATCAATGTCTTAATAAGTCAGCTTCTAATCATAACTGCTGGCACAGCATCCAATCCCATAATGACCCATAAATTCTGCTCCATGACTCCATTGATCATCACCCTCAGACGAGATGAGCCAGTTAATATTATCAAGATGTACTTTCATCTTAAGTATTCATTCATGATTACGCTGCATCACTGGTTACTCACTAGCTGGTGGCTTTAACTAGCAAACACACACACACACACACACACACGCACAGGCACACGCACACTCACACACACACACACACACACTCACACACACACACACACACACACACACACACACAGAAAGAGAGACAGTCACTCAAAGGGACTGATTGTAGACCTAGAGCTATTATTTAAACAATATTCATATTTGTGTAGTCCATCCTATATTGCATCATATATGGGCCAGAGAAGAAAAATAATTTAGGCAAACTCAGTTAAACAGCCTAATTCACATTGCATTTTAATGAAACATAAGATAATGAAAAATGTTAAACAAAATTTTTAAATGGTTTAATCAAAATGTTGTCCAGCAGTGTTGCTTCAAAGAAAATATCTGCCAAATGAATTTTAATGAAGAAATTTAAAGATTCCAAAAAGAAGAGGATTGTCTACAATAGCAAACCAAAAAAGAAACATGACGACAAGTGTTTTTTTTTTTTTTTTAAAGGGACAACAGAGAGAGGAGGGCATTACCCAGAGACATCACCGCAGCTTTTCCTGCTCATTGACATAGCCTGTAAATGAAAGGAAATTTAGCCTCGCGGTATGTAGTCTTACTTTTGAGTCTCACAGTTTTTTTCAGTCAGCGTTTGTCCAACCAGTTGTCACATTTTCAAAACTCTAAACACAATTAGCACAGCATCGGTCTTTTGTGGCCATACAATTCACACATTTCATGTCGTTTTCACACAATATGCAGTCAGTGAACATATTTCCACAATGCTTACATTTTCTTAACAGACAAGCTATACCTCCCAACAAAATTATGGATTGTTTTTGTAGTATTTACAAATGTTAACACACACCATCCCACAATAGCAAAAACAATATTACAAACCTTAGATACAGTATAAAAAACTCTGCTTCTGCAATGATATAAGTTCAAAAACAATATATCTCAGCAGATAATAAACAAACAATTGAATAATTGACACACAGCTGATTTATGTTGGGTAAATTGGGCCAACCACAGCTGAATCCAGTCTGGCTTAGACTCAGTGGCAGGGGTAATTTTTTTCTATTACATTGACACTTATACAGTAAAAGGAGGACTTTGAGGAGTGATGTTTTTGGAAACAGAAACAGAAAAACAAAAACACTGTAATGTCTGGACGAGGAAGAGTAAGAGCAAGGGGCCCAGGGAGAAGATCAGGCCCAATGAGAGATGCGGTGAGAGGTGCAGGAGCAGTGAGAGGTGCAGGAGCAGTGAGAGATGTGGTGAGAGGTGCAGGGGCAGTGAGAGATGCAGTGAGAGGTGCAGGAGTAGTGAGAGATGCAATGAGAGGTACAGGAGCAGTGAGAGGTGCAGGAGCAGTGAGAGATTCAGTGAGAGGTACAGGAGCAGTGAGAGATGCAGTGAAAGGTGCAGGAGCAGTGAGAGATGCAGTGAAAGGTGCAGGAGCAGTGAGAGATAAAGTGAGAGGTGTAGGAGCAGTGAGAGATGCAGTGAGAGGTGCGGGAGCAGTGAGAGATGTGGTGAGAGGTGCAGGGGCAGTGAGAGATGCAGCGAGAGGTGCAGGAGTAGTGAGAGATGCAATGAGAGGTACAGGAGCAGTGCCAGGTGCAGGAGCAGTGAGAGATTCAGTGAGAGGTACAGGAGCAGAGAGAGATGCAGTGAAAGGTGCAGGAGCAGTGAGAGGTGCAGGAGCAGTGAGAGATAAAGTGAGAGGTGCAGGAGCAGTGAGAGATGCAGTGAGAGGTGCAGGAGCAGTGAGAGGTGCAGTGAGAGGTGCAGGAGCAGTCAGAGATGCATTGAGAGGTACAGGAGCAGTAAGAGATGCAGTGAAAGGTGCAGGAGCAGTGAGAGATGCAGTGAAAGGTGCAGGAGCAGTGAGAGGTGCAGGAGCAGTGAGAGATAAAGTGAGAGGTGCAGGAGCAGTGAGAGATGCAGTGAGAGGTGCAGGAGCAGTGAGAGATGCAGTGAGAGGTGCAGGAGCAGTGAGAGATGCAGTGAAAGGTGCAGGAGCAGTGAGAGGTGCAGGAGCAGTAAGAGATGCAGTGAGAGGTGCATGAGCAGTGAGAGATGCAGTGAAAGGTGCAGGAGCAGTGAGAGATGCAGTGAGAGGTACAGGAGCAGTGAGAGATGCAGTGAGAGATAAAGTGAGAGGTGCAGGAGCAGTGAGAGATGCAGTGAGAGGTGCAGGAGCAGTGAGAGGTGCAGGAGCAGTCAGAGATGCAGTGAGATGTACAGGAGCAGTGAGAGATGCAGTGAAAGGTGCAGGAGCAGTGAGAGATGCAGTGAAAGGTGCAGGAGCAGTGAGAGGTGCAGGAGCAGTGAGAGATAAACTGAGAGGTGCAGGAGCAGTGAGAGATGCAGTGAGAGGTGCAGGAGCAGTGAGAGATGCAGTGAGAGGTGCAGGAGCAGTCAGAGATGCAGTGAGAGGTGCAGGAACAGTGAGAGATGCAGTGAAAGGTGCAGGAGCAGTGAGAGGTGCAGGAGCAGTAAGATATGCAGTGAGAGGTGCATGAGCAGTGAGAGATGCAGTGAAAGGTGCAGGAGCAGTGAGAGATGCAGTGAGAGGTACAGGAGCAGTGAGAGATGCAGTGAAAGTTGCAGGAACAGTGAAAGGTGCAGGAGCAGTGAGAGGTGCAGGAGCAGTGAGAGATGCAGTGAGAGGTAAAGGAGCAGTGAGAGATGCAGTGAAAGTTGCAGGAACAGTGAAAGGTGCAGGAGCAGTGAGAGATGCAATGAGAGGTACAGGAGCAGTGAGAGATGCAATGAGAGGTGCAGGAGCAGTGAGAGGTACAGGAGCAGTGAGAGATGCAGTGAGAGGTGCAGGAGCAGTGAGAGTTACCTGGGACAATGTGGCTTTCCATCATTCGCAAGCAATAACAACATGGTCTGAAGTCCACCCAAGACTGGTAAATCTCTTCCTTCCACCCTATTCACCTTTCCTCAACCTCATGGAGGAGTTATTTCCCTATTCACCTCCACCCCCCCCCCCCCCCCCCATGCAAATGACTTTGAAATGCCAGTCTTATTAAGTTTTAAACAACTAACATGCAAAACTAATCTAAAACAGTTGTATGCAATGACCCCCGATTTCATTTTGAAATTGTGCATTTTTTCTTTCTTTCTTTTTTATTTTTTTTTGTGTGAAATCCTTTGATTTATTATAACTATAAGTCTGAGTGTTCATTGGATTTCATGCTGCTAAATGTGGATACAAAGTACCTGACAGCTCACACAAATGCACCACATGGACACAGATAAACAAACATAATACCCCCACACCAGCCAGACTGTGTGATGGAGGCTCCTTACTGCTTCCAAGTGGTTTTGTCAGTTATTGTAAATTTTGCACAAAAAAAAAGTTTAGAGTATAGAAAGGAAAATCAATTTCAAACTTTTCAATTTGACAGATTTAATGATTGTAGACCCCCCACCACCCACCTGTGGGTAATATATTTTGTGATTTTTACACAGAGAGCTATTGTATTATAAAAAGAATTGAATTCCCAGTCTCCAGTGACCTGTGCTAAATTTACCTTAAACTAAATCACCAAAGCCTACTGGTGCTTGAAAGTGAAGGCAGGTGCACAGCCTCCTCCCGGCTATTGCCAGAGAAGGCAAGCCACTCTCTTTTTTACATGCCTTTATATATATATATATATATATATATATATATATATATATATATATATATATATATATATATATATATATATATATATATATATATATATATATATTATCAATTTAACCTTTTTTCTTTTGATTTTCTAAAAGTCAAACAACATAACACTGGGAACTATTTTACATACACATGCTGTATATATAGATGTCACATTCCCTTGAATGTTTCATTCTTCAGAATACAGAGCCCTCCTCATTTTCCCCCCGCCAATTCCTTTTGATCTCTTCTCTTTTGTGTTGACAGTCCATAGCAACTTTTGCCAGTTCGAGTGATTTTCAGAGGACAGGCTGATTCTTCCAGCTTGCCATAAAGAAAACGAAGTTGACTTTGACTGAAAACAGCATCAATAGCCCCGGCTTTTTTCCTGACGAAAGTGGTGTCTAGTGAAGTGTTAACAGTCCTGACACTGCTAGTTTTATGTGTGTCTTGGCATGTCTTCCTGTGAGTCAAACCCCTGACGCATATTTTGTGATAAATAAATAAAGCCAGTGGAGAGGAACAAATACATACTCCAAATAGAAGCTGACAGCTCACAAGCTAGTAGATGGAGCCCTCTCTCTTTTCTGCTGACTAGTACAGGCAGATGAGAGCAGCACAGAGAGTCTTGAATGAGATTTCTAGGGTCCTCTGTCCCACTCACAAGACCAAGACAGGCCCCAGGAGACTGCAGAGCTACTATTAAGTGGCCTTCGACAAGACAACAAGCCATTCATGTAGAGATGAGCACACCTTCTGGGGAACGTGAAGGGTTTAAGAGCAGAGATGGATGTTTTAAATAATAATGACTCACTTTTAGGGTTTATTGCTCCATTTTTCCTCTTTTCCCATTCCCTGAAGGAGGGCATTCGTTAAGCATGATGATTGATAATCTAATGTCGCCAGTGCACTTGTTCACCTTTGGTCTTGTATGCGGTAGGACTAATTGCAAAACTGTCATACAGATCTTGTGCATAAACTCACCATTTTTACAGTCCTGTCAAAAAGTGAAAAGCACTGCATTACACGGACGATTAGCCATAATTCCCCAGCTGAAGGAGGAGACCTCAGGCAGACTCCATAATCTACACTCAACACACCTCCATTGCAAAGCACCCAGCTTTGTCACAAAATGACATTACAATATGCCTTTTCTGACTTGAACCGGTGTCTTGAGACTGCCTGGTAATGGCCTTGTAAATCACACATCAACTTTTGCACTTCCTCATCCGATAAACATTTCCCGGATGATTCTGGTGGAGCAATATCCAGCAAAATCAGAAGCTGGAACTCTGGTCTACTAGACACTCAAGATTAAAATGTGCTTTATTCAACAAACTTCACTGAGTTAAAAGTGTTCCTGTAGCTCAAACTGTAGAGAGCAAGTGATAGCAGTGATAGTAAGATCAAGGTCATGGGTTCAGTTGCCAGGGAATTTACAGGTGCTGGTCATATAATTAGAATATCATCAAAAAGTTGATTTATTTCAGTAACTCCATTCCAAAAGTGAAACTTGGATATTATATTCATTCATTACACACAGACTGATCTATTTCAAATGTTTATTTCATTTAATTGTGATGATTAAAACTGACAACTAATGAAAATCCCAAATTCAGTATCTCCGAAAATTAGAATATTACTTAAGACCAATAAAAAAAAAGGGATTTTTAGAAATGTATGAAAAGTATGAAAATGAAAAGTATGAGCATGTACAGAACTCAATACTTAGTTCGGGCTCCCATTGCCTGAATTACTGCAGCAATGCGGCGTGGCATGGAGTCGATCAGTCTGTGGCACTGCTTAGGTGTAATGAGAGCCCTGGTTGCTCTGATAGTGGCCTTCAGCTCTTCTGCATTGAGTCTGGCCTATCGCATCTTCCTCTTCACAATACCCCATATATTTTCTATAGGGTTAAGGTCAGGCAAGTTTGCTGGCCAATTAAGAACAGGGATACCATGGTCCTTAAACCAGGTACTGGTAGCTTTGGCACTGTATGCAGGTGCCAAGTCCTGTTGAAAAATGAAATCTGCATCTCCATAAAGTTGGTCAGCAGCAGGAAGCATGAAGTGCTCTAAAACGTCCTGGTAGACGGCTGCGTTGACCTTGGACCTCAGAAAACACAGTGGACAAACACCAGCAGATGACATGGCACCACAAACCATCACTGACTGTGGAAACTTTACACTGGACTTCAAGAAACGTGGATGCTGTGCCTCTCCTCTCTTCCTCCAGACTCTAGGACCTTGATTTCCAAAGGAAATGCAAAATTTACTTTCATCAGAGAACATAACTTTGGACCACTCAGCAGCATTCCAGTCCTTTTTGTCTTTAGCCCAGGCTTGACGCTTCTGACGCTGTGTCTTGTTCAAGAGTGGCTTCAACAGCTGAAACCCATGTCTTGCATACATCTGTGTGTGGTGGTTCTTGAAGCACTGACTCCAGCTGCAGTCCACTCTTTGTAAATCTCCCCCACATTTTTTTTAATGGGTTTTGTTTCACAATCCTCTCCAGGGTGCGGTTATCCCGATTGCTTGTACACTTTTTTTCTACCACACCTTTTCCTTCCCTTTACCTCTCTATTAATGTGCTTGCACCCAGAGCTCTGTGAACAGCCAGCCTCTTTAGCAATGACCTTTTGTGTCTTGCCCTCCTTGTGCAAGATGTCAATGGTCGTCTTTTGGACAGCTGTCAAGTCAGTAGTCTTCCCCATGTTTGTGTAGCCTACAGAACTAGACTGCGAGACCATTTAAAAGCCTTTGCAGGTGCTTTGAGTTAATTAGCTGATTAGAGTGTGGCACCAGGTGTCTTCAATATTGAACCTTTTCACAATATTCAAATTTTTTGAGATACTCATTTGGGGGTTTTCATTATTTGTCAGATAAAACCACAAAATTAAAAGGAACGAACACTTGAAACAATATCAGTCTGTATGTAATGAATGAATATAATATCCAAATTTCACTTTTTGAATGGAATTACTGAAATAAATCAACTTTTTGATGATATTCTAATTATATGACCAGCACCTGTATACTCTGATTTTCTATTTTCATATATTTTAAAATGCAATTTATTCATGTGATGGCAAAGCTGAATATTCAGCAGTCATTACTCCAGTCTTTAGTGTCACATGATCATTTAGTAATCATTCTAATATGTTGATTTGCTGCACAAGAAACATTTATTATTATGATCAATGTCAAAAACAATTGTGCTGCTAAATAAAAATAAATTCAAAAAAAATCTGAATAATTTGATGAAAATAACTTTACTGCCCAATTTGATCATCAATCCATAATGGTTCTTTAAAAAAAAAAAAAAAATCTGTATATATCCATCCTTGAGCAGATGTATGTAACAAAACATTATGGATAATACAATTATGGAATTTTTATAATTTATTAGAATTTTTAGGACTTGTTTAGTATTTTGAAAGCTATCTATCGATATATATATATATATATATATATATATATATATATATATATATATATATATATATATATATGATAGCTTTCAAAATACTAAACAAGTCTTAAGTTTCATGTCCTTTTTGACTGCTTGGTTTAATAGTAAATTTTATTTTATAGTAATTGTAAAAATGAAAGGTAAATTGCAGCAAACAGAGAGTGGTTACAGCAATTTGAGATAAGTGGATTTATTTCAGGCATTTAACCATGATTAAATGGTTGATTTAACAGGTCTAGGAAATGTATACTTTATTTTTCAATAATGTGCTCAAAAACACAACACAGTTTGAGGTAGAAGATCCTGATTTTCAAACGATGTTATGGTCAAGTTTTTAAACTATCCACATTACTCCATTTGAAAAACGAGATTGGTTTGACAAATCAGACTGCAATAAAATGTTTACAGAACAAAGACCTCTGTATTTTGACAGCAGCTGGGGGATTTGAAACCTCTGTTGAAACAGTCCAGCTCTTCTAAAATATTCTCCATGGCATTTATGCATTTTATTAGGATGACAAGCGCACGGCAGTAGTGGAATAGAAGGACAACGCAAACCTTTGTGAATTCAGTGGTCTTAAGTCATGTTTGTGGCCTTGAGATTCTGAAGAATGACGTCTTCTGTTCCACTCCAAGTGCTTGTTGTCTGTCACAGTGGTGGATGTTATTTGTAATTATGCTGAGTGCGTGTCTCTGAAGCCACATGTGTTCTGACTGTTCCAGTCCTCCTCCGGATGACATTGAATAAATGTGTCCTCATCTGTGATGTTGACACGATTAACTTTCACCCACTGCATGTACTGTGTCACCACAGTCTTTAATCATCCCTCTGTCCCTGTGCCCTCAACCACACCTCCTCTCCTCCCCTCTAGCACATCAGCTCTTCAGAGGGCATGCCCTTAAAATATTGGCTACCTTTAGATCGGGATGGCAGAGAAACTGCCAATTACACATATTCATTGTCCCAACAACAAATTGCCCATTATTTATGTGCTGCTCTTTTCATTGTTCCAGCAAGACAGCTTTTACAAGGAAGAACAAATCTAAAGTTAAAGCTTAAAGCACTTGAAATGGTGCTCCCTCTCACCTAATTTTACTCTCAGTCTTTCTTTCTTTTTTTACACCCTCCTCCCTTTTTCCTTTGCTCATTTTTTTTCCATAGGTGTGCTGTGGAACGCTTCTCTACTTGCCAGCTTATTGTGGTAAAGTAATTACTCCAGAGAAGAAGCTCATGAAGTGGAGAATTTCAAATGATTTCTCCATATTCATGGCGAGTGAAGCATGGAATATAGAAAACGATAAATTAGAAATGTATTTACAGAGAACCTGATGAGGAAGGTTAAAACAATTAGGCCCAATGGCTTTGCCAAGGAGTCTAAGGCAGACTCCACATGAGCTCTCTTCCTCTGATTGGTGCCCCCTGCTGAAAACGGTAATAATGCAGTTCTCTCCTCACAGTACTGAGCATCAGCAGGTTATTTACTCCATGCAGGCTTCTCAGGTTATTGAGAGCGTATTTTGGCACAGCAATGTCCTATCTTGCATTTGGAAAAGGTCTCTCTACTGGATGGTTGGATGATTGCTTTCCTCCAATTAACCCCTTCTTTTTATACATAAATTTCATTCATAAAGTGCAGTAAGCTTTATTAAAAATAGTTAATTTTCCAAACCTGTGAATAAATTAAATGTAATTCAAATTATTTGTGTTTGCCTATTGTATTAAAAACTCTAGAGGCTATTGGTCTGCTAACTGCAGTTCCATTTCAGTCGTTCATGTTCGACGTAGTCGACATGTCGACTGATTGGGATCACGCTTAGGGAGCCTGTCATCTTTGAGTCCTGTTAAAACGAGCCAATTCACATTGGCGAGCGAGATTTGCATCTCACACTCTGCCCTGCGACGCGGATATAAATACGGAAGTGGATGCACGCACCAGTTGTCTTTCACTTCAGAACAGATCTGTCTTCATGTCGATGTCTCTGAAGAGTTTTTCTATATATTACAACGAGCGAGTGTGTCAGCGCGTCTTCAGGAAGTCTCTCCCGGTGCTGGTAGCCGGCTGGTAGTTCGACAGTGCGAGTACAGAGGTGGTCGCGAGCCTTCTGAGCTCTTAACTGCTATTTTAACAGCATCACAATTCTGTGTTTGTGTTTGTTTGTCTGACGGCCGGTAGAGGGTAAAGAAAGTGAGTGCTTCACTGGTGCAGGCTGTACCATCCCTGTCAGCGTTGCAACGATCATTCCCCTGTGTGCTCCGGCACTGGTGAGAATTTTTAATTTCCTGAAAGAGCAACACGGGTGCGTTTGCGTCTTTTTCAAGATGTCATTCCTCCCATGCATTTCTGGATGTGGTCATTCCCTGTCCCCCTCTGACTGTCACAATTGACCCTTCGCAGGGAGCTTGATTGACAGGTGATCTGACCAATCATACTTCGCCATCCTCCATTTTGTCCGACAAAGCAGTCAAGAGAGTTAGTAGATTAACATGGGAGGATTTGAACTTGAAAAACTGAATATACTGACGCCTTTCCGCGATTAAAACAACATTCCTTCTTATGTTCATTCATGTTTATTTGATGCTATAAATTAACTAGAAGGAAGAGATGATCGGTTCACGAGCAGCTTTAACTGAGGCTCTACAGCGATCTGTCACGACACATTAAAGAGCCACAAAACGGTATTTATTGTTTAAATTTCTTTTTAAAAATGACCAAATTTGAAAGGTGAGACTTTGTTTGATATGTTTAATATCAAAAGTAACCGAAAAGTACCCTGGTCTGTCCTGTCTGTCAGCGTATTGTCAGTCTCCTATCTGATCCGCGATGTATTTTTCACTGCCTGAGAACATGGTGTGTGCGTGAGAGAGGCGTAGCTTGTCGGACATAGCGACAGTAACTAAGGGGGGCAGGTCTTTGCGAAGGGTCAATTGTACGCTTGGGCCGCGAGCGCCACCTGGAGGGCCGCAAAAAACTTTACGTTTTTCACCTGTGGGCCGCGAGGGCCGCGGGACCAAACTAGTTATCAATTGAAGACACCAGAATGACCACTGTTATCCATGAGACAGTTACGGCCGCTTCACACCGCAAGCGTCAGCGGCACGTGAGCAGCGCGTATTTTTTTCGGCTTGCATGTTAATCAATGAGTGCATTCACACTGCGAGCAGGAGCAGCGCGTGAGCGTCAAGCAGGAGCGTCGCGTGAGCAGCAGTGAAGCGGGGGATTCGGCACCGAGTCTATTTTTGCTGTGCTGCTCACGCTCCATTAAAGTGAAAGCACACTTTTAATGGACAAAATAAATTTGATTTCACACAAAAAGTGCCCAAAATGCACAGAATAAGCATGTCTAGTGAGTTTTAAGAAGAACTAGAGTAGGCAAAATAGGCAAGGAATATAGGCAAATTCAGTTTGGGTGAAAGTATGGTGTATTATAAAAAACTAAAGGTAACACTTTACGGTAAGGGTACATGAATTATCATGAATTCATGTATAAATTCATGCATGAATTCTGCATTCATTCATGCATTAATATCTCATGAATCATCAGGAACTAACACGAGTTCAACGTTTTTCATTCATGATTTCATGGATGAACAACACCTTAATTAAAACATTAACTAATATGAGCACATCATCATGAATTATGATTTACTACGCATGATCATTATGTTTTCTTTGTTCTTTGTCTAGGTCAGTGACCTTGTCACCACTTTAGTTGAGGGGCCACACACATGATGAAGTCATTGGTAGATAATGCTTAGTTAATGATGACTACTGTATTGGACAGACCCCAAAATAGACCAATCGCAACTCATAGCACACAAATTCTGTTGACATTCAAATACAGTAGTCATCATTAACTAAGCATTATCTATCAATGACTTCATCATGTGTGTGGCCCCTCAACTAAAGTGGTGACTAGTCCTTTGAAACACTGATGAAAAATGTGCTATTAATGGTGGCATAACTGTGAACAAAGAAAACATCATGATCATGCGAAATAAATCATAATTCATGATGATGTACTCATCTTAGTTAATGTTTTAATTAAGGTGTTGTTCATCCATGAAATCATGAATGAAAAACGTTGAACTCGTGTTAGTTCCTGATGATTCATGAGATATTAATGCATGAATGAATGCATAATTCATGCATGAAATTATATATGAATTCGTGATAATTCATGTACCCTTACCGTAAAGTGTTACCAAACTGAAAAACCTAAAGTAAAATAGCCAGAAAATATTATATAAAAACTTTCTTCTGGTTGATGAAATACACAGACAGCTACATAGGCTAGCACAACCCAAATCAAACCCGAGTGTGCGGTTTTGTGTGTGTGTGTGTGTGTGTGTGTGTGTGCTTTATCTGCGGAGTTTGCATTCTTGTAAACCTTTTGAAAATATGCTATGACTGAAACGACAAGATTGGAGCTGTTTTCTTGGTTATTTTGTTGTTTACTGACATTTATATGGTTTACCAACTTCTAAAATCAAATGTATAGTTGTCTTTGTAAATAATTGTTCGCTTATATGTAGCTTTGGAGCCGCTACTGTGACACTGTACAAACGCTTTCAGTGTGAATAATCTCGCGTGTCTGCAGCTGCAGTGACGATATAGTTACGCTGACGCACTGCTCAAGCGCCGCTCACGCTTGCGGTGTGAAACAGCCGTTACAATGCACCATCCCACCACTAGTGGCAGTAATGCCAACACTGGAGGCTACTCTGAGAGTGAGCCTTTCCCCCATTCCACCCAGGCTGGATCTGATAATATCTGTGTAGCAGGCCCAAGTGTCTCATTAAGAGGGGAACATAAATAGGGAGTTGTAGCTTGTTCAAATTGGACTGTTGTGATTGTTATTGTTCATTTATAACAGATATGAAGAGCAACTTCAGGTTCTACCATGCAAAAATGTAGATTGCTGAAACCATTATCAAATTATTTTGCAGATTATAAAGCTATATTTTTTCATTTGCACTTTATTTACATTTTAATTTACAACTTATTTATTTTGAAAAATATTATTATGAATTGATTTATTTTGCAACACATTTTATTGTTTTTATTTTTATTTATATACATTTTCACAGGCAGTGACATTCACAGGCAGTGATTCAAGTGATTCAGCAAATTCTCTTTTGTCTTGTCGCGCATGAATGGTTCAAAAGCATTCGCACGAATAAGAGCGGGATCATGTAACACTAGCCAAAGGATGACAAAAATAACAGATGCTGCGTTAATTGCGTTAATAGCCCTATTTGTTTATTTCATATAAAATCGCAGCATTTTGCGTCATATAATCGCATTGGCTTGACATCGCGATTGCGATACGATTAATCGTGCAGCACTAGTTAGGCTAATATGCCTGACTTGAGCCTTTAAATTTGTTCTTGATGCAGATTGATTTGTTCCATGAATTGTTGTGTGTTTTGCATCTTGTTGTAGCCTATGTGCAGGTTTACATACACAATAACCTGTTAAACTGCAAGTGGATTTCATTTAGTTATTGAATACAAATCAAACCAATGGTGAGATCAATAAACCAATACAGTGCTAATATTTGAATGGGCCCTGGGCCACTTTGTACTGTAAAATTTGGGCCCCGACATCAAAAAGGCTAAGAACCCCTGTACTAGAGCACTTATGCACATGCACACTCTTCAAAAAAGGGACTTAAAATCTCTTGACAAACTAAAAGGTGTAAATTAAATTTATATTCAAAATATAAGATATAGATTGTACTGAATGTCAGCTTACTTATGTTGGTCCACATGCCGTCCAAACAAGAAATGTTTCTGGTTACGCATGTAACCATGGTTCCCTTTCAGTCTGTCACGTTCGACATTACGTCAGAACGGTAACTGACGAATTGGGATCTTGCCAGGAAGACTTCATCTTCAAATGAAACTAAACGAGCCAATGGACATTGACGTGTGAGAATTGCAGCGTGGGTATAAATACAGAAGAGCGTGCAATTTAGTGTTGTTGTAATCAATAATCAATGTCCAAATAGCTCGTTTAGTGTTGTTGTGATCTTCAATGAGATACTGCTGTTCATACTGCAAAAGAGCATTGTTGCTGCACACTGCAGGCTGCACTAAATCCCTCTAAGCTTTGCTGCAGCCATTTCCACTGTGTGCTTTAGCACTTAAAGAGCCATTCCTACAAGAGTTAACACGGGTGTGATATTGAGTCTTTTTCAAAATGACATTCCACTCTTCTGTTTCTGGATGCGGTCGGTACCTGGCTTGGTCTGACATTCATTATCGCTGCTTCGTGTCTGGACATCAAAGACGAAAAATAATATAGAATTAATTGACAATTGGAAAAGTTTTTGGTGCAGACCCGACCTGTTGAAACGAGATGGTATTCATCCCTCTTGGGATGGTGCTACTGTCATGATTCCTGTCTGGTGTTCTCCTTGTCTCATGTTGACTTTTGTAAACGTCACGCCCCGTACCTTTACCGGTAGCCAGTTTGTGCTTTGGTGTATTATAAATGATGGCGTCTATAAAACCATCCCAATTTGAGCCCGAATCAGACCCAGATAATGTAAGTGAACATGATCGAGCAGAACCTGTTCAAGAACGGCTGTTAAACAACGTTTCAGAAAGTTTGTTTTTTGTTGTCTCATTACCTTTTAGATACGCTGTTATTTAATTGTACTAATTATTATAGTATTACAAAAAAAATAAGCTTCATAAACAAGAATTTCATATAATCGTTCTAACAAATTATACTACAGTCCTCAAAGGGATTTTGTTTTTAGTAAAGTCTGTGGATCTATAGTGATCGTTACGGACTGTATGGTACGGTTACTTTTGTATTTTTAGAACGATGGTTGCCAAATATCTGTCGACAGAACTATTAACCAAAAACGAACACTAAACATTGTATTTACTACAATAGCCAAATCAAACACAGAACAATGTTTAGCATGCTTGTAGATAAACAAGCGATAAACAATACATAAAAGCTCTAACCAAAGAATAATTTACTCTAATTCCAAGTTCGCTGTTAAGATTTAAAAAAAGTTTGAAATGTTAGGTGTTTGTCGGATAACGTTAAGCGAGATTTGGGTAATAATTAACCACTGATCCCTAACGCCCGCGACCCTAGGAAGGCTGAACAAAGTGGACCTGCAATCCAGGCCCTGATGAAAATAACAGTGTTTCGACGACATTGCGGCGGCAACAACACCCCTATACCACAATAACTCTTCTCCAACGCAATATAAAATATTAGGAGCATAGGAGTCAGGACGGACCTATTTGCGATCGCTCTCCTTGGTTCTGACCAAAGAAGAGTGTTTTTGTAATCTCCATTATGCATCATACCTGGGCTGCGTTTCTCGATAAAAGAAAAAGAGGTGTACTTTATTAAAAGCACTTCAGAAATAGTTGAAATTGCATTTATTAGGACTCATGGGATAGGAAGAGGCAATGGCACCCTCCTAGCAACGGCGCTGGTAGCCCTAGCTGCGCTAGTCGCACTAGCATCCTGGGGTGGCAGAGACGAAGATGTGCTAGGTGATGTGGATCTCAGCTCTCCTTCATCTCCTGGTTGCAGCGATGTTTCAGAGACTGTACGTGCGCGTTTAAGGTACATAAATAATGACTGTTGCAACATTGTCCTTTACTGGAAATTATTTTCACACTTTAACAAGCTAATGATAAGCTCTGAAGCTGTTACATGCTGCGGGGGCTGACAGCTGGGTTGGAAAATATGTGACGTCATTATGTTTTTTAGTTTAATCAATGTTGATTATGAATGTGAGCATGCAACATGAGAGAGATGATACATCATGAGATGCGCAATATTTCTTGAAACATGGAGTGGGTAAAACCAAATTATTTTGACCACATAATGACCATTTGAGTTTTGTTTTGTAGAAAGACTTTTTTTTAAAAAGATTTTCGTTTTGTATAAATTGTATCTTAATTTTGATAAATGTTTTATCAACCAATTGCCTGTATTTAATAAATAAGAAGCAAATATATAGCAGACAATGTAATAAGGCGACGGCACGATCACTTGCATTGCACGACAACTGGAGCATGTTTTGGCCACAGAGTGAAAAATAAAAAATGTAATTGCGATTTTTTAATCTCACCATTCTGACTTTATATCTCAGAATTACGTGATATAAAGTGGCAATTGCAGGTTAGCTATAAAGTCAGAATTGCGTGATATAGATACAGTCGGCAACTATAGTTGGGGGCGTGGTTGGCGTGGGGGAAAACACCGCAAACGTTGTGTGTATTTGAATGACAAAACGTCATATTTCATGTCATTGACACCTGCCAACCGGGGTATATTACAAAATTAACTGCAATACATAATGATTGCCCTTATTTACCAATTGCTCATCTGGTAAATCTATCTATTGAACAAAGTTTTTTTCCCAATGCCTGGAAATCAGCTGTAATAACCCCCATATTTAAGAATGGAGATGCAACTAATATAATTAACTATAGACCCATTAGTATCCTTCCTGTGGTCTCCAAAGTAATGGAAAGGATTGTCTGTGACCAGTTGCTAGCCTATTTAAATCAAGGTCATTTTCCACTGCACCCTATGCAGTTTGGATTTAGGAAACATCATGCCACAGAAACAGCTACTTGTTATTTTGTCGAGCAAATAAAATCTAGCCTTGACAATGGAGGGGTTGTTGGGGCTGTTTTCCTTGATTTTAAAAAGGCGTTTGATAGTGTAAATCATAATGTTCTGTTATCCAAACTGTCAAAGTTTAATTTTTCTCACAATGCTCAGACATGGATGGAATCTTATCTAGATTCAAGAAAGCAGTGCACTAGGATTAATGATAGATGTTCCTCCTTTGTTAACTGCACTATCGGAGTCCCTCAGGGATCTATTTTAGGACCAATTTTATTTAGCTTATATATTAATGATTTGCCATTGATTTGCCCGGAAGTTCACATCCAAATGTACGCAGATGATACAGTTATTTATACCCATGCGAAATCTAGGGAACAAGCCGCAGTGAAACTTACTGCGGCTCTAACCAAAGTATCAGACTGGTTAACTCTCAATTGTCTTACTCTTAACGTAAGCAAAACAGTGGGTATGTATTTCTCTGTCAAGAAGAATGTTGTACGACATCAGCCTGATATCTGTATCATGGGAGAGACAATACATATTGTTGATCATTTTAAGTATTTAGGATTAATTATTGACTCTAACCTAAGTTTTAAAAACACATTAAAAAAATATCCAATTGTGTCAGAGCTAATTTGGCAAATTTTAGAAATATAAGACATCAGTTACCAATGGCTGCAGCTAAGTTGTTATTACATACGATGATCTTTTCACATTTATCTTATTGCTCCACAAGCTGGTCAGAGGCGGGTGGGACTACGATAAAACCCTTATGTTCCCTTTACAAACAAGCGGTGAAAGTTCTGGATAAAAAAACGAGAAACTACCACCATTGTATCATTATAAAAAAATACAACTTATTAACCTTTGACAGTTTTTTAAGCTTTGCTGATATGTGTCTGATGTATAAATTGATACATGATCTTGCACCACCCCCACTCAAGCAATGTGTGTCCTTTTGCAGAGATAATGTAAGGGTCACCAGGGCTTCTGTAAGAGGTGACTGTTATACTCAATTTAGGAAAACTAAATTTGGACAATCAGCTTTTTCATTTGCAGTGGTTGAAAAATGGAACTTAATCCCACATTACATTAGAGATTGTGCAAGCCTTAGTAGTTTTAAAAAGTCCGTAAAGACTTGGCTGAAGGCGAATCAAATATGTGATCATTGACTCTTTTATATATTGTATATTTGTATTCTGGTTTTTATGTGAGTACTGTGTGTTTATGTTGTCTTTTTCTTTTTTTCTTTTTTTTCCTTGCCCGGGGACCACAGATGTAAATTAGCCGTATAGCTAACTCTGGTACAGGGCTTGAACTGTGCATGGTCCCTGATAAATAAACTAATAAATAAATAATTTAATTCAAAACTGGATCAATGACCCAACCAAATGGCCGGAGGTGTCGTTTCCAGACATATTTTGCTATCTGGTTGAATCTCCAGGTAAGACATTGCGGTAGCTGTAGTGGTAACATTAGCCTATAACTCAACCAACTTTCGTATATGTTGCATACTATAACTCCATAAAACCTTGTCACTTACCAATTGTACGTATGCTTCACTCCAAACTGTGATCAATAGTACGAGGTTGCCGAGGGACTGTGCTGATAGTTATCCCTAACTTACAGACTGCAGTCTGTATTGAGTGTAGACCGTAGCGATTGGCCTATCAAGCGAGCCTTCAGCTGATAACGCTAATGTGAATGAGGCATCCCTTATGAAAAACAACTATAGGAATCTTGTAGTATTTTAGGACAAAATATTATAGTAATCCTATAGGAATCCTATAGTATTTTGGGACATAATAGAAGTACTATCTGGTATTACAGAACATCACAGAAGTATTAGCCTACACTACTATTTATTGCATTGTAGCCATTTTGTCCTCCTTTCCAGTTCTGTGTGTTTATTAGGAAGGATATAGAACTTCAATTCATAATTTGTTTGTTTAT
This sequence comes from Siphateles boraxobius, assembly GCF_051911475.1. NCBI lineage: Eukaryota > Metazoa > Chordata > Actinopteri > Cypriniformes > Leuciscidae > Siphateles > Siphateles boraxobius. Next base: position 32,607,542 of record NW_027508734.1, on the reverse strand, counting down.
TGGCGGTACAGAAAACGACACAGCATCTCTTCGGCATGATTGTCGCTGGTTTTCCCCCACGGGCTAAATTCCCATCACGTTCACAGACCAACCATCTGTATCTATAAAGTCGCAATTGTATATTATTAAGTCAAAATTGCGTGATATAAAGAGCGAGAACTATAGCTTGAAATTCTGACTTTAAAAAAAAAAAAAAATATTCTCTTTATTGAGGTTTTTTGCATATAAAATACAGAGAGACAAAAACACAATAAAAAACAACATACATCAGAGGAAATCATTGCCATTAGCATGCTAAACAAATCAATTATACATTCTCACCAAAGTAATCTATAAAAGTTTGCCTCGTTGAATAATATATTTCAGACTTCCCCCTCTACAAATATTTGATTTTCTCCAATTTCAAATGATCCATTATGTCTTTCATTAAGGCTGAGTGAGCAGGGGGCATTTTCTGTTTCCAACACAAGAGAATCAATCTTCGCGCCATTAAGGTCACAAAACAAACCATGCTGTTTTGGGTGTCCGAAAGTTGTACATTGACTGGTTTCACACCAAAAAGAGCCCAGATTGGTTCTGGCTTAAGCTGTTTTTTTAAGATCTTGGAAAGGGTTTGAAATATAGTGTTCCAATAGTTCGTAATGCGAGGACAATTCCAAAACATATGTGCAAGAGAGGCCGGCCCTTGTAAACATCTACCACAAGAAGGACTAATGGAAGTAAACATCTTTGACCATTTCAATTTTGATAAATGCAATCTGTGTAGCACTTTGAACTGCAAAAGACCATGTCTAATACATACAGAGGTAGAATGAACATTTCTTTGGGCTTTTGACCATTTATTTTCTGTAATAGTCACCCCTAGATCTTCCTACCAAGCCTTTTTCAAATGGTCCAATGTAGGTGTTCTTTCTTCCTGTGTTAGCACATTGTGGATTTCAGCAATAAGCCCTCTTTTAAATGGATCAGACAAAAACACTGTTTCCAATGCGGAATTTGGGGGCTGATTAGGGAAAGACGGAAATGATCCCTTAACAAAACTTCGGATCTGTAGGTATTTGAAAAAATCTTTACTTTCCAATTTGTATTTGCTCTGTAATTGTTTGAATGTGAAAAATGTATTTTCAATAAATAAATCTTTTATACATTGAATACCCTTATGTTTCCGCTGAAGAAATGTTGTGTTTAAAACTGACGGAGGAAATGTGTGATTATTTATCAATGGACTTAAAGCAGATGCGCCTCTCCATCCGTAATGCATTCTAATCTGGGACCAGATTTTAACTGAATGAGAAACGTCTTGTGTTATGACTATAAAGCCCAATTTATACTTCTGCGTCGAACTTACGCCGTAGCTACGCCGTAGGCTGTGCGTAGCGCGCTTACCCTTCGGCGTACCCTGACGTGCACCTCTCCAAAAATGTAACAATGCGTCAATTCTACGCGGACGCAAGCGCTGTGATTGGTCTGCTCAAACCGCTTCCTCGGGTTTCACATGCTCCCTCTGCGTGCGTCAACGCGGACAACGACGCAGAACTATAAATTAAAACCAAAGCGTAGGCTACGGCGTAGAGGCTCCGGCGTAGGTCCGACGCAGAAGTATAAATCAGCCTTAACACTTGTTCCCTGAGAAGGGAACGAGACAATGCGTCGAGAATCGACTCTTTGGGGACGCTCCCTTAGCGTGCGTCTCTGAAGTATGAATGAAACTATTCCAATCCTGATTGGTGTTGCGTCATGACGTAACATGTGACGGCATAACCGGATGCATAAAAGCTACGCCGGCACACACACACACTAGCCTAGCGATGAAGCAAGACTCTCTCAGGCCCAGAGGGGCGTGGCAGGACGACGCAGTGTCTCGTTCCCCTCTCAGGGAACAATGGTTATAGTCATAACCCGAGAATTTCCCTTTCGAGGGAACTCAACACTGCGTTGAGAATCGACTCTTTGGGGAACGAATGCCCACTAGGCCACGCACCGAAAACAGGCCTGCCCAGGAGTGGAACTGATTCAGGCTCTCAGCAGGACGAGAGCACACGTGCGCTAGGCGTACTGGGGAGGTGCAGACTATAGAACGTAATAAAAGTGTGTGGGGTAGCCCAACCGGCTGCCTCACAGATCTCCTGGAGGGGAACTCCCGAGAGGAAGGCCCTACAGGACGCCATGCCTCTAGTAGAATGAGCCCTTATGGCCAGAGGTGAAGGCAAATTGCGCACCTCATAACCCAAGGCAATAGCCTGCACAATCCAATTACTAATGGTTTGCTTGAATGCCGGGAGCCCTCTCCTAGGTGACCCGAAACACACTAACAGTTGGTCCGTCCTCTCCAAGAAGAGGACCTCTCGAGATAAATACTCAAAGCTCTGACGGGGCAGAGCAAATGAAGCTTCTCTTCTTCTGCCGACACATGAGGTGGAGTATGGAAAGCATGAAGGGTCGTAGACCTAGCCGTATTAGCAGGCACTTTAGGCACATAGCCCGGTCTCGGGTGCAAAAAGGCCTTAACCTTGCCAGGGGCAAACTCCAAGCAAGCTGGTGTCACTGCCAGGGCTTGGAGATCTCCCACCCTCTTAAGAGAGGTGATGGCTAAGAGAAAGACCAATTTGTAGGTAAGATCTTTAGGCGAAGCCGACTGAAGAGGTTCGAAGGGGGCCAGGGATAACCCTTCCAGAACCACTGCCAGGTCCCAGGCAGGAACCCTGGACCTGGTTGTCGGTCTCATCCTCCACGGTACCACGGAGAAAACGAATGACCAGCTGGTGCCTCCCCAGAGGCCCATCACTTAATGGCGCGTGGAAAGCCGCAATGGCAGCCACGTACACCTTAAGCGTTGAAGGGGAGAGACCCGCAGAGAGATCTTGAAGAAACTCCAGAACTGAAGCCACCGGGCAGTTAACTGGGTCTAAATTATGTTCTCTACACCAAGTGACGAAAACATTCCACTTGAGGCCATATAATCTCCTAGTAAACGGAGCCCTAGAGCTAAGTATGGTTTCAACCACCCCGGCTCATAGACCAGCGTTTAGGTACTGAACCCCCTCAGAGGCCAGGCCCACAGTTTCCACAGCTCTGGGTGAGGGTGGAAGATTGTGCCCTCCACCTGAGACAATAGATCCCTCCTCAGAGGAATCTGCCATGGCTGAGCTATCAGGAGCGAAATTATGTCTGAAAACCATACTCGGGTCGGCCACATTGGGGCAACTAGAAGTAGACTGATGCCCTCCTGACGGACCCTCTCCAGGACTGCCTGAAGCAGAGCGATCAGGGGAAATGCGTACAGGCGAAGCCTCGGCCAGGCCTGTACCATGGCATCCAACCCCAGTGGGGCTGGATGTGAGAGAGAGAACCAAAGTGGGCAGTGGGACGTGTCTCGAGACGCGAATAGATCCACTTCCATGGGCCCAAACCTCTCCCATATCAACTTCACCACATTTGGATGAAGTCTCCATTCCCCGGGCCTCAGCCCCTGCCTCGACAGGATGTCTGCTCCCTGATTCTGAACCCCTGGAATATACATAGCTCTGATAGACAGTATTTTCCCTTGGGACCAGAGAATAACCTGATGCGCCAGTCTGCACACAGGGGGGCGCTATCTGAGTCCCCCTTGTCGGTTCAGATAAGCTACCACTGATGTATTGTCCGATCGTTCTAGGACATGGTAACCCTTGATGTCTGGAAGGAAGCTCCGCAGAGCCCTGAACACAGCCAACATCTCTAGACAATTTATGTGCCAAAAATGATGATGGTCCTGCCACAGACCCCTGGCAAAGTGGCCGTCCATGACCGCGCCCCAGCCAGTGAGGGAGGCGTCTGTCAAAACGGTTTTCCGGCGACATGACCCTCCTAACACTGGCCCTTGGGACAGGAACCAAGGTTTCTTCCATATTATTAGAGAACGAAGGCATCTGCGCGTTACTCTGATCATACGAAATGGATTCCCCTTGGGGGAAAACCCCTTGGCTTTCAGCCACCACTGAAGGGGCCTCATGTGTAGAAGGCCCAAAGGTATAATGTTGGATGCCGCTGCCATGAGGCCCAGCAGTCTTTGGAATTGCTTAACAGTAGGACACCTTAACTTGGACACCATCGCCAGAATGGACTCGATACGCGCCGGAGACATGCGTGCCTGCATCGTAGTCGAGTTCCACACAACGCCTAGAAACGTTGTGGACTGGGACGGTTCTAACACACTCTTCTTTGTGTTGAGTCTCAACCCCAATTTTTGAATGTGGCCAAGGACGACATCTCGATGCCGAACTGCCATTTTTCGAGACTAGGCCAGAATGAGCCAGTCGTCGATATAATTCAGTATGCGGATGCCCTGAAGTCTTAGTGGAGCAAGTGCTGCAACCATACATTTGGTGAATGTGCGGGGAGAGAGTGCTAGGCCGAACGGAAGAACCCGATATTGGTAAGCTTCGCCCCCGAAAGCGAACCTCAGGAACCTCCTGTGACATGGATGGATGGATACGTGAAAATAGGCGTCGTTTAGATCTATCCTGATAAACCAGTCCTCGGATCTGATTTGACTCACGATGACAGGAATAGTGAGCATTTTGAACCTTCAGTTTCCGGCGCAAACTTTCCCTCATGCTATTTTGCTGTTCTATAAAACAATTGCGCCACTGACCAGAAAAAAACCTAGTCTAAAGTCAGTGGCGCGTTGTGCTTACATTCAGATGCTATTTTAAGCGTGCATGCTTGGCCATAAAACAGAGTGTGAACAACGCGCATACACTGTAGATGATTCTCTCATCTACACAGATGCATTTAACTTTTTGCAAATGATACATTATTATAAGGAAAAATATTAAAACACGAGGGAAATCATTGTTGTATCCATGACGATGGGGAAAATAAGTATAAAGCTTACACATTTACCCAAATTATTATATGCATGTTTAACCGTAGCTAATTTGGGTGGGTTTGTCCCATCCCCAATGTCACTTCTCTTTCTTTTACGGCCCTGACGAGAACATCGATCTCCTCGGCTGTGAACCGATTCTGAAGCGCGCCTGGTAAATGCGCCGTTATAATAGTATTGCGCCATGGAACAAGCGCACCTCGTTCATCATGCTCTTTAAGGGAATGTGATATAAAGCTCTTAATGGCTTGTTTCCCGTTACGCCCAAAGCACACCTATGAATAATGAAGCTACTTCAGACCAACCCCTTTTAGATTTGCGCCAGGCGCAAGAGGCATTTATCCCACCGGGAAAATAGCAACAGCGCCGGGATCCGCCCACAAAGTTACTTGAGCTTTGCGCTTTGACACTTGTTTTTCAGATCATTAAAATAGGGCCCATAAAGTCACAATTGCATGTTACAAAGTCAGAATGGTGAGATATAAACTATTCTGAGGTAAAAAAAAACAAAAAAGCAATTGCGACTTTATTTCACGCAATTCTGACTTTATAACACGCAATTGCGGCTTTATTTCACGAAACTCGGATTTTAATATTCTGAGAAATAAAGTCAGAATTGCGAGATGTAAATTCGCAATTGTGAGATAAAAAGTCCCAATTATCTTTTAAAATGTTTTATTCTATGGCGGAAACAAGCTTCCATACTAGGCTATAGCCTATAGCCTGCCCTATTTATATAGCCTAATTGAATTAATATAAAGGAGCGATTTTTCCACTAATGGCTTAAATGAATAACTAGTCGACTAGAAAAAAAAAAAAATAGTCGGAGGCCTTATTCCACATATCTTCGAAGTCCGAACCAGCAGGCCATTCTGGGTTGAGCGAGCGACCCTGCGGAATGAGCGAGCAGAGCAGAATATTTAGAAATTTGCTCTCCGCTCACATGCTCTGATCGGAACAAACCTGAACACTGTCTGCTGAACTTGCGCAGAAACATCAAAATAGACATAACCAGCTTTTTAGTTTTTAAAACTAAACATTTAGACTATTTTAGCACAAATTATGAGTTTATTGGCGATTTTTTTTATAATTCTTGACAAAAAAAATTTGAAGAAAAGTTTTGGGTGGGCCTGTTGAAAAGTGGGTGGGCCTGACAGGCCTAGGTCCACCCACTTTTCAACAGGCCCACCGAAAACTTTTCTTCAAATTTTTTTTTGTCAAAAATTATACAAAAATCGCCAATAAACTGCTAAAATAATCTAAATGTTTAGTTTGGAGTATAACGCCGTGCCTGCTCTAGATCTAATATTATCACATGGAAACAATGTTGATGCCATTGAAATTCTGCAGCAGAGCGATGGCATGTCAGATCATTATCTAGTCTTGTGTAAACTTCAATTAGCCAAGGCTGCAAAGCTGACTCCGTGTTACAAATATGTTAGACCTATCACTTCTGCCACTAACGATTGCTTTATTAATAATCTTCCTGATCAGTTTCATCATCTCAGCATCTCAGATAGCTTAGAAGAACTCGATATTGCAACAGAAACTTTTAACTCTCTTTTCCAACACTTTAGACACAGGTGCTCCTTTGCGCTTAAAGAAGATTAAAGAAAATAGTCCAACGCCATGGTACAACGAGCACACTCAGACCCTTAAGAAAGCGACCAGAAAAATGGATGACAGTTAATGACAGTTAAAGACAGACTTTAAGTGCTCCTTTATGCTTAAAGAAGTTTAAAGAAAATAGTCCAACGCCATGGTACAACGAGCACACTCAGGCCCTTAAGAGAGTGACCAGAAAACTTGAGCGCAACTGAAAGAAAGCAAAACTAGAGGCATTTCGTATTTCATGGAAAGAGAGCACGATTGCATACAGAGAGGCCTTAAAAGCTGTTGGATCTGCTTATTTTTCAACCCTATTAGAAGAAAATAAACAAAACCCTAGGTATTTATTTGAAGCAGTGGCTAAACTAATGAAAAATAAAGCTTCTAGCCCAGACGTTTCCAAGCATCACAGCAGTAATGACTTTATGATCTACTTTTCTTATAACTGTGCAACCGTATACTACAGTATTGCATTAGGCAGTGCATTGTAGTCTCCCAGACGAAAATTTTGATTCATTCATTGCTATAGGAGAGGAAGAATTTTCTAAAGTCGCTAAATCATCTAAATCGACAACATGTACTGTATGTTAGACCCTGTACCGACTAAGCTACTGAAAGAGATGCTTCATCTTTGTCTCTCTAAAGCGAGAGGAGGCCAGCCAATCTCAACCTCAAGGACAGTTTATCAAGGAAGCCTCACAGAGGGCCAAACACTCGATGAGACTGTCTACTTGAGCTCAGGTGAACAGAGGACTCAGCAGAACTACTCTCTATAGCGAGAGTGGTCCAACCATGATCAACCTCAAAGACAATTTACCAAGGGGGCCTCACAGAGGGTCGAACACTTAATGTCACTGTCTAACTGGAGCTTATGGGAGCAGAGGCCTCAGCAGAACGACTCTCCAAAGAGAGAGGAGGCCAGCAAAACTCAACCTTAAGGACAGTTTATCGAGGTGGCCCCACGGAGGGCCGTAAAAACGTGATGTCACTGCCTACTGGAGCTCAGGTGAGCGGAGTACTCAGCAGAACAACTTTCTAAAGCAAGAGGAGTCCAACCATCCTCGACTTCGAAAGACAGTTTACCAAGGCGGCCTCACAGAGGGCCAAACATTTGATGTCACTGTCTAACTGGAGCTCAGGTGAGTGTAGGCCTCAGCAGAACGACTCTCTAAAGTGAGAGGAGGCCAAACAAATTCAACATCAAGGACAGTTTTCCAAGGCAGCCTCACAGAGGGCTGAACACTTGATGTCACTGTCTAACTTGAGCCTAGATGAGCAGAGACCTCAGCAGAGCGACTCTCTACAGCGAGAGAAGGCCAGCCACACTCAATTTCAAAGACGGTTTATCCAGGTGGAAGTATAGGAGGAAGGGAGATGTTTTTTTCCCTTTAGTGTGGGACAGATTTCTGCCACCCGAACACTTTGCTTCAATAACCTCCCTCAAATCCTTCCTAGCATTCCTCTGGTCCCGCCTCTTTTCAGAGCTGACGCAATTACTCCACATTCGCGTCATTCAAATGGTGAAAGAGACAAACGCAGATGATGGTTTCTTCCAGGACCCCAGCGTGGAGGTCCGGCAGAAACGGAAGACTCATTGGAACTGGGCAGCTATGGCCAGCCAAGAAATGCTTGTCAAGTCTACAGCGATGTAACTGTGGCTTCTCGTGCTTCCAGGGAAAATCTCTACAGACAGGTTGAGATTAAAAAGTTTTTTGAGACAAACTTTAAGTTGGCTTGAGAAAGTTTGGACCAGAAAGTTTGAAGAAGTTTAAAGTAGTTTGAAGTTTAAATTAGTTTAAAGTTTAAATTATTTTTAAGTTTAAAGGTATTTATTAGTATTTTGGTTGGTTGCTAGGGTGTTCTGGGTGTTTGCTATGGTGTTGCTAGGTGGTTGCTAGGGTATTCTGGGTGGTTGCTATGGTGTTGCTAGGTGATTGCTAGGGTGTTATGGGTGGTTGCGAGGGTGTTGCTAAGTGGTTGCTATGTTGTTCTGGGTGGTTGATATGGTGTTACTAGGCGGTTGCTAGGGTGTTGCTAGGTGGTTGCTATGGTGTTCTGGGTGGTTCCTATGGTGTTGCTATGGCTCCATTGATACGTCTTCACCCTCAGCAACCACATCTTGTTTTTTCTGGCTCAAAGCCAGAAGATCACTATCCGCTGGATCAAGCTAATTAAGCGTAACGCTAGCGTTGGGGGCAGAAGACAGAGAAATAGACATATCTCACTCTAAATTCTCCGCCAGCTCGACCTGTGAGCCACAGGATCTCAGTCTTTGCTGGGCCTTAGCTGCAGCAGATCCTGAACCACCGGTCGCAGACGCCTGTCCTAATTCCCTCGAGAAAAGGGACAGGCGCGAACTGACAATGGCATTGTCGCATTTGTACACGTGCTGCAGACATCGTCATGCCCCATATTGTATTTGGATGCAGTGTGAATGCCCATTCGAAAGGGAACTATGCTTCTAACCACAGATCAAGAGCTTGTTGTCTGGTTCCAAACACACAACTTTGCGAAGTGTGAATGTTCACTGGAACTATTTCGGGAAAACACGGACTCGTTGAACAATGCTGATAACGACAGAACTTGCGACCATAGTTGCCTAACAATGCTTTTTGGAAGCGCACCCCAGCATGGGCATAGCCGCAGTATCACCTATAGTCCTGGTAGAGTTGCAGTGTATGAAACTAAAATTTTAAAACATTTTAAAGTGAGGGTCCCATGACCTATATAACATTCCCATAATAACTTTTACTTTTAAAGATGACCGCTTTAGGAGAGTGTAACAATATTTGATTAATACATATATATATATATATATATATATATATATATATATATATATATATATATATATATATATATATATATATATATATATAAGGGATAGATTAAATTAATATTCTTGATTAAAATGAAAATTCTTTAAAATGAATGATTCAAAAATCATTACTCACCCTCATGTTATTCCAATTACTAAAGATGTTACTAAACATCCAAATATGTTCCAAATAATAAAGAAAGTTATAAAGGTTTGGATCGACATGAGGGGACTAAATGATGACAGAAATATAATTTTGTGGGTGAACTGTCCCTTTATTGATAGACTTGTTAATCTTACAATATGGTGGTACATTTCTTTGAATTTGCACACTGTGTCAGTACACTAGCCAAAGTCCTCAAAGACTACAGGAGTTCTAACACTTCAGTGTTTGAGTATCCATCTGAACATGTCCTCACAAAGAACCTTCGAATTCTGTTGAGGAGTATGATCATACCTTCAAATTCTTATTTGAATCTTGATATTGCCATTTTCCCGAGTCGACATGATTCATTACCCATCATACTGTAGGATTATTAGCTATTAGGATGCTATTAGGATGATTAGCTCCCATAAGCAGTGGGTCCATCATAACAAGCACATAGAACATCGCAAATTCTAAAGCAGAATTTAACCATGGATGCAATGTTATTTTCATAAATTGAGGTTTTATGCTACACTTAAATTTACAAGGGCACATTTTGGCTTATTTCATTAGAAGAAAGTGATGATGATCATTTGTCTATTGAAAGCAAAGTAATAGAGAAGCATTTGGACATCATAAAATGTTTTTCCGGTGTTGAAAATATTTCTTTCAAAAAATTACATTATGAAAAAACCCTTAGAAAATAAATACTGTCTTCAACATTGCTGACTAAAGTGAGGTGAAGACAATGGCATCATCTTCCTTCTCATTAATTTCACATCTATAGTTTGCTTAAAATGTAATTAACAGAATAGTGTAAAAATCAATGTGTTGTTAAATTATGCTGGCTCCCGGTTGATGTCTGTGTTAAAGTAGACTAAATGCCTTGTCAGCTCTTTTGAGCATTATATTGCATGTATTATATTAACCGAGCTATTTATTGCAAGGGCACTCCATGACCGTGGCTCAATATGAGTCATTATAAAAGCAAACAAATATGGCTGCAATCCTCTCCACAAGGGTTACTGTTAAATCCCTTAAAGCAAACAAATAAATAAAATAAGGATAATAATTCTCCAGCAGCAGAATGATAATTTTAAGACACACAGTAGAGCCACAACAACTTTCTGACAGTTTCATCATACATTACTCCACCATCTCTTGAAATTGACATTGTTGGCTTTGATCAAAGCCAAAACAGAACTGTGATATTCTGAAAGAAGTGTTTCGTATGATTTCTGTGACAGACTGTATATCTTCAAAACACTACCAGTGCTTGAAGCGATACACTCTGTATGCATGTGATCTGTTATAGAAAAAGAGAGACTACAGAAGAGAGAGAGAAAAGGAGAGAGAGAGAATGGGAAATATTAAAATAGAGAGAGGGAGAATGTAACCATGCTAAAAGCGAGATGTGAGAATAACCATTTGTAAGCGCAGAGGAGAGACAGTGGTCAGTCTGAGAACACCACATCTGAAATGAATCCCAGCCCATTTGTATCAGCGACAGAATGAGAGTCTATTTCTTACACACACATGATGAATATATGGTATTAAGGTTTGGACGTAGAAAATGAATGGCTTACAATACAACTCGGCAAAGGCGCTGATGTCTCCCCCCACAGTGTGAGAACTCCAGGCCTCTTGTGTTGGCTCTTTCCATTCATCATGATCAGGGCACAGTTTGAGGCACTGACTTGATTGGTGCTACCTCTCCCGTGTCACTCTGGAGAATAGACACTTTCTTTGTCACCAAGAATACCATCAAGCTTGTTAGGAAGAAGATAACTCTCCTTTAGTGAAAGGAGAGCTATCTTGGGAGGACAACTCAAAAGCAGCCTTATTACAACTTTGTTATTCTATTGCTCTTCTTTTTCCTTTGCTATGTTTTGTCTGCAATGGGAATTTGAAGAACTTTGATACAAAATATGCTGCTGCTTGTAGACACAGACAGTGGCTTAATGTTTAATTACTGAAGAACCTCTAACTGTCTCATTGGACTAAACCGCTTAAACAACATAGTTCAAATCTCAAAAATTCCTTGAAAATAGTGTCAATGTCATCAGAACTAATAACTAAGTTCTACCAGAAAGACTCGGGAGATATAATGATGTAACAAAGCATTCATTTATTGACAGTCCAGCAAGCAATCATTTATAAAGTTCTTTGGTGTAGGCCCCGTCCATAGTTAATAATCCGAGGGTAGCGGATCTGCATTTCCTGCCTGAAGACGAAGGCAGGGGCACAGCCAATCCCCCTGGGAGGTATGGACAGGACCATCCTTGTGGTGGTGGGGAGGATGGAGGTAGTTGTTGCGTCAGCATCTGCGAACTCAAACGTGTGTAAGTACCAATATTTTATACAGCGAGTATAAGGACGTGATTGGATAGATGTGAAGGTAAAAAGTGACGTAGTAATTAAGTCTTCCTGGCAGAACTTTATGCTAAGCTTTCATTTTTATTTTTATTCAAAAAAGATGACAGAACGATAATTCAATGATTTTTCTTAAAACTTAAGCCTACATTTTACACGAGATTAATTAAATCATATACACAACATACATGTAGGATTACATATTACATCTGCTCAAAATGGTGCAAACGTGAACTAAGTTACCCGCTAGTCAGAATGTGCAAACAGTCCTGTTCTGTTTCTTGTTTAGTTTCTACTCGTAGTTGTCATTGGCTGCATTTAACTCCAGTTTAGACATACACTTGCAAACTTCCTTAAAAGCACTTCCCCTCGGGGGGTATCCCTACCACGATTTTGAAGTGGGTTCAACTTTGTCAAGTGGACAGGGGGAATTTATTTGGACAGACCATTGACTACTCAACATGTATCGTCCCCTTGGAATTATAAGGTTCTATCTGCGTTCTGAGCAGTTTTGAGATATTGAGCTTCAAAGTTTTTGCATTACATATAGGAAAATTTATATGGGGAACAAGTTTCTTTCAAACATGAAAATAACAGGGACCCTAAATGTATTCTAAATGTACAATATCAAAATCCTCTCAAATTTGTAAATGGGTTTTTTTGGAATGGGTCAAACGCAGATAGAACCTTCTAATTCTAAAAAAACACTTTTCGCTTAGAATTATAAGGTTCTATCTGCCAAAACATTATTTGAACATTAAATATAAAATTAATGTTGTAACAATGTCTCAACATGTGTTAGAAAGTAAAATTGTATCCTTTCTATGACATTTATTTCATATTTTTTAGCACTTCCATGTATTTAGGACATTTCAAATTAAGCAAGGTAGGTCTAAATATTTTGTCCAGTGCAGAATCTTAATTTTCGTTACCAATTTGGTGGGTAATTAAACACATTATTGCAGAAATTGTTACTTTAATCTTTCTTTTGTTTAGACAGAAAGCAGCTACTGTAATACATCTGAGCAGGACTTTATTCCAGCTAAAGTGGGCCAGGTGAAATGGCTTTCTCTCTAGACATCAGTATGGCTGAAATAACATGCTAACGTTTATTGTTGTAATTAAGACCCCATCAATGAAATTGTTAACTATTTGACCTTTAAGGCTTAAAATTGTAAAAATTAAGACATTTCAAGACTTTAAAAACTACAAGAAAATCGACATGCTTCAGCAAATTAATTCATAAAGTTAAATAATCATTGAAAAATGATTCACTGACTATATGATCACAAAAAATGTCAGACTATTTTTTTAATCACACACACACACACACACACACACACACACACACACACACACACACACACACACACACACACACACACACACACACACACACACACACACACACTCTCTCTCTCACTCTCACACACACAGACACACTTTCACACACACACACACACACACACACACACACACACACACACACACTCACACACACACACACACACACACACACACCAACACACTTTCACACACACACCAACACACTTTCAATGTTTTTTTTTTTAAATATTACATTTACTCACTGCATATTTGTATAATTCAGATAATAATAACTATAATAATAATAGTTATTAATAATAACCTCATTCATAATTAATAATAATAACCAATACACTATAAAGAAAATGGCCAAATTGAAGCCACTTCACAATTTAGTGAATATTTAATTTACTGTAAATGTATAGCATTCTGCCTTTATGGGGTTTCTTTTTGTCTTCAAGGAAAAAGCCGGCGACATGACATATAAAGTTGATTCTGATTGGTCCTCTTCTGTGCATTCGAAGTGCTGATTGGCTCACGCAGATAGAACCTTATAGAGCCAAGTTAGAGTTCGATTTTGTAGATAGAACCTTTTTGTTTTTTCAATAAAAAGTCCCACAATGTACACAACTTAAAAAAAACACATCACATAATGTAAATAAGTTGTCACAGAATAAGAATATGTGAATAACTCAATTTTGACAAAAATGTCAGATAGAACCTTATAATTCCAAGGGGACGGTATATTTCAGGCAGATCCAAAGACTACAGTGCACCATGGTTGTAATGTCACAGCAGTTTGCGGTTAATTTACCCCCACCCCACACAGCTCTAATGTATGACATTGGCATTATTTTGACATTTAACCGCGATTAATACTTGTAACTACCTTAAGCTGACTGTTTTTTTTTTTAAACAGTTATAGTTTTTTTGTATTGTTACCATTTTCGTTTGTGTATTTTGTAATATTTCATATAAATATATATATATATTTTTTAATTATTTCTTTATATTAATTTTTTTTAACAGCCCACATAAGCATACGGACCTATAAAATGGTGCGTAAAACAAATTCATAAGGAAAAAACTAAATAATAAATCAGCTCCATAGCAGATTCCAAGTGATTAAGGGTTTAGGGTGTTCCATTTAAACACATTTCAAGGGTTCAGCCAGTAGTGGGCACTCGTGCAATGTAAGCAATGACGTACATCTGAGTGAATGAGATGGAGGGAGTTAGCGAGAGAAGGGCATAAAAAACTGGACTTAATCTCAGCCTTGGTCTATATTTGCCTGTGTTTAAGTCATTCATTACTTGTCATGGTTTGTAATTACTTACACACCTGTTCCCTGTTTCTTTTTAATTACCATCATCAGTGTATTTAAACCTTCAGTTCTCCTCTGTTCATTAGCTTGTGTTAACTTTATGTTGATGCATGTAGTCTTCATTCGTTCCTGTTGTTCATTAAAGGGGTGGTTCAGAATTTTTTTAGACATCGGGCCTCATTTACAAGTTAGCCTGTGTGTTATTTACCAGTGGAGTCAGTTTTCGAAAATGTTCACCCAGTCCTTCCAGTTGCATAGTTCGCCGGTGCTAGGCTAGCGCGAGTCAATGGTATTGGTTAGCCTACCATTAAAACAGTTTTATCCACTCCACAGTTCACCAAAAGCACATCAATTATAACGACAGACTATCGATGTAAATGTCTGTTGAGAGAATAATGTTAGAAATCAAACTACTCAATGTAGGTTGACATATCAAAATATATTTCAATGATCGCATTACATTTACAGGAACTAGTTTCTCAGCAGCGGCGGAATTTTACTTTGCTCCGGGAGTAGTACTGCGCCGGAAAGTAAACACAACAGAATCGCACTACGTTACAGTCGGAACGTCAAGTAGCCTCAATTTTGAAACCTTCGATTGGAATTGAAAGAACTGGCAAAATGGTTATTCACTGTAGTTTTAGAAATTGTACAAATAAACCAAAAAGATGGTCAACAAAAAGTTTCTACAGATTTCCAGTAAGAGATCCAGAAAGGAACCAACTGTGGCTTCTTGCTGCTGGCTTGGATAAGGAGACACCGACAGAGACACTACTAAAGGCCCGAATTTGTAGCGATCATTTTAGATCAGACGAATTTGTACAAAGTGATCGAAACGATAACAAGTCACTGAGTTGGAATGCAGTTCCTGCTGTCTTTCAAGATTCACCAACAGCTACAGATGAACAGGTAATAACTTTTGTTAGGCTACTCTAACGTTAGCTTGATAATGAAGCTACTCATTTATAACTGATAGATCGACACGGACAACGTTAGTGGAGATAACGTTACAGTTCAATGCATTGTGGAGCATTTTTTTCTCTTTCTGACCTTTTAGCATCCATCTCGATTAGTTCTTCGTCTGTGTATTCTGGCTCATACATGTATGGTTCGTTGAATAACACACATTACTCATCTTCATCGCCTTCAAAGTCCGAAACATTGTCATGGCTTTCAAACGTGGCCATAATCATATGTCTTGTTGCTTTATTCTTGAAATAAACTCTGTTTCTGTAGTGATGACGAGTGTCAGCGGCAGGTAAATACACTTGCGTGATTGTCATGTGGACCGGCTCTCTCGGTTGCCTAGGTAACTTAATATCACTCCGCCGCTGCTGTAGACTATGCTGATAAATACAGGGAACAAAGTATAACTATTGCAATGCGATGAAAGGGTAGTTTGATTTCTAACATTATTCTCTCAACAGACATTTACATCGATAGTCTGTCGTTATAATTGATGTGCTTTTGGTGAACTGTGGAGTGGATAAAACTGTTTTAATGGTAGGCTAACCAATACCATTGACTCGCGCTAGCCTAGCACCGGCGAACTATGCAACTGGAAGGACTGGGTGAACATTTTCGAAAACTGACTCCACTGGTAAATAACACACAGGCTAACTTGTAAATGAGGCCGAAGCACCCCTTTAAAAGTGTTATCTTCGTTACTTCATTCATCTGCGTCACACATCTTTCTTATTGTATTACTGAATACACTATTTATACAACACAACAAATCACAGATGACAAATAAATCATGCACAAAAAATGCACAACTTTGTCTTACTATAGTGGGTTACACTTAACTACATTCGGTTACACTTTATGTTAAGGTGTCATTGTTACAGCGTAATTAAATATTTAAGTACAGGGTAATATTAATTAACTACATGTACGTACTATAGTGTTAGGGTAGGATTAGGATTTGATTGAGGGTTAGTTGCATATAATTATGCATTATTTACTGTTGTTACTATGGTAATTACATGTAACGTATCGTCGCTGTCCGATGAAACTCGCGTATGTCCAAAACGGTTACTTTTCAGGAAGTGAAAAAAACACCGTAATTTCAAAAGCAGTTGAACGTAGCATTGCATACTTGGTGTACATTGCATACATCTTTAAATGTAACCATATTCTTGCTAGTTTAAATGGACATACGTGCATATTTTACAGTAACGGTGGTCGATACACGTTCTTCCGATCATTAATTAGAATGACCAAGTCGCGTTTCATATTGACAGATGAATAGGCTACGCTCAGTTTATTAAATAGTCTACGTCTCAGTTTATTAAATACGCTCAGTTTATTAAATGTCTCTTGCAAACTATGAAGGGACAATGAATCAATACACTGACATAGCAATGCTAGACTGATACTTTGTTTGCACAGTCCTACCGTAATTTTGTGAATATATAATAAACTTGTGAACAGTTGTCAAAAACAAACGTTTGCTGATCCTTTACCTCACAGTGTTATTCGGCTATCCAATGCTGAGCTTCCAGAGACGCTTAAGATGAAACTTCACGAGACCGGCGAGATGCCTCCACAGGGTGGGAGATACTCGGCCTGATTGACAGCTTTGACACCAAATGGATATACATGAAAATCAGATGACATGATTTCACAACTTTTCATTGGTCATTTAGATAATGTGAAGCATACTGTATACGGAAATTAACCTGGACATTCTATCCGTCGAAAAATCGGCAAAATGGACATACGCGGTTTTCATCGGACAGCGACGATATGTAACAAGAACATTAGTGTGCCATTAGTGTATTAGTAGACTGTCTGATTAATATCTGCTAACACTAACATATTGTTTAACACTTTACAGACATTATACTGACATGGGCTGCACAATTAATAGCTATTAACCCGAAATCGCACTCAAGCCGATTTGGCTCAGTTCTATTATGAATATTTTTTTTTTTTTTTTTTTTTTGCAGCTTGCAGGTGAAGCACGGCTCTATGATCTGTAGTAAATGCTGATCCATCTAAAGCACTTCGCGTTTGAGTTGCTTATAACGTGCATTTATAAAAACAACACAAGTCAAACATCTTTCCAAACATGAGAAGCATTTATGAACCTCTTGTCCGACAAAAGACAATATTTAATAACATGTTTTTTCTCCAAACTCACTTCATAACGTCAGTTTGAAAACATTATATTGTGAGATGATGTGTTTTCTTACACAGAATAAGCACCACAACATATTATTTCATTGCATTCTTTAAACAGGACATAACCTTTTCACACATTTGAAAATAAATGTAAACATTAAAATAACATGTGATGTTTTATTGAAGTGATAGTACAAAATTACACCAGGAATACAGGCAACAACTCTCTGTACAGCATCTGGCACTACACTTTTTGGACTATAACTCAACAATGGTAACACACATAATACCATGCAAAATTATAGTAAAATGTAAACCTTTAAGCAACTATGGATGCCCTGCTAAAATTGTTTCATTCACATTTATTGTCCTAGTGAACTGCAAAGCATGCTGAGTAACCATTTAAAATGTTTGTATTTGTTTAATTTTGAACATTTTGCCAACTAAAAAAAGTAAAACTGACTAAAATGAATGAAAATTACATGATGAAATATTTTGTAAATGTATTTTCATCGAAAGACAAGAAGGATGACTAAAACGAAGTAGTGTAAAAATCAACACAGCTTGAAATACGATCTTGGCAGAAGTGAAATAGGTATTTTGGAAGACATTGTAAGATGAGATCAATAACCTAAGGGATCATCAAGGGGAAAGCATTGTTGCATATCTCAACATCAGATGTGGCCTATGAGCTCTAGCACCTGTGAAAACGCTGTGTCTGGAGCACACTTCAAGCACAAGCACCTTCTCCCTGATGGGCTCTGTAAGCGGGGCTTTGGATCTGAGGCTGTAGATTTAGGCATATAAATGGCGCTGACACCTTATCGTCTGCCTTTGTGCTTTGTGCTTTCCCCCACTTGTACCTGATGTGAATTTCATATCCTTACTTCAATGAGCACAGCACTTGCTTTGGCCTCCTCCCTCACCACCTGTAGACAGACACAACTCTGCCTAGGGACGAAGCTGCTGCGACTAGATCTGTCATCCAAGCAGAGGGCGTAGTTAACTTGGCACTAGAAGCCTAGTGGTACAGAAACTCTGCCATTTAAAATAAAAGAAACATGAAATGCCTTTTGATGTCAGAGAGGTTCACCTTGCTCTGAACAACAGCCCACATGGGAGCGACACACCAAAAGACAGTTTGTTTGAGGGTGGCGAGATGCTGTTAGAAAGCAGCATTCAAATAGCAAAGAGATACAAGGGCGACCACACAAAGACAAATTTACACACCCAAACATTTATCAAGGTGCATCTATAGAGAGAAGTAAAAGAACTAAGGCTTCTCCCTAGTTTGAAGCAGAACTTATCTCTGACTTTGGTTTTTCTAATAAAGTTTGCTTTATGGGATGAGACAAGAGTAATCCGAATGGAATGAAGTTGTCTCCCTGAACAGACTTTCCGTCGCTATAGAGCTTGAGGGTTTGCTCTATCTGTCACATCTGTCATTTCTGTTATTTTGAGGAAATTGATTTTTATATTGTTTCAGTGGAAAATGCCCCCAAATTCAGATCACTTATAGGAAGAAGACACACAAAAAAACACAGTAACATACACAGAGAAGCGCAGACAGCTTAACTGTCTGAAAGAATCTTGCCCAGGAGTTCTGTGAACCCTCACTGACGTGCAAAGAATTGTCAGAACAACGAGACATATTTCAAAACCAATTGTAGTGATTCTGCTCAGGATTAGACCAGACTGCACTTGCATCCAAACATCTAGGCTATAGGAGACCGTAATAAGACCCACCACTAGCATCAATTCAACTAAAGTCATGGTATGACGACAACCAATGTTTCAATACCACAGTGTTATACTGTAAAATTAAATCTCTGTTGAAGAGAACCTTGAAAAACTATATTTGAAGAGCAGATTGATTTGACTGATTCTGTTTCACACCCAGTCACATGTAAAGCATTAACCAACAACATCAACCAATACATTTCTTATAATACAGAAAAATACAAAACAATAATTATATCTGTATCGTTAGAAGAGTTTTACAGGTTGCTTTAGTTTTGGTAATAACATGGCAGAATAGAGTAAGATGATGATATCTGAACAAACCAAATATAATAAAGCCATTCCTTATCTAAGTCTTTATGGAATTCAGATAAAAAGCAAGCAATTCCTTTAAGATGAAATGGAATTTACATTCCCCTTAAGTACATAAATTGTACAATGACTTTAAAATAAGTTTGATTCAAGTTCTGTGCAATTGTACTTCAACATATGTAAATAATAAAAAATGAGTCTAATTTTTTCATAATAGAAAACACATTTCCTTAAAATAATGTTTGCAACTTGAAAGGTTTAATTAATATAATTAGAACTATTAGGGCAATTTTGTTGAGTTCTGTTGACATAACAATGTTGATCATTACATCAACTTTACAAATTTAAACTCAAATTTCTTTATTAATTGATTTGTGATTTGTTTTTATTAAGTTGTAACTATGAAATTGTCTTGATAACTTTGGAAATTAGGCAGTGGATTTCTAGATCCCAGCATGCTATGCATAGAACTCAGCAAGGAGAATAAATGTTGAAATTAATTATTTATTTATTTTTGTTTGTTTTTGTGAAAGTAAAGGCCTGTTAGTGTTTAATATAGTTATGTTTGACTTTTAAAAGAGTTTCTGTAATGTTGAAGTTTTTTGTGATTACTATTGTGCTGAAGAGTAGATGAGATGAAGGAAAACACTACATTGACTCTATAAGCAATGACTGTGTTAATGCCACAGAGCTATTCAACTAGCTACATTCGAGGGCCGGATTATCAAATTGAAAAGTTGAGGTGGGCATGTGGGTTGGTTTGGGGGTGTAGCTTATTTATTGAAACATAACAGTTTCAATAAATGAGCTAAAGTAAACCTAAAAAGTATTGGATTTACTTGGAAATGTGGTACCCAACAGTATACAGATATATAAGACCATAATAAATAAAATAAACTTGATAATGTACAGCTGTGTACAACTATTTTCCTTGGAACAAGTAAAATATATATATTCATCTACCCATCTAATAAATCTAATTCAATATAAATGATATTAGGCTAACATATCCAATATAAATATTCCACATTTCTGCCCAAACCATGGTAAATTAATACAGTACATTAATTGTAAATGTTTGTAAGGGTGGTGATTAGGGAATTTAAGGTCTTCTAATTTCGTTCATGGCACAATATTTCTCGTGCTTTCCTGATCAGTCTTGTTGGGAATGTTGAGGCGGTTTCATCGGATTTAATACTAGTTAAATCATCGAGTGATTTGTGGTTTGTAACAGTGAGGTGTCTGTCGAATTGAAACGCTTCCCACTGGTTGTCACAGCGCTGTTTAATAATAGTGCCCGGAGTAGGGTTGCACCAGCCGTTCGTAAGTTCTTTCTTAAATTGGAACGTAAAGTCCACACTAGAGGCTTAGTAACAACTAGCTAGTTTGTAACTAACTCTGTACTTTATTCCATTGCACCATTTGTTCGTAAGGCAGAACATAGCTAGTAGGTCGTAAGCTCTCCGTAAAGTAATGCGTAGTCGCATAATATGACGTTTAGTCTCGATGTTCCAATAGCAGCCTTCAAAAAAGTGAGCAGAAGTTATTTAAATGCTATGAATTTCAGTTTATCCTTCATTCTAACTTCTCTTGCCTCACTTAACTAGCAGTAAAAATACGTTTCCATTAAATATGACACTTAATCATGAATAACAATAAGTGAATAAGTGTTTGTATACGTGACTTACATTCAGAAACTGTATTTGAAACGAATTAATAAGGATAAATAAGTAATGATACAAAAAAAACAAGTAATGATACAAAAAAAAACATAAGAAAAAACATTTATTGATTATGACTGATTTTATGTGGCATGTACAACACGGACTGATGGGACAGATGCACACAGCGGTGCCCGGCGCTGGAGGACGCGTTCGTGTTGATGAGCCGCTAACAAAGTAAACTATTCACATAATGTTCTCTCTTTTAAAATGTAAGCTAGTTTAAATGTCAGCATTACCATATGTCTAAAGAATTGAAGTCTGTCAGGTAAAAGAAGAGCTTATTGATGCAGTTCAGTCTGCCTGCTATTTTAGTCCAACCGCTACTCCTGATCGGAGCCTGCCGTAAATATTTAGTCTATTCAATGGAAAGCTTATTTATTCAGCTTTCATGTGATGTATAAATCTCAATTTAAAAAAAAAATGGCCCATAAGACTGGTTTTGTCATCCAGGGTCACATATGATAATGCTGACATTTAAACTCACTTACATTTTAAAAGAGAGAACATTATGTGTATAGATTACTTTGTTAGCGGCTCATCAACACGAACGCGTCCTCCAGCGCCGGGCGCCGCTGTGTGCATCTGTCCCATCAGTCCGTGTTGTGCATGCCACATAAAATCAGTCATAATCAATAAATGTTTTTTCTTATGTTTTTTTGTATCATTACTTATTTATGCTTATTAATTCATTTCAAATACAGTTTCTGAATGTAAGTCACGTATAAAAACACTTATTCACTTATTGTTATTCATGATTAAGTGTCGTATTAAATGGAAACATATTTTTACTGTTAGTTAAGTGAGGCAAAAGAAGTTAGAATGAAGGTTGAACTGAAATTCATAGCATTTAAACAACATCTGCTCAAAGCTGCAATTGGATCATCGAGACTAAACGTCATATTATGCGACTACGCATCACTTTACGGAGAGCTCACGACCTACTAGCTACGTTCTGCCAAAGCCCGTCTACGGAAAGCCTGGCCACTCCCTATTAAGTTCTATTGTACCGAATTTGGGTTGTAGTTCCACCAGAGTTCCACTAGGGGGCGATCGCCCTGAGTGCAAAATGAATGGGAGTTTATGGAGTTAGACGGCTAAATTTGTCTCTTTCACCCGATTGCCATTGAGAAATCTCAGATTTGATTGTAGATTTTGCAAGTTCAACATGGGTTATAGGTCGAAAGTTGAATGAACGAGTACTTATGTCCTTTCGATTTCTTACAGGTTGAGTTGTTGTTGCCCATTACACGTTAGCATTCTGCTAATGAACGCTGATTGGTCAGTGAAGGACTGATTACGACCAGAGATACCGCTTGATGGCATCGTGGTTTCCGAAGAGGGACCAGAATGTGTGTGTGTATTTCCGGCGTGGTCTTTTAAAACAACAAAACAAAAACTCTTCTAGCACATGTATTTACCTGTGTCAGTGGTGTTGTCGATGCCTCGAGAGAAAAGAAAGTGCAGAGCGCGAAAGCACCAAAGTGACTAAAGGATTGCTGTAAAGCAGTATCTCTGGTGGAACGATGTGTATGACGTCATTGACATTTTAAAAGACTTTTTAAAGCAAAAGAGTGACTCTAAAAGATCTAACACCCAGCAATGAGTAATTTCTTTGCATCTCCTTTTGAATACAACATTCAAATTACTAGACAAAAAAATATATCCTGAGAAAAGGGGATTTTGAGGGGTATAGCTCCATAGACCTCCATTCATTCTACATTCTTCACGTCCTGTGAGCGCCCTCATATGGAACCAGAGTGGAACTACAACCAGTTCAGAAGCCGCAAGTTTACTGAGTGAAAGTTCTCCTCATATTAGACATTTTCTGTTTCCGCCTTTCGAACAAATGGTGCAACGGAATAAAGTACAGAGTTAGTTACAAACTAGCCAGTAGTTACTAAGCCTCTAGTGTGTACTTTACGTTCCAATTTAAGAAATAACTTACGAATTGGCTAGTGCAACCCTACCCAGATGATTCAGTGACAGAGTGGTCCGAACAAATCCGAATAGTTTTAGACTGTTATGCAAGCGCATTTAGAAAGAATCTAACAAAAAGAATGAATAATTCACAAATGATTGGTATCACTGGTTCAGTCGACAGAAATACGGGACACACATAATAACTGCTGAAATATTCGCACGTAAAACGTTTTTTGCAGGTCAATCGGAGCACGTATCAAACTAAATTAGCCACACAGCCAGGAAAAGAGGAGGAGTGAGGTTGGTGCCGTCGGGCTGGATGGAGATGATTGGCAGGCCGGATTTGGCCTGCGGGCCGCCAGTTCAATAATAATATACATACTAAATAAGATAGGCTACATTAAGCATGTGATAGCTCTGGATTTAAACTGAAAATGTATTTGGTTTCAGGGCTACAACTTAAGTAGTTGAAGCTACTTATTATTATTATTATTATTATTATTTATTATTATTATTATTATTATTATTATTATTATTTTGAGTAATTGAGTTAAAAAATGTGTAAGTTCCCCTAACTAAATGTAGCTTGTTGTTGAATGTAATCAGTGCCGATCCTGACCTCCCTGGGGCCCTAAGCAAAATTCTGCTAAGGGGCCCTCTACCTGACCCCGTGGGTGAACGTGATTTCACCAAGTACCACATGTTTCTGGATCAACATCTTTGTTGATCCTGGATCAACTTTCCAATCAACCAATCAGATTTGAGGGACAAGTTTACAGTTTATGTCAAGTTTAGGCTTAGAATCAGGGTGAAGTCCTTAAACATCAGTGTTATTCACTGATCATTACCCTCTGATTTTAGGGAAAAGTTATGGGTAGGGTTATGTTTAAGGGTAGGGATTGGGTAAGGACTACATTTTGGGACAGGAATGTTGATCCAGGATCAACAAAATATGTTGATCCAGGACCATGTCTTACTTGGCAAAAGCTAAACCGATTGCCATTTACACACAGTCACACCTGACACTTCAGTGCTCCCAATACAATCCTCCCTCCTTTAAACAAAACAGTCAAAGAATAAGTACAAAAATATAGAACAGAATGAGGTTCAAACAAACAATATTTATTGAATAGAGTATTTCTATAGAATATTGGCTGATGATCCAGCATCTCCTCTACTGACAAACTTAAGCATAGCACCTGCAAATTATAGATAACTCATTTTATAAGCTGCATCAGACCCATTCAAACTGGCTCCCAATTTCCTTTTATTCATTTTCAAATATAAAATACTATTAATACTATGACTTGGCTCTTGTAATATTTAACTAGTGAACTAGTGATGCAGATATCAATAATCCCTGTGAGTGATGACATCATTGATATAAAAAATTAACTTTTGTACAAGTGAACATGTAATTCCTGATATCAAAAATAGACATTGGTTAATAAAAATGTAACTAAGGGGCCCTATAGTAAAAATAATCAAGAATTCACATTGCAAATAGTAAAAAAAAAAAATTCTTGATATCAAAAATGCATGAACTGTAAATGAATAAAATCTAAAATGGCTTGCCATAGCATGTTAAAGGTTTTTTTTATTATGCATGTTGAAGCAATTTTTGATTTATGATTAATATTTACTGAGGGATGTCCATCCATATTGACCAGTATGTCCAGCTAGCTATTCAACATTTAAAATTCAATATAGCCAATAAATCAGTAGTCAAATTGTCAATAGAGATCGCTAAGACGTGACCAACTGGGCGGCCACGTCATCAGAACGCAAAGAATTATGGGTATGTTTGGCCCGTTTACATGGGCTGGCATAGCAGGCTAGTGTTCTGGCCTATTTTTTTTACGTTCTATGGTTCTGGCATGAAAAAAAAAAATAGCGTGAAAACAGAATATAATCCTACAAAATGCAGCGGGCTAAAGAAAACATTGTCGGACCATACCAGAAAACTGTCGTCCGTTCAAAAGTATGCTAATGTTTTAAGCACCACACTCCTCGCTCTCTCTCATCTATCTGCATGCAGTCAGAATTCATGTCAAGATTGCAATGCATGCTGGAGTGTGTGTGTGTGTGTGTGAGAGAGAGAGAGAGAGAGAGAGAGAGAGAGAGAGAGAGAGAGAGAGAGAGAGAGAGAGAGAGAGAGAGAGAGAGAGAGAGAGAGAGAGAGAGAGACGCGATCGAACTGTGTGTTTGCGAGTTTTAGAGTGTGTGTGTGAGAGAGAGAGAGAGACGCGATCGAACTGTGTGCGTGTGTTAGAGAGAGAGAGAGAGAGAGAGAGAGAGAGAGAGAGACGCGATCGAACTGTGTGTGTGTGTGTGTGTGTGTGTGTGTGTGTGTGTGTGTGAGAGAGAGAGAGAGAGAGAGAGAGACGCGATCGAACTGTGTGTGTGTGTGTGTGTGAGAGAGAGAGAGAGGCGCGGGCGCGATCGAACAGTGGAAACATAAAAACATACTCCGTTATTTTGTTCATAGAGGTTATCATTAAAACTGCAAAGTGTTTACTTATATCTGTGTAACTTACACTCGCAATAAAACACAACATTGCGCTTTTGTCACACAACTCAAGCTGTAACCTATAACTGTCACCCAACCAAACACATAGGCCTACAGTTTTAAAAGCAACATATTTATCCAACCCCATTTCAAAAAAGTTTGTCATCTTTTGGACATTAATCATATTGCATTGGTTTTCATTTCTTTTCTTCAGAGCAGTTACATATTCTACATTGATTAAAAAAGAAAATCAAATGTGTTTTTAATGGTAGTATTATTTTATACGAAAATCAATTATTTACCATTCAGATGAGAATAAAGTTAGGGTTCATTAAAATTAAGGAAAACAAATATATTGATTCGTTCTTAAAGGATTATTCAGGTATTTAGCATTTTGAGTCTATTTTCTAGTTAGTTTTGGATGAACTAAGTTAGAGTGGTGGGTAGAATTTTGACGATGGTCCTGTCTCGACTTTTTGAATCTTTTAGAATCGCCTCTGACCGCTTCAGAGTGGCTGTCTACGAGCATACACAAACATGTCCTTAAAACAACCCTTAACGTTCGTTTTCAAAACTGTGCAAGAAGGACTATTGCGGTTTATAACACAGCAGGTAGACGGCATCTTGAACACTGCGTTCTTCCCTCCATGCAATCAAGTCTGGCGCCTTCTGTTTGTGCCGCGGATTCCCAAAATGCTTTGCGTTCACCACTGGTAAAACGTCACGATGACGTCACATTAGCAATCTCTATAGATTGCTTTCCCTTTTGTATAATTAGTGCAGTTGTTTAGAGTTTTTAACTACACATTGACTGAGACTAGATAATCAGTGTCTTGTTTTAAAAGTATATTTACTGTATAATGTGTACTTTGATGAGGAGTGCCATCATTCACGCCCATATATTTTACAGTATGTCTGGTCGTGGTCTCCACATATATTTCTGCTTGAAAAATGCGCGTTTCATTTCGTGCGCGCGCATATGAACGCATGATAACACACGCGACGCGGTTATCTTTTCCGAGCTGCAGTAAACAAACACCGTTGCACTTTGTCGTTCATCAAAAACAAACATAATAAATAATTGTATTTTACTCTCACTTTTGTCAGGCACAAAGTGATGCAAGAGTTGCACTGACTGCCTGCCCAGCTAGGTTAGCAAGACCGAAAAAACACAGTAGAAATGCACATAAACTTAACTTTGCTGACATCAAACTTGGAGAGGAGAGAACACAAGTTTACCTGATTGTTTTTCCCGCAATTCACTCTCATGTTTTTTCCCCCCTCTTTTCGTGACCAGAAGAATAGTTTCACTTAATTTTGTCATGGATGTTGTAAACATTAATTGACGCGCTATGGCACGAGGGGGAGGCGGGGCCTTGAGTAATTTGCGGGGCCCTACGCAGCTTGCGTAGTGAGCGTATAGGGCGGATCGGCTCTGAATGTAATTCCACTCAAAGTTGTAAAAAAAAAGTTGTTGTTGGATTGTAACTTTGTTTTTTGTTGAGCCAACACATTATTTTTTAGGGTGACTATAGCTACTAGTGAAGGGTTTGGGACTGCATGTTCTTGTGATGCCATTGGCCAGTCAGTCAGCATTATCATGATGTAATTTTCCTGCGGCTCAGTTTATGAGCAAACACTGGAAGATGAACTTCACATATAACAGGTTGGTGATACGTGAACTTTATATGTGAGTTTCTAAATTAATTTCCACAGTTAAAATGTAGTTCTTTTAAGCAGTATGTAATTTCTCAAAGTCGTTGGTGAACACTGTTGATATTTGAAATCAACTCAAACAAACACACCCCTCTTTTCATTGCTCCGCCTCCAAAGTATACCCTCCAATCCTAATTGCCCTGCTCAGAGTCAGTCTTGAAACCCAATCGCTGGCATGCGAGGCTGGTGCATAAACAAGGAGGCTAAACAGTAAACACCACATTCTCTAGCAGTCATCACCCTGATGCCTGCACTGATGGGTTGTCATTTCCCTGTCAGGATCTCCATGAGTGAATTTGTTACCTTTAGCATATTAAAGTTAACATTAAAGTTTGATTTTCATTTGTATTTATTTATTTTTAAAACTGAGAGTCATTACTAACATGATGCTGCCACTTTTTTATTGTAGTAAAAAATAAATAAAAACTGAAAAGATGGTAGCAAATGTATTTATTTATATATATATATATATATATATATTCTTTTTTTACGCTGTGATCGGAGTTCCTTCAGTACCTTCAGAAAACTATAGACTTTAGAGAGGGAATAATGTATAGTAAAGAACACACATTCTGCCCACTGATTGATGAGATTGATTTCAAAATCAGCACAGATGGTGATTTTGAGGTGCAGCTAGAAGGTGCCACGTCCTCCTCTTTATTGTGCAGGAGACACAATTAGAGGTCTTTATCCTTCTTCTGGCTGGAACAAGACCTCAATCTCACGGTAACCCTCAGTTTCATCAAATCCCTGCTTTTTCCCTGCCTCAAAACTGTCACTGGCAAGAAAATAAGCCCTCCCTCATCAAAGAGGGTCTTCAATTGATTTCCAGGCTAGGGGAGAATTTTATTCAGAAAGTTGGAGGCAAAGAGGGGAGGGAAAAAAATCTACCTGCATCCCACATCAGCCAAATTACTTCTGACTTTTAATTTATTTCTGCAGGAAATGGAAAGCTACATCCTAACCACAGTCAATAGGGGAGCCGAGGAGAGGGGTGTAATCAGGCCGAGATCCGACTCCTCCACCTCGTCCCTGTCAGCTTTAATAGGCTCTCCGAGAACACAATCTGCTCCCTCAGACACACTCCCACTTCTCCTAAAAACAGAGTCCTCTACCCATTGGCCCCAGGCCATGTCCCCCTTAATGACAACTGATAATTCCGAATGTCACACAATGTTCAGGCTCAGACATGACGAGTCCCCCGTGACGATTTCTCAAGTACTGTATATACTCCAAAAATGTGGACATCTTGGTGCTTTTCAATAGTACTTCATCATGTAGAATATTAGAAAAAAATTGCATTAACAGCAAATGATCTGATGTTAGTTTTCTAATAGCTAATATTCAATTAACTGTTTTTTTTTTTTTTTTTTTTTGTGGGATGCCAAACATCAAGGTCACAAATGATTGGCAGCACTTGCAAACTTTTTCTTCTAGAGGAATGCATTTGTATGTATACCCTGTCAGTGTTGTTCAGGGGGGAAGAAATGGTCTCATAGATGGAAAATCAAAAAAGATTTGAAAATTCAAAATGATCACTGAAATTGAGAATGAGATGAAGAAGAGGGGGAGGAGTGTAGGAAAAAAAATCTATGAGTTGCTCTATTCATTTCATTTGAGCAAGAAACAGAGCGATGCTTTTGATGGTATAGCCGCTGGGCCCAAAGCGAATGGAAATGGATTTGTGGAGTGTCCCTGACTCACAGATCAGGTTTTATCTTTGTGCAGTTTGCTATCCTCCAGACTAATGAACCATCTTTGAGAGGAGATTAAATGGCAGGAAAAAACAATCACAGCCCCTGGTCACTTCCATTCTGCCTGTGCTCTCACAAACCCTCTTAGTGTCACATTGGACTGCCTGCTGTCTAAGTGCTGTGTCTGTTCAGGGCAGACTACCACTGTGAAACAAACTACCAAAAATGCTCTCCTAGAGTAAAATGAGTGTTGCAAGCTGAATGTTTTACTCCATGAGTCTTTTCTTAGCCGTACCACACATGCAAATGGACATGGATAAAGGAAATGAAGCACTCCAATTGTTATTGTCTCCTTTCAGTGAGTTTTTCCTCCCTTGTATCTAGTTGATATCTTCTTTGTGACGGGTCTGTGTTGAAATCTGGGCTTAATGCGGGTGGGTGATGTGCTGGAGAGTTTCTGCTTTGGTCTACCCACCCGCTCTGACAGATGCACCCAAGGGAGATCGGCTGATGTCCAGGAGCACTCACCTGTCAGAGAGTTTGCATGCGGCCTGTTGCCTTGGAAACCAAAGTGCCCCAAACAGATGTGCTGAATGAAATGTGAAGAGGTAAACAAAAAGCTACCATTTTATGCATCTGCCCAGTATTTTCACATTCATCCTTCACATATAGTCTCCTGATAGCTTGTTTCAGCAAGCAGATGCCCCAGCGCAGCTCATGAGCCACTGATAATGATTGTGCGCTATTAATAGTGTATGAGATAGGTCAGCCATCAGCTCTGAGTTAATGAGTGTTTTACCACAGCATCGGCATGGCTTAGCCAGAAAAAGTTGGGATGATCTTTGTTTTACTTCAGTCATAGTTTTAGGAATATAAAAATATTTTTTCAATCATTTGTATTTTTCACCCTGACACAGAGAATAATAAGTGAAGGTCTTGAGATGGCACACCAGAGCACTGGTGGAAAGCCAAGATTTCCCTGGAAAAACTTGAAATGACCCCAACCCCCCGCCCCGTCCCCCCCCCCCCCATTTAGCGAGCTAATAAAGCCAGAGCCATTCATAACAGAATGGCCATCTAGGGCTTTTCACTATCTATAAGGTTATTTTTGGGTATACGCCACTTTGACTTTTTTTATGTGGGGTTAAATGCGTTTGAGATAACTAATGTCTTGATACCGTTTGCTATGGTCGGAATTGCTTTGCTGTGACCTTCAGGAACTATGACCTTCAGAGAGATGTTACAGATGCGGATCAAGACAGTAGAAGAATTTGTCTATAGATGTGTCGGCGTACGGCGAAATGAATGCAGCCTGCTATGTAGCTGCTTTTGCTGACATCATCAAAAGGAGCCTCAATAATCTCCTGGCCTGCTGAATTAGCTGTTTGGTAATACACACAGTCCTCGAGATCAAGGTTTACAGGCTGCTGCTGGCACATTACCAGGTTCAAAGGGCATTTCTGAAGAGTTTTGGCATTCTTAAGAGACAAAATGAGATTGGTGTGGGCTTGCTCCGAGGCAGTCGTCAGCCCTTTCAGGCACTTCTTTCGGCAGGAGGAATTTAAATATTTGACTCTGGAGGTGCCTGTGTCTGTCTCATTAAGGCAGTCTGATTACTGATGACAGGCAAGTCTAGTCACTTCTCATCTATTTCTGTCTCTAACAATAAAGCCTAAATATTTAAGCACATTACCTGGGCTTCCCGTCGGGTTTCAAAGGCTTAATGCTAACACGAGCAGAGTGACATTTAAATAGTCGTCCCATGACACATGATGCACGTGATTTAGTTTGAAACCTTGAAATTGACCGAATATCGGTGTGATGCTTTTGTGTTGTGACTGAGGGAATGTGTGTTGTCATTATATGGTGTTCTTGATTGCGCAAAGGGGGCACTGCACAAGAGCCTCTGTAAATCAATTTTAGTGATTTCAGCCAAAGCCTCTTCATACCACTTGTTTATGAGAGACTGAACCTCAGTTTCACACCATCCTCGAGTGCTGTTTTCATCATTGGCTTTATTTTACGAGGAAGTGTCCGGGTTAATTCCCCCGACTACCCTTCTCTTCCTCTGTCCTGTGAGATCATTTTTTGCAGCATTAGGTGCTGTGAACCCTTGACTTCAATTTCCTCTCAGCGGCGGAGCAAGATCAGGAGACTACTTCAAAGCTGGATACCATGCTCCAGCTCATATGGCGGCGTTAAAAGCCGGGGCGCCTTCGAGGGCCACTGTGGACTCGGCCTACACCCGCCCCTCTGAAGTCTTCGCCACTCATACTTTATATGCTGAGGAGCTTTTGACCTCTTTTTTCATGCTAGACACCTCAGCATTTCAAATGGTTCATTCATTCTGAATGTGATAAACAACTGATTTCAACCTAAAGGCCTTGGTAAAAATAAAAAATAAATAACGCAAGTTTCAATTTGTAGTTTCCCAGGCAGTTGGAACGCTAATGTGATCTCATGAGAATATGTGTATATTTTTAAGGGGAAAGTGTAGCTCTACCACATGTATCAGTGTGTATGAAAACATAAGTAAATGTACATTTAATATTGATGTATTGACAGCACTAAAACATTTACGTATTGACAGCACTAAAACGTAGATTATTTACACATGTACAAATTTGTATGCATTCCTATATATGAATATTAAAATCGTGGCATTCATTTTTTTACTCTATTGTATTCAGTTGTCATATCAATTACATGTTTTCAGTCACATTTATTAAATACAGTTTACTCATCTACTTAAGAAATAATAACATTTTGCTCTGTTTGTGCCTTCTGATGCAAACTCGTTTCGGAGGATTACATACTGTAATGTTAAACAAGACTACATTTTAAAACCTTAAAATAAATAACCTTTCTTTAATATTTTAACCATTTTGTAATGTTTAGTTTGTTTGCCATGAGACACCAAAGTCGTTTTCTGCTATACAGCGACTGACAATATATCCATAAAATACACCAAAACAACTTAAATTCATTAAATAACATCAATTTTGTTCGTTCACTGTAATCCAAATCTTTAGAATCCATACATTTACAAGGAACAGATCCAAATTCAGTCCTTTATCCAGCAATCTTCATCTCCATTCTCAGGAGCAACCGTAAATGTCAAATGGTGCGCTTGTTATGATGAATTAAAAAAAAAAATTGCACCCCTCAAGAAGCATTACAGCACTGATATCACTCATTGGCTTTCACACTTCTTAAGGGGTAGGAGTCGGATTAGCGGCTCAAAATATATTTTTAATGCTATATTGTTACTAAGATTTTAATTGTTCTGTCCATTACATATCCTTATCATATTCTGTTTAAATTGGGTATGTTTAGGTTTGGGAGTAGGGTTAAGGGATCTTACATTTAAAAAAATGGTAAAAGGGAAATTATACAGACATCTTTATGATATGAAAGATTTTTAAATATTTAACGTTTTGTATCTGTAAAAACCGAATAAAGCTACATTTAAATGTTGCCGATACGTCCACATTTTATGATTCAGCATCTATCCAAACGTACAAAAAGGTATGTTTTGTGCCTTTGAATGTTACGTATTAATACCTACGTATTAATACCTGCGTATTGACAATGAGACCAAAGAAGTCTCTTGTTGCACAGGTGCTTTCTCTCCCTTTCTTAAAACACACACCAACAGAGAGGCTCAAACACACACATTCCATTGACCAACAGCCATTAGGCACCAACCTGGTGCTCTGTGTTCATTGAAGCTTCACTAATGCATCAAACACATCTGTAATTTATTGTAATTAACACCGTCTCATTTGGATAAGTAATGACACAGCGACTTTTGATGAATGGTGATTAGCCATTTGGTGAATCATCTCAAAAGAACAGGTGTCGATTATTTATATATTTAGTAAAAGTCGGTCATCAAAATGCAGAAATCATCTGCCAGTGCCTCGGAAAGTGACTATTTATTGCTATCTGGTTTTATTATTTGAAATGCACCAGAGGCATCAAACATGTTTGGGAATTTATTTACATATTTTGGAAGTTTAACTATCAGATTAATCTACCAGTCTGATTTTTACTCTCAGCTCTCAAATTATTGCAGTGAAGTAACATGTGTTCAACACTATCTATCTATCTATCTATCTATCTATCTATCTATCTATCTATCTATCTGTAGTTCCGTCCATCCATGGTAGATCTAAGGCTCTGCTGAGGTTTTTCTGTGTACTGCATTGATGTAAGTACCAAGCTTTTCCCTCTCACCTCCTCATAAATAGAAAGAGGCAACGATCGACTTGCAGGTATCCACCATGAAGAGGAGGCAGATGGCAAGCCCAGCTGTTCCCAGGTTTTGGAGGGAGGCAGGATCCTGACTCACTCTCCCCAGGGCCCCACAGACTTCAGTGGGGAATTTACTAAGAAGCTGTGAGTATTGGCGGCCTCTCCTGCTTTACTGGTCTGGGGGCAAATACTCCCCACCTCTCCCCTCTTCATCCTTCTCTGATCTGTCATAAGTGTGTGCTTAAGGTTGAAGATGTTCTAAAGTAAGGAATGTGAAAACAGTGACCATAATTGACCCTTCGCTAAGCCACGCCCAAAAAATGCCACTGGCCAATCGTGTCTGGCAAGTCTGGTAAGCTTTCGAGCGAGGAAATTGTGCGTATGGATTGTGCAAATCTGATACCCGGTATCCTAAAAGTTTGGACGGGGGAGTGTTTTTTTTTTTTTTTTTTTCACGAAAATCTAAAAGCCAAGGGGAGAAATGATGGGCGTGGATCAAGCAGTGTGGGAGACCCCATTCACATCTAAATGTCGACTCACTGACATACTTTACAATATATTTCAGCATTTTGTTAATCGATGGCCTACTAACGTTACCCCTGACTGAGTAACTTTAACCCAATCCGATCGCGGCTCTGTTAGTGTTATTCTACAAAATTTAAGGATAAACTGTTTGATTTATAATTATTAGATTATTTTCACAATTCACTTACCCTGCTGTGCACGAACATAGCTGTTCCACAATTTGTGTGTTTCTCATTTGAATGGTCAGCGTATGAGACGGCTGCTGCTTGCGCTGGTTATAGGCTTAGCTTCAATTTTTATGAAATTATTCGCTAATCGGTTGCATATTATGTCGTGGATATACGTATCCCTCGAATGCATACTGCAGTCCCTTTTGATTTGCTCTCTCAGATATTTCACATATTCGCCAAAAATTACTAATTATCTCATTGGGAATGTCTGACACACACACTGTAATAGACGTGCCAGGCCGAAAGCTTGACAGGCATAGCAACAGTAACTAGGGAGGGCGGGACTTAGCGAAGGGTCAATTGCATATACTTTTAGGTAGTTATGTGTCAGGATACACACTCAGAGACCAGGTATGTGAATGCAAACACAGTGTTTATTTACAAGAGTAAGGTGCAAGGAGAGTTTTCTAGTGAAAACGTGGCGAAGCAGGTGATGAACACACGGTGCGTGGAAGATGAGCAGGTAAGATTATCCATGAATCAAAGAGTAGCTATATAGTAGACGGAAAGTCTTTAATCCAAGGGTTCTCTCTCCACAGAAGCAGGCAGGTCAGAAAGGAACTGAATCTCCGTGAACACCTCACATCCGTGAGATCCTTCAGCGTATCTGGAAAAGGATTTGACAAAGATACAGGAATTACAATCTTCGGATAAGGATACCTCTTTAGAAAACCTGAAACTGGTTATGAAAACAAGAAGACAGGCGTAAGTGGTCTTTCCTATTCGAGGCTTGACGCTGGAGTGCTGTTGTAAGATGGAATTTATAGCGCTGGATAATGAATGTGCTGATTTGGGACAGGTGTTTGATATCAATACTCAGGTGAGGGTGAATGCTGAGTGGTGGATGGGACCGAGCTTAATTGGTCCCTGACATTACCCCCCCAGGGTCCGTGCCAACGGACCTAGGACCCCGACGTTGTGGGGGTCTGCCTCGGGGTCGTGGAGCCGGTCTTCAAGGGTGTTGTCTGTGAAATTCCATCAATAGATTAGGATCAAGGATGTTCTAACGAGGTACCCAACACCTCTCTTCTGGTCCGTAATCCTCCCAATCCACTAGATATTCGAGGCGACCAGCCCGGCGTCGGGAGTCCAATATCTCCTTGACCGCATAGATGGGGTCAACTTCAATGGGTGGTGGCGAGGGGTTGTCATCAGAGATCGAATCCGTGGAGGGAACGGGCACAGGTGAGTGGTGTGGTTTTAAGAGAGAAACATGGAATGTGGGGTGTATTTAATACTGGGCAGGGAGTTGGAGCTTGTAGGTGACTGGGTTGATTTGTTCTTGTACTGGAAACGGCCCAATATATCTTTGACTCAGTTTTTTACAGGGTTGATGCAGGCGAATGTCTCGTGTTGAGAGCCAGACCAGTTGACCAGGCTGGTAGCTTGGGTTCTGATGTCTGTGGCTATCTGCAAACCATCTTTGCCGATTCCTGGCTTGTTGAAGGTGTTGGTGGGCCTGGTTCCAAACCTCTTCACTTTGTTGAAACCACTGATTTACTGCGGGTACTTCTGAAGGTTCTCCCGACTATGGAAATAATGGGGGTTGGAAGCCCAGAACGCATTGGAATAGTGTGAGGTTAGTGAACACTTGACGGAGCGAATTTTGGGCATATTTTGCTCAGATCAGATATTTGCTCCATGTGTTTTGGTTGCTGTGGCAGAATGTATGTAAGAAGCGGCTGACGTCTTGGATCTTGCGTTCTGTCTGCCCATTTGCCTGTGGGTGGTAACCGGATGTCAGACTCACTGTTACATTCAGGAGTGAGAGGAAAGCTCGCCAAACCCTAGAGATGAACTGTGGTCCTCTGTCAGACACAATTTCTTCCGGGATCCCAAAGTTTCGGAATACATGTTCGAAGAGTAATTCCGCAGTGTGAAAGGCTGTGGGTAGACCCTTGAGGGGAATCAGTTTACATGCTTTAGAGAACCTATCGATGGTAACAAGGATACACGTATTTCCTTCAGAGGGTGGTAGATCGGTGACGAAGTCTACTCCGAGGTGGGACCTGGGGCGTTGTGGAATGGGCAGTGGTAACAGTTTTCCTGAAGGTACGTGTCGAGGAACCTTGGTCATGGTGCAGAGTTGACCACCTTGGATAAACTATTTAACATCTTGGTGCATACTTGGCCACCAATATTTCTGTTGAATCGATGCGCACGTCTTGGTATTCCCCGGATGACCAGTCCCTACTGAGGAATGGACAGAAGAGATTAGAGCCGTGCGGAAGGCTTCGGGAACACAAGTCTTCCCCGGAGGACATTCAGGAAGAGTGGGTTGGTGTTGTGATGCTCCTGGAGCTGTTCATCCAGGTCCCATTGGATGGGATTGACGAATATTTTGGTTGGAAGAATGGTTTCAGGCTTGTCCGTAGTTTCTTCTGGAGAGTGGAGACGTGACAAAGCATCTGCTCTAGTGTTCTTCGACCCGGGACAATTGGAGATTGTAAAATGGAAGCGGGTAAAGAACAGGGCCCATCTGGCCTGACGGGGATTTAGTCTCCTTACTTCCTTCAGATACTGTAAGTTTTTATGGTCTGTTAACGGATGTCTGGCCCCCTCCAACCAATGTCTCCACTCCTCGAGTGCAAGCTTGACTACCAAAAGTTCTCGATTCCCAATGTCATAGTTGCTTTCCGCAGAGGACAATTTTTTCGAGAAGAAGGCACAAGGCATGGGTTTGATTGAGGTATCTTGGTGCTGTGAGAGAATGGCTCCGACTCCTGTAGTCGATGCGTCGACTTCTAGAATGAATACTTTATCAGGGTCTGGATGACAGAGTCACGGGGCAGTTGTAAAGGCTGTCTTCAAGGCTTGGAATGTTTCTTGGGCGTTTGGGTTCCAATTGAGGACCTTAGGCTTTCCTTTCAGGAGGGAGGTCAATGGAGCCGTCATCATACTATACCTATCAATGGATCGACGATAGAAGTTCGCGAAACCAAGAAATCTTTGTAACTCCTTCACAGATTTAGGAATGGGCCATGTGGTGATTGCATTGATCTTACTATCATTCATCTCCACCCCTCTCTTGCTAAGGCGATATCCCAGGAAGTCGACAGACTCTTGATCAAATGTGCACTTCTCCGCCTTGAGAAACAACGAGGATTTCCGAAGTCGCTGGAGCACCTGAGAGAAGTGGTGTTGATGTTCAGAGGGATTCTTGGAGAAGATGAGTATGTCATCTATGTAGACTAGTACGAAACGATTCAAGAAGTCTCGAAGCACCTCATCCATGATACTTTGGAGGACAGAGGGAGCATTTACCAGTCTGTAAGGCATTACCAGATACTCGCAGTGCCCTGCTGGTGTTATGAACCCAGTTTTCCACTCATCACCTTCTCGAATTCAGATATATAGGCACTTCTCAAGTCTAGTTTGGTAAACATGGTAGCCTCTCTGAGCTGTTCCAGAGCGGAGGGTACAAGCGGGAGTGGATAACTGAACTTGACTGTGATCTTATTGAGGGCTCGGTAATCTATACAGGGTCTCAATCCTCCATCTTCCTTAGGAACGAAAAAGAAACTGGCAGCTGCAGGAGAGGTAGAAGGTTGAATGTATCCCTGTTGCAGGGCCTCTTGGACATATGTCTGCATGGCCCCTTGCTCTGGAATGGATAAGGAGTATATTCGGCCCCTGGGAATAGATTCACCTGGCATTAAATCGATGGCGCAGTCCCAGGATCGATTTGGTGGGAGTTTGGAGGCTTCCACAGGGCTAACTACGTCGGCAAAGGAAGAATAACATGGAGGTATGCTTACTGACAGTTTCTCGTTGGGACTTTCGATGGAGGTAGAACTCACGTGGACTGAATTAGATAATTCCTCTATTATTGAAGGCTGATCAGAGAAGCATGAAACGAAGCAAAATACTACCCCAAGGGATGATTTTGCCCGTTTCCCAGTTGATCTCAGGTTGATGCCGAATCAGCCATGGACAACCCAGGATGATGTCTATTTGACAATTCTCAAGAATCAACGGATAAAAGCATTCTCGGTGGTCTTTCTCTACACACAATGTAATTGGTTTGATCTGGTAGTTCACATAACCTTATTGATGATCTCTCCAGTTACAGCGTGGATGGAGTATGGCTTCGGAGTGTTGATCCTTTCGAGCTTGAGTCTGGAAGATAATTCCCCCGAGATGAAATCTCCTGCAGAACCAGAATCAATAATGGCAGAGACAGAAACGTTAAAACTGGGAGAAATCAATGTCACAGAGATCGTGAGTGGGGAGGACACAGAGTGGTTGTTAAAAACCGAACTCACCGATAAGCGAGGAGGACGAGATGGACATAACCGTAGGATATGACCTGGATTCCCACAATATAGACACAGCTTGAGTTTGAAGCGACGTTTTCTCTCTGCGTGGGATAATCTGCTAGTATCCACTTGCATTCTTTCAACCCTGTGGGTTGTCTCTTGTTCCGTGAAATTAAGCTGAGGAGTGGAAACCAGGTTCGGAGAGTCATGGTAACAAACTTGGGATCGCTGATTAACCCTTAGGACTTGTTGCATGATTTTTTCTAATCCCATGTTGTCATCATAAATGGCCAGTTGCAGACGGAGTTTAGGATTAAGTCCTCTTCGAAACACGGTGAAGAGTGCTTTTTCGTTCCATCCACTAGCTGAAGCCAGGGTTCTGAATTTTAATGAATAGAGGGAATGCATTAACGTCACTTTCCCGCCGGAACACGCCCCCTCAGCCGGACTGAGTGGCAGAAGAGCTGCTGCGTGACTGGATTTAATAGGGGAAACTGCGAAAACACAAGTAAAACAAACGATTATCAGTTTAAACTAAAGATTGGACTCAATATAGTGTTCCTTAAAACTTACTAAAGATCCAGTGATCCATGGATATTAACATGCAGCCAGGAATCGTGTTTCCTGACATTTATATGTGCCTGATTTCGACACCAGGGAAATACATACAGCAAATTTGCCTGTGAATGCTTTATATAAATACAAAATAGGCAGGTCTAAATCCAGGTGTTCACTTATCAATGTTATATATATCATCATATCGTCTAGAGACTTAAAACTTGTATAGTTTTTTGTCAGTGTTTATTTAAAAATGTCAAATTATACAGAATATACAGTGGTAAATATTTGATTGATGAGTTGTCACTGCCATATATAACAATACAATATATAGAGAATGATTTTACCACTAAATTCAGCATTTTGACACAAACATGATAACTGCAAATCCACCTTTCGCTGCCTGGAGTCCAGTTGTTTCTATGAATTGCAGCGATCTATTTGCTTCTCTGTTCTGTAGCTTTAGGTAGTCTGTAAAAATATTCCTCATATTTCTTGTCAAATCTAGTTGTACAGTCAGTCTCAAAGCTCTTTCCCGTTTTAGACGCGTTTTGTGTGTTTTTCCGCAGCATTCACACTGAAAACCAATGCTGCCGCTCAGTCTTTTTGCCACTTGTGGGCGTAACTGCAGTAACTCCGGCCAATGGTGACGTCACGTGCATTCCCTCTATACTCAGATACTGAATCATTAACCTGTTGCAGTTGCAGAAGTTGATCGCTGACAGAAGAGTCCCCCACTGGTCGGCCGAACACCTCTTTAAAATGGGTTATAACATTTTGTAAGGATGTTGTAATTGGAGATTATTGAAACCAGATAGTTTCTGCCCAACTTAGAGCTGGTCCGGATAATTGTTGAATAATAAAATATATCTTAGATCGTTCTGTCTGGTATTGGTGCGTTTGTTGCTCCAGAGCCAGTGAACATTTAAGCAGAAAACCATTGCAATCTTCCGCCCTGCCAGAGAAGGGCGCTGGTCTAGAGGCTGGGTTAGCAATGTACGTCAGCGAAGGAGTGGGAAATGCGGAAGCGCTGGACTGGGGCGCTGTGCGGTGTGTTGGAGCGGTCTCTGGTTGTGTTTGATCCATGTTGGTAACGGTCAAGCCTTCTGTCAGGATACACACTCGGAGACCAGGTAAGTGAATGCAAACACAGTGTTTATTTACAAGAGTAACGTGCAAGGAGAGTTTTCTGGTCGAAATGTGGCGAAGCAGGTGATGAACACACGGTGCGTGGAAGATGAGCAGGTAAGATTATCCATGAATCAAAGAGTAGCTATATAGTAGATGGAAAGTCTTTAATCCAAGGGTTCTCTCTCCACAGAAGCATGCAGGTCAGAAAGCAACCTAATCTCCGTGAACACCCAGCCAAAGGGGAAATATCCGTAAGATCCATTAGCGCATCTGGAAAAGGATTTGACAAAGACACAGGAATTACAATCTTCGGATAAGGATACATCTTTAGAAAACCTGGAACTGGTTATGAAAACAAGAAGACAGGCAGGTAAGTGGTCTTTCCTATTCGAGGCTTGACGCTGGAGAGCTGTTGTAAGATGGAATTTATAGTGCTGGATAATGAATGTGCTGATTTGGGACAGGTGTTTGATATCAATACTCAGGTGAGGGTGAACGCTGAGTGGTGGATGGGACCGAGCTTAATTGGTCCATGACATTATGTAGCTATTAAGCACTGGCTTTT
The DNA here is from genome assembly GCF_051911475.1 of Siphateles boraxobius. Lineage (NCBI taxonomy): Eukaryota > Metazoa > Chordata > Actinopteri > Cypriniformes > Leuciscidae > Siphateles > Siphateles boraxobius. The sequence goes on along the minus strand of NW_027508734.1, from coordinate 32,566,815 downwards.
TTCAGTTTCTCTATTGCTTCTCGATAAGCTTTAATAGCTTTTTGTCATCATACACGCTATTCACTAGAAATGACATAGTTCAGGCTAACCCAAAATTACTGGGTTATTAAGTCTGCGATAGCTGAAGTGAGTAACACGACTTGCAACTCACCAGCAATGGGTAACATAGAACAAAGCTAGACCCAAGACAATGGGAACATGTAAATACAAAAGGAGTAATGACACAAGACACACCTGAAAGCAATGAGCATAATGAACCACTAAAAACATGAGACCAAGGAACCACATGAGGAACAGAACCACATGACATGACCAGGAATATGAAAAAACTATGAACATAGCTATGACAATAACAAATAAAAGGCATGACAACCCAAACGTGATGCAAAACCTAACGTGACATGAACTGCAAGTAAGTGTCCGAAAGCATCAAAAAGTAATGTTGACTAAAGAAATACAAATTTCAGTGCAAAGTAGGTATAGCCAAAAAGCTTTTTGGTGTGTGTTTATAATTGGTGTCTCCATGGGTTATTGACCTTAGCTGAATAGACTACTGAAAATCCAAGCACATCTGTAGTCTACTTAGAATAATGGAGTGACTTATGAATACCATAAATGTATTTGATAGGTGCACCTCACTTTTGCAGTTTGCAATCATAGTAAAAGGTATTTGGCTCGGCCACGTCTAGACTCCAAACGTCAAAGAAAACACAGTTCTACTTTTTTTTTTTGCAAGAGCTCTCACTCCTGTCAGTCAGGCCTGAGAACCTACACATTTACCAATCAATATAGAGCAAAACAGATGCTCTGAGGAAAATGAATATGGTTATGTTTAAGGTGGTATTAATATTAAAGTTGAGATGAATGTTTTAAAGAAAACATTTTCATTTATCAAACTACCTGGAAAATGTCCTCTTGCTCCCCAAAGTAAACAGAGGAGTAAAATGGAAGAGCCTTTAAAAGACCACAGATAAAACACAGTTTATCAATTGAAATAAAATTTAAAAATCAATAGTTTTTCACTGAAAAACAAAGCAGTATGCAGATGTGAATCTAGAAGTGACTATAAGAGCGGACCTGGGGTGTATTCCAGAAAGCAAGGTTAACTTACCGTCAGCTAAACCTTGAACTCTTGGTTGGTTAACCCCAAACTTGCTTACTCTGGGTATGTCGGTTCCAAAACACCTATGTTGAGTTAGTTTAATCAACCTCCTATTGGTAACCCAGAGTTAATGCGCGCGCACGGCGAGTACATAAAGACATTTTCAATGGATCGCCGATTTCAGGAGTCACCATGGAAACCAAGGGAGAAAAAAGCGAGCAACATACGATACTTCGATGAAACTGATTTGGAGGTTTTAATGCTTGCTTATGAAGACTATAAGCCCATTATAACAAAAAAAAAAAACCCCAAAAAAAGCAATACTGCTGCATCAGCAAAAGAAAGTTGGCTTGGCAAATAATAATGGACAGAGTAAATGCGTGAGTTTAGAAAATTATAAATGGAGTATTTTCCCCTTGTGAGTCACAAAAATATGGGAAAATACCCCATTTGTAATTTGTGATGCAAACATTCTTTGGGGGCATGTAGTAAAAATAGACAAGTATTTACTTGTTGGCCTCCATACATTTCTTAATATTACAGTAGTAATGCGCATAATTGGCTAGTATATTGTTTTATCAGGTGTAATCCTTCTGGAGCCAGAAGAAGTGTAAGACAAGTCAAAATGAAACACGAAAACATTCTCCAGCAAGGTAATATTTTCTAAACTTACTAAACTTGTTACAGATGCCATGTAATTTAGTATTAAATGTAATTTAGTTTTCTATGTAGCCAATAGAAAGAAGGCTGAGGCCAGTAAAACAGGTGGGGGTCCACCTCCCCCTCCCCTCACCCCAGCTGAGGAGCTGGCACTGTCTCTTAATAAAGGGCGACCTGTGTTCGATGGGATTCCAGGGGGCAGTTCGTCAGACTCAGCTACCAAGACAAGTAGCTTAGTAAAATGTAGGTGTACCATATTAATACTTATGTTTATTGATAATACTTATGTTTACCTACTGTTTTTGTCAGTGTTTTAATAAAGAAAATCATCAACACTGTCACCATTTTAAAAAGGCATTTTGAATTCATTTTACAGTCATTGATTCCCTTGTGCAGTACGCATGCTGCTTTGACTGCATATGCTGTATACTGTAATCGTATTACTATTACTTAGATGTTCCTAATGTCCTTCTGTATTAGTTGTATTTGTTTAAGAATATACATTGAGTATTGAATATGCATGATTATCTTATTGGTTTAATTATCTTGCAGTTGCTGATGGCCACATTGTATTGTTGGATCCTCCTGCAACACCACACTCTCTCACAGTTGTAAGTGATTATTGTCTTTAGGTTTCTGTTTGCTAGACCAAGCATCCTTCCTTATTTTCACTGTAGGATGATGATGAAGAGACCACTTCTGCTGTGACAGAAACAGAAAATGTGGGGAGGCCCATAGAGGTATGATGCATAGAATGCATTCCCCCTTTTTTACATAAGAGAATAAATAAATTGTCATTTTACAGAATATGGCAGGAGATTTTAATACAGATGAGGGTCCATCTACATCCACACAGAATCTTAGCAGTGTAAGAAAGTTTCTGCAGTTCTCCTTCCTCATTTAAATATTTGGTCTGTGTTTGTATTAAAGACTTTTTCAGTATTTCTAGTTGCCTGCCATAAAACTGTATAAGGTCCACCTTCAAAAGCAAATCAGAAAAAGTGACATGGAGATGGAGCTTATACAGCTTCAAATGGCGGAGAAAAGGCTTAACCTAAAAAAGGCCAGACTTGCAGAATTGCTGGAGCACCAGCTTAAGGTGGGAAACATATGTGAACATTAATCTGTGATTTTTTGTTGAATGAAATCTAAAGCAATAAATACAAATGTCTTTTGTTACAGAAAATAAAGAAACAATGAACAACACTTGACTGTTAACTGGTTTTAATTAAAGTGATTTTGGCAAATCATGTCTCATACCACCCTGCCATCTCTTTGGTCTACTGGGTTCACTGGGTTCCTCTTGGCCACATATTACCTAGTTAGTGGGGACCAGTAATGAGGGGGATTTAATGGTTTAAACACCCAAACATTTAGCACCCAAAAATCTATTGTCACCTGCACATTGATGCTATGGATTGACTTCCTATTAACATAGTCTCCTTCATTGACTGAAGGAGCTTTAATGGGAATATGGGTTCCATCAATGCACCCAATCACATTTGGGAACCCTGAAATTGAAAGTTATATAATTAGAAACATTTAAAATTATTGTGACTGTATAAAGTAGGGTTAGATTAAGTAGTGCTATGTAACTAAAATGGTCAGGGCACGCCATGTTCTGTCACCTCTCTGAAACAAACTAACTCTGGAACATAACCTGCTTCGTAGCAGGTTAAGTTCAGAGAGTGAGTTGCTATGACTACTAACATACCCTGAAAGTTACCTCCGTTTTTGGAACCGAAAGTTGAGGTTATCCGCTTACTTACTCTTAAACATACCCGGGTATGTCACATAACCTGCTTTCTGGAATAGACCCCTGGAGTAAGCAGGTGTGACAAAGTGATGTGTTTTTGTGAATACTTCGTGTAATATTAGGCGGTATGTTCTTAATCTTAAAGCAATTAAAGGGGCAGCTGGATGGGATTCAAATATACTGTATACTGTATATTCTGAACAAACACACTCAGCAGTGTTAAGCATGCTCACTGTGTTGCTCTTATGTAAAAAAAGAAACATTTGGTTTCAATTTATTTTGATGGTCCCTTTAACACATTCTGTTGTCTATAAGTAACATTGCACCTTCATGTCTACTAACTCTCATTAGAGTATTAGTAGAGTATTAGTAGACTGGTAGGGTTAGGGTTAGAATAAGTTGACATGTAGTTGCAAAGTTACTTATAGTCAGTAGAGTGTCTGTTGGAGGACCATCACAATAAAGAGTTTGCAGATATGAAGCAGATAGTCCACTAATACTCTAATTAGAGTAAGTTGACATGTAGTTGCAAAGTTACTTATAGTTAACAGAATGTTCGAAAGGGACCATCAAAATAAAGTGTCACCAAACATTCTTCAGTCACATGCACACCAGATTCAAATGGGAGATGACACAATTTTGAGTGAATACAACAAATAATATGTTTTTCAGATAATCAAATGAATTCAGAAGACTAATAATGCATTCAGGTCATACTTTTATGGCACTTTAATGCTTTTTAGAGCTTGACGGTTAGAACCACCATCCTCTCCTTATGTTTCACAGAAGAAAACATCATGCAGGTTTGGAGAAAAATGAGAGTAAATGACAGGATCTTTTGAGCTAAATACTCCTTTCATATTGCTCCTGCAAAGCATTATTTTTTTGTTTTGTTCTTGTGATATCTGTTATAGCCAACATTATGTGTTCTGAATGACTTGCACTAAAGAAAAGAAAAATAAAAACAGAATAATAATGTAGGTCTACATACAAACATTTCAACAGTTTTTCAAATTAAAAAGTTACTCAACAACTAATATGGTTGTCTCCAGGTATCTATATCAGCTTTAATAAATAAATCAGCTTATAAATTAATACAACTAAATGGTTTATTCAGTAATAATAATATTAATAATATATTATAATAATAATAATAATAATAAAAATAATAATAATGAACAATAATAGTTTGTTCGAAACGAAAAAGAAAGACATTAAAAGTGGTGATAAATGATGTGATTAAAAGAACACCAAAGAAAAAAAAACTTTCACTACAAGTAAAAATGGCTTGAGGAGGATAGAGTGACTGGGTATGAACGAGGGTCATTCAGTGTTTCTGAGAGTTGGGGAGAGACTAACTGTTTTGGTCTCTGCATATTTATGCAACTTATTGTCCCTTGGGGAACTACTATAGATCCAGAGCCCCACCAATTGGTGACAACAAGGGCCTAGATTTTGCATACATTATATGGGCCTGTCTTTTTTCCTGATGGATCTCTCAACACAACTTGCTCAGATTACCTCATCTATCAAAGCCTTCAGGTATGGCGATGTAGATCCAAGCAAAAGTTGAGTCAAAGAAAGAAACATCCAGCACTATAGATAGACTAGAAGAAGACAATGAGCTGTAACAATGAATCCTTTTTTGACTAAATTGCTATAATGAGCATTTTACCAAACATTTACCCTCATAACAAATTACTCAGTGACCGTGTACTGGTATAATTGCACAGAGTATCATTAGTTTAGTGACTGAAAAAATAGGAAAAAAAGAGAATGAGGGTGTGTGGGCTTCATTTAATCATAAAACAGTCATATACTGTGCATTATGTGAATGTGAAAACTACATAATTTAAACAGCTAAACACATATATTCTGAGCTGACTGTGCAGTTACTTTGATAAAATATCAGCCTAAATGAGAGAAAAGGAAATGCGCAGAGGCTATGGGCACGGTGGGTAGTCCCCCAGAGGCATTTCTTTGGAGGATTTATGCACAAAGTAACAGCTATAAAGCAACACTGGTCACAGAACAGAGAAGCAGGGTCGACTGGCACAGGTTTAATCATTATGAAATCAGAGCACCTCTGCTGAACAGATTAAAGTCAAACCCTCCACTCTGCACTGATCTCACACTTAAAAAAACGAAATGCCACTTTTCACGCCCTATTTGAAGTCTTAATGGGCGAAGCTCTTGCTGAAATCAATGTCATGCGAGCAGTTTACTATCAAGATATTCTTAAACTCCTTTAATCGGGTTTAATCAGCGCCACTCGCTGTCAGTACAACTGCTATTCTAAGCAGAAATTACCACATTGCCTCAAGCATCCCATTATATGAAATGCTATGATTAAATTTACATACTTTCAGTTTCACTCTTCCATAAACATACTTTTATACTGCAGCAGTTGGAAGTGTTGATCTTGTTCGTGGTGCTGCATTCACACCCAATTACTTTATCAGCTTATTTTCAGAGGGAACATATGTGAATATAGATGTGTAATATAGCTACAGGCACTTATAGATAACAGATAATATTTACAATACCCAAAAAGTTTTTCCGGGATTATCAAATATTTTCACTTGACAATTTTCTTACTTTCATTTCAGCACATTACATCAGTCCAGTGATACTACGGTTTGTTTATTCATGTTTTGTATTTTACTCTACTTGCCTTAACAATGTCCAGTAACAGTAATATAGTCTGATCACTATGTTTTAGAACAATGCCTCATGCCTGGTCATTTACATACTCTTCTACAGCCGTTTAAGTCAGTTGCTGGATTTAATCTTAGGCCCTATTATACACTTGGTTCCAGACTTTAAATTTGATTTGTCTCAGCACTGGGACGTGTGTGCACATTCTAGAGAGAAATTCAGTTTAGCTTTAGTGGTGGGGGTTTTACAGATGCCCTCTGCAGGTTCCATTGTTTCACCAGTACTGTAGGTGGCAACAGTTGACAAGTATATTTATGAGAGAGTCATTCATTCATTAATTCGACTGATTTGTTGAAAAATTCTGATTCATTTAGTAACAAAACAAATGACTGGCCACGCCATAGAAGCTTTAGGCTGTCAACACTGGACGCCTCAAAGCGAAGACTGTAAATCCATTAGTCCTGTTGTTGGAAGTAGTGCAACCATGTGGAGGATGTCAGAGATAGAACGGGCCATCTGTCTACTGTCTGTTACTAGTCGCTCTGCATCCAGTGTTGACATATTCCCAGATTTGAATTAGCCTATTTCTATTTGCTTTTGACATAACGTGACTGGTGTACATACTGTTTAGTGTTCCTATAAGTACTATAAGTAACTTTGCAACTACATGTCAACTAACTGCCATTAGAGTATTAGTAGAATGTCTGCTTAATATCTGCTAACACTTTATTTTGTTGGTCCCCCAACAGATATTCTACTGACTATAAGTAACTTAGCAACTACAAGTAAACTTGTTCTCCTAACTCGAACCCTAACACCTAACCCTAACCTAACAGTCTACTGACAGTCTACTACAGCCTACTAATACTCTAATGATAGTTAGTTGATATGTAGTAGAAAAGTTACTTATAATTACTTATAGTAGAATGTCTTAAGTGACTATCGAAATAAAGTGTAACCTTACTATTTTTGCCATATGTTTATTGCATAAATAGCAAGAGTAGATTGCTATTCCAAATTCAGCAATGTTTTATGAATTAATCACTGAATCATTTACTTAACCAATTTGTTCTAACACACAAATTCAAATCAAATCCGTGCAGTAAGGTATGTACGCGCAAACAAACAAACCCTTTCGAGGGAACTTGCGATGCGACAATGACGCTTTGGGAACGCTTCCAGCATGAATGCGTCTGAAGCATCTATGTCAACTAGTCCATTGGATGGAATGAACGTCACGGGCGGGTGACGTCATGACCAGGAAGAGATAAGAGCGCATCCGGTGAAACCGGCATTAGCATAGACATCATATAGGTAGACGCCCTATCGACCGCTACTGCCTATTGGCACGGACGAGAATTGGAGCCACCATCTTAAACCGGTCATCCGCTCCGCTCAGTGTAATCTGAATGGCAGGTGAAATGAGCTGTCAGCGCATTAAATTAATATCACACTGAATACTGAACTGATTTTCACGCGTTTTTTTTTTTTTTTTGCTACAAAGGTCATTCATTTAGCTAAGATACAGGACACGTATTTTAATATCCATAGTAGGCTTAACAGTAATATAATATTCTGATATAAGATATAAAGTGACCAGACACATTATGTGTGATGAAGGATATAATGTATTTTATAAATCACACACTATAAATATAATAAAGAAGCAGAAACAGATAGTTGCAGTAAAGTAAGATATTTTAATAAATTGAAGAAACAATTTATGATTTGTGGCACGCACATACACAAGAACAGACACACAAACAAACACGAACAGACACACACACACTCTCTCTCTCTCTCTCTCTCTCTCTCTCTCTCTCTCTCTCACTCACACACATACACTTTCACACACAGAAAGCAGCCACCGAATCCTCCGAACGCAGCCACCTGTAATAAAAATTGACACCTTTTCAACGTGTTTTCATCAGTAATTTCTAAAAATTAAATTCGGACAACATTAAGCCAATACCTTTTTTATTGTATGTGGATGTGGGAGGGGAAAATGTCGAGACTAAAGCCCTATTCGGATTAACTTTACAAGGGTAGATGGAGTAAGTTAATAATGTAATTTTACCACAGGACTTCTGTAATATCAATAGCCAAATCGCATGTGATAAGATATAGGTTATCAATAACACTAGAAGTTGGAGGGGTAACTCAATTTGCGCATCGCTGTCATGCGTGTATTACATTGCTTCTTGATATCATGTGCGCAAACACAAATAACCTATACAACAGGGCAGTTGAATGCTTATCTGATAACCTAGAAGCTCTTGTAATTATTACTTTAACAGTTACCCCACCTCTCCATGACGGTTGAACACCGGCTGATGCAGTAAACCGCATTTCACAACGATTTCAGTACAGTAATAGCAAATATCCTTGCTCCTTCTCGATTATCTGGTAATATTCTATTCACAAAATACAACCAATAGTACGGAAATTGTAAGACTTACTTGTGAAAAGCCCTGTTTTTGATGGTCCTGCGATTAGAACAGGAAAATGCTCCACAATGCTCTGGCATCTTATCTGCTGCCACGCAACGAAACTAGGAATACGACCGATTCAAGATGGCGGCTGGATTTCTCGGTTTCCAGCGGCCAATAGAGCATCTAGTCTCTATATGATATCTATGGGCATTAGCTTCTGTTGCCTCAGCAAGCGATCTGTGTCAAACTGTCTGTTATATTTACTGTTGTCTGTCTGATACATATATCTATAATGGCAAAACAATTGCACAAACTCTGTGTTCCTCCCTGCTCGCGTTATTTAATGAGTGGACACACACACAAGCTTTGTGTGATTTGTTTGGGAGTGGAGAGTGCGGAGCTGATTTCAGGCATTGTGAGAAGCTTTCGCTTCATATGCTCCACTCCCGCCTGTCACTTTTCGAGGAAAGTTACCAGGCTCGCGGTACTCAGGGTGCAGGATGCATTCCTCAAATGGATTTCTTTTTCACAAGGGATCCATTGCTCTCTCTCCGGTATCGGAAGCCCGCGCCGCGTGTTCTTCCGCCCGGCGAGAGAGACAAGTGCTTCAGTGCTCTACCTCCGAGGAGGTAGATGTGTTGAGCATTGAAAGTGACACAATCATGGGGGAAAAAGATTCGCCATCTCTTTCTCCAGCGTATGAGGAGCTGGTGGAGGTGATTACTAAAGCTGTAGATAAATTAAAAATGTTATGGCCAGCAGAGAAAAGGGGCGCTCGTCCTAAAAATAAAAATAAAATTAAACGAGCACTTCCTTCCCTCTATTGTTTCACCTCCATTACGGGGCCTTCCATTTTTTCCCGATCTGCGCAGAGAGCTGTCTAGATCGTGGAAGAAGCCATACTCCAGGTTCATGTTTATTCAGATATTAGGGGGTTGAGAGAGTATGGCTATGGAGTGATGCCCCGGGCAGAACAGACGCTTGCGAGCTATCTGTCTCCCGGTTCAGCATCATCGCTGAAGGCTTCTGCTCTGCCCACTAAACCATTTAAGAAAACTATTTCTAATCTAGTGGGAAAAGCATATACGGCAGTGGGTCAAGACGGAGCCTGCTTGTACACTATAGCAGGGCTACAAGCATATCAGGCTGACCTACTAGGGGATTTGGACAGAAGTGAGGGAGTTTGGCCTGATGGGGTTTGAGAACTTCGCCGGGCCACGGATTTATCTCTCAGGGCTACTAAGGAGACCGCCAGAGCAATTTGGCGGTCTATGGCAGCCCTTGTGGCCACTGAGAGATACCTCTGGCTCAATTTGGCGGAGATCAAGGAGAGGATACATCTTTCCTTCTTGATGCTCCAATCAATACTACTGGTCTCTTCAGTCAGAGGCGGTTTTAATCAATCTCTCCCTCGTTATGTCCAAACCTCTTGGGCTGCTGGGCGTGAAGCTCCAGCTGTTTAGTTTTTTTGCACCTTTGCAGTGGTGGCTCAGGACCAGAGGGTTCTCCCCGAGGAGATCAAGATCACGCAGCAGTATCCCCGTGTCTGGGTTATATGGAGGAAACACTGGTTCTTGTCCCAGGTTACGGTGTTGGGAGCTCTTTGCCATCGAGTTGCTATCTCGACAGATGCTTCCCTCACCAGCTGGGGAGCGGTATGGGAAGGCCGCTCAGCTCAGGGCTTGTAGAGGAGTCAACCTCTCTCTTGGCACATGAATTGCCTAGAGATGATGGTCATCTTCAATGCGTTGAGACATCTCCTCCCAGACCTGAGGGGCCTTCATGTGTTGCTCTGGAACAGTGACTGTTAGGCCTCAGGGCAGCAGCGTCCAATGTGATACCATTTGACCTGCTGTACGTGAGACCTTTACAGTGGTGGCTCAGGACCAGAGGGTTCTCCCCGAGGGGAAACCCATTCTGTACGATCAAGATCATGCGGCAGTATCCCCGCGCCTTGGTTATATGGAGGAAACGTCCTGGTTGCGTATGCAACCCACCGTTCCCTGAAGGAGGGAACGGAGGACGTAGTCGACGTCGACTGAATTGGGATCTCGCTAGAGAGCCTGTCTTCTTCGAGTACTATTGAACGAGCCAATGTAATTGGTGTGCGTGATTCGCATCACACACTCCGCCCCCGCGGCGCGGGTATAAATACGGAAGTGGATGCACGCATTAGTTGCTTTTTCGCTGAGGAGCCGAGAGTAACCCGGGGTCAGCGGTGGTCCAGCTGTAGTGGCAAGGGGACTACGTCCTCCGTTCCCTCCTTCAGGGAACGGTGGGTTGCATACGCAACCAGGACGTTCCCTTTCAGTCGATAACGTCGGACGTAGTCGACGTCGACTGAATTGGGATCACCCTTTGAACACGCCACTAACGCTGCCACCTTCCAGTGCCTAAACCAAAGCCTCCTGATGCCCCCGCAAATTTAAGGCGGGGAAGGACAGGGCTTAGGCCAGGGAAGTCACTGCTGTTCCTACAGGACCACTGGGAAAGCGTTCCCCGTACATTGGAAGGAAGGGACGCTGCGGAAGCCACGTCCAACCCAGAGGGAGGTAACGTGGAAAATACACATCTGAACTGGGCGGAAACCGGGCAGTCTAACATATGGAATGACACTGGGGTGGCTCCAGCCTAAGACGGGGGGAGACACACCGGACAGTGACGGCAGAGAGACTCTGCCGAGGGAAGACACGGGCTCACCGCAGGGAGCCGTATCGTGGAAGAATACACATATGGGGTCGCCGAAGGGACCGCAACATATGGACCCAGCCTAACACAGGTTCCCGCTGCTTACGAGTGGTAGGCCTAACACCAGACGTTCCGCACGTCCGACGTCGGAGGGGTGTGGAGGAACTCAACAGGGTTACATTTAAAGGGAACTCAACTGGAGTAGAAAGGCGCACGTATCCAGTCCATAGGAGGGGAATGGCGCAGCAAGCCGACACTTGAACCGGGCTCACGGTGAAACTGGCTTCATGAGAAGGGAGCCCACGGGAAGCAGCGATTCAACTAGGTGTCGTCCAGCCCCCAACTCTAGAATCTGTTTTAGCAAAGCATATCGTCAACGCCCAGGCGGAGCACTTTACACTCATCATAGAGGAGCTCAACACCTAAGTGGACATGTTGCATCTCGGATCTTTACCGAAATGAAGGCCAGCACTAAGTGCAACTTTGCATGGAAACAGCCTTCCCTCTCTGCTGAATTCCAGAAGATATTTGTAGAGCTGGTCTGAGGTCTATGACTTGCATTCTGTACACGTCCAAGCGAACGGACAGAGAAGCCAGGGCTGGATCTGCCTCCTCCAGGGCAGCGCTTGCAGGCTCACCACCTGCTCCTATTACGGGAGAGGTAGGAACCTTGGGCACAATCCGAGCCGGGGTCTCAGCTTGTGAGAGTTAGCCGGCCCAGACTCCAGGCACAATACGTTGACCGAAAGCGAGCAAGTCCCTACCCTCTAGTAGAGACCACGCGAGCAGGAGAACTGATATAACAGATTTTTTAACTCACTGCCTGCAGTGGCTCAGGGGCGGTCTCTGCAGTGCAGTCGCACCAGGGACAAGGCCCAAGAGGATAAAGAGGGACACAAGGATTTATAAGACCTTGCTCCTCAGGAACCTGACGATCAGAACGTGCTTCTGCATACTTCTGCAACACGATGAGCGTCGTTTAAACACCGAGGCAACATCATTTTGAGGGTGAAGGAAAACAGCCTACTGCAACCCATTTTGCAGGAAAGAGAGCACTGAAGTGATCGAAAGCTTTCAGGATCTCCTCTGGAGAGAAGACGCACTCAACGACTAGGTTCCACTTCTAAAGGCGTAAGCACGCTACCCAATTCTAGGGGGTGCTCGCAGAAGTGATGGTATCTATCACATGTTCTTGGATAGCCACCTGAACCTCCGCGTTCAGATATAAGACCGCCCGGAATCTCCGGGGGCAGAACGCGTGTGCCATCGTGCCCCGTCCCCGAAAGAGTTTTCAGGGGAAGTCAGGAAGGCTGTTGATGGGAACCAGGTCTAGTTGGGCCAATAAGGGGCAACTATGAAGACCTGTTCCTCTCCTGACTTGGCACGTAGGTGCAAGCGACGGGCGCAAAAGACAGGAGCATTGCTCAACACAACATGTGAAGATCACTGGGCTTCAGGAGCATTTTCTGCTCAGCACTTGGGTGTGACAAGTTCACTGAGCTTCAGGAGCATTCCTGCTCAACACCTGAGTGTGATAAACTCACCGAGCTTCAGGAGCATTTCTGCTCAACACTTGAGTGCGAAGAACTTCACTGAGCGACAGGAGCATTTCTGCTCAGCACTTGAGTGTGACAAGTTCACTGAGGTTCAGGAGCATTCCTGCTCAACACCTGAGTGTGATAAACTCACTGAGCTTCAGGAGCATTTCTGCTCAACACTTGAGTGCGAAGAACTTCACTGAGCACCAGGAGCATTTCTGCTCAGCACTGCGTGTGACGAATTCACTGAGCTACATGTGATGAACTCACTGAGCTACAGGAGCATTGCTGCTCAACACCTGAGTGCGATGAACTTCACTGAGTTTCAGGAGCAATTCTGCTCAACATGAAGAGTGATGATTTCACTGACTTGAGCAGGCGCAAGGCGACCATGAGTCGCAGTCACTTTTAGAAGGCTCACTGGGGTTAAACGCATTTCTGCGGGCCCCTGGGGCAGCTGAGACCCAGTGTTTGTCCAAGGGTAGTCCGCTCGGTTTACACAAACACTGGCGGAAAAATGAAACCGGGGGGGGAGGCAACTGAGCGGCCCTGGAATGGTCATGACCCAGCCGGACCCAGGGGATGGAGTCTCCACTTGCCCTGGCTATAACTGTCGTGAGGCTCGATGGCGGCACGATTGAGTAAGCAGGAGGAGTGGAACAAGGCGCCCTCAGAAGCGTCTGACTCCAAGGAGGAGGTGACGGGTGAGTTGTGACATGCAGGGGAAGCTTGCGCAACGGTCGCAATGTCTAACAACTCGAGGCACGAATGCCCGTGTAGTCGGGGGTCGCCCAGGCCCCCGTTAAAACACGCCCTTTGTACATGGCCCCTCTGTTGAAGAGGGTTTGGCAGCAGACCGGGATGAACCATAGTCACCCAGGGTGAGCTGCTCTGCCACTGTCACCTCGGGACTCGATCATGAAGCTAGCGCTGAAGCTGTCACATATGGAGGAAGCCAATGGCTGCAACTACCATATACCCCAGGAGCCTCTGAAAGTTCTTCCAGTGGGACCCTTTCTCACTTCAAACACCAGCTGAACACATTCTCATTGGAGAAACGTGTTAGACCGAGTCCATCTCCAAAACTGAAAAAGAGATACTAAGCCAGTGGGCGAGATTACTCTCTTCCAGTTGACCTGAAGACCCAACGGGCTCTGGAGCACTCGAAGGGAAGGACACTGTACTGATACTCCACCCTTACACGCAACCCACAGGATGGCCTGCGGTGCGGAAGGTAGAGATCTGTTTTTAAGCACATGTCTTTCAGGTCGGAGCTGCAGACCAATTTTGGGCCAAGATGGTCACGACCCACCACCTAGTAGCACGAAGAACGAGTTTACAAATGGCCTTCGTACCGGCTGGAGGAGCGGCTATATCAAATCCTTCGCCAGCAGGATAAGATAAGCACGCACAAGTCAGGAGCACTGCTCAACGCTCGGTGTGATGAATATCACTGAATTTTCAGGAGCACGTCTGCTCAACACCTAATCTGATGACTATCACTGACTTGAGCGGGGTAGCCGAGCCTGAGGTGGGGCAGCAAAGTAGAGAGAGTGGTGTTAGTGTGCTGTGCAACACTTACCTGTCCCCACAAGCGGCAGGGGGCGCGTGAGAAGGCGGATGACCGGGTCCTCGTACGCACCAAGCTGCCTGCTGGCGACCAAGGGGGAGCTGAGGGGTGTAAGGCTATACAGGGTCACACCTGCCAGACTGGCCCTCTTGAGACCCAGGAACAGATGAAATTGCTCTCTCTTTGAAGTGTGGGTACCGCTTGCTCCGCTTTTTTTTTTTTTTTTTTTTAGGGAGCCAGCGGCGGAACAGACACACACACAAACAAAGGCTCCACCCGGCCCTCACCCGGGGGGAGGGAGTGATCGTGCCACTCCAAGAGCATCTCATCCATTCCTGGGCGGCCCGCTCCGGAATGCTTTCGCTGTCGCTTCCCACCTGGCTTGGCAGCGCATGGAGCGGGCTGGGCGTCCCTACTGCGGCCGGCTCCATGCTGAGGCCTGGGTGGAGGCTGCTGCGGAGGGCCAGCAGGAGCGGCGGCCGGGGAACGCCCACGGCGACGAGCAGGCGGAGGAGCTGCCACCGGCGGCGGGTGGAGGCAGCAGCTGGCCACCGGGGCAGGATGTGCCGGATGACCACCGTCTGCGCTTGAGCGGCAGAGAACTGTTGGATGCAGTTCTCCACTGCGTCGCCGACCAGCCCAACCTGGGAAATTGGGGAGACCAGGAACCGAACCTTGTCCGCATCCGCCATACCAACCAGGCTGAGCCAACGAAGGCGCTACTGGACCACCAAGGTGGACATCGCCAGACCGATCACGCACGCTACGACACCCGTACCCCGGAGGGTGAGGTCGGATGCAGTGCGGTGCTCACCTATGAGCGCATGGTCTGGATTACCCTCGTGCATGCCATGGGTGCCCTAGCCTGCAGCAACGCCATGGCACGCAAGAGGAAGCGGCTTGCCCACAGGCTTTGTAAGCTCTGCCCGTCGGAACGGACAAAACCTCACAGGCCTTAGGGGGGAGACGACGATCCCCCCAAAAGGCAGCGGCCGCCGGACACAGGTGCACCTGTGTCGACAGACCACTCCAATGGAGGGACACCTCGCAACCCTTCACCGTTCCTCCATCAAGGGTAATGAGGGGGAAAAGCTATTCAGGCAGTTTCTGGCAGAGAAAGATGCTGTTCACCACCTGATAAGCTCTCCATGCATTTCGGGAAAGAAAGGCACTGGGGCGGCGAGCTGAGAACCAGCGAGGTCCGCCCCAAGATACCAAACTCCAGATTCCAACCGAGACTGAACGGGACACGGTGGAGGTTCCACTCGAGCCCGGCAGCCTCGGCGGCCCGTTTCAGCATAGCTGATAATTCTGGATCCGGCTCGGGCAACATTGAACTCCCGGAGGGAGACAATGCAGCCGAGTCATCATCTCTAGAAGTCAGCTCACCCTCCGATGCTGCAATCGGCGTCCTGTCCTCCAGGGGAGCCCCGAGTGAAACCGCTGGCCCACCCATTACAGATGGACCAGCAGACAACACAGGAGGCTCCAGTGGTTGCAGTGGAAGGGAGGAGTGAGGAGCCCACAGGGAATGGTTACCGGGCGGGACATCCAACACTATCCTCCGGTCACCCATCCCACACAGCACCCGAGGGTGGGGCATGGTAATGGGGACTCGCTCTCCGCGAACGAAGGCGAGTCTCGCCCTCAACACTGCGACAGTCATGTTCCCACAGTGAAAACACGAGCTGTCCACAAAAGCTGTCTCAGCGTGCTGTAAGCCCAAACACGTGACACAACAGTTGTGACAATCAGAGAGAGACAGGGAACGACCGCACCCAGAAACGCACGGGCGGAATGACATCTTGAAAAAGACGCAAACGCACCCGTGTTGCTCTTTCAGAAAATAGGACCGTCACCAGTGCCGGAGCACACAGGGGAATGACCGCGGCAACACTGAACAGAGAACTGAAACAGTGAAGCACTCACTTTTCCGCCCTCTAACCAGCCATCAACACACACAAACATTTAGAATTTTGTTGCTGTTAAAACAGCAGTTGAGAGCTCAAAGCTCGCGATCACCGCTGCACTCGCGCTGTAGAACACCAGCACTGGGAGAGTCTTCCTGAAGAACACCGACGCACTCGCTCGTTGTAGACAACAGCACTCTCAGAGACATCAAACGATCGGCTCCGAAGCGAAAGGCAACTAGTGCGTGCATCCACTTCCGTATTTATACCCGCGCCGCGGGGGCGGAGTGTGTGATGCGAATCACGCACGCCAATTACATTGGCTCGTTCAATAGTACTCGAAGAAGACAGGCTCTCTAGCGAGATCCCAATTCAGTCGACGTCGACTACGTCCGACGTTATCGACTGAAAGGGAACTCTGGTTCTTGTCCCACAGACAACACGTTGGTGGCCTCTTATTTTTGGTCCCTCAGGAAAATACGCTCTCTGAGGGCAGTGTATATTCCAGGGGGCCCGAATATTGGAGCAGACACCCTGTCAAGGCAGGGGCTGAGGCCAGGGGACTGGAGACTCCACCCGAGGCGGTGGAGCAAATATGGGAGTTTACTGCCAGGTAGAAGTGGATCTGTTTGTGTCTCAGCACACAACGCACTGCCCACTTTGGTTCTCCCTCACTGGGGCGAGTGAGGGAGAACCAAAGTGGGCAGTGCGTCGTGTGCTGAGACACAAACAGATCCACTTCTACCTGGCAGTAAACTCCCATATTTGCTCCATGGCGCAGACATGGCCGAGGCTATGTCTGTACGCATTTCCCCCTGTTGCTCTGCTACCAGGAGTTCTGGAGTGAATCCACCAGGATGGAATAAGCCTACTGCTAGTAGCACCACGCTGGCTGAGCCGAATTTGGTTTGCGGACCTAATTTTATTTGTCTATTTTAATTCTCTTTTGCAGTACAATTTTAAGTTGACTTAAAACATTGCAAAACAAGGTATGATATACAAACTTTCATCTGCAACGTTGTATGAGCTTTGAATATCAAATGGCTTACAAAATTTAATCTCTGACATTTTATAACACACCATTCCTCACTTCGTAGTACTCTGAATGCATGAAGATGCACATCAAAATTGTCTGTAAATAGTTTGTTTACCAATAGATAAATGAGGTTGTCAACCAAAAGTACATCACTTATTTGACAAAAGACTGGCATTTCATTTTCCATTGCACTACAAATAACAAGTCCAGCTCTATATTCAACACCATCAACTTTGATCCAACTGGTTGAGAAGACATCTTTTGACAAGATCATTTCAAGGATATGATTACTGACCACATTTTCATCTCTAAGGCTAAATGACTTAATTGGCCCAAACTCGTTATGTTTGAGGGAAAAGGATTCCCAATGATAAGCAATGGCCATCTGATGCCTTTTAGCCAACAATTTTGTTATGTTTTTGAAATTTAAAAAAAAAAAATCTTTGAACATCTTCTGTTTGGCCTCAAACCTCATAGACCACATAAATAATAAGGGGCCAATTTTCCTTATTGAAGAGGGATAATGGATCATAAAATGATGCTTGGGTATTACATTTTTATGTGGGTACAAGTACTTAAATAATTTGTGGAGGTCAGAAATCAAGTGCTTCAAATAAACTGTCATGCCTAAAGTGAGACAAGGCGAAAACACAATGTTCATTATTTGAAGTAACAATAACAACAAACTCCAGTGTTTGTTACCTGGAGGAACAACGTCACCAAACAAAAGACGGAGATTTTTCACAAGACATAATGTTTGAATGGAATTTAAACCAACGTTATTACCAGCACTCTCCAAAATAACCTTTGTGGGGTGGTTTTTATGTTCTAAAAATCCATAATCAAAAGAATAAATCCTTGAAAGCAAGTCCTCTTCAGAGATAAAGTTTTGTGTGAGATAACCAAAAGGCAATTTAATTTCGTACTGAGCCACACCCTCTAGAAGATTATGCATTATATCGAACAAGTAGTTATCGCAAACATGAAAATACTTCAGTGTATTAAATGAAGAATTTTTTTTCAAACCATACAGTGACCTCAATTGTGGGTTTTCCTGGAAAAACTGGCAATGCATTTCAAAGATCTCTTTTCCACGAAGGATCACCTTAGGATCATCTTCACTGTATACTGTTTGAGAATCCTGCTTTTCAATTAAACAAAGGCGACAGAACGGCTACTAAATGACTCATTAAAACCAAGAATTGAGTGCATCCCTAAATTATCGCCAGTTATCTGCGCAATGGTGCCATAAATCTGCACATCTGAAAATGGAAGACTTAATCCTTGGCTTTCCAGTATCTTTATATCATTTATCAACGGTTCCAATATGACATTAAATCCGTACTTACTTATATCTTGTGTGTGAAAAAGTGCCAACAAATGAATGTTCATCAGCGCAGAATTAAATTTGGGGGGCAAGTTTCTTACAATAAAATAAAGACAACCAATTTTGTGAATTACACGTTTAGAGGCAAGGGGATTGGCAGTTTCAAAATCATCATAATATATTTGGATTTGTAATGCATGTCTTTTGGTTGTAAACAAAGGGTGAGTTTTAAAATAACTGCCATCGCTAAAATCTGTAAAAGTGTCAGTCTCTAATCTACAGTCTTTCCTAGGAGATCACAAATGTCTGGATTTCTGCACATGAATTCCAAAGTTTTTAAAATTGGCACATAAATAAAAGTATCTTTAACTGGTACTTGGTCATAAGTACCAGATTTCTGATTCAGTCTGCTGTCATATCTCAGTCCGAGTGTTATCTCAACTGGTTCAACCACTCTCCATTTTTCTTTAAAGTATTTATTTTGTTTCCATTCGGTATTCAGATTTGTGAATGGGTTTTCTAATTTATCAAAAGATTAATTTATCACAAATTTGTAGGGGTCACTTGAAGGTAAAGCAGAAAGCATGTTATTCTTTGCTTGTGAGTGAAGTGTATCTGTTAGTTCCTCTAAATATCCTACAATTGAGGTCACTAAACTGTTTGAAATCCCACTTCCTTGTAATTTTGCCAAAATGGATTCACACAGTTCTTTAGTTGAATCTTTAGTAAGCTCAGAATCATTGTTCTCGGAGGAAACACTGGAAAGAGGGGATTCATGCTGGGGATTCATTTGGTTGTCTAAAGTATCTAATCGAGATGAACTTGCAAGTGGCTCACTCAAGGAACATCCAACAGTTGAAGTTAGAGCAATTTTCTGAACATTGCTATGAACATTATTAAGGTGCTTACGAAAACCTGCATATGTTTGAAACTGATGCCTACAACCTTGCTGCGAACAAATCAATTTGAACTTAGATCCAGGATAGTAACTATGTTCACCTCTTAAATGTGAAATCAACTGTTGACTGCTGTGGTGCAGTGTCTGACAAATAAATCAGATCAGCATTCTCTCAACAAAGCTCAGACTTTAAGACAAGGTTACGGTCTGGTTAAATAGTCTGGCTCTCAAATCTTTGACTCTGGGTGACTCCTTCATTTTCCCTACATCAATGTTATACACTGTTGTCTGCAGGAATGTGTAAAAGCTCACAAGTGCACTATCATATGACAAATTGAACACAAAATGTGCCTTGAAAAGTTCATCAAATGCCCCAAGGAAGCGGTTTGCCTGGCATGGGATGAGATGCTTATCCAAGGTGATGTAGAAGCTGTCAATCTTGCTTTTCTGACGTCCAACTGCAAGGAGGTACGGGTGCTGATGCTGGTTGTTTTGGAGGTGCTCCTCCAAACTGCCGCATGACTAGGGTTAGAATGAACACTGAACATTAGACACAAACATAATGTGCAGTCACAGAGAAAACAACATTATAGAAGTGATTGTTCAAACATTGACTCATTGACTAGTGAAATATGGGAATCCCAAAGAAGAATTGATTTTAATCTCATTCATGTTTTGAGCAACCAAACCATTATTAAAATGCCACTACCTTATGAAAGATTACAAGTCTTTCAACAGCATCACATGCACCGATTTTTGGAGACTTCGGCCCTCCTGGTGGTGTTGGAAGAAGATGTATCAGTAACAGAAGGGATGCCATTTCCTGGTCGTAGACTGAAGACAAAGATTCACATGAATTAATTAACTGAAACATCAAATGTAATACTTTTTAAGTTTGATTAAGAACGGAAAGCATTTTAAACATCAATTTGTTTTACAAACAAATTAATCCGGAAAACAACCATCTTATAGATGTTGCTCATTTTAATATTTTTCTCATCAAAACAATACAAGTAACTATAACCGCAAATTTAGCAAATGCTCCAAAACAATTAAATCAAATACAACTTACTTCTTGCCTCATCAAGATCACCTTCTGCTGACAGCAACAACTGACTCAACTCTGCTGTTGATGATAGCCGCTTGGCTTCTTTTATGACGTTTGGCCTGAAGAACGTGTCCCACTTTTGAAGCAGCCTGGAGGATATATCCGCATCAAATAGGAGAGTGAAGTCTTGATCCACCTTTAAGAAAGAATATATTAAACTATAAACAATACTCTCAAATTGCATGCCATTGAAAACATATAATTCCAAACTTACCAGCCCTTTTCGATCAAGGAATCTTGAGAAGGTGGAGAGGATATGAACACTAGAGCCTGGATCTTTAACAAGCTTCTAGCGATGCTTAAAGGTCTGTCTCATTTTCTGGAAAATTAGTGACTTGTCTGTGGCATGGTTGAGCAAAGACATGGCCTCTTTGCAAGCATCCCCATCAAGTTGATCTTCAAAATTAGTAGCCCTTTGGCATTTAGGGCCTCCTGGAGAAGCATCAAGAGGGCTGTCTGGTAGCACAGATCCTCGCCGAATCTTCCTGTAGACTGTTTTCATTCGCCAAGCGATGTATCCTGTGTTGCTTGTAGCATCATAGACGTGTTCCTGAAATAGACTTTTTTTAATCCTTAGTCATGTTAGGATTAAAATATCAAACAATAAAATTTCAATGTCATAGAAACAGCTTGTGTCACAACATTGCAAGAATGCCAATAAAGTGCAATGCAAACAATAACAATGACTTACGTACCCTCTCTTAGAATATGGATCTCTGAGGGAAGGGAACAGCATCACGATGCCATGAGCATACTGTTCTCTGATTGCTTTAGTTGGGAGTTGCCTAAGAGAAAGTATCAAATTAGTTATCGTAATTTCCACAATGACAATGCAGTTATTGGTGTGTAAAAAAAAAAAAAAAACGATAAAACAAATACCCATGTGTATCAATCATGTGAGACACCAGAATGTTTATCATGTGTCTTCTTGTGGCATCTGTAAGAGTTTCTGTTCCTTGATACTCCTGTAGTACTGCTTCACCACCAGACTTTAATTTAAGCACATCTTCAACCAACTAATAAAAAATAAAAACATGAGAATGGTGATTCACACATTTGAAGAAACTCAGAGGGAGGGTATGGGAGGGGGAGAGGGGGGTAAAAGGGATAGTTCACACAAAAATTTAAATCCTGCCACTAATAAACCCCCCACCACCACTTTCAAGTCCCAGATATGTAAAGACATCATTAATGTGATCCAAGAGACTGTACTAGTGGATAAACCTCAATTTTATGAAGTGACGTGAGTGCGCAAAAAAGCATAATTTACCACTTTATTTACAAAATATTATTCTATAACAAGCGTTTTTTCCAACAACTCATAGACACACAAAACGTGTCGATGTGCTCTTGTGGACGTGCGTTGGAGTTTAAAATTTTGTAAATAAAGTGGATAAATATGGTAAATAAAGCACTTTTGGTGCTTCATAAAATTGAGGTTAAACCACTGAAGTCACATTAATGATGACTTTACAACCTTTCTGGAGCTATAAAGTGGTAGTTGTGTGGGTTGTCAACAGAGGGACAGAAAGCTCTCAGATTTCATCAAAAAGACCTTCTTTTGTGCTCCGAAGATACACAGAAGTCTTGCTGATTTGGTATGAAACAAGGGTGACAAATGAATGACAATTTTCATTTCTGGGTGAACTAACCATTTAAGAGTAGCACAAAAATCAAGTTTTTATTCTAACCTGTTTAGAAGACAGTGCAGATGTATACTCAGTTCTCAGTCTTTTGTTAAGGACCTCATCTAAGTTTACAGTTGATGCACTTGAGCTGCTTGAGTCAGATGACTCAGATATGGAAGAGTAGTCAGAAAATTCTAAAGAATTAGAAAATATTAAAATATTTTAATGACCAGCACAAGGATCAGAAACATGAAATAGTTAATTTATTATATATTTATTCAGAGTGCTTGATAATACATTCCTCCTTTCAAATTCAATAAAACTTACCATCGTTTGAGAAAACGGTCAGCACCACATTGCCTTGTCCAACGAGGTCGCTGAATATTTCTGCATCGACTTCAGTCCCTGTTGCATCCTTGTATGAAACTTTTGCATCCGGAGGCAAACAAAATCTCTCAATGACTGAAAAAGATTAGAAGATAAAACTGAATGTACTTTTTACATGTAAAAAAAAATCATTCAACATTTATATATAAAATATGTATCATTTTAATTAAGTGAAATAAAACATACCTTTTAGATGAAATAGCATAAAGTCAAACCGCCCTTCAATACAATCCAGTTTCACATACTTCTGATGTTCGCTGTACTTGACCTGGACCAGCATTTTTTTTAACTGCAACGGCATATGCCAATGTAAATCAGAGTAAATGAAGAGCACTGTATGGCTGCACGACATATAATTTAAACATCATTAAGTTATTTTAATTAAAATTTGGCTTGTAATTTTTTGATCCCTTGTTAGTTAAATCAAAACGAGGGAGCGTATTAGTAGGCTACATGACCACGATTTGTATGTTATGCATGATCATAAATGGATATCGTGTTTATATTCATGCATATATATATATATATATATATATATATATATATATATATATATATATATATATATATAAATATTCATTTTAGATTTATGGCAGGTAACGTTAACGTTAGGCTAAATCGTGACCACGTTGTAGGCCTAAAATTCATGTCCTCGTTTTGATTTAAATTATTAACTTACGTGTCCACATGTTCTAAGGCTACGTACTATACTTAATATTGCACATGCTGCTGTTGCATTCATAGCATCAATCATACATGTTTAAGTAGTTTGATTTTTTTATTTGACTTACCTTACTTTACCTTCACGAGGACATTGGCGGCACTTTCTCCAACGAACAAAGAAGTGAAATGCGACTGCGTGTGAGCGGGCGCAACTGGGCGGAGTGTAATTACATCTTTAAAGGAGTCGGTTTAACACTGATGATCAACTCTGTCAAATAACTCCAACTCCGAACACCATTTTACTCTAAATGTGTTAAAATTACTCTTTGGGTGTTGAAATCAACTCGGAAATGTTTAACACCCAAATTCTAACACTCCAATTTTTGCTGTGTAGGTGCCTACCATTATTCTGAGGCCTATTTGTGCTGCAGGTTTCAGTCCTCTCCCGTCTATCGGAGCAGGAAAAACTGTACTTCTTGTGCCCAGTGCGAGCACTGGACACTTATGTTCATCGGACTTCTCCGTGGAGAAAATCCGACCGATTAAGCAATTGGATACTCAAGACTATTTTTCTTGCTTGTGAGTCCTCTGGCCAACCATTTGGTGGTCAGGGCTCATTCTACTAGGAGTATGGTTTCTAAGCTTTATTATCTGGAGTTTCTCTCCAGACGTTTGAGATGCGGCGGGCAGGTCCTCACCGCTCACATTCGTAAGATTTTTAGCCTGGACCTGGACGCTGCCCCAAGGTATCAGGTGCTTAGTGCTCAGTGTAGTGATGACAACAGGCTGACACTCAGGCATTTGAAAGTTTGTCGATTTGGGTATTCTCGTTCCCAAAGCATCATCATACTTCCTGCATCCCTGTGATCGACTTGGTTTGGCAATTTTCTAAGATAATGCCGGTTTCACCGGATGCGCTCTTATCTCTTCCTGGTCATGACGTCACCCGCCTGTGACGTTCATTCCATCCATTGAACTAGTTGACATAGATGCTTCAGACGCATTCACGCTGGAAGTGTTCCCAAAGCGTCATCGACGCATTGTCTCGTTCCCTATCTCAGGGACCTATGGTTACAGTCGTGACCCGAGACGTTATTAATGCAGGACTGAATGTAGTAAAAATGGAATATTCAGCATTTAAAGCATGCCATAAGGTAGGGTTGGTCAATAGCCAATGGCCACAAAAATATGTATTATAATATATAATAATATAATCTCAGTATTTATAATTGTTTTTTCTATTTGAAAAAAAAAAATCTGTATTTAATTAAAAAATATATATATTTCATATCCTGATCAATATTGTCCCACAAACAATGTTCATATTGAAATGAAAACAAACATAGTGAACCTTGCAGTCTATCTATTATGTGCAAAAAATCACATTACATTCTAACAGTGTAACATTACAGTCTAAAAGCAAAACAATGCTTTTTAAAGAAGACGTTAAATTCACTAAACTAAAAATGAAAATAAAAAAAATAAAAAATTGCTACCATAAACATAAATTTTAGCCAGAATTATTGCACTCCTATTCTATTGTGCTCTGTCTGTTTGCAGAAGGCTCGTCCACTCCGGACAGCATAATGAAAATATTTGCTTGACTTTCTAACATTTACAGATGGAGAATATGTCCAATATGTAAGTTATGCTCTGAGGAAATTATTGGATGTCACTTCAGGTTATAGATTATTAATAGAGGTATATTTGTTTCCACCAATCGCTGCACAAAATAAAGTTACGTATGATGACGAAAGCATGTTAGTGCTAGCCGTCCCGGAACCCATAGAGAATGCATTGCAGTGCCTGTAGTTAAAAAAAAAAAAAAAAATCTTTGTATGGAAGTCTATGGGAACAAATAAATCGGCCGAAAAGAGGCGGTACTCCACATAACGTGTCTTGACGCTGATTGGACTATATCCAGAGTCACAACAACAGTGATGGCTAACATAACTATGTGGTTGATTGTGAATGTGATTGAAAAAGTCCCTTTTGCACTTTGGTTGTCCATCGCCCTATCGCCCTAATGAAAAAAAAAAACACAGATTACACTCTTATAGATGCCCAAACCAAAAGGTTAAATTTAGATTACAAATTATTAGATTACAATTTAGAGTGATTGATATCAGAGATGACTGTCTTAGTAATGCATTTCAGAAATGTACATACACATATACATACAAACGGTTAGCTAATAATGTATTTGAGGCACAAAAAGTGAGTTAATTGAAGTAAAGAATACATGTTGTTAACAAATGATTAGGGTATATAGAACAATTTAGCATGGGTGCATGCTAATTCAGAGTTAGCATAATCTGAAGTATTGTCAGGGGACTATTTGAAGTTAGTTTTTATTTTACTTCACAGACAGTCGATGACCTGGCATTTTTTCTTAAATAAATTATTACTAACTGTAAAAATCTTCTTTATTGTTATTTATTTGTTTTTATACAAGTTTAGCCTTTTTTCTTCTTCAAGCATACATCTACAATCTTCCACTGAGAGTATTATTTGCTTTTTTGTCTCTGTCCAGTAGCCTGCACAGCTGTCTTAATTTCCTTTACTACCATGCACACATAAAACAACTGCCAATAGTGAAGCCTTCAAAACCAAGTTTTTCAGAGATTTCTCCTTGAGCACAGGTCAGATGGAGTGCTCCACTCTGAATGGAAATGAGTAACTCTCACTGCCACCAGAGAAAAGATTAAAATGGCATTTAGAGGAAAGGCATTTCTCCACTGGGCATAATAATAAACCTCCATATCCAAAACAACAGTGGTGAGAATAGAGGGTTGAGCATGTAGAAAACGGAGACCTCTTCCAAGTCTCTTCGCAGTTAAAAAAAGCTTCAAACTACATCTCCAAACTGCATCTCCAGACAAAAGACAGTACATGCTTTTTAGTATTAAGTGACAACAACAATCACATTCGAGATGTGCTTGACCATGTTAGGACATGCTTTTTTCGAAATGCAAAAAGCAGCTCATTTTGTTTGTTCACTTATTTATTTAAACTATACGTCTTTCTGTGATCTATTTTAAATGTAGGATGCTTCAATACAGAGCACTCTAGTGTTGGATTGGTTCAACTGTGAAGTCATTTAGAGAAAATATAAGAACAACTGATGGTCTAAAAGGTTTAATTTGTTAGCATCAGTTAATGCAATAGCTAACATTGAATATATAGCGTATGTAGTGCACTTTGTGTGTATTAAAGAAAATAATGAAAGAACTTACTGAACTGGGATGCGTTTCCCAAAACCATCGTGAGCCCAGGTTGATTGTGGAAACCATTGTCAGGATTCAGAGAAGGGAGGACCCAGGTGCAGAATAACAGGGAGTGATAATTTATTAACAAAGACAAAACACAGGCAGGAGCACAGTCCAAACAATGGGGCAGGAGAAAAGGCTGATCAGGGATGAGACAACTCCAGGCTCTATAGCAACGGTGGAAACTTGACAGCTCAAGGAATCAGAGGATTGGCAAAGGTGAGATGTAACCAGCACTAGGCACTAGAGTGGCTTGCCAGGAAAGGAGAGTCGACGGTCAGGTTAGAACAGGATACAGGGCAGGAACCAACACAAGAAAAACACACAACAAGACCCAAGACACATATTATGCAAAATTCACTTTTATATGTTGTTTGAACATAAATGTGTGTTGGCAGTGTGTGTACACAACCACCCTATAATGATAGAAATGCACCCAGTGCTTTTTCAATCCCCATAAATTCATAAGCACTGTCTCAGAACAACCCGTTCTCAGATTCGGGGCAAAGTGTCGTAGATTTGCACAAGCCCCGCCCACGACTGTTAAAAGCCCCCTGAAAAGGTGTGTATATATTTGTTTAATGTTACTTGCATCATGTATCTACATCCTGTGGGGTGAACGCTGGCTCAGTTAGCAGCTGCTGCTCTGAGGAAGATTTAACGATTTTAGTTTTTAGATTATCTGCTTAGTTAATTGTTTTTACCTTTGTTTTATTCACCTGCCTAGATTGCATAAAAACTTAGTATGTTTGTACGAGATTATGGATTTACCGAGATTTTGCTGCTACCTGAGACTGTTGCTGGCATTGCCGGATTCCTGCTCACCTGTCAAATCTGTTTCGAGGCCTGTCGGACTTTTCCTCTATCCTCCTCTCAGCTGCAGCTATGATGATCAAACTGCCTATATGGATTTCAGTTGTGTGGATTATCCTCTGCTCAGTCTTTATTAATACTCGGCAGCGGAATTGTTGCAGCTACGCGTGTGTTATGGCGAGCCACCGTCTGCTTTGTACCCACATCAGGATATTGATTTTATACCACGCCGTAAATATGTTCATCGCGGATCTCGCCAAAGTTGTAAAGTTCTCTCTTCGAGTGCAATTCCATCCATTTTCCAGTACTATGTAAGGGAAAATGGAAAGTTACAACTCTTCCTGTAACAGAATGTACATCATTTGAATCTGTTGCCTTGCAAATCAATGGATTCGTTCCAACTATCCTTGCTATTGTACACAGGCCTCCGAAGGCCAATTCAACATTCCTACAAATATTTTCTACATTTTTAACTTCTCTTTGTTCCTTGTCCCCAAACGTGCTTTTGGTTGGTGATTTTAATAGCCATGTGTACAACACAGATAATTTATGTTCAATGGAGTTTTTATCATGCCTAGATAGTTTTGGACCTAGATAGTTTTAAATCTTTGGATAGATTTATCAATGTCCCAACTCATTCAAAAGGCCATACTCTTGATTTGGTCTGCTGTTCAGGTGTGATTCCTGGTCATTGCCCTACTTCTGACTTATTACTGTCTGACCACTTGCTGGTGTCTTTCAATGTCTTTTTATCTGTGTTTAAGACTAATTTTAGTCATACTATTACATTTTGTAATATTAAGAACATTGATGCCTCAATTCTTGGAGAATGTTTGTCAACACTTCCCTACAAAGACTTTTCATGGAATCTTGATGATTTAGTCCAGCATTACAATGACAATCTTCAAATGATCCTTGACGTTTGTGCCCCACTGAAAACCAGGACTGTTTCGTTTGTCAACTCTGCACCCTGGTTTACATCGGAACTTTGTCAGTCAAGGGCTGTCGATTAGAACGATTATATTCCAAGACTGGACTTGTAGTTCATAAAGATGTGTATGCTGACCACATACAAGTTTATAATTCAATTCAATTCAAATTTATTTGTATATCGCTTTTCACAATACATATTGTTTCAAAGCAGCTTTACAGAAAGTGCATTTCAGAAATGTACATATTAAAATACAGTAAGTTAATCATGTATTAATATAGGGCATAACATATCGCCGGTGTTGAGTCGTCTCTTCACAGGCGTCGAGTATTCTCTTTACAGGCGTTTAGTCTTCTCATCGCAGGCGTTGGGGGATCTGAAGTCTCCGTGAGAGGCTGGATACAAACTGGAGCTGACGAACGCCATTTACCTCGGGACTAGCAGAAAAGCAAATGGGAAATAATTAGCATAGCTGCTGTTCATAATATGAATGCATTCGATCTGATTCAACAGTGGTATAAAAGTTAAGCATTATGTGAATGCTTGGCTAAAGAGATGCGTCTTTAATCTAGTTTTTAACTGGGACAGCGAGTCTGAGCCTCGGACAATATCAGGAACCTTATTCCAGAGTTTAGGAGCTAAATGCGAGAACGCCCTCCCTCCTTTAATGGACTTCGATATCCTAGGAATGACCAGAAGCCTCGAATTTAGTGATCTTAAAGAACGCGATGGATTGTATTAAATTATCAAATTGTGATATGTCAAAATGTTTGAGGTGACCGATCAAAGCAGGATTTAAACAGACAAAATGATAACGGTCTGATTAGTACGATCTAAACCAGCTTCATGCCTGTCCCTGAACACCAGTGTAGTTTTGTAGTCGATCCAAGAGTATTTTATGATCTATCGTGTCGAACGCAGCGATAAGATCAAGTAGAACTAGTATTGAGATACAGCCTTGGTCCGAAGATAAAAGTAAATCATTTGTAATTTTAACTAGCACAGTTTCTGTGCTATGATGCGGTCTGAATCCTGACTGAAATTTTTCATAGATATCATTTTCTTGCAAGAAAGAGCACAATTTAGCAGACAAAACTTTTTCTAGTATTTTAGACATAAATGGAAGATTTGAAATGGGTCTGTAATTTGCTAGGTTATTTGGATCTAATTGTGGTTTCTTAATGAGAGGTTTTATTACTGCCAGTTTGAATATTCTTGGAACATGACCTAAAGATAAAGACGAGTTAATAATATTGCACTAGTAATATTGCATAAGTCTGCACTTTCAGCAGAGAAATCAGATTATTATGCTGGTTTAGTTGGATCTGGTGTGGGAAACACAAAATCTATTTTCTCTGTGCTTAACTCTATTTTAAAGCCACCTGATTGTTCTAACTGGCATATAGACTCTAGTCTAGTCAAGTCAAGTCAAATCACCTTCATTTATATAGCGCTTTTAACAATATGGACTCTTCCAAAGCAGCTTTACAGTGATAATTGGAAATTAATTAAAGTAGCAGAGATTGTTTTGGCTTTACAGCAGCTCTAGAATAAAGTTATTGTCCAGCTAAAGTTAGTTTTGATTGATTCACTTCCGTCGCAATGATCATTAGTTGTTAACTTAGGGGCCGCTAACACAACACCGTTCTAACAGAAAATTATTTAATGCGATCCGGCCGCTCATTTGCATAAAACTGTGACTGGTGGCTCTGAGAATTTTTATCACTGCCGCGTAGCCTCTACAGAATTGTGTGAAGCATTCATGCTCTTTTTTTAATAAGAAAATGTAAAATATTCACCAGCAATTGGTTTCACCAAACCCTGATTGTAACATAATTCATTCTAGCTTCGTGCCATCTCCGTTATCTTCATGTTATACTTTTTATATTTTTAAAATTCAAATAGTTGATGAAATTTATTTCATTGTACAAAAATCTAAATCTGTCAAGTGTCAACTGGACCCAATACCGACTTACTTGGTTAAAGCTGGTTTACCATTACTTCAGTTCTCTTTAATAACTGATATAATGCATACTTCACTTCTTTCTGGTACTGTCCCTACTGCACTTAAAACTGCTGTTATAACACCTATTATTAACCTATTCAGTTTCACAGTGTGGAAACTGCACTTGTCTATTACTAGCTGCTGATGCTGGTCTTTTATCAATAATTATACTCCTTGATCCTAGTGCAGCATTTGATACCATTTCACATTGTATACTCTTGAGCAGGCTGGAATCCATTGGAATTACTGGTATGGCTTTAAGCTTGTTTCGTTCCTATCTCACGGACCGAATTCAATTTGTACAACTTAAACAGTTTAAATCAAAACCCACCTATGCTGTCACTGGTGTGGCCCAGGGTTCTGTTTTAGGACCTCTTTTAGGACGACACCCAACTTTATCTGTTTTCTAAACCTTCTTCAAAGTTTCCCTCTTCTGGTCTTGGTGCTTAAGTGAATTAAAAAACTTCTAAAATTGAACAGTTATTGTATTTTTTAACCAACGAGAAGAATTTCTCTTTTACTACTAAGTCAAATATTTCTTCTGTGGTAATAGATAATTGCTCTGTTCCTCTTTCTAATCAGGTTAAAAGTGTGGGTGTCATTCTTGACAGAACTCTGTCTTTTGAAGCTCATATTAACAGTGTTACCTGTTCTGCATTTTTTCATATTAGAAATATAAATCGTCTGTGTCCTGTCCTTTCACTCAAGAGTACTGCTACGCTTGTGCATGCTCTTGTAACATCACAAATTGACTATTGTAATGCTTTGTTTTATGGGCTTCCTTCCAAATTTCTTCACAAATTACAGTTGGTACAAAATGCCACAGCTCGAGTCATTACCAAAACATCCATTTCTGAACATATTTCTCATGTTTTACAAAATTTGCATTGACTCCCAGTTAAATTCTGTGTAAATATTAAAATTTTACTTTTAACTTACAAAGCACATACTGTAACAACTTGGCTCCTTCATATCTTCTAGATCTTGTTCATATGCATACTCCTTCCCGCATTTTAAGATCGGCTTCTGCACTTAAACTTGTTCTTCCACGCACTCGGACGACTTCTATGGGGTCACAAGCTTTTGGTTATGCGACTACCCATTATTGGAACTCACTTCCTGTAGAAGTTTGCACAGTTCTAGTCTTTCAGTCTTTAAATCTCATTTTAAAACGTATCTGTTTAGGCAGGCTTTTATGTGATTTAATGTTTGTTGCTGTAGTTGATTTATTGTTTAATGTGATTACTTTATGGATGTTGTAAGGTGTCCGTGAGTGCCATGAAATACGCCTAAAAATAAAATGTATTATTAATATTATTAGTTGTAACATTTTTTTTTTTTTTTTTGTAATTCGCTGTGTATGTTGATGATAATGAAAGGGGGAGAGAGTTTATGGATAAGACTTTAATGCGCACCTCGTGTACTGTGTTTATTTATCTCTTACGGTGATTGTCTGGAGTAAAACTGATGCTTCATCTTTTGTGTGATGTACAATAAACTTCATAAAGCTCATCAGTACATGTTTGGCCATCATTCGGACGGGGTCCACTACTGCAGGCTTGTATTAATCTTGAATAAAAGCAGATGACAAATAAGTTATAACCGTAATTAAACTGAACTAAACCTGTTCTATCTCCATGCAGCATATATTCTCTGGCTCTGTGGGCATTATTGTCCTACTCCAGGTAGAAATGAACACCACTACTGAGAGTTTCTGTTTTGATATTGTCATTCAGTGAGATGGGATTCAGTGAGATGGCTCTGAGCAGGAGCTCATGAGGCTCCGCCCTCTGTACGGCAGCTCATTTGCATTTAAAGGGATACAATATGCTGCATAATGGCACGTTTTTCTCATCCCCAAAAAGTGACAATTTAAACATGCTTTAATTTTTTTTTATCTGTTGGTTAATTTGAGCTAAAACTTCACATACACACTCTGGGGACATCAGAGACTTATTTTAAATCTTGTGAAAAGGGGCATAATAGGTGTTCTTTAACAGAAGAAGAAATAAACTCATACAGGTTTGGAACAACATGAGGGTGAGTAAATGATTTTATTTTGTGGGTTAACTATCCCTTTACATTTTGCTCAGGTAATGTTAACCACAATTTCTTTACACAAATCTTTGGAGTAATAGTACCTGACACATATAGCAAAAGACTACAGTGTTTGAGTATGTCATTGAGAGATTGATGCTCAGAAGCTGTTAGGTGGAGGTGAGGGCTGGTCTGGAGGGGAGGGTTTGAGCATTAGTGAAACTACTTTAACGGTTCAAAGGTTAAAATTGCATGATGGGCACAATGAGATCTCCAGCACTGAACCCCTGCTGCTCCATCCTATACATCCTATACATACCAGTACATGATTATTAAGAGTGTGTGATGTGTATTTAACTACTTTGTGCATGTGTGTTTAACTACAAGGCAGATACTTCCATAACCATGTGTAGTACACTCGATTGATGCTCACATTTACCTCTTAAAAAAACCTGTTTCTGATTGTTGACGAAAGATGACATCACTGTAGCCTGAAGAGAAATTATCTAATTTATATGTAATTTAAAAAGATGTGATATGAATTGGAATTGGAATTCTCCCTTCCTTATCGGTTACAATGTTTCAGTGCTGATTAGATATTGTCATGACAACTAGCAGCTCAACAACATTAAGCAGTTCACTCCTCTGTGAAAGCTTCTCATTTTGGTTGCTAGTACTGTCATTTCTTTCAGGACGTGCAGGAAATTATCATACATCCACACCTCAATGGTGCTGTAAATCATTACAGCTAAGCCAATACACGCATATTCATGCAAGTGTGTTGTACAGAGTCCCTCTCCCAGTTTCCCCGGCTAAGACAGATTTCACCCTGGAAATGATGGACGTGTTTTGGTTGAGTGCAGTGGATCTGGGCCCATGCGGAGACTCTGGAATGGTTCTGAAGGTCAGGTCTCCTGACAATCTCCACATTGGCCTCCGACACAAATCTCCATTCATCAGTTTAACCTGTTCCCCAGCAGCACGCCAGCTCTGCATAGATCAATCAGCTCGCATTGTAATTTCATCAGGCTTCCCTCCACCATATGTAAGTCCACCCATTCATCATCAAGGTTATTAAGCGTGGGTATTTAAAAACACTTTGGAAAAACCATGGACTGCTCTTCACAAGGGGGATAGCACACCAGAGCAGTCAAAGGAAGCGTAATGACAGTGAGTAATCATTTGTCACTAAAGTTTGATTGTACGCTCAGCAGTCTCTCCTCCACTTGCTCTCTTTTTCGTGATTTCATCAACGTCTCCTTGCAAAATTTCTGCAAATGTAAAGTTCTGTAATTCTCTACAACAGCCGCAGTGTTTTCAAATGCTGCTTTCAAGAAGAGAGGTGGAAGCTCTTAGTTCTAAATGCTCCCCTTTATCTTTTTGTGTAAAGCAGTTTTTTCGAGGAACAGTGTCACATTCCATGTCTACATCCCAATATTCATCATCCTGCCACTGACGGTCTTTGCCATGATAATTGCATTATTTTACCCCCCTTCGTGAAGAATGTGTTTTCATTTTCAGAGAAATTATGCTGATTTTGTTGTCCCTTTGTTTTGCTCGCTTCAGGTCCCCTTCCCCCCATCGAGTGAAGCATGGCTTGTCGGCATGCTTACCAATGACAAATGGGGGACGGCGCTGGGGTCTTTGGGGAGAGGAAGAGGAATCAGGTGCACAGCGGCTGGGATGAGGCTCCAGTTCTGCTAAACCCAGGGGCCACCGGCAGAGGAAGAGAGAAGCAGTCCAGGCTACAAATTAATACATTCACGTGGGAGACAAAAATGGTTGCGCTATTTTTCCTGCCTGCCGTTGCATTGCAATGCACAATCCCCACTGCACCCTTCATACGAATGTTGCTGTGGAGGGTAATTCCAAATGCAGAAAGGCAGAATAGCTCCTACGCCAATGTGATGTTGACTGAATGCTGAGATCTGGAGGAGAGATTTTAAGTGCATTTTAAAATTCAGAAAGAAAACAAAACAAATAATAAAGATAACAACATACAAATAATTGCTCTTCTTAAATGAATGGGATTCAGAAGTTGACTTGACAGGTAAAGGGGGGATGTGCGGCAACAATTCACAAGAATATTTTTTGAGCTATTGCAATATCAGTGAAAGAAAGAAATTTAATCTATGTTGCTGAGGTAAACTCTGCTTAAGGTTCTGCATGGTTGGGGCCAATTGTTAATTTAACAAACAAAAAACTCAAGACTATTTACTAATGGTTAACCACACAAGAAGAGGATTATTCTTCAAAACTATAGCGGAGTAAAAAAAACTGAGAGAGCAGTCAGAATGCTTTGATTTGCATATTATTGCAAGAGCATGCAAAAAACAAAACCCTACTGTTTATAATAGCTCACACTGCCTGTTAGGAAATATCTTACAACTCATCTCTGCTCCTTAATGAATGCAAACATTATGTGATCAGTTCCACCCAGAGTGCCCATTTATAGTCAGTTGTAATGAACTTATAAATTCGCATAAAGGAGTGTGATATGTGATCATCGCGAAATAGGTGGTAGATTAATGCTTTTGTTTTGGGCCAAGGATGTAAAATTGGTTTTCATTGAGCAGCAGGGTTTTGTATTGATATACATACATTTTCCCTCTGCCTCTTTGCCCTTGTAAAATTACTCTTGATTTGTCCTCTATGCTGCAGCATTGAATTATTTAATAAAAAAAATATTTTCAATAATTATTTATGTTGGGTCATTGTAAATAAAAAAATGTAATCGACTGATACTGCAAGATCTAAACTGTGCACAATGGTCCCAGGAGGTATTTCAATTCATGTGGACAACGTCTGATGTAGTTTAAGCTGTTTATGGGTCTGTAAGTGAGATCAGACAGATTAACAGTGAATTAATTGATTACTTTGTGTCTTCAGTCCTCCGTACATGCAAAGTTTAATTCATCAAGCAGATTTTAATGAATATAGTTATCTAATACAGGAATTTAGGCTAAATAATACAATGAAACATATTTAACCACGCTTATTAATCCATGTTAGGGTGATACAAATTTAACCTTTCTAGTTGTATACAATATTATATTATACAACAATATTATACAACATGCATTTTGTGCATTAGTAGTAGGGATTTTTCAGTGATCTTTCTGCAATTTCCATTGTTGTGCCAGTAGGTGGGGCCAAATGACTTCATAATTGACTTAAGTCGATCATTAATTGAGAATCATTGAGTCATTGAACTAATTTGTTCATAAACACTAATTTATCTTGGAAAAAAGCTAGTGACTGGATTTAAAAGTCACTGAATTAATCACTCAACTGTTTGTCAAAAATTGCAGATCCATTTAGCAATGCATCGGTAAGCCACGCCCCCCCCCTTAGTTACTGTTGCTAACTCGGACAAACAAATGTTTGATAACTGTCTTACAATGACAGCTGGCAGTGTGAAAACTTTGTCCCAAGATGTTTTTGAGCAATTTTGAACACAGAAGGACCACCTCATTTAAGTGGAATTAAATAGGGGTGAGTGGGACACAACCTAACACGGGTGTAACGGTGGTGCTTGAAGCAAGGAAGAAGCAGGATCCACTTGCAGCACACAATTTATTAAACAAACTCCAAACTTGACAAAGACTCAGGCTAGGAACAGGACTCAGGGAAAGCACGACCAACATCGACAGTATAACACACATTCACATTCAAGAACTCACAAAGACTGGCCATAAACACAGGGCTTAAATACAAGGGCAAACGAGCTGAACAAGATAACAAGGGGGCGTGGTTAATCTGAGACACCTGGGGAGACTAATAGACTTAACGGAATCGGGAAACAGGACTAAACCAAAAACACAAAGAACGGGGAAACAGACAGAATTCATAACAGTGGGGCTAGTTGAAAACACACTTGTTTTAAATACTTCCACACATGCTAGCATGACAAAACTTAGTGTATTTACTAGTGCCATATCAACACTATATAGATAAAAAATTGTGCCAAAATTCAGAAATCTTTGGAAAATATCGCTGAACATTTAACGATAGCAAAAGTAAATTTCTTACTTATGCAAATTTTTCATCTCTATTTTTTGTGTTTATTTAAAATTAGACAAACCTCATATTATGTTAATCGCCAATCAGTCTGTTATTTAACAGTTGCATTTAACAGATAGTTCTTTAATGCTTCGCTAACTAGCAGAAGACACTAGCCGAGTTTAAATCCCAGTCCCCTATTAAAACTCTGCTATTCAATTCTATACTTTTATGAATTCTTTTGAGAAACCATGAGAAAAAAAAGTGAAAAAGAATGAAAGTCAATGTTGAAAGTATTATTGTCAATGTTGAAAATCAATTATTATTATGTTTTGAATTATGCTGCATAGCTGTGTTTTGCAGTGTGTTCGTTCTCAAACTCAAAAAAATATATTTTTTTAATTATTAAAAAAGGCCTTATTTCAGCCCAGGCTCATTCGAAAAACGTAACTGTGGCAAAAATTTAGCAAAGCAAAATTTTGCGATAGTTTCAAAGTGAAATGTCTAGTGAGTGGCGTTAAAAGCTTGTTTAGTTTTTTTCCGGAACAGATTAACGTGAATATGGCAACTTTCGATTATGTTGGTGTTTGTACTTATCACTGCAGTTCTGAATTGAAATGTCCAGTGAGTGGGCTAAAAGATTAATGCTCCATTACGTTTTAAAACAACGTACCCTTATATAGATATAAAACCTATCCAATAGTGTTAACAAATTTGTTATGACATTTTTACGTCATAAAAATGTAATAACCATGGAATTTTAGCCTAATTTTGAACTTTGAGCTCTTTTATCGTGACTTGTTTTTTAAAAGATTCGTACCCGAATTGTCTTCATGTTAGAAGAACAATTCTGTACCAACTGAGCTACTGAACAAGC
Organism: Siphateles boraxobius; assembly: GCF_051911475.1. NCBI lineage: Eukaryota > Metazoa > Chordata > Actinopteri > Cypriniformes > Leuciscidae > Siphateles > Siphateles boraxobius. The sequence continues at coordinate 32,529,520 of NW_027508734.1, read as the reverse complement.
ATAGGCCTAATGCATCATTAAATGGAAGATATGGAGCTGGTCAAGGTACGCAAACTCCAAAATACATTTGTTTACAAATCATGCACTATGCTAAAAAGTGTTTTGAGGTCATAATTGTGCAAGGAGTCGCGTGAAAACAAGTCTATATTAATCCATATCTGACCCTGTTATAATAATTGTGTGTGAAAACGATTAAAGGTGCTTGCTGTTTTACCGCCTCTAGTGTTAATTTATTTTGAAAACTGCAGTAGTATGCGCGTATTGGTACGTATTTTGCATTTTACAAAAAAAATTGCCACAGGAACGTTTTTTTACAATGAGCCTGTTGCTTTTTTTATGCGAAAAAGTTAATAGTTGTATTTTATTGAGAACATATTTTAGTTTGTCTTCAGATAAGATAACATTTTAAGCTGTCATATGGTCATGTTAATGTGCCCCTCACATGTTACAATGTACCCCAACTATGGGGCACGTTGTCACATTCCACTTCCATTCTTTCTGATGTATCAAGAAAGAAGAATATACTGTATTAATGAAACAAAACCACATAATTGTACTAAACGTGTGAAATTAATGTGGGAAAAAAGAAATACTCCGAACCATAAGTAGGTTAACACAGACTGAGAAAGTCAAACAGCGTTAGGTTGTGCCCCGCTCTCCCCTATGCCATGGAGGGATATATAAAAGATATACATATGGTGGGTAACAAGATTAATTTGGAAGCAGATCCCAATGCAGATCCCAATGCAACCGGAGCTTCATGTTAAAGTCGTCACGATCACAGGTGACAACATCCAGGATCAACACCGTTGTACCACAGGGTAAGATTAAATCAATTTAAATTGAACCCATTTTATATGGAGAGGCACTGAAATGTAGACCTTCGTTTATGTGTTTTTGACCTACACTGAACATGACGTGAGAACAGTTAGCTATTTAGGTTTGTACGTTAGCATAGACTCACTAACTTTAATTGTAACTTAATGAGAGTATGACAACAAGAAAATTAACGTTTTCGTCTTAATTGGGATTGGGGTTGAATCCTTAGAGAACCAGGTTACTGCGCCCACATCATTGATAAATAAACTGGGCTCCAGTCGTAATGTGCAGATAATTGGTCCGTTCGAGCAAATCTTTGAAACGCGCTGGTGAACGCACAGTACGGTGATTTGAAAACATGAATACCCATGCCCATCCTCAGTGTTACAAGTACCCCAGGCACATCGTTTTACCATTTTTTGTAGCATTAACATCATTAAACCAACGAGAGCTTTGGATCTTTTTTTAATGATTCTCTATGGCCCTGAAACCTTAAATTGTCTGAGATCCGGTCCCCATGCAACTAATACTCAAATGCCATTGGCTCATCTGCGTACATGTTGAAACACAGGCAACAACAATTTCCGCATGGGGATAATAAAGTAATCAATCAAATCAAATCAATTATATAAAAAAATAACCATTGTTAGTTCATGATAACTAATGGTAACAAACTGAACTCCATTCTTTAACTCTAAAACAGAGCTTTTCTACAGGGCTTTTCTACAGGCTCTTCCTCACGATGAGATGCTCACCATGTTAATACACATTTCTCGTCCCTGATCTAGCCACACTGAACTTGAGCAATAGATAAAAAGATTAGGAATAAAGTCCTGAAGCGAGACTCTGACAGAGTCCTTTGAGAAAATAACAGCCTCAAGCACAGAAAGTCACTTGGTCTTGCGGCCACTGATGGCCCTTAAATTGTTAGCCACTAGCAAATGTGGGTATTGGAACTCTAGTCTGAAAACTCCACTTAAACTCAAACAGGACTGACAATGAAAAAGTAAACAGGTCCTCTCAACATCGCCTACATCGCTACTGGCATTTGATTCCCAATTGATAACACAGTATAAAGAGCATATAGTATACAAATTATTTATGCCCGGCATACACTAGCATTCAAGAAATACTTGTATTATTCAGCTAGGATGCATTAAATTATTAAAAAAGACAGTAAATAACGAGACAACAAGACGTTAACTACATTAGACGTTTACTTATGTAACCCTCGTTCCCTGAAGGAGGGAAAGGGAGACGTAATGTCGACGTGACGACGTAATTGGGATCACTTCAGAGAGCCCTATCAACTTCAAGTGTCTACAGAACGAGCCAATGAACGTTGCCGTGCTTGAGAAGCGTCACGCGCCCCGCCCCGCAGCGCGAGTATAAACAGGAAGCGGGCGCACGCACTCATTGTTTTTCGCTGAGGAGCCAAGATTGTGACAGCCATACAGAGATGGTCAGCAACTGTGGCGACGGGACGTTACGTCTCCTGTTCCCTCCTTCAGGGGGAACGACGTGACGACATAATTGGGATCCCATGGAAAATGCCACGGTTGTTACCACATCCAGTGCCCTACGCAAGACTCTCAGACCCCCAACTGGCTGGGGCGGAAGGCCTGCGTAGAGGGAGTTCGAACTGCTGTTCTGTTATACCCCACACAGTGGAACTCTTTGGATTACACTGGGAAAGCGTGCCTTTCCAGGGGCGAGGGACGCTGCGGATTCCACATTCTGCCCTAAGGGAGGTAACTTGTGGAGAGTACGCGTCCTTCAGGTCGATTGCTGAAAACCAATCTGGGGGACGGATGCATTTTAAAATGCGTTTCTGCGTAAGCATCTTGAACGGCAGCCTGTGAAGGGACCGGTTCAGGACACACAGGTCCAAGATTGGCCGTAACCCACCGCCTTTCTTGGGTACAATGAAGTACGGGCTGTAAGCCTTCGCCGTGAGACCGGACGAAAACTTACATGCCTTGGACGGGAGGTGTGGATTGCCCCGCCAGGAGGCACCCACGGAGATTGCCTCGGAGGGGAATCCCTCACGGTAATCCTCAGATCACCCTGACCATGCGCTGAAGATGGTCTATTCTGAGGTCCAGAATAGACACTAGAACGGGGCATAGGTGAGGGGACTGCACCTCCCTTGAGATAAGCAAGTCTCGATCTCAGCGCTGTCATAAGCCCTATTCGCACGGGATAAGTACTATATGGGGACCTCGTGTGATTTAGAAATTACCCCCCCACATCTGAATTTCATGTTGCGCATTCGCACGGGATAACCAAAGCCTGTAATTTTACTAAAATTTACTGATTTATCTCCCGGATATGACCTCATAGGCTATTGCTTGGAAATTTATTTTTGTTATAGGTCTAGTTGTATGATATATAATGACATAAACAGAATAAAGTTTCTTACCGCATGCTGCTATACATGTCATTCATCTCCATCTAATCATTCTCTTTGTTTTTGCTCTTCTGATGATTTTCAGCTTTCACTTTCTGCAAATTGTGTAGTTGTGTATAGCGATATGACCCAGCACCCAAAATACTATCAAATCACTCCAACACAGCCTCCATTCTTCGCGAATGATGGATAAAAAGGTGCACATGAAACAAAAACCTTGAAAAAATGATATACGATCCGGCCAAATCACAGAGATGCCGATTCGCACGGGACTAATATTATCACAGGACCTCGGTGTTCGGCAAAATATAGTAGGTCATTTGCGGGGGAATTTTTACTTTACAAATTACAGACATGGCTGATTCGCACAGGATTAAGATCTCAGACAAACTCCGCAATTATTACAAATGACTAGAGGTCACCAGGTAATACTTATCCCGTGCGAATAGGGCTATAGTCATATTCCCGCAGTGGGAACATGAACTATTCACAAAAGCTGCCTCAGCGTGCTGAATGCCCAAACACGAGAGGCAACATTGTGGCCGTCTGCTGGCACCAGGGAACAACCACACCCAGAAACGCACAAGCGGAATGACATCCTGAAAAGGACGCAGGGTCACGCTTGTGTTGCTCTTTTAGTTGAAAACAACAAATATAGAAAAGAAAAAATAACTCTCTCAGTGCTAAAGCACCCAGGAATAGCCGCGGTGTAATCGGGGTACACACTCATAGAGGAACACCCACCGAGACCGATACACACACACACACACACACACACAAGCAATGCTGTGAAAACAGCAGTTGTGAACTGTAATGCTCGCGGCCACCGCTGATCGCGACGTCAGACCAGCACTGGAACAGAGTTTTTTCTTTGAAGCAGTCTTCAACGTTGCAGCAGTCTGCAGAAACTCAGAATTGAAACGAAAGCTCGGCTCCGAATCGAAAGACAATGAGTGTGTGCGCCCGCTTCCTTCGCGTGCCGCTTCTCACACATGCATTCGTTCATTGGCTCGTTCTGTAGACACTCGAAGTTGATAGGGCTCCCTGAAGTGATCCCAATTACGTCGCCACATCGACATTACGTTGAACGTGAGCGACTGAAATGGAAACATTATTACAAATATTATTTAAAAGAAAATGCTGATATTTTAAACATTTTATTTAATTATTAAACAATCCTGAAAAAAGTATCAAGGTTTTGAGAAAATCATTGAAAAACATTAAGCAGCACAACTGTTTGCAGGCTTTTCAACATTGATAACATTTATCTTTTTTTTTTCTCTTCACTGAAAATTCAGCTTTGTCATTGCAGGAATAATTTACATGTTTAAATTATTTTTTTTGAATATCAGTCCCAACCTATTTGTAGCAGCAGTGTATATGTGTTTGTGTTTACAAACCATAATTTTGTATATGTGTTTATGTTTATATATATATATATATATATATATATATGTGTGTGTGTGTGTGTGTGTGTGTGTGTGTGTGTGTGTGTGTGTGTGTGTGTGTGTGTGTGTGTGTGTGTGTGTGCTTGTGTGTAACACATAATTCAGCACAAATGGTGACAAGAGGACCAGCGCTTACAGTGCCTAATGTGTTTTAAGTGTTCACATTGTCATAGATCATTCTGTCTCTATTCAGACAGTTATGTCTCCCTGATGTCACAATCTATTCTGGACACCTCTCCATTCCATCACATGGTCTAGTGGAAAATTGTGCTTTGTGCTGTACTACAAAAATGTATAAGAGCATCCTGAAGATCCAAATATAGATGTGAATCCTCTCTAGCCACTGTTGAAAATCACAATAACAGAAACCCCAAAGAAAACACCGGAAGGCTGAGACGTTTTGATGTGTTTGCTTTTTTACCCTGATTTATAATAGCACTAGCAGTCTACCTCCCTGAGCAATGTAGATAAGATGTGCAGACAGAAAACATTGCAGAGGTTGTGATAAGGTTGTGGTATGTCCATGCAGTACATGTCTTCAGCGATGATTACTACAAATCTTCTGCGCAAGAGGGAACAGAGGGCTTAGACATACTTCACTCAGCACTGTGGCTTGGAAAGAAACAAGTAGTTAGTAAAATGGTCTCTAGGAAAAATTATGGTTTGTTGTTCAGGGATAGACACATCACATTATAATAGGAGCTAAGGAGTACCAAGCACACAACGCTTTTCTTTTCTTTGTCACTATCATTTGAGGATCAGTAGCTTTCCTGGGGTTAAAAGGCCTCCCATATTGATCCCAAAAGGGAAATTTAACTTTTTGATTTGACTCAAAATACCATTCCCTCTACAAATGTGAAGGGACCGCACTCAAACAGGACAGCTTGGGCACAATGTCACCCACATAACACCGACCTCAAACTTGAACGAAGTCAAGCATGCAGCTCAACTGCTGAGATAATAAAGACTCAATTATGATTGTTTTCTTTCAAGGCCATCTGCCTTCTGATTCCCCCTCCTGCTGGAGTCATGGAAGACGCTGGGATGATCTTGTTTAGAGATGACACGAACAACTCAGTGAACAATAGTGAAATGAATAGGTTGCATATGCAGACTGCTGATTGAAAAAAAAAAAAAGTTTATTTGCCTCAGAAATTCAGTCCCATTCACTGAAGATGAGACAATATGGAAGAACATCTCACCTGGTGCCATATAGTCAAAGTAATAAAACCAAAATATTGTACTCAGTATGAGATTATCTTTTCCAAAGTCATTTCAATCTTCCCACAACATGGTGCTACTGAATAAAACCAGCTTGAAGCAACTCTTAGCTTTCAAACGTGAAACCCCTGTAGTAGAAAATCTCACAGAACAGTTGATTTGAGAGTTAAATCAACAGATGGAATTTCAAACAAGCATATCTATCTATCTATCTATCTATCTATCTATCTATCTATCTATCTATCTATCTATCTATCTATCTATCTATCTATCTATCTATCTATCTATCTATCTATCTATCTATCCTGTTTGCTACCACAATTCAAATCTAATTCAAAATCAGGAATTCTTAATTAAATTCTGAGTGATGCATTAAAAGTATAAGTTGGGTTTTCATGTTTCCTTTCGAGGGAACTCGCACTGCGTCGTTGAAAACGACTCTTTGGGGAGCTCCCTTAGCGTGCGCCTCTGAAGTATGATTGAAACTAATCCAATCCTGATTGGTGTTGCGTCATGACGTAACATGTGACGGCACATAAAAGTGACGCCGGCACACACACATTAGCTTTCGCTCTTCAGCAAGCGCTGTCTGTGAAACTGTCTGTCTTATTTGGTGTTGTTTTGTCTATGCAAAGCTCTATATTATGGCGAGTGAACAATACACTAAGTGTGTGCACCCCTGCCCTAGATATCTCACGGGTGGGGACACGCAACAGTTGTGTGTGTATTGTTTAGGGGCGCAGCACGCACAGGCAGCTGTTGAGGGTGCTGCCTGTGAACCCTGTGAAGCACTTCCTATTAGAGTGCTGCGCTCCCGCTTGGCTATATTTTCTGATGATGGCCAGGCTCGCGATCCCCGCGATTCGGGTCCCAGCTTAGATCGTGGGGATCGCAGAAGGATCTCGCGGATGAGAAAGAGACTGCTGAGGCACTTTTTCCATCATCATCCGCAGATTCTATAACACTCGTTCAGGACGCAGAAGCCCGTGATGCGGCTTCTTCTGCCCGTGACGAGTGCCCGGTGCTCGAGCTATCTGTGTCTGAGAAAGTAGATGTGCTCAGCATCGGGAGCGAGCAACAAACATGAGTCACACTCGCCGACTTATGTTTCTGCTTATGTAGAGCTCGTGGAGGTTGTGACCAGTGCTGTGCTGTGTAAAATATATATAAAAAATATAATAATATAAATATACATATATATATATATATATATCAGCTGGCCACAAAATAAGCAGGATGATCCCCGTCAAAGCAAGCTAGACGAGAGATTCCTGCAGCACTGTTCACAACCTCAGCGCCGGGGCTTACCGTTTTTCCCAGATCTTCATAAAGATATCTCTAGATCCTGGGAAAAACCCCACTCTTTACGTATCTCATCACATTCCTTATATGATTATTCGAATGTGGTGGGTGCGAGAGAGGCGTGTTATGGCAAGATGCCGCAGATGGAGGAAGCTTTAAAAAGCCATCTTTCTCCTGATGCGGTATGTTCGCTTAAAGCCCCGGCGTAGCATAGGCATGCTCTATGTCAGCTATGGTGGCTACGGAAAGACAAATATTTTTGTTGGATGCTCCGCTATCACCTTCTGGCCTGTTCTCCGATTCTGTCACTACAATCGTCGACAGGTTTCAGGAAGCGGAAAAACGGTCAGCGGCGTTCCAACAGTATCTCCCTCGCCGCTTTAAATCTGGATCTAGGAGGGCTGGTCCAAGTGGCCAGCCTCAGCCATCAACCAGCTCCTCCCATCGGCAAGAGCAAAAAGGGAGCGTTGCCTCTAGAGCCCCTCCTGAAGGAGCCTGGCAACAGAGGAAGCGCTCTCAACTGAAGTCCTCCACCCAGAAGGGTGACCTGAGGGCCATCCTTCAGGCGAAGATGGCTTCGGGAAAGAGGTCCTAATTGTAGTGTAGGACCCCGTAGGACCCCTGAGGATCCAAGGATTGGTTTGTCACGATAGATCTAAAAGACGCTTATTTTCATGTCTCCATCCTTCCATGTCACAGGAGGTTCCTGAGGTTCGCTTTCGGGGGCGAAGCATACCAATATCGGGTTCATCCGTTCGGCCTAGCACTCTCTCCCCGCACGTTCACTAAGTGTATGGATGCGGCTCTGGCTCCACTGAGGCTTCAGGGCATCTCTATTCAGATTGGCGCATCAGATCATTTTATGGTCCCAAGGGAAAATGTTATCTATAGGAGCAATATATGTCCCGGGGGTTCTGAATCAGGGAGCAGACATCCTGTCGAGGCAGGGGCTGAGGCCCGGGGAATGGAGACTCAATCCAGAGGTGGGAGTTGATATCTCAGAGGTTTGGACCAATGGAAGTGGAATCTGTTTGCGTCTTGATAGACGTCCTACTGTCCACTTTGGTTCTCCCTCAATCACCCAGCCCCGCTGGGGTTGGTTGCCATGGTACAGGCCTGGCCGAGGCTTCGCCTGTACGCTTTTCGCCCGATCGCTCTGCTCCCGGGAGTCCTGGAGAGGGTCCGTCAGGACGGCATCAGTCTTCTTCTGGTAGCCCTGTTTTGGCCAGCCCGAGTATGGTTTTCAGATTTAATTTCACTCCTGATAGCTCCGCCATCGCAGATTCCTCTGAGGAGGGATCTGTTGTCTCAGGCGGAGGGCACTATATTCCATCCTCGTCCGGAGCTGTGGAAATTGTGGGTCTGGCCTCTGAGGGGGCTCAGTACCTAAATGCTTGTCTATCATCTGGGGTGGTCGAAACCATACTTATCTCTAGGGCTCTGTCTACTAGGAGGTTATATGGCCTCAAGGGGAATGTTTTTCCACTTGGTGTAGAGAACATCAGTTTGGCCCAGTTAACTGCCCAATGGATTCAGTTCTGGAGTTTCTTCAAGATCGTTTCTCTGTGAATCTCTCCCCATCCACACGTAGGCTGTACGTGGCTGCCATTGCGGCGTTCCATGCACCACTAAATGTTGGGCCTTTGGGGAGGCACCAACTGGTTATACTATTTCTCCATGGTATTTGGAGGATGAGACCGACAGTCAGGTCCAGGGTTCCTCCCTGGGACCTGGAGGTGGTTCTCAAAGGGCTATCCCTGGCTACTTTCGAATACCTCCAGTCGGCTTCGCCTAGGACCTCACGTTCAAGATAGCCTTTCACTTAGCTATTTCTTTAAAGAGACTGGGAGATCGCCAAGCCCTGGCATTATCGCCAGCTTGCTTTGGGTTTGCCCCCGGCGGAGTCAAGGCCATCCTGCATCCGAGACCCAGCTATGTGCCTTGAGTGTAATCTAACATGGCTAGGTCCATCGTCCTGCAAATATTTCATCCTCCACCTCATGTGTCGGCAGAAAAGGAGAGGTTCCTTGCTCTGCCAGTCAGAGTTCCGAGTATTTACCTTGAGAGATCCTCTTCTTGGAGGAGGTCGGACCTACTGTAGTGTGTTTTGGGTCAACTATTAGGGGCTCCCGGCTATACAAACCATAAGTAGGCCTACAAGGTGCGCTATTTGCCTTCACCTTTGGCCGTAAGGGCTCATTCTATTAGAGGCATGGCGTCCTCTAGGGCCCTCCTCTCGGGAGTGCCCCTCCAGGAGATCTGTGAGGCAGCCGGTTGGGCTACCCCGCACACTTTTATCAGGTTTATAGTCTGCACCTCCCTAGTATGCCTGGTGCATGTGTGCTCTCGTCCTAGCTGAGTGCCTGAGATCAGTTTCACTCTAGGGCAGGCCTTTTTCGTTCCGTGGCCTAGTGGGCATTCGTTCCCCAAAGAGTCGTTTTCAACGACGCAGTGCGAGTTCACTCGAAAGGGAACGTCTCGAGTTATGTCTATAACCTTTGTTCCCTGAGAAGGGAACGAGACACTGCGTCGCCTTGCCACGCCCCTCTATGCCTAGGAGCAGCTTGCTTCATCGCGAGGCTAATGTGTGTGTGTGCCGGCGTCACTTGTATGTGCCGTCAAATGTTACGTCATGACGCAACACCAATCAGGATTGGATTAGTTTCATTCATACTTCAGAGGTGCACGCTAAGCGAGCGTCCCCAAAGAGTCGTTTTCAACGACGCAGTGTCTCGTTCTCTTCTCAGGGAACAAGGGTTATAGTCATAACCCAAGACGTTTTATTGGGACTTTTCCTAGACATAATGGTTTTTGTGCTGTAGAAACTATATATTCTGTCCCCTAACCCTAAAAACAACACAATCATGTTGTATGATTTATAAGCTGTTTTCCTCATGAATACCCACAAGGTCAAAGATTTCTGGTATTACCATCCTTGTGGGGACATTTTTTCCCTGTAAATAGGGTTTAGGACCACACACACACACACACACACACACACACACACACACACACACACACACACACACACACACACACACACACACACACACACACACACACACACACACACACACACACACACACACACACACACACACATCTGTGTTCCAAACTTACGAATCGAGTTTGCATCTTCAATACAATGGCATTCCTTATAACCATATTGACCTCAAGTCCTTATTAAAGCAACACAGCCTGAAATCGAGGTAACTAAATGCAACTTGGGTAAATAGAAATTGATTTTTTTTCCCTCCAACAGTGTCCTAGAATGACATGAGAAGAATGACTTACAAACATTCAGCACTCCATTTAATCCAAGCTGCCATGAGCCATGATGTCTTCCAACTAGGAAATTATATGCTGATGCATCTCTAAGGGTGTAGTACTTTTTCAGACCTTGCTTCCTCATGATTTGCCCTGTGTTTTCATGATTACTTCTCTCCCCCTTCCCCCTCAACGTGTCTCAGTGGAGACAATTAAAGTGTGACAGCTTTTCATTTAACAAGTGCTGTTTTAGCTTGTAGGGATGAACACATGGCATTCTAATTATCCGCGAACGGCCCATAGACTCCTCAATATTTTAGTGTGTCTCTGATGTGGCCTGATGTACCTGACAGCCTAGGAACACTGGCCCTGAAATTACCAGGATTAGTTCTACAACAGCCGAAAATCATAAGTTTGAAGGGATATTTACGCCGATCAACCAGGTGCATGATTTCGCATTAACTTTATCTTGATTCTTAGGCCTTGACATATTAGAAGTGCCAGTGACATTGACATATTGAAAGCCAACTATTTAAAGAGCAAGGAATCCTTCAGTGAAAGCTTGCATTTATCTTCTTTCTTGACTATTGGTCAACCCAGGATCATTGTAAAAATGTGTCTGAAAAATTATATTATGTTGCTTCTTGCTTGTTTTGTGACACTTTCAAAGTGAAATATCCAATCAGTGGTGCTAATAGCGCATTCAGATTTATTAATGCATTTGGAAAAGATATTACGTTGGTTGTTTTATGTACTGTATCATGAAAATGAATTGTCCAGTGACTGGCGTTACAAGGTTAATGCTCTATTGTGTTTTAAAAAAAAGTACCACATACACTAAACCCACAATAAAGCTAACCCACAGTGTTAACAAAAATCAGAAGCAACCATGGCATTTAACTTGCAGCTACAAAGTCTTTGACCCTTTTAATCATGCCTGGTGTTTCACAGGACACCTACACAGCGTTCTGCGAGTGCAATACTGTATTTACCAAGAAAGTTTAAAAAATCTTGTTAACTGAGTTAAGAATTCACAGAGAATTAGTGCTCATTATAATATATCTCATAGTATTGGGTAAGGAACCATGTGAAATGAGTCTTTATTAATCAATTATCTCCCTCTTAATAGTTGTTGGTGCTGGACTGTTGTTGTTCATTTCAGATGGAAACAGCAGTGAACAGATCTAAAGGCATGTCTGGGAAAGAGGCATGTTTTTTTCCAATGAGCATTTCTTGCAATTGGTACTGAGTTAAGAATTCCCAGAGAGTCTGTGCTTAGTTAATCACCCCCTCCTTCATATAATAATAATTCTGCATTTATGATGTGTTATGAAATGGACCTGGATCAAATAGGCTCTTATGCACATTGATCTACATTGTTGAGTCAGACAGAAGGTTTTCACTGAGTTCATTCCATTTTGCGCTTGCATCAGATTTTCCAATCCTGCTATTGCACTATATTGGGGGTGCTGAAGCCTTTATATTTTATAACATTTGCTACTGATGTTTTAAATGACTTGTCCTTAAAAGATAATGGATCAAATCAGGGAGATTGTGAGTGACCAGTCAATGAATTTCTGAAGCCTTAGCAAATCCACTAAAAAAGGAGCTAAACCACTGACATGAAATAAAATGTTTAGCCTTCTACCAAGGGGCTTTTAGCAGTCTAAGTAGGTAATACTGGCACAAATTGGTTCATATCATATTCTATAACAGCAGTTTTTCATTGGAGATTATTTTTGTTTTTTATTCAGTTGGTTTTGTCACCCAAATGCATAAATATTGAAAAACAGATTATTTATTCATCTAGTAGAATTACCATACACAGGTAGCTTGTAATTTCTGAGGTTTGCTGCTGACAATTTTAGTGCAGTTACAAGTGGAATGCCTCATGTTGTTTTGCTGTTTTAAACAATCACACTTTATTACACTTCACCAAATGAAGAAATGTGCTTTCATACTTACCTACCAAACAAATGATACAGTTATTTTGCACAAGCAAAACACTGTTATATAAGCAATCTATGGCTAGCAAATAGTAAATGCAATTTATGGCTCAGTTGTATGGGATGAATATAGTATCAAATTGATTAACACATGCAAGCTCAATTATCAATGAACTTGATTAATGTTGCAGATATGTTTTACTATCCACAACCAAGTGGCTTTTAACTTGCGTGTGCAAAAGTAAAAATTGAATGAATGTGTAGCATTTTGTACAAATAGAGACATTTTTGTGAATACAAATGTTTTCTTTTGTATTTGTGTATCATAATTTGCGCATTCAACAAAGAAAATGTGCATGTGTGGATCAGTTGACACGCGTGCATTCATTGACATCTTTTCTGAGTCAATCTCATTTGATTCATTTGGATTTTGAGACTTTCTTTTCGCTGTTTTTAAGCATTTCACAACCCACACACAAACAACTACAAAAGAATAGGCCTGGTGCTAATTATTAATGTGTGCACAACTACCCAACTATTTGACAAATTTACAAATGTGCGTCACTACATTTAAACTAATACAATACAACTTGTGTGTGCAAAATCCAGAATCACGTGAATGTGCAGCATTTTGTACAAATAGAGACATAGTTGTTAAAGGGGTGGCAAAACAAATTTTTTCGAAGGCTTGATTGTGTTTGTGGGGTGCACTGTAACATGTGTTCATGCTTCGTTTTTTAAAAATTCCATTATTTTCATATATTTTACCTTTATTCTACACTGCTCTTCCCCTCCTTTGTAAAAACTGTCTGATGGTTTCCTGGTTCTATGAAGCCAGTCCCTCAAAACTACACAATGGGCTCAGATTGGTAAGCTGGCCCAGTGTGTTGTGATTCGCTAACATGCACATCTTCTTTGTTGAATGCGCAAATTATGATACATAAATACAAAAGAAAACATTTGTATTCACAAAAATGTCTCTATTTGTACAAATTGCTACACATTCATTCCATTTTGAATTTTGCACCAAAATTCTTTAACACCAAATTGAGAGGTTTAATACTGGCATAAATCATTGAGCTCAGAACAAAACAAAAATAAAGATTTACGCATGCAATACTACTCTGCCTTAAGTATAAATACAATTTAGACTGAGCCGTAATTTCTCTTTCCCATTAGATTGCATACACATTTAGTAAATCGTAAGTCTAACTGCACAGAAATCAACACTTCGGGTAGGTTAGTGGAGGCCACACATGCAGAAAAGATTCTTCAAAAGAAAAGGTTTGACTTTATTCAGCCATCTTTATTTAGTCTGCTAGAGCACATCTCACTGTGTTCTAAGACATCCATTTTTACCCATTATGCAAGAGAACCCTAGTGATCATAGCTTCTGCCTGCCTTTATTCTCTCAGCTGCACCCAAGGTTATCTCTGCTCATCTATTCTTATCATCTGCTGGTTGATTGATCTGTTACCCCAGCACCCAATCCACTTAATAGATGAGTACATTTAAAAGCCATCAAAGACAGACAGAAAAAGTGGTGAGAAAAAAAAGTTATCATAGATTACCTCTCATGTTTTTTTGGTCTGCAAGGCCTTGGACTCATTTGCATTCATCTGAAGTAAATGAAAAACTGATGGCATTCTTAAGCATTAACTGTTTTTCAAGCTCTCACTAAACATAATATTATGAATCATCTTTAGTTGCCTCGTACTTCAGATCTAACATTTGGAATGTGAATGGTTTTGAAATTGAATGATTGCAATGTTAATTTAAAACCTTTGACAACAAGTCTTTGAAATTTAACTTTAAAAGTTTCTCTCGGCTGTGTTTTTGGAAGGCATTTCTCTCATGATGTTTCAAGTTCAATATAATTTTGATGCATCAGTTAATTTGGGCGTAGGAAACGGAAATCCCAGATCCAATTTGCATTTCCAAGGAAAGCTTCACTGACACTGATATTTATTCCCAAATAGGAGGGGACAAATGATTACAACATCATAAGCCTGCTGCTTCAACACAAGTTACTCTCTATCATACCTCTGTATGGTAGTGAAGTTCCTAAATGCGAAGGAGAGTCTTTTGACAGTTCTATCTGTCAGAC